>NC_136464.1:138846167-139534500 GCF_902686455.1 Sciurus vulgaris | reverse complement strand
CCCATGAGTAGATGTAATATAATCAAATAAAGGGAAATATTTGTTTCTTTAACAGTGTCTGTTCTTTTGTTGAATTGCTATGGGTCTCATTATTTCATAATCCAGTGTAAAATTATTGTACAAATGTGAAAATTGCATTCTAATATACATTTTGTTATCACGTCCTTATTTATATCACTATATAGCTTATGATAGTTTTCTAAATTTATAATCGCATTAACTCAGTTTTTTTTGTTATTTTTTTAGTTTCAGCTTCATAGATGAAAGAAGTAGGCAGTGAAAACAGACAAGTTCATTTCACGTGGGCCAGTTGCCTTTCTTTTATTTAATAATCGCAGGCTTTACTTAACCTTAGTTAAAATCTTACAAATATGTTGTTTTCTAGAAAGATAGTTGGTAGAGTTTATTTGGAGTAATTCAGTCATTGAAAGTTTAGTGGAAAATAATTTTAAATATGCATAGATTATGGATAATTCATGTAATGCCATCTTTGTCATAAATACGGTCCAATTATCATACGTTCACAAAAGACAATAATTACTCATAGTAAAATAATTATTTGACTTAGTCTCACATACAGGCAATATATAGAAAAAGTTTGTTAAATATAAATAATTGATTAGTCCAGCAATATATATTTTTTCTAAGGGTATATACATCATCCTTATTTATTTGTTCTTTTTTTGTTCTTTGAAGTCATTGTAAAAAGTTGTCATAATATATAAACACCATTAAAAATAAATTTTTAAAGTATCAGGAATTTCTTAAAGAGAAACAAATATTTCCCTTTCGTGGTAAGAGCACAGAATAGAATTATGTTATAAATGATCAGTGTACTAGTTTGTATTATTGAGTAATTTTTTTTCAAGAAGAATGAGTGTCAGTTACTTACGCATACACTTTTCTGTATAATTTTGTTTTACCAATTGATTGGCAGTAATTATGGGCATTTCGAAACTAGGCCAGTAATTAAATTAAGAGTCTTAGCTTCATGGAAAGTGGACTTATGATTAAAAATTATTGGTAATATTTATTTAAATATTAAAACAGAGGATCAATCATAAGAAAATTGTTGGCAATTTCAGTTTCTATGGAAGACAGATGGATGGTTTAACTTACTGTCATCCTAAGTTCTAAACTGAAAACTTCTTGCCATGGCATATTAATATTTGCATAGCAAGTTAATTCCAATTCTAGTACTTATACATGAGTGGAGGCAAAATTACACTGAGCCTGGAAACTAGATGATCACACTACTGCTTAAGATGGGGATGGAAAAAACTGGTTGTCTACCCACTGCATGTAGCTAAAAATGAACTTATAGTAGATATGGAGGATGAGTGGATTTTCCTTTGGGATAGAGATAATGGTTGACTGCAATTTGCATAATCATTGAAAGCCTTTCCTCATCTGTAAGTTACAGTCACTTCAGCAGTTCAAAAGTAGTGATGTTTTATTGCTAATTAGTGAAATTCATAGGTTCTGTAGCACTATTTCTATTAAATTATCAGCCTTGAACAGCTTGGGAATTTAGCAGTCAACCTGTATACCTGGGTCAGAGACATAGAGAAATAGTTAAAAAGACAAGAGTCCTGCCCTCATTTTGAAAATGGGGACGGGGTGTGAGATAGCTATTGACAGTACTGAAAAGAAAAGTAAAGTATGACTGTCCTAGTCCAGCCTGAATATGCATGTGGTTGTTCTCATTACAGATCATTAGCAAGGTTCCTTCCTATTCTAACATTCTTTGCACTTTAGTGTAATCTTAATGTCTCCCTAATCTGCAAAAACAATCCAAAAAATAAAGAAATAGTATAGTTTGGGTATCTCTAATCCAAAAATCCAAAATGCTTCAAAATCTCAAACTATTTGAGTGTCCAAATGATGCCACAAATGGAAAATTCCACACCTGGCCTCATGTGACAAGTTGCAGTCAAATCATAGATGCACTAAAAATATTAGATAGAATTGCCCTCAAGGTATATTATAAGGTATACCTGAAACATAAATGAATAATATTTAGATTTGGGTTCTGTCCCCAAGATATCACCTTATGTAATTGCAAATATTCTAAAATTTTAAAAAAATTTCAAAACCCAAAATGGTTTTGGTCTCAAGCATCTTACCCTTATCCCCCTAGAGTACCACACTGTTGATAGTAATCACATAGACTTCTGAAGATTTAAAGTTATTCCCATGCAGTCTAATATTTGACTTTGACTTTTCTCTACCTTTTGCTGAATGTTTTGTTCTACTAGACCTTTAGACTGAACTTGTTCTTCAAGCCTGGTTCTGTCCGGCTCTGTAGGTTGTTTGTTGGTTGGAGAAGATCCTCTTTGGATTTCATTTCCTAGGAAAGAAGGGTAAAATGACTCAATTACTATTACTATCTTGTTACCCTGATAGACAGATTCTTATTGCAACCTGTTAATTTTCTTTTCCTCTAATTTAACCATAGTCCTTATTTAATGGGAGCAAAATTACATTGAGTCTAGAACAAAATGGGTATACTCACACTCAAGATGAGAATGGAAAGATAATTTGGCCACCTATTACCTATAGCTAAAAAGAGATATAAAGCAAATGTTGTAGCAGAAGAAAAATTTTTACACAAGAGATGACACTAAACCATTATTTGTATAATCATCTATACCTCCTTCTTCAGTTGAAATCATAATATACTTTAGCTTTCCAGAGCAGTGATATCATCTTTCATGAAATTTCCAAAGAAGAGATGCTGTTACTTTCCTTTTTGTTTTCCTAAGTAGTGTAGTATTGTTACCTATCTCTAGGTTTCTGCACACTTTTTAAAGGCCTGATGTGATGAGACAAATTTAACTTGTCTTCTTGAATAAACTTTTCCCAAACATGGTATTTTCAAGGTGAGTTTTACTGGGTGATTCTTTTACCTTGCTTGATCCAACCATAATGATTTACAATTATGTTTTCAGATCTTAGTAGTAGGTTCAGCACTGGCTACCTAGCCCTCCACATAGCATTTACCTCTTTCCACTAGTGTTCCTGAGGTTGATTGGTTGGTTGATTGGTTGGTTTTTTGGTCCCTTTATAAATTTCAAATACATGAGAAAGCATGTCAAGGAGATGATAAACATAACCAAATAAGGAGGCACACTGTTAGATAGTATTTTGTAAAATGTAAATATTATGCTTTATATGGGATTTGAGTTTTAATTATGTGTTTTTTGGTCTCTAGAGCAGCAGCTCATCAAGACAATCAATGGTGTGTGTTTTGTGTACGTACATCCACTAATCTGACTTTTTTTTTTTTTTTTTTCAGTACTATAAACAGATAGGAGGATGTGAGTTAAAATCTGAACTCTTGAGTTTTAAACATCATTGTTGGGGATATACACATACACACACATATATAATAGAAGTAGGGCTAAACAGTCAACTAAAAGCATATAGATTATCTACTATAATTGAATATAGGTTGCTATAGATAAACATATAAACTTTTAAGTAAAGTTTGCTTGTTTTTCCCTTACATGAGCTTTTATTTCTGAAGCTTCTTTTATCTGAGAGTAAACATACTGCTAGCATGTTAGCACTTCCAAATTAAAAAGCGTGTTTCACAGCAATTTGCAAACTCTGTCATGCTGGGAACATTTGTTTTAAAGGATGATAAAAATCCTGGTTTCTTTTTCTAAACATCCATTTTAAGTGACTTATCTATTTTATCTTCAATTTGTGTACCATTTTCTCCATAACCATTCTTAAAATGAAGGAATTTGTCATCCTATAAGTCTGCAATGGAATGTGGATATTTTGCTTCTAAATACAATTGTTATAACATTTGTAATGTCATCATAATGCACTAATGGTAATGTAATAATAATGATGATAACAGAAACACATAACTATGTGCCAAGCACAATTCTCGGTATTTTCTCTGCACAAATTATATAATCTTTTCAATAACCTATGGTGTGTGTGTGTGTGTGTGTGTGTGTGTGTGTGTGTGTGTGTGTGTGTGTGTGTATAGAACTGAATTTTGTAGGTGAGGAATTTGAGGTACAGAGCAATCACATATCTTGCCCATGGTTAGAAAGCAGGGCCATGGCTTTTGTATTTGCAATATTAATTCCAATTTTAAAGATGATATAAACAGATTGACATGATTATAGGTAATTTCTTTTTTTATTTTTACAGAGTGCATTTTGATTCACTGTACACAAATGGGGTACAACTTTTCATTTCTATGGTTGTCCATGATGTAGATTCACACCATTCATATAATCAAATTATTATTTAGAGACTGGAAAGTACTGTTGTTGCTTAAAAGAACCTTGGAATTTTAAGTAATCAAGTTGGAGATCATCATTGTCCATGATATTATATGCATATAATAGACAAATTCTTAGTCTTCATAGAATTATGACAGATTCAGATTATTAGGTTTTAGTCATATTTCAAAATGAAAAATCAGCCACAAAGCTGATGAATATAAACTTTGGACACAATAGTGATTATTTTAGAAACCTCTTCATTCCCAGTTAAATTTTCCTTTTGGTTATAATGGAGGATCTTGAAATAAAACACAAAGTAATTCATTTCAAAAAATAAGAATTCTAGAAAACTTTCCAAGCCTACCATGTGTGAGACATGCAGTAGCCATTATTTCTTCCTGGTTTGGAACATGAAAGCTATTAATGGATTTTTTTTTTCCTTAAAGATTGTGATCATGTTATAATGAGTTTCACACTCAGGGAAGTTCTCCCCACTATCTGAAGTTATATTCTTGTGGTTTTTCTCTCCCTGTCTTCCATAGGAGATACCCATCTATAAAATCCTTCTCTTTGCTCCAAATTCTTTGCTGTCAACTCTGTTGATTTATTTTTCAATGCTTCTTAGTTTATTCTTTAACCACTTATTTTTCTTCTAAAGTACTTACTGCCTATTTATCACTGACAAACTAGATATGATCTACTAATCATTTATCAGTCAAGTAGAATTAAAAATTTAGACAAATTGAGAAGTTTTTTATATGTAGGCTTTCTTTATAAGACAAATTTACTGAATAAATAATGACATCCCATTTGTTTTTAAAATTAAAAAAAGAATGAAAATTCCTCTAATTCTACCATCCAGAAACAACTTTTAACAAATCCTTCTGGACCTTTCCTTATGATTGTGTGTTATTTCATGCACTGAGAAATTTTTCAATCATTTTTATTCTTTGAATCTTTCATCTTCATAGAAGACACATGTTCCTAAAAAAGGATTCTTTCTGAAACATTTAATTCTCAAGCTACTTTCTTGAAAAAAAAAAGTTATCTAAATGAATGAGATTTAATTATGTATAACACTTCTCTCCCATTTCTACTTTTATCTCCCATTCCCCTCAGTCCTTAGATTTTAAGATGAAGATATTTATTCTAACCACAGTAAATAGATGGACACATAAGGCATATGAGATACTCACATAAGGAATAAAAACATTAATATCAATGCTTTGTGTCTTTATACATATATTTAAATGTCATGTTGCTCTTCAAATATATAAAAATGCTCTCACCAGATAGTCTGCACATCTAAAAATGACTGTTATGTGTGACTATACTTTCAAAGTGTCCTATAGCTGGTGGAAAGCCCTATTAGAGCCTATAATTACTGCTCAGATGTCCTGTTGTTAGGCATTTTTTCACTGTTATCATTAGCTTTATTTAAAATGTTATAAAATCTCATTTTTCAGAAAAATAACTTTGAATTAATGAGTCTCAAACCATATTGGTCAGTGTTTTTATTAAATGTTTTTAATAGATGCACAATTTAACAATTTAAAAGCACAGTGAGGCTCAGTGGTCCTCGTGTAGCATGTGTGATCCTGAGTTCTGTCTCTAATAACAGAAAAGTAAAACAAAAATACTGTGGTAGCTGTAGTTGTCTTCCAGAGAAGTCCTAAAAGGAGCAAAGAAGGCCTCAACTTACTTCTGTAGTATTTTAATGTTCTAAAACGTATATAATTTTCTATATTTTATTTTTAAAATGTCCATTGAGTCTATGGGCACTGGAATTTTTCATTTTTGTTTGGTATTTAAGTACAATTAAAATTTTTAAACAGAGGTCTATTCTGAAATTACCGTTTCAGAATAGAAAGACCAACTTTGCCTCCCATTATAGAAAAACTTAGAACAGACTATGATGGCTACTCTGAAAGTGGAACCTTGGCACCTTACCAATGGCAAATGAAAAGTCAAGTTAGCCCCAGGCATTTCTATATTCCAACACAGCGTGATTAAGTCTATGTGTTGGTAGGCATCAACATAAAAATATCATGTGAGAATAGACAGCTTATTTATTTATTTTGGTGCTAGGGATTGAACCCAGGGCTTTGCACATGCTAAGCATGAGCCCTACCACTGAGTTACCTCCCTTTCTGATCCCCCACAAAACATTTTAAAGCAGCAGAAATGAAAGTAGTTGGTATTTATCAAGTCCTTACTGTGTGCTCTAAGTACTTTACAAATATCAGTTCCCTAATGTATATAATTCCATTTTTTCTATTAGATAAGTAGTTTTTTTTCCAATTTTCATTTTTCACCTATTCGGTGTTAAGAGGTGTGTGTGTGTGTGTGTGTGTGTGTGTGTGTGTGTGTGAATCTGTTACAGAGTAAGAAACTGAGTCTCAGGAGATATTAAATAACTTAGCAGTTTAATAAATGCAGGGTGGGGATTTAACCACAGATTTGTGTGGTTCTAAACCCTATCATCTCTGGTCTATTCTACTGGTTCCATTAGAAAAGCAATGCAGTATAAAACTGGCTGTCAAGATTTCAAAAATAATGTCTTTCAGTCTGTTTCTTACCATTTTTTGTGAACATACATTAAATATGATATACACACTACATTTGGCATTAATGGTTAGGCCCATTGTTTTAATCAGTTTCCTTTGAATTAATACTATTTGTCATTGATTCCAGAAGCAAATAAAAACATTCTTCCTTAAGGTGTGAGCAAATTCTCATAAACCTTTCTCCTGCCATAAGGACCTTTTTGGGGATTGGGCAAAAGTATTGACATTCACAAATTCTTTTTTTTTTTTTTTTGGCAGTGCTGGGGATTGAACCCAGGGCCTTGTGCTTACAAGGCAAGCACTCTACCAACTGAGCTGTCTCCCCAGCCCCCACAAATTCTTCAAAATTAATAGAACAATTATTTTCCAAGTTTCTCCTATAAAGGATCCTTTACTTAGTATTACCATCCTCAAATACATGATTATTAATATCATTAGCTTTAATGACTAGTCATATGTCCCTGTTCTTTATCTAGACCCCTGTGAGTCTATGTCATTGTAAGTTTGCCCTCTATCTTGGGACCAGTAACTCCTATGTTCAAAGGTGAAATGGACTATCGAGGAAAAGGAGGGTGTGCCTTCAAAGTTACTTGAGCCCAAACAGATCTGTACAGACTTTGTAGGTAGGTACCTGCCAGGGATTCAAACTTGACCTTTTTATTCTTCCTACTCCTATATTCTGTGATATACTATCCTTAATTGAATAGGGAAGCTGAATAAATAGTAACTCTTCTCCTTTATATCAGTAACGATTCTATTACTTTCTCCACCAGTCTCAGCATATGTTAATAGGATTCCCAATGATATTAGTTGAGAGTGTATTTTCTTTTTATAAAAGCTATTTGTGTGCCATTACAGTGTGTGTTACAGGATCATGTTTAGTATTTATCTTTCTTTTCAGAGAGTGCCAGGTGTGTATATATGCAGACCAAAGAGCTTCATCTCTTTTGAAGTTGTTTTTGAAAGGATATCTGTCAAAAATTGATTTTCTGCTTTAAAGACTTATCCTATATAGTTGGGCCATCAACAGCAACTGCTGCTTCTCTAACAGAAAACAAATATGGTGTCTTCAAAGTACCAGAAGCATCAAAAAGAACATCACTACACAGGGCCTTTCTTTGGAGTAATTTCATTAGACTTCTATTTGAAAGTAGGAGTGATTATCAATTTACTTTTTATCCCATTAAAGTATAATAACCTCAGCCTACAGTTTTCAGCCTCTTTCCTGTCCCCCAAATGATTATATACACTAATTTTCTTTTTTGTAGTGATAGTTTTTACTAGTAAGTTCATAGTGTTGATCACGGAGTTCTAAGGTAATTTATTCTACATAATTTATTTTCACTTCATAAAAGAGCTCTTAGTTTTCAAATATAAAAAGTTTGGGGTTGGGGAGATAGCTCAGTCGGTAGAGTGCTTGCCTTGTAAGCACAAGACCCTGGGTTCAATCCCCAGCACCCAAAAAAAAAAAAAAAAAAAGGTCTACATAATGACAGCTCAGAACTTTTATAAGCAGAGAGTGGTATTGGGTTTTATATTTTCATAGTCTTTGTCCTATATTCTCCTGTTGTATCATGAAGTAACTTCACAGCCATCTCATTTGCTTCTAGTTTCTTTATGGAAGTGTAAAAGAAAATTTAAAAATATACCCAATCTACATAGAAATTTTTAAGAAGTATGAATCTTCTTTCATATGCATCTTAAGCAGTCTCACAGAATTATTCTTAATCCCTTAAATTTTTAAGTGAGGATTTATAAAAGTCTGTCACCTGGCTAGATAGAAATCCCCAGTACTTGCCTATAGCTATCTCTTCCAAATATACTTGCAAAGCAGACTGCATCATTTGTTGAGCCTTCTAAGTGAAGGAAGACGTAGTCAGAATACAATGAAGAAATTTTCCATGGTAAGTTTGCAACTTGCCACTAAGAGGAGAAAACAGGTAGGTCAAAATATTGGTAGTGCTAACATATGTAAGTACTCATTCATTTAACAAATGCTTCCTTAGTGCTGACGTGGCAAACTCTAAATGGGCAGTAGGAATTATAAAGATGAAGAAGACTCAATATCTGCTTTCCAGGATGTCACAATTAATTTAAAAAACAGTCAAGTAAACAGACTTGTGTTATATTAGAGCTGTACAGAGGGAGCAAAGAGGTAGTGAGGATGAGGAAGTAGAGTCTTTAAGGGTGACTATGCATTCCCTAGGCAAATAAAGAAGGGAGGACACTTCAAGCAGAGAAGGTTTAAGAAAGCATGATGCCTTTTGGAAAGTGCAAGTAGTCTGCTGACTAACACACAGGGTTAAGTGAGGGCATGCTGGGTGGGGAGGCTGACTGGAATAAAAGAGCCAAAGGAGTCATAGGATTCTAAGCCAGAGAGTAGCATGGTCAGATTCATAATTAAGAACGACAATTTTTGTCTTCTGAAGACAATAAACTGAAAGGTGGTGAACCTGAACATAGACTATTGGGAGGCAGTTGCAACAATCTGGGTGATGACGTATGTTGTAACTGTGGCAATGATAAAAAGGGACAGCAGTGAGAAAGAATTAGGTGGCGGAAGTAATGGATTCTAAATGTCAGAGATTCAGATGAGGAAGATGTAAGCTTTACTCTCATTGGATCAACAGTTTAATAAGGAAAGCAATAAAACTATCAACCTCATGATGCAATGTCATATTTGAAGTGCTACATTCACAGTAGAGTTCTTGTCCTATGAATCCTTCCTGTGAGAAATACAGAAAATTTTTCTCTTGGAAAATTTTTAGCCATTGGGAAGGTTTTAGTCTCAGTCATTCTTGTTGTGGATGATTATTAAAAGAAAGAATATAGATTTAAAGTCACTAAGATGTGGTTGATAAAGTAGATGGCAGAAAGGGAGATTTTTTGCAGTACAATTTGAAGAAAGATGAAGGAAAGTAAACCCAGGCCCCAGAACTGTAGTCTGGCAACTTCTGTGAGGAGAAAGAAAACCAGAAATGTGTGGAGCAAGCTGACAACATCTGCTTTGGCACAGAGAAATGCTGGCCAACAGCGCTGAGACTGCACAGTGTCATTCTGGGGCTTGGGGAGTGTATTTGAGAAGTACCTGCCAAGAATAGCAAGTTTTCTTCAAATCTTTTCCATCTCATGCATCCAAATTACTCTGCATTTCTGTGACCTCTGCAGGATCTAGGTGGCAGAGGTGTGCAAGTCATAAGTCATTAAGTGAAAGCCATAATATCTCAATGTAGAACCAGGCACAGAAAGGGAAAACATACACACCCATGTGCATATCATTTTCAGCAAAGTTAAGGCCAGCGACATATGAGACTGTAGGGAAGGATGACTCTGAAGTTTCTAGCAAACAAGGGAGGATATTACTGGGAATTAATAGTACTCATTATTACTAATTTTATGTGTTTAAAGGCACTTTTGTATTTCCTCTCTAATGGGCTGACTCATTCGGTAAATATAAAAATAATTATCAGGGATTTCATAGATTCACTTTTGACCTACTCTTCCTAAAATTGTATTCTCTCTCCTGTCTTAAATATGAAAATTATAGATTCTATAGAATTATAGATTCTATAGAACTCTATTCCTAGAGTTTCATATGCATGAATTTACTTAGAAACCAAGGAGAGCAGGGGGTTTGTTTGGCCCAGAAATAAATGTAGAAAGGGGATGCATTTGGATTAGATATTCAGAATGAGAAGGCTCTCACCAAGGAGACTAGAGCAGGAATACTGTACCAAAGGAATGACCTCCAGGATGCATGGAAATGCCTGGCATGTTAAAGAACAGCAATAAGTAGTTCAAGGTAGGACTAAGGCATAGATTGGGTGGAAAATAAGAGGATGGAGAACTGAAGTTAAAAGTATTGGTTAGGAATATTCTTGAAAATCTTCAGTGAATTCAACTGGACAACATGAAAATTTTTACCAGAGGTTAGACATAAAATATTAGGAATGAGTGAGGCACATTAAAATTGAAATAGTCCTATTTCTTCTCAAAGATGGTAATGGTGTCAAGTTTATGAGTAGATGGAACTACCCTGAAGGGTTCCATTATTCCTGTGAAAATTAGTAGTTCTTGCGGTATGGCGGTGTTTTAGGAATTGTTGATAATAGGTATGTCAACAACTTCCAATTGCATAATGTCCCTAAAAAGATCCAAATCTTTTTCATGTGTTTTCCTTCATACTCCAGAAATAGTTTTGGCAAAGGTTCAGAGAAGGCAGAAATTTGCCAAAACATGCTCTTTAAAACCCTGGCTCACCTCTTTATGGAAGCAGTGTGAGACAAATCTCTTATATGTCATTCAGATAATGTGATTTGACTTTGCTGTCCATATGCATCATGTTATGAATTTTTTTCCTTTCTGCAACTTACTCGATACTATAATTTGACCTGAGTCATAATTTTCATATTTGCCTTTCTTTTAGTTAAAATTTTTACTTCCAGATCTTTATTATTACTTCTACAAGGGATTGAGAAACATCACAACATGTGAATTAAAATACATCATTGTTTTAACAAACATATATGCGTGAATGACACTGAGGATAAAAAGCAGTGCTATTTATAGGCCTTAAGTTCATTCTCCTCCCCTCTTAAAATCAAATCCAGATATCATTCCAGCTAAGACTTTAACAAAATTAAGCAATACAACAGGATCTTAAAACCATGGAAAATACCATTATTGTTTCAATCAAGTAAGATATAAAAACTGAAATCTGGTAGAGTTGGATGACAGATTTCAGTTATAGAGTATAAAGTGTTTTGCTAATTGGATATTAATTTAGAGGTACCCCAGATTAACATTGAGTGTGCTTCAAATGCCAAAGCTTGCTCATGCACCCAAGTATAATACTTTTCTTTCCCCTCACTACTAACATACTGAAGGGGAGAAAGTCAGGAATGGTCGATTTTTTCCACAGCTTGTTGGGAGGGCTTAGTGGGAGAAAAATAAATGAGGGGCTATGGTTTACCTCTGTTGGCCAGCACAGAGTCCATATTAAGAGTCTAGAGAAAACACTTCATGTGACCAAGGAACAGGGTGGAGTCAGTTTGATTGTGCAACTCCAATACACCCTGCTTGTGCGTCTTTCAGTTGTAGTTGTCATTGCCAGTAGAATCTTGTTATGTGGTTCCGGAATAGATTCTATATGGGGTACCTGAAGGTCCTTCCCATACTCTGCCAACCAAACAGAGAGTGCTATTTTTATATAGAGCCAGGCAGCCTGTAATTTCCATGACTGTTATTTAGAATGAGTTGGCAAGCTCAAAGCAGACTTTATGAACATCCCTGGCATTGTCAGTAGAAACTGGAAGTTGAGCAGTTACTTTTTCTCAAATGGATGAAGGGGTGTCCCCCACGCTTTTCAGTTTCTGAATGTTATTTTTGTAAGATTATCAATGGATACATTAAATGTGTGTATGTATGCACATGCATATGCTGGGGATCATACCCAGGACCTTGCATATTATATTGTTAGGTAATGTTTTATCAGTGATTGACATCCCTAGCCCACTTGGTATTGTTTTATTCTGTGTCTTCTCTGCTGAGGAGTAATTAATGTGTCTCCTTCCTTTATTTTTCTGCTTAGATATTTGGAGACCTAATTTTCCTTTATGAGAGCAAATTAAGAATATAGTTCATTCCCTAAACTAGGAGACAGAGATCCTGATCTTTGCTTATATTTTAAAGATCTCCCCTATTGACACAACAGTGCATTTTCATTACATTCAAGAAATAGGATTATAGTCAATGCTCTAATTCATCACTGCCCCACCCCCCAGCACCCTCCACACTTTTTGCCAGTGAAAAGATGAAAGTACATGGATCACAAATCAGTGTAATTGTTCAGGCACTTAAAAAGTTATTTTGGATGACAAATATTAAAGCATATGTGTCCTTTTGAGAGAACTGTCATATGACTTAGAAGAATTTCAATGTAAATTTCTTTTTCTTTTCTCTGTGTCAAGCATTAGCATTTCAAAGGGACAAAAAGCATATTCCACCAGAATGTTTAGATTTTTATTTTAAGCAAAAAAAAAAAAAAAAAAATTCAAAGCTTAATATGATCTTATTAAGCATATGGAAATACTATGTCAGACTACTTCTTTACTTAAAATTGTTTCTTAATGTAAATCTGTACTCTTAATGACTATTAAACTCACTGCAAGCACCTTTAAGTTTGTAGCCATGTGCATATTAGTTTTAGAGAACTTGAAAGTACAAGTCATTGTTTTGGACTCAATTTATCATGGAATAAGAAATTTCTAACACGTTAAATGACAAATCAATGACTCCTTTTTTAAAAGAGTCAAATAAAAAATTAGTATAATTAGGAAGTGAAGGCTTTATTCTCAAATTTGTAATTTTATACTTCAACTTTGTCATAATTGCTTTGGTAAGTTTAAAAACTGTTTCAAATAAAATAAACATAGAATGATTCCATTAGAAGTTAGAATCATAGCTCCCTTGGTGGGAGTAGCTATGAATTGTGGTCCCAGGAGAGCTTCTGGATGTGGTGATGTGCTGCTTCTTTGGGTACTGGTTCAGATGTGTTTAGTAACAAGTTAACACACTTATGTAGGCATTTCTGTATGGATATTATGTATCAAGCAAAATGAAAAAGTTAAAATGCCAAAATAAAGTCTATGAAACTTTCCTTACACAACTTACAAACATGGGCCTAATAATACTGCACACTAGTTATTACTTGATTCTAAACTGAAAATAATAGACTGAAAATTTTGATAGTTTGTTCCAATTTTAAAAAATGACTGCCTGTGCTCTACTTGCTCTACTAGAAATATATACGTAGTTACTGGACATTTTGCCAATTCAAGGGGAAAAAAATGTGAATCTTAATTATATTTGTCTTTGAGGTAAAAATGCGATAGTACTTTACCTTCTTATTTTCTAAAATGTGGAATCTTTTTCATCTTAATGCATATTCTAATCATCATGTTTTTTAATAAAATGAAGCATAATTCCCTTATAAGCAAAGCATTCTTCAGATTTATTTGTGTGGTTGATAATAGATGACTCATTATTTTTTCTTATGACTTGGAAACAAGAATATTCATTTTTCCAATCATCCTTGACAGGTTGCCTCTGCCAGAGCAGACATTCATGGGCTACTGGACGATTGGTCAGGCAAGAAATGGAATGCAAAAACTCTTGTGTCCAGCAGAAACTCATCATATAGACATAAAGGTTGATATCATTATTATTTTCTCTCAAAATATTGGCTGTTAACAAAATTTTCCATGTCGTCCCTGGAGAAAATCCATACAATAGATCTTGCAGAAACAACTTGTTCTGACTTTTTTTTTTTTTCCTTTTTTTTTTTTTTGGATTCTATTCTTTCAAATCTCTTTAGTCTACAAGGAATTCAGTGTAGACAATTCCTAATGCCCAGATAGAATTTCTAAGAGCCAGTCTATATTTTAGGACACTCAAGTATATTTTCCTAGGACTTTTTCCTAGGATTTTTACTATATTATATTTGTCTTTACTTTGTGATTGCTAACAGGGTTAAAACTTTGTGCTTTTTGAATTGTCTGCCTCTTTTTAGCCAACATTGTTGACACATAATATTTTCATATGAAAAGGAAAGGGAAAGAGCATTAGTCATTAGTTGTAATTAAAATTACTCTAGGTATTTCAAGCAGAAAGGAGTTTACCATAGGAAATAAGGTATAAGGTGCTTGTAAAATCATTAGAAGGAGAGGGAGAATAGCAGTCAGAGGCAATGCTGGATTTAACAGTTTCAGGGTCAATGATTCTGCAGCTGCTGTCATCCTGCAGCTGGGAATTGCACAGGAAGGCAGAGTCAGCAAACTTCTTCTGTAAATGGCCAAAAAGTAAATATTGTAGGCTTTGTGGTTGCACAGATTCTGTTGCAACTACTAAGTCTGCCACTATAACGCAAAAGCAGTTATGGCAATATATAAACAAATGGATGTGGTTGTGTTCCGCTAAAATTGTATTTATAAAAACAAGTAATGGGTCAGACTTGCCCTGCAGGCCATCATTTTATCAAATTTTCAATAAAGCACAGAATCTCTGCTTTTATTTTTAGATCTTCCTTGTCTGCTATGGCTGCAGGAAGATGCCCACTACCTTTGTTCTGTCTTCCAGATCTCATGCAAGTGTATTTAATTGGCAGAACCAAAATCACTTCCAAAATCTTTCTCAAGGGAGTGTGAGGAATGCACTTTTTAGTTTTCCAGTCCCTGATGCACAGACTAGATCAAATGAGATGGGACATGTATGCCAATATCCAGCTCAAATATTTTTGACTAAGGATAATAAGCATGCAAATCATTGAAATATTAGTTACATCTATAGTGTTTTTCCAGGAACTCTAAGTACCCAGTACTAATATTCATAACATCATTCATTTAGTTTCTCTGTTTATGTTTATTATTGAATAATTATCACCATGTGTGAAATACTCTTTCAAAAGTAACATTAATGATTGTCAGTAAGTATGGTTTTAAAAAATTCATTTCAAATGTCACATTTTTTCACATTTCATTTAAACGACTCACATTCAACCCTTACATTTCTTGTCATGATGTAAAAAATTATTTTTTACAAAGGAAATATTTAGACCCTGGTTCATTAATTTATAAATTATTCTGGTTTGGACAACTCTTTAAGTCCTGATGTTTGGAGTTTGAAATGGGCTCTTTGTTTGGCAAGGAATAAAGTAGTGAGAAATCCTATGAGATTTTACATCTGGTATACTTTGTGATTAAAAACAAAAGAAAATGAGAAATCATTAACTAAGATAGCACATATGAAAAGCATTTATAAGTACAAGTATATGGAAATATTGTTGTTATAAGTACTATGTCAAAAAATAAAATGTGGAGTAGACCTATATTAAATACTTGAATATAAATTCTGTATTTTGGAAGAACTTTAGCTTTTCTACAATTTTATGACTACCTAAATTTCTTAATTCAAATAACTAATTTATTATAGGGTCCAGTGTTTATGAACATACAGAAGTATCCAATAGAAAGACATGAAAAGAGATCCCTAAACTTTACTGAAGAATGTGCCTCCTGGAGGTTACCATTGGATGAAATTAATTTAATTTGTGACATTGCTACATCAAATGGTATGTCGTTTATTTTTAATCTTTTATTCCTATATTGATTTTTAAAAAGGGATTAAAATAATATCTGGATAGCAAAGAGTCTATGATATACTTGGTGACTGTCATTCTTGGATTGGATAGCAATAATATGTAATTTAGAACTAATTTCCTCTAACAACCTAACAAAATGCCATTGTGGAATCCACATAAGCACTGCTGAGTTTGTATGCATATGTCTGTTTCTCATTACAATTGTAGCATGAAGTTAAACACACCCAGGCGTGTGCTAAAAATAGAAGGGAAAGAGAAAAAGGAGAAACACTGGATTTTTTGGCTGGGATTCCAGTTTGGTGATTGCATGAACCACAAAAGCAGGGCCAGAGTGATTTGCAGTTGCTAAACTTTTCATTGTGAAGAATGGCAAATAAAAAATGGAAACTGTTGGCATTTACATTTCTGGACTACTGCCATTACTTACTGATTGATGCATGAGGCCCTGAGTACCTTTTGGCAACAGTTCTTCAACTGAAGTCAGTAACTAAGGCAATATAAACAGACGATGTAGCTGGGGGAAGGGAGAGTCTTTCCAGCGTGACTTAGGATGGGAATTGTTGAGGCAAAGATGAGTATCTTGTTTTTGTTCCTTTAAGGTTTATGAATATAGTTTATTCCCCAAGTCAGCTATTTTGAATAAAAGTATGCTTTAAAATATTTACAGGTTTTTTTTTATTGTTGTTTGCTTGTTTTGGGTAGAAGATTGATATTCTTAAGGATATTTAATATTTGCTTGTAAAGTGAAAGTATGAGATTTTATTAAAAAAAATTGAACTCTGACCCTTGCCTCATATTCAGGATTCATACATAAGTGTGCTATGGTCCTCTGCCCATGCCTATGGCAGATGGTAAATCAGTTGTACACTTCTGCCATTAAACCTAGGCTAGCATTCAGGCAGACTCTGCCTGTCAGTCAGAGGTGGCCTTGAAAAATGTGACCCATTTGCTGTCCCTGATAGAATTTAACCCTCTTATTTCAGTATTTGCCACATTTTTGTTATTTTATTTCTTGGTGTTTTTGTGTATGTGTGCATTTTACCTATTCTGCACTTCTGAGAGAAAAGGGTTAGAATTGGAGTTATTTTTTTATCTATGAGTTAGAGCCAAAGACCAAATGGAACTTAATACCTACAGTAAAAGAGAACAATTAATAAATTTATTAACTACATTTGTCAACATTCTTACTGTATTTTCCATTGCACTACACTGTGCAGAAAGGTGCTCAATAAATGTTCAGTTGAACTTACTTATGTTCATAGTGGGAGCATTAAAAAAGTTCATAAATTAAAAATTCCATGGTTCTATCTGATATTTGTAACTGTAACACACACAGTTCACATTGTCTCCTAAATAATATACATCTTCTCTAGCTTTTCTGTTGATGGATATTTCTTTTTTTGTTGTTGTTTTTAGTTTTGGTACTGGGATTGAACCCAGGGACGCTTGACTCCTGAGCCATGTCCCCGGCCCGTTTTTTAATATTTTATTTAGAGACAGGCTTGCTAAAGTTGCTTAGAGTCTTGCTAAGTTGCTGAGGCTGGCTTTGAATTCACAATCCTCCTGCCTCAGCCTCACGAGCCACTGGTATTACAGGGATGTGCCACTGGGCCCAACATTGATGGCTGTTGCTTACTGATGTTAGCTTATTGTTTTATTAAAGTTAGTATTTGTAACATACCTGTATGTAATATGGCTATTATATATTAACTTTGTACATATGGCATGTGTTCATGTGGTCTAGATTTTCTAGGATTGTCCCAAATTTAAATATATATCATTGTCATACTTTGTGTCTGAATTTTGGGTTCAGAAATATGGCCATAATAAATAGATATCTGGATAATGGGTGATACAGATAGCATTTATTAGACAAAAGCAGCTTAATTCCTTGCCTCATGGCACTCACATAAGAGATTATGGGAAGTTTGATCTAGAGATTGGTTATTCAAAGGGAGGAGCTCAAACCAGCAGTCTTTACATCTCCTAAGAGCTATTTGGATGGACAGAATCTGCACCCCTACCAGACACTTACTGAGTCAGAATCTGCATTTTTATTAGTTCCCCAGATGATTCATAGCCATTTTAAACTGGAAAAACACTGGTATAAAGTTCAGAAAATGGACCTAAGGAAGTACTCTGGCTGAGGTGATAGAAATTTTGTGTAAGGAATACTGAAATATGAACAAAAGTTTGGAACTGAAGATCCATAAGGCTAAGATTTTTAAAAGTGGAATTAATTAAATTAATTAAATTCTAAATATCTAGTAACTATCTAGAAAACAAAAGATCAGCAGATAGAAAATATTGATGAACTGTTGTTATTCTGAAACACAAGGGAAAAGAGAAAACAGATTTTCACTGGAACACAAGGGAGAATTTCCTGACATTAAAAATTATTAACTAATTAATGATGTTATCAGGAGATATTATGGCCTTTTCTTGGGAACAAATAGATAACTTGGAATAGATAAGCATGCCTCTACATTTAGGATAGGAACTAAGCTGCTTTTCATGTCTTTTCAGTCTAATCAGTGTATCTACAAATCATCTGCTAGTTTCAAATCTGTGCTCAAACCTCATAATTCAGTTTTTCCTAGGCCTCTTGAACAATTGGTAAGTCATTTGCAAGTCACTAAATTAACACCTTTTTGCCATTTCAGAAAATGAGGAAAATACTCTGTATGTAGCTACATGCAATCCTGTTTCCTTATACTTTATGAATATGACTGGGGAAAGTTGCTTCTTTGTGGACTTTTATGACATCTTTCCAAGAACTGCCAGTGGAGTTTGGCACCCGTTTGTGACAGTGGCACCATTGGGAAGTCCTCTCAAGGGTCAAGTTATCCTCCATGAGGAACAGGTACACTGGGCTACTCATGTGCTACAATTATGGTAAAAGTAACTTATAAGAAAAAGACAAGAATAATTTGCAACCTAAAACTGAAAATACGTGCTTTTTTAATGATTAAAAAGAGGACACGTCAAGTGTTACATTTTATCAATTCCACAAAGGTAGGATACTGTCTTGCTCCCTGTACCAATTTCAACAGAATTTTAAGTCTGGAAACAGGTCAATCAGGGTTTTTCAGCCTTGCCACTTTTGGTATTTGGAGCCAGATAATTCTTTGTCTTGAAACTTGCTCTCTCTTAGGAGAGAGAGCCAATAAACAACGAAACCAACAAATAAGCATGCCAATTTCAGATAGTAAAAAGTGCTATTTAGAAATAGTGACATCTGAGGAAGTGATGGAGAAGTAGGAAAGAGTTGGGAGGGTGAACAGTGCCAAAAAGAGTGCTGAGATACCGTCTATGAGAAGATGACATTTTATCTTAGACTTAAATGATATTCTTTATGTAGAAATAGCAATGTAGATACATTGCATGGAATACACTGGAATTCCTTAGAATCGAATAGTGCTCAGGTTCCATCTATCACTTCTAGAGATTAGTACACTAAGATAGCACTGATAAGAAGTACAGATATCCAGATTCATGCCAAAACTAATTCCAAACAGATGCTGCAGCTCAAAAGACAGATGCTATAGCTCGATGAACAAGACAACAAAAATTCTTGTCCTAAAAACTTATATTCTGGTTCATGAAGATAGACAATAAGCAAAATAAATAATTAAACTATATCTTTGGTTAGAAGTTCAGTTGCAAGAGACAGAAGATTTCCATTTAAAATAAGGTGGTCAGAGCTTACCTAATGAAAGGTTGGCGACAAAGATCTGATGGAGGTCAAGAGGAGAACAGATTTCTTGAGGAAGAGAGTTCCATACAAAGGTAATCATAGATTCAAAGACCCAGAGGCTAGATCATGCCTAATTATTTTTAAAGAAGCGGGGTGGAAGCCTGGAGGTGTTGCTCAGTTGGGAGAGAGCTTGCCTAGCATGTGTCACTGCCAAAAAAGAAAAGATGATGATGTAAAGAAGTGTACGTGGAAGTTGGAAGATTGAATGAGGGGAAAAGTAAGAAGTGAGGTAAAGAGGTTATTCAGAGACGAGAAGAGAGGGCAGTGGGAAGCAGATTGTGTAGAACCTTGTAGGCCATGGAAGGTTCTGGTCTCTGACTATGAGTAAAAGGAAGAGGTGTTAGAAGTTTTTTGGCAGAGGAGAGCATGATCTGACATATTTTAAAAGGATGTCTATGGTTTCTCAGTGGTGAATAATCTGTAGGTGCTAAGGAAGAATGAGAGGAATTAGTTCAGAGATTTTTTTGTCATGATCTAAGCAAGAGATAATGGTGGTTTAGAGAATGATGGAGGTCTTAAATAATGGTTAGATACTGGATATATTCTGAAGGTAGAGTTAACAGGATTTTCTAACAAAATAGATGTATGGGGTGAGAGAGAGTGGACTCAAGAGCAATTTCAAGATTTAGGGTCTGAGCAACTTGGAAGAAGTTGTCATTAACTGAAATGGAGAAAAAGGAATTCGTTATGAGGGAAATTCAGATGACATTTGATTACATTTGAGATATCTGTTAAACTTCCAAGTAAACGATGAGACTGGAGTTCAATGGGGAGGTCAGAACTGGAAATATAAATTTGGGAGTCATTGGCATATAAATGTTATTTAAGTCATGAGATTGAAAGAGATCACCATGGAGTGAATGTAGGAGGAGAAAAGTCCAAACACTAAGTCAAAAAATCAAGGACATGAAGACGGAATCAATGGCAGGGATTGAGGATGAGTGGCTGGTGAAGTAGATAGATAAACCAGGGTGCGAGGTATCCTGGAAAGGCAAGTGATGAAAGTCTCAAGGAGAAAGATGGATTGTTAAATGGTGATAGTATGTCAAGTAAGGAATTACTACCTTATCTTATGTAATTCTTTTAACTGTGCCCCCACCTCAAGTAGCTATTAGCTTTTTTACAAATGAGAACACCTGGCTCAGAGAGTTTAACGTTTCCTGTAGATACACAGCCATACCGAGATTCAAGCCAGTTGGACTGACCCACAAGATTTAAAATTTACCCACCCTCTTACTTACTGTAGGTACTTGGAAAAAGAATACTATAGTGTGAAAAATTAAAAAGGGTTCATAATAGGAAAATATTAAAGAAATGCAGCATTGTTACCTGTAACACTAACAATAAACAATACTTTTAGATTTTATTTCAAGAGGAATATTTAAGTAAATAAAATGTTACTAACTCGAGGAAATAAATAAACTTTAGTTGTTGCCTAAATAATAATCATAAATTCTGAGTTAAGATTTTTCTCAGTTCATTTTTTTTGTTTTGTTTTTCCCACTTTCATTTTCTACTAGAAACAGAGTTCATCCATATGCAGATATTGCTTATAAATGTTCATGTCCAGCAAATTGGAATAAGGATTTTATTTTATTATAAACAAGAAAATATGAATGTCATTGTTCTGAATCCTATATCTAGAAGAATCATTAAAAGCACATGATATGTTATGATTTTCCATTTAGTAAGTCAATCAAATTTGGATGAGAAATGAAATTTGTAGTATTTATTTAAACAGTTCTGCCAGATTTTCGTCTGTCAAATTAACTGTCAAACTTACATTTACAAAAAAATTCTGTAACATTATCAGATTTTTATCTTCACAGCAAGTGTTTCATTTTCTCAGAAAATCCAATTATTTAGCAATATTGTCAATTAATATTCTGTTTGATCACAATGACTTTCATTAAAGGAAGTATATTTTTCACTGAAAAACTGTGCTGGGTGTCCATAACCAGCATCTTGTCTCCTGGCATCTTATGCATTGCCTTACTTATCCTTTTGGCCACAGTGTCAATGGTTTTTCAGAAAAGAGCTTAGGGTGTGTGGATGCTTCAGTGTGTGGATGCTTCCACTATCCTGTCCTCCAAACTTTCCCAGAGAGGATATCTTAGCTGTCAGTTTTATAAGATGGGCCAGTTGGGAAAACAGACCTGTTAATTCCATATAAATAGCTCACAGCTGTGAAATTTAACAACTGATAAATAATTCTAGTGGAATGGGAATTGGGTCCATCAATTTCTTTTTCCTCAGCCTGCCCTCACTGAAAATGAAGCTGAAATATTGTACTGCCATGAGTGTACCTATCCCTTGTCTTCTTAAAATAAAGCTTTGCTGCAGATGCACTCCACTTTAGTTTTAAAAATTGCTCAAAAATTCCTTGCTAAAATAAAATCTTTAGTGAGGAAAGGAAAACTTTTCTATGCCTAAAAATAAAGACCCTCCCCTTCCTCCACCCCCCATGGAATTATTTATTACATCTGCACAGAGTTTAGAATTTCAGACTTGGGGACATGGAGGTCATCCAGAGGTTACTTTTCTCCCAGTCAAATACAAACATAATAAAATTACTCACTTGCTTCTCCTCCCTGCCCTGCTTAAAGGAACACCAAAGCCACAGTTACATGTACTCATGTGTGATGTGAAATTCTATTTTTAAACTCAGACAGAATATATCATTAGTCATTTACAGAAGGAAACCATTAACATCTAAAAGGATGGAGCCATAAAACTCCTTCACGCTGCCAATTGCTTATAAAACTAATAGTAAATATAGTCATACCTGCAAATATATATGTTTTCTGTCACTTAGAAAGATACAGTTTTTCAGTTCACTTATGCCAGGTTATGAATATATAAGGTTTAGACCCTAAAAAGGAATACAAATGGGAAACTTCATTAACTTTCTGCTTAAACATATCTTTAGTCATCTACTTATTTGTTAGTTTAATTGTTTTTTGGGGGACAAAGCATTATTTTAAGACTTTCTTTTAAGAGTTAATATCTCAGATTGCTTATGTGCTAAGAATTTGTTAATGTTATAATACTCTTCATCCATCTCATTCCACCATCCTTCTCACCTCTGCACCGCCTCTCCTCCCCTCACTCCCCTCTGTCCAATCAAAAGTTTCTTCATTCTTCCCTACCCCCACCCCCATTATGGATCAACATCCACTTATCAGAGAAAACATTTGGCCTTTGGTGTTTTGGGTTTGGCTTATTTTACTTAGCATAATAGTCTCCAGCTCCATCCATTTATCTGCAAATGTCATAATTTCATTTTTCTTTAAGGCTGAGTAATATTCCATTGTGTATATATGCCACCTTTTCTTTATCCATTCATCTGTTAAAGAACACCTAGGTTGGTTCCATAGTTTAGCTATTGTGAATTGAACTGCTGTAAAAATTGATGTGGCTATGTCACTGTAGTATGCTGATTATTAGTCCTTTGGGTATAAACCAAGGAGTGGGATAACTGGGACAAATGATGATTCCATTCCAAGTTTTCTGAGGAATCTCCGTACTGCTTTCCATAATGGTTGTACCAAATCTGCAGTCCCACCAACAATATATGAGTGTAAATTTTTCCCCACATCCTTACTAACACGTATTATTGCTTGTATTCTTGATAATTGCCATTCTGTCATGAGACGAAATCTTATAGTTTTTGAAAAATTTTTTAGTTGTTGATGAACCTTATTTATTTATTTATTTATATGTGGTACTGAGATTTGAACCCAATGCCTCACACATGCTAAATGAGTGCTCTACCACTGAGCCACAACCACAGGCCCTCTTACAGTAGTTTTGATTTGCATTTTGGCCATACTACAGATTTAAAGTCCTATTAAAATCCCAATGACATCTTCATAGAAATAGAAAAAGCAATCATGAAATTCATTTGGAAAAATAAGAAACCCAGAATAACCAAAGCAATCCTTAGTAAGAAGATTGAAGCAGGAAGCCTCACAATACCAGATGACCTTAAGCTGTACTACAGAGTCTTAGTAACAAAAATGGTATGATATTGGTACTTGGAGTAGACATGTAGACCAATGGAACACAACAGAAGACACAGAGACATAAATATGGTTATCTCACACTAGACAAAGGCACCAACAACATATATTGGAGAAAAGATAGCTTATTCAACAAGTGGTGCTAGGAAAACTGTAAATTCATATATAGCAAAATGAAATTAAACATCTATCTCTCATCCTGCACAAAACTCAATTCAAAGTGAGTCAAAGATTTAGGCACTAGAACAGAGATTCTGTGCCTAATAGAAGAAAAAGTAGGCCCAAATCTTTATCATGTGACCTTAGGACCTGACTTCCTTAACAAGACCCCTGAAGCACAAGAAGTAAAATCAAGAATCAATAAATAGGATGGATTCAAACTGAAAAGGTTCTTCTCAGCAAAGGAAACAATCAATAACATAAAGAGAGAGCCTACAGAATGGGAGAAAATCTTTAACACACACTTCAGATAGAGCACTAATCTCCAAAATATATAAAGAACTCAGAAAACACCAAAAAACCAAATACCCCAATCAATAAATGGTCTTAAGGAACTGAACAGACACTTCACAGAAGATATACTATCAATAAAAAAAATGAAAAAAATGTTCAAAATCTCAACAGGGCATTTTCTAAGTATAATTTTGGTAAAAGTTAATGAACTTTTAAAAATTATCAATTGGCTAGCTTATACTTAAAAGGGAATGATTTTAAGAAAAATCTTCAAAGAGAAGGATGCATAATTAGATATATCCTGATAAAACCACACTGCATAGAAGATATTCATTGGATCAACAAATATATGAAAAAATGTTCTACATCTCTAGTAATTAGAGAAATGCAAATCAAAACCACCCTAAGATTTCATATCACCCCAATTATAATGTCTATTATCAAGAATACAAGCAACAATAGGTGTTGGCAAGGATGTGGGGGAAAAGGTATATTCATACATTGCTGGTAGGACTGCAAATTGGTGCATCCACTCTGGAAAGCACTATGGAGATTCCTTAGAAAACTTGGAATGGAACCACCATTTGACCCAGCTATCCCACTCCTTGGCCTATACCCAAAGGACTTAAAATCAGCATACTACAGTGACACAGCCACATCAAGGTTTATAGCAGCTCAATTCACAATAGCTAGATTGTGGAACCAACCTAGATGCACTTCAGTAGATGAATGGATAAAGAAAAGGTGGTATATATACACAATGGAATATCACTCAGCCATAAAGAAGAATAAAATTCTATGGCATTTGCAGGTAAATGGATAGAGTTGAAGAAAATCATGCTAAGTGAGATAGACCAATCCCCAAAAACCAAAGACCAAATGTTTTCCCTGATAAGTGGATGTTGATACATAATGGGGAGCCAGGGTTAGGGAAGAACGGAGAAACTTTGGATTGTGTAGAGGGAACTGAGGGGAGGGTGGGTGGGGGAAGGAAAGATGGTGGAATGAGACAAACATCATTACCCTATGTACGTGTATGATCCCACGAATGGTGTGACTCTACATCGTGTGCAACCAGAGAAATGAAAAGTTGTACTCCATTTGTGTACCATGAATCAAAATGCATTCTGCTGTCATGTATAACTAAATAGAACAAACAAAAAAAATTTATAGTAAGGAAAATAACTGCATGTCTTCATGATATCTTATAAGTATTTCAATATTGTCTTCCCTTTGGGTTCTCCTTTATTTAACTTTATCAAGGTACTGCTCTTTAAAAATAATAATAATAATTTTTAACTTCATACTGTTTTATTTCCAGAGTAATGTTATCCTGTTGTTAGATACTGCTGGCCAAGTCCTTCGTCGTCTCATTCTTCCTTTAGAAGAGGTAGCATCTAAGAAATCTTCCTGGTGGGGCAAGGAGGAAGAAGTAAGGAATGCCAGATTGGTTGGGCAGATTGCCAACAATTTTCTGTAGCTTTCTAACAATGAAGATGCAAGCTTGCCCATTAAAGAAAAACTATAATGCACAAGAGAGGTCTCTTGTTACATCTGTGGATTTTAGCATCTAATATACAGAGATTACATACAATATGTAAAGATAAACCTACAATTAAATATCAGTAGCTTCTTTTGGTATATATTATACTGAGCTGAAGATTGCCAGGACTGAACTGATAAATAATAATAGAACATTATGAACTGTTTGAGTATGATATTAATAACAAGTTCTTCATCATGCAGTTTAATCTATATTCTGGTTACATAGTTTTCTTTTAGATTTATATGATAACACCATAAATATATCTCCTGATTGTCCCTACTAGATAAATAAGTGTTTCAGTTTATTAACTAAATTGAATAAATGAACACTGGAGGTCAACCCAAAAGAATTGATTTTGCCATTCAGATATAAAATAAGGTTTATCCAATACTCTGTAAGACAGCACCCTTAGGTCTTAAAAGATCATGAAAAAGGTGATTTTTTTAAAATACTACTAAGTTTTTCAGACATTTTTATATTATGATGTAAATTCTATAATCACCAAATAGCATGTTTATTTGTAAATATTACTTGACACTATTTGAAAAAAAAATTCTAAGAAGGTTTCAGTGCATAGTCCACAATAAATTTTGAAATATAGTTTAATCCATGTTATTGTGAAATATAGTTTAATCCATGTTGAAGTGATTAAATATCTTCTCTGAGAGTTATATATTCTTTCTACATATTTGAAGAACTTTATTTAAGGGGAAGCAGCTAAAGAGATGTAACTACATCTGACACATTTAATATTTTGTTTTGTTTTGCCTTTAGGAAACTTATAAAATGTGTAAAGAATTTTCACACAAAAACTGGCTAGTATTCTACAAAGAAAAAGGGTAAGCTTTTTATTATATAAGATGTAAACTAGGATCCTTATTTTGTTAATTGTTTCCTGTTTTATTTATACTTGTTTAGTACAAAACTAATATAACCAAATTATAAATGTTTTAGTGTGTGAAAGTAACTGCCCCCACATTGTAGAACATTGAAAAAAAAAGAAAAAAAAAAAAAGAGTGCTCATAATTCCATAATGCAGCCACTACTAATTTGGCAGCTGTCACTTTCCATTATTTCTTTTCCTGCACACCCTGACAGTTTAGAATTTATGTTTGCTCAATTAACATTTTCTGTTACTATTTAGTCTTAAAAACAATCATTTTAGGATTGCATAATATATCATGAAATGATTATGCCAATCACCCAATCACCAATGGTATCCTTACCATTTCCTTTTAGATACTTTTTCTTTTTCCTTTTCAGGAACAGGTTGACTGTACTAGATGTTTTGGAAGGACGAGCTCACACCATCTCGCTTCCCATCAACCTCGAGACAGTTTTCCTTGTAGCAGAGGACAAATGGCTTCTGGTGGAAAGCAAAACAAATCAGTAGGTGAATCCATACTGCATAGCATCTTGTGCAGTATGCCATAGCTTTACCTTATTTATCAATGATCCAAAACCCTTACTGTTCCATCTTCCTCTTATCTCTTTTAACAATTTCTGTGTCTGGCCTTATCTCTATTGTGAAAAGTTATAAGAAGGAGGATAGAGGAGAGTGTGACAATGAAATTAACAGTAAAAAACAATAACTTTTACATATGGTTCATATTGATTTGAAATTTATCCTATTTGCACATTGAGAATTCACTATGTTCTTGCCAAGCAGTAGATACTTCAAAGAGGGTTTTCAGTTTATTCTCCCTTCTAAGAACTATGGACCCTATCCGAGAGTTATTGCCTTTTTGTAGCTTCACAGAATTCATACCTTAGAAGTTTCTTCTTTTCATCTTTTGTGCTCTTATTTGATTATGGTTATATGTGTTTGTGTTGCCTCCCCTGCAATGGGACTGTATATTTTTTGATCAAAGGCAGTGTGTGGCACTTGACTTATAAAGAATGCACAGTAAATTTCAAATCCCCCACCCTTATGACTACATCTACTGGCTAAGTGCAGATTTCTGTCCTTCTGATGACAAGCAAAAGTGCCTCACTACAAACAGTTTCTGGCTCTCCATGCATTCACACTTTAGAAGCTTAAAAATAAATCAGTCAAGAAGATTATAGTGTGAGGACTTCTGTCCCTTAGCTGGTCACAAGTCACAGGCTATGCTTCTGCTTTCTGCCCCATCAGACCAGTCATATTAAGAGAACACTCCAAGATAATAAGCGTATTCCCCATTAGCATTGCCTTTTTAAAAAATTTTTTAAATAGCCCTTCTCTTACAGGAAGCCTTGGATGTTTGGTTTGCCTTTATCACTGCATTGTCATTGGTTACTACTTTTTATAATGGTGTTGTTATTTTTTAAATTCGTGATAAAATATTGAAACTGTGAATTATACTCAACTATTTTTAAAAAGGCTTTGGGAGCAAAACTCTAATTTCTCTTGGTTTACTCTGATGACTTCTAGAAAAAGAAAACTTTCCACTTAAGTTGGATGACTTGTTTGTTTACAGAAAATATCTTTTAACTAAGCCTGCACACAGCGAATCTGAGAACAGTGGGGTTTGCCAGTTGTATATGTTGAAAGAGGAGCTGCCTAGCACAGGGTTTGGAGTCACACAAGGTAAATACTATGTTCTCTGTGTTTATGGTTGTGTGGGTGCATGCTTATGCACAAACTATTCTCTAGATTCATTGAAGAACAATAACATCAAGATTATGTGATATTCATACCAAAAGAAAAAAAAAGACATGGTTACTACCCTAGAAATAAGGATAAGAATCTGCTTTATAAGTATTATAAGGAAGGTAACTCTTTTAAGTCTTATCCTTGGAAATTTTAAACTGACAAATAAAAATTTTCACTTACATTTAGATTCCAAGTCTAATTTAGGAAAGTATCTTTTCTTTTTTCCACAGACCATCAGAATTTCTATTTAATTCATCACAGTTTGGGGAAGTGAACAGTACTTATGAAAAAAACTAAAACATTACCATTGCCAACACTGGGTTGGGTCAGTTTTGTATCTTTTCTGCAGGGAGCTATTAATGATATTTATTATTAATAAAATTTTGAATTCCATAAATACTTGGAATCACTTTGGGAAGATGCTTTGATTGTAGGAACAGTTTTCTCAGCAAAAACTCATGGATGTAACTTAGAGGGTTTTCTATTTTTATTGTGTTTTCTCTTTGAGTTTTTTAGAATGAAATCTTGCAAAAACTTAATTCCTGGAGCATTTCAGGGGTAATGGTGTCTAATGTGTATCTGACATTTTCAGAAATAGAGGTCAGCATACCTCATAAAATTTCAAGTGATCAGCTGTCATCTGAAAATCTGAGTTCAGCTGTGGGACAAAAGATCGCCTCTCCCAACAGAATTTTCTCAGATGAGAACAGTTATGCTGCCATAGTGGTGGGCTTCCCAGATCTCATGGTGAGCACCAGTGTTTTACATTATTGTACAATTACTTCTCCTCAATTTAATGTAAACTGTGTAAGCCTGTTTGAGAGGTAATTACAATATAATTGCTTTCTGGTAAACATTTTGAATGAAGTCTGCATTTGAAATCAGTCACTAAAAAAATGTTTTATTATACAGCAATTAAATTATAATGCAATGATCTAGTTTAGTAAGAGGAAATAAATATCACTTTATGTGGGAGATCATATGACACAGTTAATACTTAACCTACTGAAGGTGTTTTTTTTTTTTTTTTTTTTAGTCATGTCATCTTAATGTGTGCTCATGGACTCTGCCAGTAGGAACAATTTGGGAATAATAGAGTATGCCTTCTAGAATTTTCCCAGGTTAAATTTGGGTGTCATTACTATAGATTAAAATTTTTAACACTCATGAACACCAATTCACTTCCCATTGAGTTTTATTTTGATTTATCATGTCTTTGCAGCATCCAGTAATGGTCTTAATTTATTTTTCTCCTAGATGGGACTTTCTGCTGTTATCTATCTTTATTGCTAACGGAGAGACTATTTGTAACTGACTTCAGGTGAAACTGGGCACCATCTTCCCCTAGTGGAAATGTGGGGAATGAAATATAAAGATTATTTTAGTACAAGTTTCCATCTAATAACCTTAGGTGTAACTCCATGGTTTTGAGTAAACATATTATTTTAACAATTTCCTTTGTAGCTTTTAGATCTAATGATATAATCATTTAACGATAAAGGCATGGGCTCTACTTGGTAATACACCAATCTCACATGCCTCTAAATTTTAATGTAATTAATAAATGGTGAGTACTTGAGGATATAAGACATTTGAAATCTAAAACCCAATGGATAATACATGGCTTAGGACTTTGCCATATGTCTTCCTAATTATTAAGTAAAAAGCATTTGTTATCATGTTATCTAATTCAAAATGAAGTGTGTTGTTGGAATACAGTGCCTACAGCAGCCTGATCAAATGAAAGAGGTGTGATTAATATGCTTTCTATTATGCTTGCTGCTATGAGTAGAAAAAATACTGGAATTTTTTGTGAAGGTGTGACTATCTAAAAAAAACCTGATCTTATCACTGTTTTCTGATTAAATAAATTAGTATAGAAATATAATATTACTATAACAGGTTAGAAAGTAAAAGCTGAGTATAAGAAACTGTTTGTATTAACCCTACAGAAGTGTTTTACCCTGTAAGAGTAACCTTATTAAATTAAAAACTATATCCTTGATAATTAATATGAAACCCACACCAATGTATATTTGTTATATGAAAGAGTTAGCTAGGCAGCCTTTCAGCCTTTTATGGTAACAGTCATATTTTCTTTGGGCCCATCTGTAGTAGTAAGGCACTGTATGGTTCTAAGCCCTTTTATATATAATATTTAACTTTTTTTTTTTTTTTTTCAGTACTGGGAATTGAACCCAGGGGCACTTTACCACTGAGCTACATCCCTAGCACTTTTTGTTTTTTTATTTTGAGACAGGATCTCACTAGCTGCCTAGGCTGGCCTCAGATTTGTTGTAGTCCTCTGCCTCAACCTCCTGAGTAGCTGGGATTATAGGCAGGCATCACCAGGCCTAGTGTAACAGTTAATTTCTACAACAGTTCTATAGTTTCATGGATGAAAAAACAAACAGAGAAGTTGTATTCCCCCAGGTCACAAAGCTTATAACTAAGAGGCCTGAGACTTGATCTCAAGTGTAACTAATCCTCTAACTCATAACCCTTTCTTTTCAAACTTTTTTTGGGGTGAGTAACTGGGGATTTAACCCAAGGGCCCTTTACTTCTGAGCTACATCCCCAGTCCTTTTTATTTTTTATTTTGAGACATTGTCTGAGGGCCTAAATTGTTGAGGCTGATTCTCCTATTTCAGCCTCCTGAGTCATTGGGATTACAGGTGTGCATCACTGCACACAGTTAACCCATATCCTTTCTGTTATACATACTGCCTTTCTGCTTTTATGTGAATTTCTTTAGATTCTTTATAAAACTATCAGCAAAGGAGTATGACACCCCTTATTAACTTTTTAATAAAATTGTCAGAGGCAACAAATTATTATAAATTTATATAATTTTCTTAACCTAATCCTAAAATGTTATATAAACCTATTGCAAATATCATTCTTAATAGTGAATTTTAAGTGTATTCCTTTTATTATCAAAAATAAGACATGGCTACCCACTGTCACAAATTCTACTGAGCATCGTATGAAGTGTCTTAGACATGATACATAAAAGAAAAAATTGATAAATTGTACTTTATCAAGACTTAAAACTTTATCTCTATAAAAGACTCTTTTGAGATAATGAAAAGATAACCTACAGGTTAGGAAAAATTATTTGCAAACTACATTTCTGACCAAGGGCTTATATCTAGAATCTGTAAGATTCTTAAAACTCAAAAGTAAGAGAACAACCCAAATTTTAAAATGGGCAAACAGTGAACTAATGTGAGGTGTCAAAGTGACCTTGTTAAATTAAGGTCAGAACCTACATGTAGGGCATTCATGGTAACTACTAGTGATGGGCATCGAGTATGTTAACAATAATTAAAATATATTAAGGATAATAAAAATAGATTTCTCACTTTTGGAGGTGGCAATACTGAAAAGAAGAAATCTAGAATGAACCTGTAGCTATTGGATTTAAATGGGATATATCTGTGTGAACTCTGTTTTCAATATATTTAGGTGGATATAGAAAAAAAATAAAGGTAAGTGTCGGGAAAAAATGGGCAAAGATTTGAAAAACATTTACTCATGGAGGATATAGAGATGGAAAATAAGTACAAGAAAAGATCTTCAACTTCATTAGTCATTAGTGAAATGCAAATTGAAACCCTGGTGATATACTATTACATACCAATTAGAAGAGCTAAAATAAAAAATACTGACAAGGATGCAGAGTAAATACAGTCCATACATTTTTATGAACATGGAAGAACAAACAATAACCAAGACATCCCTGAAGAAGAATATAAAGAAAAAGCAATCAAAGTTACTTTACCTAGTAAATTTCAAGTCTGAATTTCAAGCCTGCATGTAAACTTGTAGGAATTAAGATCATGTCTTCTTGGTCTAGAGGTAGACAAATATACAGTAAAATAGAACCCATAAACAGATGCATGCATATATTGAACTCCATTTTATGAAAACATTTGCAGATCAGTGGGTAAAGGTTAGTGGTATTTGGGCAAGTATCTGTCCAGGTAAGAAAAGACAAACATGGATCCCTGGCTCACACCATGCACAAAAATTAATTCCTTGTGGGTTAAGGGCTTAAATGCAAAAGATAGCACCTTAACCCTTTCTGAGGAAATATAGAAAAATAACAGTTTATTGTCTTTTGGAAGGATAAATTTTACATGGTAAAATTTTTAAGTAAACCAAAGGGAAAAAATAATACAAAATTCCAGGAGAATTAGTTCTAGGTATGCCAAAGACATGTGATTGGATAGGGACACTCCAAGGGCTTCAAAACTACCAGTTATGTTATTTTCTTTATGCCAAATACTAGATACATAGTTGTTTATTTTATTATGTATGAGCTAACTATATTGCTACATTACCTGTTTTTAGTTGTGATTCATTTCAAAATTAAAATTTAACATATATTTTACACTTGTCTAGAAATTATGATTTTTGGTAAAGCAGCCCTCTCCTATACCAGACTCAACAAGGTGGAGAAATAATTTGATTTTCTTATTCCTGTGAGACAGTTTTACCACTGGTATATGCTTAAAGGAATATGTTGTAAAAGTTGTGGTGAATGTATTTTATGCTACTTTAATCTTTTTCTTTTTCTTTTTTTTTTTCTTTTTTCCTTTTTCTCTCTCTCTCTCTCTCTCTCTCTCTCTCTCTCTCTCTCTCTCTCTCTCTTTCTTTCTTTCTTTCAGTCACCCAGTGAAGTTTATTCTTGGAAGAGGCCATCTTCTATGCATAAACCAAGTGTCACTGATACAGCATTTTATGGAGGAAAGAAGAAGAAGGGGACTCCAAGACAGAGCAATTGTGTGACTCTTTTAGATACTAATCAGGTAGTCAGGATTCTGCCCCCAGGAGAAGTCCCTCTAAAAGACATCTACCCAAAAGGTAAGAATTTATCAATTCCTGATTTACTAAAGTCATTAAAGGTAGTTAGCTTTTGGTAGGGGATATTTAGTTTATGATTATTATTTCATATTTTAGAAGTAGCTAAAAAGAGCTATGTGGGTTTTTGTGTTTTTGTTTTTGTTTTTGTTTGTTGACGGGACTGGGAGGAAGGTGGTTGTTGTGATTTTGGATTGGGGATTGAGCCCTGTGGTGCTCTACATCCCCAGCCCTTTTTATTTTTTATTTAGAGACACTGTATTACTAAGTTGCCAAGGCTGACCTGAAACTTGCAATCCTTCTGCCTCAGGTTTTTGAATAGCTGGCATAAAATTACAGGTGTGCACCACCACACCCAGCGAGCTATGTGTATTTTGAAACCTCTCACTCATCTTCACACAGTGTATGGTTGTAGGCACTGCTGTTAGAGCTCATCTACAATCATGTTACAATCTGTACAGTGACTTTATCTAGAACGTTTTTCAAGAGCCTTTAAAAAAAATGATTAGGATTTAGACAGAATCCTGAGACCAAAGGCCCAGAGCGTAGCATGAGACCAGTTCACTCATTAGTGCTCTCCATGTCAGCTTATGTTTTTATTATACAGTGTGTCCAAGTGCAGTGCTGATCACTTCTTGTATAAATACACGTAATCTTCAGAACCCCACCTGTTGTCATCTTGCTCTTTGATTTATGTATGGGGAAATTCTGACACAGTGAAATAAAATTACTGGCTCAGGATTACCAACCAGTGGTCAGCAGAACCCAGATTTATACCAAGGTCTTCCAAGTTCAGATTTAGAGCTATTTGTGCAGAACCACACTGACATTCATCAGAATGAATAATTATAAAAATTTTGAACATTAAATCATTGACTATTACTATTTGCACCATGGTGTAGTAATGTGTTTATGTTCATTCTGTTGGTGTGGGCTTCATAAGTATAATGCTAAAATGTATGATGATAATAATCTATTACTGGATTTGAATAGTTCTAGTTAAATGATAATATTTAATTCCTTCCCATCTGAAACTTGTGGAAAATAAATCACTATTTCCCTAAACTGTCTTCTGTGCTAGAAGAGGCAGATGAATAAATTTACAATTACAGCACAGTTTATAAGTGCTATGATAGGAATATTCACAAGGCAATATATAGACACAAAAGAGAAGCTTACAACCCAGACTGCTGATTATGAGGTGACTCTTGAAAGATGAGTGCAAATTAATTGAATGGAGGAATAGTTCGACAAAAAGGGAGCCCTGCATGAAAGGTGCAGGATCTTGACAAAGCACTCCAGGAATGACACTATGATCTAGACCATAACCTAGTGCACTGTTATCTACCCAGAAAAGATGATGCCTCTTCTCCCTCATCCTGCACATCAAACCCATCATCAATCACAATGTCCTTTTGATAATATCAATTATCAAGTTTTGTTGCCAACATCCCATTCAAAGCACTACCACTGGAGTAATGCTAGGGCCTCGTGTACTCTTTTCCTCTCTGATAGTCTCTACATATCAGATGGACTGACTTTGTAATGTATACACTTGTTCTTAGTAAGGTTTAACTTATACACAGTCAGATTTTACCTTTCTATTATATAGTTCTGTGAATTTGACAAACACAATCAGTTGGATAACCCATCACCACAATTGATAAGGAAGAGAAGCTTCCTCACTCTCAAAACCTTCCCCCGGTCACTCATGGTCAACCCTTCCACCTGCCCACAACCCATCACTGATCTGATTTCTGTCCTTGTAAATTTCTTTTAGAAGATCATTAATGGTATCATATAGTATGTAGTATTTTGAGTCTTGCTTCTTTCACTTAATAAAAAGTACTTGAGAATTGTTTATTTTGTGCATGCCAGTAGTTTGTTCCTTTTAATTGTCAAGTGATAATTTATAATATAGATATACCACAGTTTGCCTATCCATTCACAAATTTATATTTATATATGTGTGTGTATATATAGTTTTTGACAATAATTAATAGGACAACTATGAACATCTGAGCAGATTTTTTTTTTACGGCTTTCACTTTTTTTTTATTGTAAACAAATGGGATACATGTTGTTTCTCTGTTTGTACATGGCGTAAAGGCATACCATTTGTGTAATCATAAATTTACATAGGGTAATGTCGTTTGATTCATTGTTATTTTTTCCCTTCCCCCCACCCCTCTTTTCCCTCTATACAGTCCTTCCTTCCTCCATTCTTGCCCCCCCTCCCTAACCCTAACTCTAACCCTAACACTAACCCCTCTCTCCCCCCATTATGTGTCTTCATCCACTTATTAGCGATATCATTCAACCTTTGGTTTTTTGAGATTGGCTTATCTCACTTAGCATGATATTCTCTAATTTCATCCATTTGCCTGCAAATGCCATAATTTTATCATTCTTTATGGCTGAGTGATATTCCATTGTATATATATACCACAGTTTCTTTATTCATTCATCAATTGAAGGGCATCTAGGTTGGTTCCTCAATCTGGCTATTGTGAATTGAGCAGCTATGAACATTGATGTGGCTGTATCTCTGTAGTATGCTGATTTTAAGTCCTTTGGGTATAGGCCAAGGAGTGGGATAGCTGGGTCAAATGGTGGTTTCATTCCAAGTTTTCTAAGGAATCTCCACACTACTTTCCAGAGTGGCTGCACTAATTTGCAGCCCCACCAGCAATGTATGAGTGCACCTTTCTCCCCACATCCTCGCCAACACCTGTTGTTGTTTGTATTCTTGATAATCGCCATTCTAATTGGGGGGAGATGGAATCTTAGGGTGGTTTTGATTTGTATTTCTCTTATTACTAGAGATGTTGAACATTTTTCCATATGATTGTTGATTGCTTGTAGATCTTCTTCTGTGAAGTGTCTATTCATTTCCTTAGCCCATTTGTCGACTGGATTATTTGCATTCTTGGTGTAGTTTTTTGAGTTCTTTATAGATTCTGGAAATTAGTGCTCTATCTGAAGTATGAGTGACAAAGATATTCTCCCACTCTGTAGGGTCTCTCTTCGCATTGCTGATAGTTTCCTTTGCTGAGAGAAAGCTATTTAGTTTGAATCTATCCCAGTTATTGATTCTTGCTTTTATTTCTTGTGCTATGGGAGTCCTGTTGAGGAAGTCTGGTCCTAAGCTGACATGTTGAAGATCTGGACCTACTTTTTCTTCTACAATTTGCAGGGTCTCTGGTCTGATTCTGAGGTCCTTAATCCATTTTGAGTTTAGTTTTGTGCATGGTGAGAGATATGGGTTTAGTTTCATTCTGTTGCATATGGATTTCCAATTCTCCCAGCACCATTTGTTGAAGAGGCTATCTTTTCTCCATTGCATATTTTTGGCAACTTTGTCTAGTAAGAGAAAATTGTATTTATTTGGGTTTGTGTCCGTGTCCTCTGTTCTGTACCATTGATCTACCTTTCTCTTTTAGTACCAATACCATGCCGTTTTTGTTTCTATTGCTTTGTAGTAGAGTTGAAGATCTGGTATTGCGATACCCCCTGTTTCACTCTTCCTGCTAAGAATTGCTTTAGCTATTCTGGGTTTCTTATTCTTCCAGATGAATTTCATAATTGCTTGCTCTATTTCTGTAAGGTATGTCATTGGGATTTTAATTGGAATTGCATTGAATTTGTATAGCACTTTAGGTAGTATGGCCATTTTGACAATATTAATTCTTCCTATCCAAGAACATGGGTGATCTCTCCATCTTCTAAGGTTTTCTTTAATTTCTTTCTTTAGTGTACTGTAGTTCTCATTGTAGAGGTCTTTCACCTCTTTTGTGAGATTGATTCCCAAGTATTTTATTTTTTTTGAGGCTATTGTGAATGGGGTAGTTTTCCTGATTATTCTTTCCAAAGATTCATCACTTATGTATAAAAATACATTAGATTTATGTGCATTGATTTTATATACCGCTACTTTACTGAATTCACCTATGAGTTCTAAAAGTTTTCTGGTGGAATTTTCTGGTTCCTTTAAGTATATAATCATATCATCAGCAAATAGGGATAGTTTGAGTTCTTCTTTTACTATTTGTATCCCTTTAATTTCTTTGGTCTGTCTAATTGCTCTGGCTAGAGTTTCAAGGATGATATTGAATAGAAGTGGTGAAAGAGGGCATCCCTGCCTTGTTCCAGTTTTTAGGGGGAATGCTTTCAGTTTTTCACCATTTAGAATGATATTAGCCATGGGCTTAGCATAAATGGCCTTTACAATGTTAGGGAATGTTCCCACTATCCCTATTTTTTCTAGTGTTTTGAGCATGAAGGGGTGCTGTATTTTATCAAATGCTTTTTCTGCATCTATTGAAATAATCATGTGATTCTTGACTTTAAGTCTATTAATATGGTGAATTACATTTATTGATTTCCTGATGTTGAACCAACCTTGAATCCCTGGGATGAAACCCACTTGATCATGGTGCACTATCTTTTTAATATGTTTTTGTATGGGATTTGCTAAAATTTTGTTGAGAATTTTTGCATTGAAGTTCATTAAGGATATTGGTCTGAAATTTTCTTTCCTCGATGTGCCTCTGTCTGGTTTAGGTATCAGTGTGATATTGGCTTCATAGAATGAGTTTGGGAGGGTTCCCTCCTCTTCTATTTCATGGAATACTTTGAGAAGTATTGGAATGAGCTCTTCTTTAAAGGTTTTGTAGAACTCGGCTGAGAACCCATCTGGTCCCGGACTTTTCTTTGTTGGTAGGCTTTTGATGACCTCTTCTATTTCATTACTTGAAATTGGTCTATTTAAATTGTGTATGTCCTCCTTGTTCAGTTTAGGCAATTCATATGTCTCTAGAAACCTGTTGATGTCTTTGAAATTTTCTATTTTGTTGGAGTATAGATTTTCAAAATAGCTTCTAATTATGTTTTGTATTTCAATCCTGTCTGTTGTGATATTTCCTTGTTCATTCCGAATTTTAGTAATTTGAGTTTTCTCTCATCTTCTCTTTGTTAGTGTGGCTAAAGGTTTATCAATTTTGTTTATTTTTTCAAAGAATCAACTATTTATTTTGTCAAATTTTTGTATTGTTTCTTTTGTTTCAATTTCGTTGATTTCAGCTCTGAGTTTATTTCCTGTCTTCTACTTTTGGTGCTGGTCTGTCCTTTTTCTAGGGCTTTGAGCTGTAGTGTTAGGCGTTTATTTGTTGAGTTTTACTTCTTTTATTAAATGCGCTCCATGAAATAAATGTCCCTCTAAGTACTGCTTTCATAGTGTCCCAGAGATTTTGATATGATGTTTCTTTGTTCTGAGCAGATATTTTTAACTGATACTAGATTTTTTGCTTTACTTGTGTAAATGCCTAGGAATTGCATTTCTACATCCTGTGATAACATTGCCAAAACAATTTTCTCAAGTGGCAATTCATTCCTATCAGCAATGAATGAGGGTTCCAATTGTTCTGCATCCTTGTGAGTACTTGGTGTTGTTAGATTTTCATTGTTCTAACAGGTTATAATAATATCTTTTCATGATTTAATTTGCATTTTCTCTAGCATCTAATGATGTTGAACATTTGTTCACATGTATGTTCTTTAGTGAAATGTCTATTCATTCCTTTTGCCTATTTCTAATTGGGTTATTTGTTTTCTTATTAATGGATTTTGATTGCTCTTTATATAGTCTAGATACAAATCTAGTGTCAGATGGTTTGTGCTTTTCGTATATTTTCTTCTGTTTGGATGAAAGGCAAATCTCCTTTGTTTTCTTCTAGAAGCTTTATAGTTTTAGACTTTTACATTTAGATTTATGATTCATTTTGAATTGATTTTTTTTACCCAATAATGCAACTGGCAAACAGAAGTCCAAGAACTAGGGCCTAGTTGGAAAGAGGATTCAGAAGAGCCTGAGTAAAACTTGGTCAAGGAACGAATCTTTGTCATCACCGTACTGAAAGCTTTATTTCCACTGCTTTGCACACCACAGTTTATTCCTCTGTTGTTTGTCAATGCACATTTAGTTTTTTCCAATTTTTTGCCATTACTAATAGTGGTGCTATGAATATTCTAGCAACTCTCTCCTTGTATATATGTTGAGAGTCTGCAGGGAATCTATCTAGGAGTAGAATTACAAAATTGTTGTTCCAGAAGCATAAAGAAAGTCCTTGGAAAATGTCATATTGTGAAATTGTAAAAGCCTTTTTATTATGGCACACATCACTCTTTTAATCCATGAATAAATAGAAGAGTACTAAACCTAATGGTTAACAGATGTACATCAAATTACATTTCTAGAAGAAGTGAAGTTTTTAGTATAATTTCATCTTCCCTTTGAAAATCTTCTTGGTTGTTTCACCTGACAGTTTTTATACCTCCTTTTAACTTTGGCACTGTGCATGTATCCTGTCCCCATGTTCATGGGAACTATGTGATAAACATTGCCGCAATGACTTCCCTTTAATGGTTAGTGGACTAATCCCTAAATACAGTTTATGCCTATCTTTAAAATCCACCTGGATTATAAGTGTAATGGAAATATATTGAGCCTTCATCCTCTCTACAGTGTGGAAACATTTTAAATGGATGAACAAGGACTTGGCTACGTTTGGAGGGATTCCTGGCCACAGTTTTCATTTCCTTAATTCAATCATATATTTTCTTCAAAGATAGTCCTAAGACTCTTTGGTAAATATTCTTGTCTTCTGAATTAATTTATTTTCAGATCAGTAAACATTAAAATTTTGATTATTTTACTACCATTACCACCAAGCTTAATATTACCCCGGAGTGCTTTGTAATTACAAATTCCCTTTCTGATACCTAGAAGTATTTTTCAATACTAGGAGCTAAATTTTTGCTTTCTTCTTGAAATAGCAGATACAGCCATTATTGCATTTTTTCTCACCCTCTTTGTTGTGGAATTAATCTACCCAGGGAAAGTAAAGAAAGATGTAGAAAAAAATATTTTTAAATTAGTTGACTTATGATGCTTTCACAGGCAACCTGAAAGTGCTGATGGCAGCAGCTCAACTTAATTCTACTTTATTTTTAAAAAATTTTGTCTTTAAATGCTATGCCCAAATGTTTAATTGGTTTGCTAGGCAGCTCTAGTCATCCCAACAGTTTCAATAACTGGTTATTTTTGGCAAAGAATCCTGGTCTATAAATAATTCAACCTACTTCATCTAGTTTCTAGCAGCAGGAATTGTCAAAATTGACATATGGTATAAAGCTTTATCCAAGATTGACCTTATATCCTAGGCAGTCCAGTGCAGACGGTGTGTGACTTATGCTAAACATGTTCATTTTATACAAATGGCTGTCTGGGGACAGCCAATGTGGCTGGGTGGTGGAATTGCATAGTAACACTCTTTTCCTCACCTGCCTTCCCCTGCATATTGCCTTCTCTTCCTCCTGAACCTTTTGTCTCCTGGGTCCTCCTCATGCCTACCTCTGCAGTTCATACCTGGTCCCAGAGCTATAATTCCTACTCTGGAATTGTTTTGAAGTCCCCCAGGGCTCACCTTTTATGCTGTGAGTTCTTTAAAGGTGGCATCTCCTTCTTCTCTAAATCCCAGGTACAGAGTAAACTTAAACATATTTGTTGAATAAATAAGAGATATGTTGAGTGTTTCAGAAAACTAGAGGAAAAAATCCTTCAACTGCAAACATGAAATAAAAATGCCAAATTTCTCTTTCTTTCTTTCTTTCTTTCTTTCTTTCTTTTCTTTTCTTTCTTCTTCTTTCTTTCTTCTTTCTTTTCTTTCTTTCTTTCTTTCTTAATTTGTGAACTACATTCTATGAATTCAGTGTAGACATCTCTGAAGTTGTAATAAAAATATGTAGGTAGGTAGGTTGATAAAATGATAGATAATTGATAGGTAGAATGACAGATGATTGATAGGTAGACAGACAAAGATGGGCAAAAATCTTTAAAAGCATAGGTTTCAGGTAGGGTGAGTTTTTTTTTTTTTTTTTTTTTTAAGATACCTTAGTGATCAAGGTAAAATGGTGCTATTTTACAAATAGCCATCGTCCTAGGGCCAGCTCAGGTAAGAGTTGTGGTCACTGATAGGCCGAGCAAGATGTGTTTGAAACCTATCTTCATCACTGTGCAACTGAATCACTTCAAGTCAGTCCTATTATGACATTAGCTCTGTTAAGCCTCAGCTTTCTCTTCACTCAAAAAAGAATCATGAGTCTTGTCAGCATTCAAAGCACTGTCTCTAAAGACACAGAAGAATTCTTGACACACACTGATGACAGATAGTCCTTTGTGGGTGACAGAGGTACTTGGGGCTATGGACTAGAAGTCATAAAGCCCTGGAATTTCTGGGAGAGCAATTCCAGAATTTCAGTTAGAGGCTATGGCCTCCATATCTTTGTGTTTTTCTACCCCCCAGCTCTTCAGAGTCCTCCCTCCTCTGCCCCATCCTCACCTCATGCTCTCCTATTTTGCAGACCCCTAATAATGACAGATACTGTATGCTAAGCAACTACCAATTAGATGCTTTGTGTTTATTCATTTCATCTCATCCTCAAAATAATGCTTATGATGTTCAGATGCTATTTTTATCTCCATTTTACAAATGAGAAAGCAGACCTCAAAGAGGTAGATAATTTTACCAGTATAAGAGCTAGGAAATGCCACAGCCAGAACTGCTCACCAGATCAGTTTGATGACAAAGTAGATACTAAATTCTACCACATTATACTGTCTCCTGCTAAGCATTGTTGTGACTTCCTAAGAAGGGAAAAAGAATTCAAATGATATTTTTAAATAACTGTAAGTGCTAAATAATTGACCCATGTTGGAATGCTATCAAAGATCATGAAGAAAAGGACAGGTTATCACCACCTAATGTGCTTCTACTTGACAATCCTGTGTTTCTCTATAATTATAAGTGTAGCTTTGAAAGCTTGACCTGTCCAGTACCTTTTCAAGTAGGTCCCATAGTTCTTTTGTAGGATAGTGATAACTTCATCCTGCTTTTAGCAGCAATCAAGAATTCTTGGGGTCATGCTTTGGTATCAAGCAGTCATTAATACTTGTTTCATGTCATGACTTGTTGCAGGTGTTACACCCCCAAAGACAGCTGGTTATATAGAAGTCACTGATCTCCAATCAAAAAAACTCCGATATATCCCTATTCCAAGGTACTCCTTTGCACCTTTGTTCTTAGCTTACTATGTCATAAAAATGAATGAACTGTTTTTTGCTTCCTTAAATAGCAAGCTCTCCCTTCTGCCCCCACTTAACAGTTGGTGTATATTTTACCTTTCTTCTGCATGCTTTACTGGTATTTTTATTTTTGTTTTGGAAAAATATTCAAATATTTTGAACATTTTACATAGGTTTAAGTCTAATACCCTTTAGCCTTTGTTCTCTTTTGTTTATCTGTTCTAATGCTCAGTTTTTTCTAATCCAGAAATAGCATTGTTAGTATTGCAGAAATGTTAATGCTTATTAACTTTATAGTTTTCTAAAGTAAATGCATGCAAAATGTCAAAGGAATTTTGTTTAATATTGTTTCTAAATATGGTACTGTGTGTCTGTAGTTATGAAGGCCACACAGCAACCAAAGGATTCCCAGAGATTTAGAATGGAACTGATTACCATTCACTGCTTTTGTTATTGACCAGTCGTGGAAGTGAAGTCTTTAAACTAGCTAGGCTCAGAATACAAAAGCAGAAACAGTAATATGTGTCTCTGCCCTTGAGGAATATTGGTGTCCTCACCTCTGGCCTTTTCTGAGCATACCCATGCCTTGTCTGTCTCTCAAGCTAAGCTTGCTCCTGTTTGTTCTAAGTATCCTAGGTTGCTCATTTTTTCCTTTCTTGACCACCCCCAGTCCCAAAGCCTCATTCTTCTCACCTTTCTACTCTACTTTGATCTAGATGAAGATCGAATTCCCTCCTCTCTGTGCTTTCTCACTTGCAACTGAGCTTTATAACAGTGAATAAACCCTTGCCTGAAATCTCCGAGGACCCTGGAAACCCACCAATATCAGAGGAAGGCCAGGAACAGTAGCATCTCTCAGTCACCCAAAACATCACCAGGCCTCCTTTCTCCCCCATCTTCTATCCCACAGAAGAAACTAGCTCAGTATGACAGTGCAGAATAACTCGGCAATAACAGTTGCATTTCTTAGGACCCTTTAGTCCATTTCAAAACATGTGCAACATAAAATCATTATTCAAAGAAATAGATTTACTTGTTTCAACAAAGGGATTTCTTGTTAATGTGTTGGTTTAATGGAAAATGACTTTTAGGCATTTGAGGAAATTTCTTAGTCCATCTTAGTTTATGCTCCTCTACTTCACATAACAAAAACAAATAATGTACTTTAAAATCATTAAGCATTGATGGTTTTTCCAATATTTCTCTTATTTCCTCCATCAAGAACTTTTTATTTCAATGTTTTTTAACTTTGTTTGAGCTACATGTTCTATATACATGTGAGAAGAACTTCTAGAAGAGCAGCTGTGTGTACAGCCAAGTAGCAGCTGAGCACCACAATTCATTCAGAGTGGTGCTGTCTAGTGGAAATATAATGTAAATCATAAATGTAATATTTATTTCTTGTAACTACAATAAAACATAAAAATAAACAGGTGAAATTAAGTTTAATAATACCTTTTATTTAACCATATTATCACTTTTTATATTGACATGTATTCTATATAAAAATTATAATAAGGTATTTCATATTCCATTTTTCTTCTGTCTTTGAAATCTAGCTACATTTACAGCATGTGTCAATTTGGACTTACCACATTTAAAATGTGCCATGTAATTTAGAGTATGTTTCATTGTCAGTATATCCTAGCTTTCTGTTGAGATTAACTATTGCTATTTTTTGTTTGTATATAGTACAAGGGAATTACCTTGTATTTTTGCTAGTTGCTTAAATTTAGCATTCTGCTAGATATCAGGAATTTTCCATTTCATGGCTAATTTAAAATCATAAAGTACAATGAAAATATAATGTAACTACAAGTCTAAATTAATGTGCCACTTTTGTCCTCACATATTAATTCTACAAATTTTTTTTGTATTACCTCTTTGCATTTGCAAAATGATAGTGCCCAGGTCTCATATATGACTATATAAATCTAAGGTTCATTCCACTATATGTGTTTTCATTTAATTATGTAAAAGGGAACATGCATTTTTAAAAATTTTATTTTACAGACTGCATTTTGATTCATTGTACACAAATGGGGTACAACTTTTCATTTCTATGGTTGTACACAATGTAGATTCACACCATTCATGTAATCATGCATACACATAGGGTAATACTGTCTCAGTCTACTATCTTTCCTTCCCCAACCCTCTCCTACCCCATTTTCCTCTATACCATCCAGAGTTCCTCCATTCTTCTCTTGCCCCCGACCCCCCCCACCCCCATTAGGTATCGTCATCCTCTTTCAGAGAAAACATTCAGCTTTTGGTTTTTTGGGATTGGCTTATTTCACTTAGCATGATATTCTCCAACTCCATCCATTTACCTGCAAATGCCATAATTTTATTCTTCTTCATGGCTGAGTAATTTTCCATTGTGTATATATACCACCATTTCTTTATCCAGTTATCAATTGAAGGGCATCTAGTTTGGTTCCACAATCTAGCTATTGTGAATTGAGCAGCTATGAACACTGATGTGGGTACATCACTATAATATGCTGATTTTAAGTGCACTCCTCAGTTTATACCCAAAGGACTTAAAATGGTGGGTCCATTCCAAGTTTTTTGAGGAATCTCCATACTGCTTTCCAGAGTGGCTGCACTAATTTGCAACTCCACCAGCAATGTTTGAGTATGCCTTTTCCCCCACATCCTTGCCAACACTTATTATTACTTGTGTTCTTGATAATAGCCATTCTAATTGGAGTTGGATGAAATCTTAGGGTGGTTTTAATTTGTATTTCTCTAATTACTAAAGATGAACACTTTTTCATAAATTTGTTGACACTTGTATATCTTCTTCTGTGAAGTGTCTGCCCAGGGGAACATGCATTTTTGTTAAAAAAAAAAAAAATGAATTGAAGAAGAGGTTCTAGACCTGATGTGCAAAATGTAGTAGGTATAGATTTCGTCAGTACTTCTATTTTCTGATTATTAAAGAAATTGTCCCTCTAAATTTAAGGTTTTATGGTAGAGAGCTAAGGAGGGGCAACAAAAGATAGAATGCTCAATAGTATCATGCAACATCAGTGTTCTTGGCAGAAAGCCAAACATCATAATTTCACATGAATAAATTTCATTATTCCTGAATAGCTCTTTATTTCATCATCTGTAACTACAGTTTTTTTTTTTCCTAAAGCAAGTATGTTTTGAGAGAGCACCATGAAATGAATATTATGCCACATCAGTTGTTACTTTGAGTCCTTCTTGGGGTCCTGTAAAATAGTTTTGAGGTACCTGTCCGCATACAACTGATCCCTTCATCGTATAACATTCTGAAAAATCTGCATTCCAAGAGTAACTGCTCTTGGTATCTGTGTGTTCAGTATCAACTGAGGCAGACTGAAAAAATACCAAAATAGTCTTGATTTATTCTTTAACCTAGAATTTACCTCATGTACAATGGTTTTGTGGTTTCCCAAATCCATATTGATAGTTTATAGTTTCTCTTATCAGATCAAACCATCCCTTTAAGCTATTTATTTCATATAGAAAATATGATTGCACTTAGAGAGTCAACATTGGTAATTGGAATTTATAATCTGTATAACTTGTATGTGAGAGCAATTCTCAAAAGGAGTATACGGTTGACTCATACTGCTAAAAGCTGTATTCCTAAAAATTTACATATATATATATTAAAAATATGTAATAAAGGGAATGAGTAGGAGATGTAATACAAGAAGTATATAAATTCCTTGTTACATTTCACTTTCTAAGTCAGAAAAGGCAAAAATTCAATACTAATGAAGTTGGAATCCATAAATAAAACATTGGTTTCAGCATTGATATGAGACCTTTGAAGAGTGAGGCCACCAGTGCAGGTGTTAGAGGGATGAGTTGGTGTGGAGCTCCTTTCTTCCTGAGAGTGTGTTGCTAGTGTCATCTGGTATACACAAATCCTAGAAAATGTTAATAACTGATGAATGATATGACCATGTATTTTTGTTCTTTATAGATGTATCTGGGTTTTTTGTTTGTTTGTTTTTTGTTTCTGTTACCAGGGATAGAACGCAGGGATGCTTAAACATAGAGCCGCATCCCCAGCCCTTTTTATTTTTTATTTTGAGACAGAGTCTTGTTAGGTTGCTTAGGGCCTCACTAAGTTGCTGAGGCTGGCTTTGAACTTGTGATTCTCTTACCTTAGTCTCCCAAACTGGGATTACAGGTGTGCACTACCAGCAGTATCTGATCTCTTAACTTACAATTAGAGTTCTGGCTTAGTTCAGGCTGCTATAACTGAAAACCATAGACTGGGTAGTTTAGATGACAGTTTTTCCTTACAGTCTGGAAGCTGGGAAAGTCCAAGGCAAGGTACCGTCTAGCTTGGCCCTGATAAGGGCACTCTTACGGGTGACTGCCTTCTTACTGTATCTGTACATGATACATGAGTTGGGCAGAGTTGTGGAGAGAGCACAAGCCCTCTAGTCTCTTCTTAAAGGGACAGTGCTACCTTGGGGATGCTCATGATGATCTTCTCTAAATTTCCACCCACAGACCTCCTAATGCTATCACTTTGAGGGTTAGGGCTTCAAGGCATAGATTTTGGGGACGCAGTCGGTCCATAAAAATTCTTTATGGCAAGATTTGTGAACTGAAATTACTTTTAACTAACTTTATTACCTAGACTGTCAATAAGTAATGTATTGTGTAATTATTTAAAAATTTCCTTCAAAGTTCTTGTTTTTTAAATTAATTATTGTCCTGCTTCATGTTTACAAACTCAGTATGTTCTGTGTCTCACTTTTGTTAGTAACACATACCTTCATAACCTTCCTATGCTGCGAAGTAGGTAAGAGTCAAGTATAAAATAATAAATAACATGGTGAGCATATTTTTTAAACAGGAAAGAACATAACACATATCAGATATCACCCTGCTCCTTTATTTTTATGGTTTCTTATCTTTGTTTTGTTTTGTTTCAGATCAGAATCTCTCTCACCATATACCACATGGCTGTCCACTATTTCAGACACAGATGCACTGCTGACAGAGTGGGACAAAAGTGGCATTGTTACTGTTGATATGGGAGGTCACATCAGGCTTTGGGAAACTGGACTTGAACGTTTGCAGCGATCACTTATGGAATGGAGAAACATGATTGGGCAAGAAGGCGACAGATATATGCAGGTACCACTTGAATTGACTCTTAAGGGTGAGCATTGAGGTATAAATTTATTTCCAGATGTCACAGTCAGGAAAACTTCTGGCTTAACAACTCATATATACTTGCTAAAATAGCTAAATAATTTTGAATTATAGCATTGAGGGTCTGACAGCATATTCTTCTGAGGCCTAAATCTCTAGAAGGTTAGCAAAATGTTCACTCAATAAATTATTTCCGGATAATGCAAATTTAGCAGTCATAAGTAGACATTACTCTACACTGGAAAAGAAATATGGGAACAGACCACCAAAGCAAAAGGAAACCCAACAACTCTAGAAATGACTCAGCCAGCACCTGACCTAGTTGTCTGGAACAAATTATAACAATGAGGAAGGCAGTATACTTATACATACTAAAGTATATAATAAAAGGATTGGTAATTTAGTTAATCTTCAGAACAAAACTTCTTTGTTTACATTTCATTCTTTTTTTTCTATCTTTTTTTATTTTTACAGACTGCATTTTGATTCATTGTACACAAATGGCATACAACTTTCCGTTTCTATGGTTGTGCACGAATGATTCCATACCATTTGTGTAATCATACATATACATAGAGTAATGATGTTTGTCTCATTCCACCATCTTTCATACCCCCGCCTCCTCCTCCCTCTCATTTCCCTCTACGTAATCTAAAGTTTCTCCATTTTTCTCTTACCGCCTACCCCCATTATATATCATCATCCACTTATCAGAGAAAACATTCAGCCTTTGGTTTTTTCAGATTGACTTATTTTACTTAGAATCCAATTCTATCCATTTATCTGCAAATGCCATAATACTATTCTTCTTTATGGCTGAGTATTATTCCATTGTGTATATATATCACAGTTTCTTTATTCATTCATCAATTGAAGGGCATCTAGGTTGGTTCCACAGTCTAGCTATTGTGAGTTGAGTTGCTATAAACATTGATGTGGCTGCATTTCTGTAGTATGCTAATTTTAAGTCCTTTGGGCTTTGGGTATAAGCTGAGGAGTGGGATAACTGGGTCAGAAGGTGGGTCCATTCCAAGTTTTCTGAGGAATCTCCATACTGCTTTCCAGAGTGGCTGCACCAATTTGCAACTCCACCAGCAATGTATGAGTGTGTCTTTTTCCCCACATCCATGCCAACATCTATTATTGTTTGTGTTCTTGATAAAGGCTTTTTCTCAGTAAAGAATACAATCAATAATGTGAAAAAAAAAGCCTACAGAATGGGAGAACACCTTTTCCACACACACTTCAGATAGAGCACTAATCTCCAAAACTTATAAAGAACTTATAAAACTTTACACCAAAAATACATTTCATTCTTTTTTTTTTTTTTTTTTTCTTTTTAGAAGCTAGTCCTTTTTATTGACATAATCAATAGAACATTTATGATAGTATGGCAGACTGGTCTAGCAAAAGGAAGGTAGGAAAGGACTTCGTGGTGCGTATCTATAATCCCAACTTGTCAGGAACCTGAGGTAGGAGGATTGCAAGTTGGAAGCCAGCCTCAGAAACCTAGTGAGACCTGTCTTAAAATTAAAAATAAAAATTAAAAGGATTGGGGATGTAGCTCAGTGGTAAAGCACTCCTGGGTTCAATTCCCAATACAAAAAAAAAAAAGAGAAGAAGGTAGGTTTCAACCTAACAAGACAAAACATTTCAACCAACTATTCCACGAACAATTGATTAGTAATTATTATTTTGTGATTTTTTTCCTTGAAAGAGAAATAAAATATATTTGTTAATGAATAACATATTTCTCTGAGATTCTTAAAAGCTCTACAGGGACATTTTGAAAATCTCAAATCAAACGTAGCCTACCAACCTCAAATCCTTTTGAAGGGACATAAATGTATTAATTTAATTAAATTAAAACAAATGTATTACTCTAAAATAAACATGTCATTAAATGCAAAATGAGTCTATTATAGCAACATATTAATGTTGGTTACTATCCATAATAATATTCAGAAAACTAATTACTTATGGTTCTGTTTCTTTTTATTATTCTAAGCATTAGTTTTCTCTCTGTCATTGGCACCTGATAGTAAATACTATTGTGTTTGAGTTTCATATATTTTATTTTAATTTCTCCTGTGTTATAAAATCAAACGTAATGTTTTTGCTCTGGTCAAGATTTGTGACCTAATTTCATGATTTTTTTTTCTCAAAAAAACTTAAAAATAAAGATTTTTACTCATGATTTTGATCATGGTTCTTGAATGTTGCAAAAATTTATCCATATTTACCTTTGAACCATGTAACTCTTCTCTTCCTGGGGACTTCTCTGACTATATTGTGAATTTTTATTTTTCCAACTTCTGGCACAGTGATTGGTATACAACAGTTAATATCTTTGTTTATGGTCACACTTCTATGTACTAAATTTCACTGGTAATTGAAGCTAGTTGATAACAAATAGAATTTTTTTAAACTGTCACAAATTATTTATGTTTCAATGTACCCAAAGCTGTATTTATTGAATGAATATGAATATATATGTACAAATTTAGTTATTAAGTTAGAAATGAACAATTGTAATATCTAATCTGTCAATACTAATCAAATATTTGGCTATATTACACAGTGCAAATATCTGAATTTTTCCTAAATCAAACATTACTGGGAAATATTATAACTTTACATCTCCAGTTCAAGGTTCAAATATAACAGACATAAGACAAATTTAGTAGTAAGGTTATATAATTCAGAATGAAATGATAGTTTGATTTTGGAAACTAGAATAGATGTTTGCTAATATATTCTTCTGGCTTCTAAGGTTGCTGGATCCATTTGGTTGATATTGAAAATGCATACTTATATATATATTCAAACTGAGAAACATTGTGAGCATACATATTTATGTTTAAATGAACAGAAAAAATTGTCCAAATAATCTGCCATTGTATTAACTTTTTGTCAAATCTCTTGGAGATAGATTTTCTAAGGAGAAAGGATACTTGATTGATCTTAATTAGGCCAGTTCATATTATAGATTTTACAACATAAATAGAAATCAATCCAGGTAATAAAATATTTCCCTCTTACAGTTCCTGTTTGATCCTTTAAGGTACCTCATTAATGAACTCTGCTCAACATAGGTGTGGTCTTAATTTGGGAGCTTGGAAAATGCCTTTCATAGAAGTATTGAGAAAAGAGAATAGGTTCTTGGTACCCTACTTCCATTTGCTGGCTGCAGGCCACTTCAGTCACTGGCAGAGTGACCTGGTCTCCATCTAGTGGCCAAATGGACTTAGATCATTGAAAGGGAAAGACCTGCTTTGCACTCCAGCAGTTTGTGTTAGCACCAGGCCTCCTGCAAGGGAGGTGTACACACTTGAGGGTGGTGTGGTTCCTCTTGGGTAGAAGATGCTCCTTTGATCAACAGTGAAGGCTGGGCGAACAGCCTACTAAGCTATTTGCCAGGAATTGACCCTCATCTTTCCCTGATTCCTCCGCATAGTAGCAAACAAACTGTTCATATTTAGATAAACTGTAGAGTTACATGCTTTACCTCTGCCCTTTCTTGCTGTATTTCAGCCTTCTAGAGGTATTATCTTTGAAACCATTGTTGATCTGAATTTTTTAAAATATTTGTTTAGTTGTCAATGGACCTTTGTTTTATTTATTTATATGTGGTGCTGAGAATCGAGTGTCTCACACATGCTAGGCAAGCACTCTACCACTGAGCCACAACCCCAGCCCCTGAAATTTTGTTTTCTAATGAATTCATTGATATATTTTTAAAATGAGTACAGCTTGCAAGAGGATACTTATTCAGCTCTGCATATAAAATGTGTCATTAATTTGATGTGCTTTTACAGGAACTGTGTTTTCCCAACAGTAAACAACTATAAAAATAAATTCAAAGTGTTACTACAGCAATAGTTCCTAGAACCCATTATTCAAAATTCATATTTATTAAACTGAAACTGTATTTTCAGAAGCATGGGTTTAATATAAACTAAAATTTTACTTGCTATATTTCATTGGTGTTTCCCATTCAGTATATTTTTAATTTGTTACATTTATGTTCCTCTCAAGAATGCTAATAAAGCTATATCACAATTTTCCTCAGAAATCAAATCATATACTTTCAAAGACTTTTGATGATTATTATTGTGGGACCAAAAAAGCAAAAGGTTATAACTTTCAAATGTAATTTTCTAATTATAGTGAGCAAATCAGAAAGTGATTCCTCTGTATATTACTGATAGAATTTCTATGAGGGCTTTGAATAATACTTCCTTAGCCATCTGTTTTAAAATGGATAGAATCCTCTGAAACACCATGAGGGACTAGAACTTACATATTATTGTATATAACCATGACAGTGATTAGTACAGGAGTAAGCATAAAATTAATTCTTAGAGAGGCATAGAAAAGATAAATATATTAAGCACCATTGATCCATTCCCCCTTTTAAATAAATATTCCAGGACTATGAATAAATGCAGTTCCATGCAACTTATGTAACAAGGTTGGCCTTCTTTAGCCACTAATCCAAAAGTTTTGATTTTTAAGATCTCAGTAGAATATTAAGACCTATTTTCAGTTTTAGAAATCATTAGATTATTGTCACTCAATAAATTTAGTTTTGCAGTGCCCAGACTGAGTTACCTCCAGATCCTTTGTGGTGGTACACAGTTGGTTCTTTTTTCAGGAAGCAAGGTCTGTCCTGTCCTGTGCTTCATTCTTTGTTTTGGTCAGTAACTCTGAAAACAGTCTGAGTCAGTGGGTCAGTGTTATGGTATGGTACATGTTTTGTATGATAGTTATATGCACATGTATCTTTAGGAATCTTTTTTGACCCAGAAAGATACTGCCTTTTTTGAACTTTTCCTGTCATATCTCCTAATAATTAATATCTGTAGAGCTGACTTTCACCAAAATGACCTAGCTGTTTGCCTATGTGGTAACCCTTGGCAATGCCTCTAGTGATTTTTTTTATCACTTATTCCTGTTAGAAAATATTTCCTGTTAGAGAAATCCCAGAAATAGAAGTTCATTTTGAATCTTTAAGTTTTTCAGGAGTACCCACTAGGACTGCAAGATCCCCTGGGCAGTGTAATACCCAGTGGCATGCAGATAAACCAGCTCCTCCTGGACCAGAGGAGAGTGTTAGCAATGCTAATTTCCAGGGTACAAGCATTTCCTCCAAGGCTGATTTCTAGCTACCAAAAGTTGACAATTTGCTTGTAAAATTCCTCAATATTGAGTAGTAATCTCTCCCAAGCTGGAACAGTTTGGCTCCAGCATGCCACTGGCTTAATTAAGTATCAACCAACTCCCTAAGGAGAATGATGAGTTACCTAAGAGTGAGCACTTTGAGAAACAAGGCAACAGAAATGTAAATAGGAAGAGAGATGAAAGAAAAGAAAAGGGAAAGGAGTACGGAGAACATAGACTAGATGGTGTCATTCTGTCTCTAGGAATGTAGTTGCCTATAGCTGTCCCAGTGCCTATAGCTGTGCAGGGCCTTTCTTGAACCAGGAGTTTGGTTTGAACAAAGAATTGGACAGAAGTGTGCCCTCGAGTGGGATGACGCCCCTGGGTTCCTGTGTCGGGGCCTCCTTTCTTATATCCATTGTATTTCAGAAAAAAGAAAACCTGCCACTTGATAATACCTTCCTCCAGAAATAATGCTTCCATTGATAACAAGATTATCTGAAATTGTTAAATACAACTAAAATTAAATCAGCAAACACCTCTTAAGACAAGCAAATTAACAAGTTATGATTTTAGGGAGACTTTGTTTTGATTAATCTTTTGTGCAATACAAAGAGAATGACATCCCTATAAACTGTTGATACAGCTCTTTAGCGGTGTGGAGTCCTGCTTCCTCAGGTGTTGAAGTATAACGCCAGAGAAGCATGCCGAGGCAAATGTAGAGTGAAAATTAAGCTTTATTAAAGAAAAGTAAATGCAGACTTCTCCCGGGTGGAAGAAGGGGACCCAAAGGAGGAATCCATAGGATGGGCAGATCTTGTCTTCTTATAAATTTTGCTCTCCAATTCTTTCCGCCTTATTTCTTTCCTTCCTGCCTAGGGGATTAGGCCCGGTTTTGCAGGTGAGCTGTAAAAAGTGAAAAGCGGATGGGGCAGGACTAGGGCCAAAGTGATTCAGCCAGGCAAGGGCCCAGAGGGTATTACTTAGCATCTCTTTGCCTGCAGTCCCTGACAAGGGCAGGTAAATTTGGTTATCCATGGGCTCTGCAGGTCCTTGACATTCCATTCTCTCAGGGTGGTTTCCAACTTTCAGAGGCAGATGATTTTCATGGCCTCCATCCTCTGGATCTGACCTGACTCCTATTTCTACACTAACTACCTGTCCTCAATTCTGGCTTCACTATGAAAATTGTGGGGTTTATAGAGTTTTAAACTAAGATTAAATATATTAATATCATCTTGCTTTCACTTTTTAGAAAAGGCCTAACCTTCAGAATTTTTTTTTTCAAATCATCAGCAGAAATATTTTAGCTCCCTTCTCTCAAGACAAGCTTTAAGATCATTATTTTGCATGTTACCATATCCCAATGCATATTGTTGAGCAATATGGTCAATAAATAAAAAGGTAATCATAGCAAAATTTAGTAAGAGTATAAGGAAAATAAATCAGCTGAAGAATATACGTATTATAATTGAGATGTCAAATGCAATGAATAGGTTCATAGTCAATGGCTTTAGAATTTTTACAATGCTGAACTTATTTGGTGCATTATATGTATAATCAAACATCACAATTGTAAGGCATCCGCAGGAACACCACGCCGGACACTGGAAATCACATAAGGGAGTTTATTAAGCAAACAGCTCCCTGCAGGGTAAGAGAGAAAACGAGAGGAAAAGAAAGGGAAAGAGAAAGGGCGTGCGCTAGAGAGAGTGGAAAAGCGAGGAGGAGAAAGTGAGTCAGGGGGAGAGAAAAACAAAAGAAAAACAAGATGGCGGCATAGCTACCCTGTGGAAATTGAATTCTGCTGGGCTAATGGGACCAATAACAGAGAAGGATACTTGCAAGCTGACCGATGAACCAATAGCTAGCTAGGATGTTCACAGATTGACAAGTGGTTGGGAGGCGGGGAAAATGGCTATACCAGAAAGGGCGGGGAGAGCAGCTTTGTATTACAACAATGGCTGTAGAAATAAACTTTCTTATCATTATGTTTACAAATATAATTATGGTTTTTATTTATAAGCAGTACAGCATATTGTTTAAGAGCATGAAATTTGGAGTGGTCATACCAGGTTTCAGATCCCTTTGAATATTGTATGCAATCTTTGACAATGAATTATTCTTTCAAAACCTCATTTTTGGGCTGGGAGATAGCTCAGTTGGTAGAGTGCTTGCCTTGCAAGCACAAGGCCCTGGGTTCACATCCCAGCACCACACACACAAAAAAACCCTAATTTTCTAATCATAATATAAAGATAACATCATTGCACCTTACAAAGTTCTATAAGAAACAAATACAGTAAATGCCTGGTACAAAGGGAGTACTCAGTAAACAATAAAAGTCAGAAACAGGATTTAGGTAATATTGTGCTATAGAATTCTTCAATGCTTGTATGGAGACAAAACCAAATTAAAATGAAACTGTTACCTAAATACCCAACATTAAATCATGACCCAATGAGTTACATAATTCATCATCTATCCTCGTGTTAAAATGTAAACTTTGTTTGTAATCCTGTTTGGAGAAAGTTTTGTGAAGTCCAAAAAAGGAATTGAAAGAATGGCCTTTGCCTAAACCTGTCAGCTTGAAGGAAAGCAGGAAATCAATGATAGGACAATTGTCAACAGAGGATTATAGTGTTTAGCCTATTCAAAAGACAAATTAGAAGAAGACTAAAAAACAATGTAACATCATTGAACCTGAGTCCTGAGAACAATAAAGAACAAGTTAAATTTGGTGCTGTCTTTCTTAGCTTTTCTTGTTTAGTTTTTAGCCTTCATTAGCTTTAGGACTTGAAGGCATTATGAAGCTCTGAAAGTTGATGTGTGGGTGGCACAGGAATTTGGAAGATTAGCTGCAAGTCTGTATAGAGGCAACGTAGGCACGTAGGCTTTCTCCTCTACCTTGTGCTCCTTGACAGCAGGCTCTCCCCTACCATACAAAAGGCAGGAGCTATTATAGAGACTCCTACAGCTTAGGACAGGGCAGGAGTGAGACCATACAAGGAAGAGATAAAGTTAAAGTCTACCCCTTTCCTTACTTGGATCCAAGGAAGCTGGCATCTCGTGTGTGTGTGTGTGTGTGTGTGTGTGTGTGTGTGTGTGTGTGTGTATACGTGTACACGCATATATACTTCTTGGCAGGAAATTAGAAGAATCCTTTTTGGAAACTTACAGGCTCAAAGAGAAGGACATTTTTGATGCTAACATCAGGGAGTTCTTCCCTTAAAACTTTACAAAGACCTATTTGTTGACCAGACCTATTCTCATGCAAAAAAGCCACTTTTTAAATTCTTAAATATTATTGCTAACCTTTTATACAAAAGATGGAATCAAAACAAACAGACAAAAAGAACATTGAAATATAGAGGTGGTATAGATCGTAGGAAAACATTTCACAGATGGACAATTGATATTCTTAGAGTGTAAGAAAATATATTACCATCAAAAACTGAAAACAGATACTATTTTAATGTAGGAAATCTTCAAAGAATAAGGAAGACCTCTAGAAAAATTAAAAAAGGGGTAGAAGAAGTTAAAAAAAAAGTTAATGTAAGGTATTGGATATTAGGGTACACTTCCAAAACATGAAGAAAGTTAAGATAGAAGAAAGAAGATGGGAAAGTTTTATCTGACTAATATGAATTCCAGGAAGGGAACACGAGGGCAGGAAAAAAAACACAAAAGTAATTTAAGGAAATTTTGTGGAACAACAGGTGTTATAACAAATGGAAAAGCATATCCACCTAAAATTTTGAACCCCATAGATAAAGAAGCAATGATGAAATCTTCTAAGTTGCTCATATAAAATGTAGTAGAAATCGGTAAAGGCACTGGGCTTCTTGACAGCTTTGGAAGCCAAAGGGAAAGTCATTTCCAACCTAGAATTTATTTCAAGCTGCACTGTTAAATCACATGTGCAGGTAGAAAATATTGTAAAAACACTGTCCAATGTGCATATCTAAAAAGCTTGCATTCTTTCTCAGAAAGCAACTCACTATATGATATACTTCATAAGGAGGACATAAGCCAAGAAAGACGAAGGCATGGGTACCAGAGTGGCTTTAGCCATTGAAGAGGCAAAAGTTGCATAACTAATTTCTGGTACTATAGCAAAAAAGTGTCCTTGTTATGCAGGAGGCCTGGAAACAATCCCTCCAAAACGAAGTGGGAAGACAGAAGGTTCCAGAAAGAGTGGGTATCTTATTTTTTCCCTGGTACGGGGACTGAATCCAGGGTACTTATTACTAAGTTACATCTCCAGCTAGCCTATTTGTTTATTTATTCATTCATTCATTTTGAGTCAGAGTCTTGCTAAGTTGCTTAAGCCCTTACTAGGTTTCTAAGGCTGGCCCCAAAACTTGCCATGCTCCCTCCTCGGCCTCCCAAGTCCCTGGGATTACAGGCATGTGCCACCGCACCCAGTTGGATGTCTTTTATAACAACAAAAAGGAACTAGTAATGTGATAGACTGGTGACATGAGAAGAGCTTACAGGTTTGGTGGAGAATTGTGGAACAATTAGAGATAGATACATAAAATAGATCTACAAATTAATGAATAGTACTTAAATAACATTGATTAGTGGGGAAAATGAAAAAGTAACAGTATGTAGTTGTAATATGTGTAATGTATATATAATAGTATATTAATCATATAGTAATGTGTATCATTTTAATGGAAATATATTTATTATATATTACACATTTCTTTACACACTGAAGCCATGTAGTAACAAGTTAAATAATTAATTGAATTGTTTACGATAACACTCTATTAGGAAGGTGGGAGTAGGAAAAATGATAAGTATTTGAGATGAGAGAAGTAAAACAATCCTTGCCTTTCATAGTAGGAAGTCAATAGATTATGTCTGAAAAGTAAAGATAATATAAACTAGGTGTGGTGGTACATACCCATAATTCCTGCAGGAGGACAAGGCAAAAGGATTGAAGTTCTGGGTCACCCAAGGCAACACTGCCTCAAAATAAAGGAATTAAAAGGGCCGGGAATATAGCTCACTGTTAGACTACCCCTGGGTTCAATCCTCAGTACTATAAAATAATAATAATTATAATAATAAATATTCAGATATGTGGGGGTAAACAGCAGAAGTCATAGTAAGCAGAGATGAAGTCTTTAGGGTGTGGGAGTAGATGATAGGACACAAGTTTGCTGTTTGCATTGTATACCTTCTAGTATTGAGTTATTAAACCATGGAATTCAGCAGGTGAAAAGAGGAATACTGATAGGAATGACACAATTCCTCAGGAGATTCAGTTTAACTCATCTTTGGATCCTCAATATTTAAAATAACATATGTTTTAATGGAACTGAACAAGTTAATTGGTTGATTTTCCTTCCTTCACTTCAAAATGCCTCAAGCATTCTAGTTATAGAGCAAGCAGAATCCACCCTGTCTATCCCACTGAATGCAGCTGTAAAAACCCGGACAGAATGCATAAGCAGCTATTGAAGTCCGTGAAAAATAAATGGTAGCAGATGGATCAAGGAAGACCAGAATTTAAACTATGACTGAATTAGCTACTAATTTCCCCATCTTTCCTCCCAAATTTCCTGACCTTGACTCAAGGTAACCAGAGAATTGAAGTAGATGTTCTCAGAAAACCAGAAGTAGAAGGGAATTCCCTTAACCTGATAAAGGGCATCTGCCAAACTGCAGTTAGCACTGTACTTCATGGTGAATGGCCAAAAGCTTTCCCCTGACACCTGGAATAAGGTAAAGGTGACCACACCTACCATTCTCATATTTCAGCATCAAACTGAAAGTCTTAAACATTGCAATAAGAAAAGTAGAACAAATAAAAGGCACACAAATTGAAAAGAAAGAAAGAAAACTGTCCCTATTTGCAAACAATATAATTGCCTACCTAGAAAACCCCATGGCATCTACCCGAAAATCAAACAAAAAAGCAAGCAAAAAAGACCTACTTAGAACTACTAAATAGTTTAGTAATTTAAAAATATCAATCATACTTCTCTAAAATAGCAATTAATAATTAAAACTTTATGTATTTATATAAATACACACATATACCATTTACAAACAGCTCCTCCTAAAAAATGAAATAATTAGGTGTAAATCTAACAAGACCTGTGTAGAATATGTGTGCTGAATATTACAAAACACGAATAAAAGAATCAAAACCTAAGTAAGTGGACAGAGACTGAGTTCATGGATCAGAATATTTGACATAATAAAGATGACATTTCGAATTTAGACTTTAAAAGGCTCTAGCCGGCCGTAAAGGAGGCCGCTCGGCACAGCGCTGGGACTCGGAGCAACCACTGGGGCTCCGGCGGCTGCCCAGGGGGGGAGCAGCGAGGAGAGCTGTGTGGACTCAGGACACCGGGGCCTACCCTGAGGAGGAGGAGGAGGAACGTGGCCATGTGGATTCAGAGTGACTGCACCAGAGCTACAGGCGGTTGCCAGAGGAGGGGCTGCGTGGCGAGCTGTTTGGACTCAGAACGACGCTTCTGAACACCGGGGCCTGCCCTGAGGATGAGGAGGAGGAAGAGGAGCGCGGCCGCTTGGATTCGGGGTGACTACACCAGAGCTACAGGCGGTTGCCAGAGGAGGGGCTGCGTGGCGAGCTGTTTGGACTCAGACCACTTCTGAACCCCGGGGCCTGCCTGGAGGAGGAGGAGGAGGAGGAGGAGGAGGAGCGCGGCGGGTCCTTTGGATTCGCAGTGACTGCATTAGCGCTCCAGGCGGCCGCTCAGAGGAGAAGGCGAGTGGTGAGTTGTTTGGACTTAAAGTGACAGCGCCTGAACACAGGGGGGCTGCCTGGAGAGGAAGCGTGGTAGGGCGCTTGGTCTCGAGTGGCCGCACCAGATCTCCGTGCGGTTGCCCAGAGGACCTGTGCTGAGGGTCACGTGGATTCAGAGCCACTCAGAGCGACCGCTCCTGAACACTCGGGGGGTTATCTGGAGAAGGAGGAGGAACGGGGAGGGTCACTTCGACTCGGAGTGATTGATTGCCCAGGGCTACGAATGGTTGGTGGGAGGTGGAGGCACGCAGTGAGTTTCTTGGACTCCTAGTGACCGCACCGGAATACTGGGCGGCTGTCTGGAGGAAGAGGCGTGTGGCGGGTCTCTGGGTCTCAGAGCGATTGTACGGGGCCCCAGGTGGCAGCTCAGAGGAGGGGCCGCATAGCCAGGCGATTAGGTGCAGAGCAGGGTCCCAGGATCTAGGAGGCTTCTGGGTGGAAGAGCCGCACAGAGACAGACTTAGGGCGGAGCGAAGGTTCCAGGCCTGCGGGCAGATTCTCTGAGGAGGGGCAGCCTAAGGAGATTCATCTGCGAAGGGTGAGGCTCCCAGGCCCAGGAGGTAGGGCCGGGCCCCTGGGAACTTTGCAGAGGAAGGCAGCCCAGCCCAGGCGGTAGCTGTAAATTGAGGGGAACCTCTAGGAGGGTACTGACCAGCAAGACCTCCCCACCGGGTGAGTCTTCCCTGCCGGGTGAAGTTTCCCCACAAGGACGGTAAAAGTAGAGACTCAGGCCCAAACAGGCCTTGCCTCAGCCCGCAGCCTAGGTCCCCTTTGGATGACCATTGGTCAACAAGTGGAGGCACCTCTGCCCACTAGCAGGGATTATACCTCACCTGAAGGCCACCACTCCTAGAGAGGCAGCTTCCTTGTGGAGCACCGCATTATCAACTTCCTCCAAGACTTCAGGCTACTGAAGGCTAAGAGGGGATATATATAGAAATCTTCAGGGACATTGTAAGTCAATAGAGGAAATCTGCAATATCTCAGCAGTCCACTGATACCTGAACAATATGAGAAAACAAGGAAAGAAAATGCTGCAAACAAATCTAGATGTTACATCAATAAAACCCAATGACAGCATGGCAGAAGAAATGACAGAAAAGGAGTTCAGAATGTACATAATTAAAATGATCAGAGAAGCAAACGATGAGATGAAAGAGCAAATGCAAGCATTGAATGATCGCACCAATCGACAGTTAAAAGAGCAAATACAGGAAGCAAAAGATCATTTCAATAAAGAGTTAGAGATATTGAAAAAAAACCAAACAGAAATCCTTGACATGAAGGAAACAATAAACCAAATTAAGAACTCCATAGAAAGCATATCCAATAGGATAGAACACCTGGAAGACAGAACCTCAGACATTGAAGACAAAATATTTAACCTTGAAAACAAAGTTGAACAAACAGAGAAGATGGTAAGAAATCATGAACAGAATCTACAAGAACTATGGGATATCATGAAAAGGCCAAATTTAAGAATTATTGGGATTGAGGAAGGCCTAGAGAAACAAACCAAAGGAATGAACAACCTATTCAATGAAATAATATCAGAAAATTTCCCAAATCTGAAGAATGAAATGGAAAATCAAGTTCAAGAGGCTTATAGGACTCCAAATATACAAAATTACAACAGACCCACACCAAAGCACATTATAATGAAAATACCGAACATACAAAATAAAGACAGAATTTTAAAGGCTGTGAGAGAAAAGAACCAAATTACATTCAGGGGGAAACCAATACGGATATCAGCAGACTTTTCAATCCAGACACTAAAAGCTAGAAGGGCCTGGAACAACATTTTTCAAGTCCTGAAAGAAAATAGATGCCAACCAAGAATCTTATACCCAGCAAAACTTACCTTCAAATTTGACGATGAAATAAAATCCTTCCATGATAAACAAAAGCTAAAAGAATTTACAAAAAGAAAGCCAGCATTACAGAACATTCTCAGCAAAATATTCCATGAGGAAGAGATGAAAAACAAAGAAGCAAATCAGCAAAGGGAGGAATTATCCTAAAGGAATTGTCAAATAAAGGAGGAAATAAGTTGTGTCAAACAAATAAATAAATAAAATTTAAAAAATGAACCAAATGACCGGGAAACCAAATCATATCTCTATAATAACCCTGAATGTTAATGGCCTGAATTCATCAATAAAAAGACATAGACTGGCAGATTGGATTAAAAAGAAACATCCAACAATATGTTGCCTGCAAGAGACTCACCTCATAGAAAAAGATACCCATAGACTAAAGGTGAAAGGATGGGGAAAAACATACCATGCACATCGACTCAGCAAAAAAGCTGGAGTATCCTTCCTCATTTCAGATAATGTGGACTTCAAGCCAAAGTTAGTCAGAAGGGATAAAGAAGGTCATTTCATACTGCTTAAGGGAAGCATAAATCAGCAAGATATAACAATCATAAACATCTATGCCCCAAACAGTGGCTCATCCATGTATGTCAAACAAATCCTTCTCAATTTCAGAAACCAAATAGACCATAACACAATAATACTAGGTGATTTTAACACGCCTCTCTCACCACTGGACAGATCTTCCAGACAAAAATTGAACAAAGAAACCATAGATCTCAATAACACAATCAATAATTTAGACTTAACGGACATTTATAGAATATACCATCCAACCAAGAGCGAATACACTTTCTTCTCAGCAGCACATGGATCCTTCTGTAAAATAGACCATATATTATGCCACAAAGCTAATGTTAGCAAATACAAGAAGATAGAGACACTAGCATGTATTCTATCAGATCATAATGGATTGAAGTTAGAAATAAATGAAAGAGTAAAACACAGAAACTATTCCAACATCTGGAGATTAAACAATATGCTATTATATGATGAATGGATAACAGAAGATATTAGGAAGGAAATTAAAAAATTCTTAGAGGTAAATGAGAACAAAGAAATATCATATCAAAATCTCTGGGACACTATGAAAGCAGTACTTAGAGGGAAATTTATTTCATGGAGCGCTTTAATAAAAGAAGTAAAACTCAACAAATAAACAACCTAACACTACAGCTCAAAGCCCTAGAAAAAGAAGAACAGAACAGCACCAAAAGTAGTAGAAGACAGGAAATAGTTAAACTCAGAGCTGAAATCAATGAAATTGAAACAAAAGAAACAATACAAAAAATTGACAAAATATATAGTTGGTTCTTCGAAAAAATAAACAAAATCGATAAACCATTAGCCACACTAACAAAGAGAAGACGAGAGAAAACCCAAATCACTAAAATTTGGAATGAACAAGGAAATATCACAACAGACAGGATTGAAATACAAAACATAATTAGAAGCTATTTTGAAAATCTATATTCCAACAAAATAGAAAATTTCGAAGACATCAACAGGTTTCTAGAGACATATGAATTGCCTAAACTGAACGAGGAGGACATACACAATTTAAATAGACCAATTTCAAGTACTGAAATAGAAGAAGTCATTAAAAGCCTACCAACAAAGAAAAGTCCGGGACCAGATGGGTTCTCAGCCGAGTTCTACAAAACCTTTAAAGAAGAGCTCATTCCAATACTTCTCAAAGTATTCCATAAAATAGAAAAGGAGGGAACCCTCCCAAACTCATTCTATGAAGCCAATATCACCCTGATACCTAAACCAGACAGAGACTCATCAAGGAAAGAAAATTTCAGACCAATATCCTTAATGAACATCGACGCAAAAATTCTCAACAAAATTTTAGCAAATGGCATACAAAAACATACTAAAAAGATAGTGCACCATGATCAAGTGGGCTTCATCCCAGGTATGCAAGGTTGGTTCAACATCAGGAAATCAATAAACATAATTCACCATATTAATAGACTTAAAGTCAAGAATCACATGATTATTTCAATAGATGCAGAAAGAGCATTCGATAAAATACAGCACCCCTTCATGCTCAAAACACTAGAAAAAATAGGGATAGTGGGAACATCCTTAACATTGTAAAGGCCATTTATGCTAAGCCCATGGCTAATATCATTCTAAATGGTGAAAAACTGAAAGCATTCCCCCTAAAAACTGGAACAAGGCAGGGATGCCCTCTTTCACCACTTCTATTCAACATCGTTCTTGAGACTCTGGCCAGAGCTATTAGACAAACCAAAGAAATTAAAGGGATACGAATTGGAAAAGAAGAACTCAAACTATCCCTGTTCGCTGATGACATGATTATATATTTAGAGGAACCTGGAAATTCCACCAGAAAACTCTTAGAACTCATAAGTGAATTCAGTAAAGTAGCAGGTTACAAGATCAATGCCCATAAATCCATCGCATTTTTACACATAAGTGATGAATCTTCAGAAAGAGAATTTAGGAAAACTACCCCATTCACAATAGCCTCGAAAAAAATAAAATACTTGGGAATCAATCTCACAAAAGAGGTGAAAGACCTCTAAAATGAGAACTACAGAACACTAAAGAAAGAAATTAAAGAACACCTTAGAAGATGGAAAGATCTTCCATGTTCTTGGATAGGAAGAATTAATATTGTCAAAATGGCCATACTACCTAAAGTGCTATACAAATTCAATGCAATTCCAATTAAAATTCCAATGACGTACCTTACAGAAATAGAGCAAGCAATTATGAAATTCATCTGGAAGAATAAGAAACCCAGAATAGCTAAAGCAATCCTTAGCAGGAAGAGTGAAACAGGGGGTATTGCAATACCAGATCTTCAACTCTACTACAAAGCAATAGTAACAAAAACGGCATGGTATTGGTACCAAAATAGAAAGGTAGATCAATGGTACAGAATAGAGGACACGGACACAAACCCAAATAAATACAATTTTCTCTTACTAGACAAAGTTGCCCAAAATATGCAATGGAGAAAAGATAGCCTCTTCAACAAATGGTGCTGGGAGAATTGGAAATCCATATGCAACAGAATGAAACTAAACCCCTATCTCTCACCATGCACAAAACTAAACTCAAAATGGATTAAGGACCTCGGAATCAGACCAGAGACCGGGCAGATTATAGAAGAAAAAGTAGGTCCAAATCTTCACCTTGTTGGTCTAGGATCAGACTTCCTCAACAGGACTCCCATAGCACAAGAAATAAAAGCTAGAATCAACCACTGGGATAGATTCAAACTAAAAAGCTTTCTCTCAGCAAAGGAAACTATCAGCAATGCGAAGAAAGAGCCTACAGAGTGGGAGAATATCTTTGCCAATCATACTTCAGATAGAGCGCTAATCTCCAGAATCTATAAAGAACTCAAAAAACTCTACTCCAAGAATTCAAATAATCCAGTAGACAAATGGGCTAAGGAAATGAATAGACACTTCACAGAAGAAGATCTACAAGCAATCAACAAACCTACGGAAAAATGTTCAACATCTCTAGTAATAAGAGAAATCCAAATCAAAACCACCCTAAGATTCCATCTCACCCCAATTAGAATGGCGATTATCAAGAATACGAGCAACAACAGGTGTTGGCGAGGATGTGGGTAGAAAGGTGCACTCATACATTGCTGGTGGGACTGCAAATTAGTGCAGCCACTCTGGAAAGCAGTGTGGAGATTCCTTAGAAAACTCGGAATGGACCCTCCATTTGACCCAGCTATCCCACTCCTTGGCCTATACTCAAAGGACTTAAAATCAGCATACTACAGAGATACGGCCACATCAATGTTCATAGCTGGTCAATTCACAATAGCCAGACTGTGGAACCAACCTAGATGCCCTTCAATTGATGAGTGGATAAAGAAACTGTGGTATATATATATACAATGGAATATTACTCAGCCATAAAGAATGATAAAATTATGGCATTTGCAGGCAAATGGATGAAATTGGAGAATATCATGCTAAGTGAGATAAGCCAATCTCAAAAAGCCAAAGGACGAATGATATCGCTAATAAGTGGAGGATGACACATAATGGGGGGGAGGGAAGGGTTAGTGTTAGGGTTAGAGTTAGGGTTAGGGAGCGGGGCAAGTATGGAGGAAGGAAGTACTGTATAGAGGGTAAAGAGGGGTGGGAGGGGTGGGGGGAAGGGAAAAAATAACAGAATGAATCAAACAACATTACTCTATGTAAATTTGTGATTACACAAATGGTATGCCTTTGCGCCATGTACAAACATAGAAACAACATGTATCCCATTTGTTTACAATAAAAAAAAAAAATGATGACACTTCTCTCCATGTTGACCTATAGATTTAATACAGTCCAACCAAAACCCAGATATATTTTTTATAGTGATAGACAAACTGATTCTAAAATTTATAGGTGAAGGGAATGAAACTAAAATAGCCAAAACAATTTTAAAAGAAGAATAAACTTAGAAGAATCTTATTACTTCACAATTTTAAGATTTATTATTACAGTAATCAAGATAGTGTGATGTTGGCAAAAGGATAAAAAAAAAAAAATCGATGGAACAGAATTGAATGTCTTAAATAGACCCAGAGACACGTTGCCAATTAATTGTCAGTCAGGCCACCAAAGCAGTTAAATGAAGAAAGGGTACTCAATGAATGGTGCTAGAAAATTTAGACTTCTATATATAAAACAAAACACTTTTCCTCAAAAGCCCTATTAATTAAAAAATAAAAAATAACATATATAAATAAAATTACCTGATAGCTGCCAGCCCAGTAATAATAATGGCATACAAAAGTAAATGACATGTGCTATGTCATCTATTACTCATTGTTTCTATTATCTGGAGAATGTGAAGCTAATTAAAACATTATTTTAAGCTAATATTTTAAATCTTAAGGCTAAAATAGCGATTCGAATAGAGTTTTAACCTGTCCTTTGGTATTGATATGGGAATAAAAAAATGTTTCAAGTTAACAGATGGAAAACTTGAGGCCCAGAGAGGTTAAGTAACATATATATATAGCAGGATTAGTGATTATGTAATTTGTACTCTTTATCCACCATGCCCTGTAGTTTAGGTAGTATTATCTACTCTTACCATTTAGTCAGATAGTGACAAACTAGCCAAAATCTGTGTCCATCCTGATTTGGGCAGTGTCCACCCAGCCAAAATCTGAAAATGCCTTTGAAATTAAAAAAATGGCTCTTGTCTCTGTGTAACCCCATCAGATCACCTTAGTTTCCATGGACGTCAATGTTTCTGGGCAGCCAAGTAACATTATATAGCTCTGAGGCAAACAGCAGTAAGAATCCTTTGGGATGCCCTTACATATTAATAATGGAAAAGAGTTTTAGTGCTGCTTATGACATTTTGTAAATCTCCGAGACACTCTTTCCTTTGGTAAATAAATAAAGATGTTACAAATTTTCCTGTGCATTTCCCCTGACCAAGGCAACAGGATCTGATATTGGTTTCTAGAAGAGCAAGCCTACTAACATGAAGGAGATAACAACAAGCACAGTTGCAACAGGATATTTGATTAGGTATCCCAGCATCACTCCTGAATCACTATAGCAACAATTACTTTCTCAGAACTAATGGTAACTCTCAGGTCCTTTATCCTGGTTGAAAAATAGGGCTTTGAAGGATAGGTCCCGTAGGTGGGTAGCTTTTCCTTCAAGGATGTAATTGAATCACAGGAATTAAATAACTTTCTTTCTTTCTTTTTTTTTTTAAAGTAATATATCTTCGTAGCAACATAATCTGCTGTGTCACGTGTGTGTGTGGTACAGGGGATCAAACCTAGGGGCCTTGCTCATACTGGGTAAATGCTCTACCACTGAGCCACATCCCTAACTGTGGCAATCTGTTTTTAAGGGTATCTTTCTTACTTGCACCCACCTTCTTATATGTTTCTGCCCAGAGAGATGAGAAAAGAACTCTCCTTTCTGTGCTCTGTTGATATCAAGGTTATGATCGGTAACATTGTTACTAATCAGCTTTCCAGAAATTGTTTCAAACCTTACTTCTGCCTGGTGATCTCTACCTTCAGTTTAAGGAATATGGATTTAAAAATAATACTAAAGTTTGTTCTCTTATTCATACATATACATAATTAAAATTTTAAATTAAGGTTTCATACAAGTGATTTTATACAAGTGATTAGTCCATTTGTACTCCTTTAACAGAATACCACACACTGGATAATTTGTAAAGAACAGAAACTTACTGGCTCAGAGCTCTGGAGTCTGGGAAGTCCAGTATCAACACACCAGCGGGTTTGGTAATTCTGATTCCCAGGTGGTGCCCTTATTAGGTCCCAAAGAGACAAAAGATGGATAAATTCACAGTCCTGTAATAGCACTAGTTCCATGCATGAGGGCAGAGCTCTGAAGAATTAATCATCTCTCAAATATCTCACTTTTTAATACAGTTACAATGACAATTAAATTTAAATATGAATTTTAGAGGGAATAGATGTTCAAATGATAGCAAGAAACAAGGCCTGACAGGAATTAAAATGATTTTCTAGAACTGGTTTATTTGAACTTCTGCAGAATTTTCTGGTAGGAAGATGGAGGTATGGGAATGATCTTCCCCAATATAATTGCTCACATTCCAGGCAGAGCACAGCCCACATAATTCCTCTACAGCCTATAGCCCAATATCCGAGCCAACAATGCTTGCATCTAAAAACTACAAAAAAAAATTAGCTCTCAGAGAGAAAAGTGTAATGCATTTAAAATGGAATGGTGAAGCACTTGAGCTGCTAGGCAGAGAAGAAGCCTGACTGGGGCACAAAGCCAGGAAACTAAACTAACTGGTCTGTCCCAGCTGGCATTTCATTCACTTAGAAATGTCTTTTCTTGCCGGACACAGAGGAGCATGCCTGTAATCCCAGCGGCTTGGGAGGTAAGGCAGAAGGATGGAGAGTTCAAAGTCAGCCTTAGCAAACATCGAGGTGCTAAGCAACCCGGTGAGACCCTGTTTCTAAATAAAATACAAAATATTGCTGGGGATGTGGCTCAGTAGTTGAGTGCCCCTGAGTTCAATCCCTGGTACCCACACCCCAAAAAAAGTCGCTTTTCTTTCCCAAACTGCTTTGTTCCCATGGCTTCATTTTCACTTTTTTCCAGCCATTTTTGTGTACCCATGAAATAACTGACATTTATATGTGACATTTAAAAAGTGAATTATTAGTGATACTCTGCTTATGAATAAACTTTTACATACAAGCTCAATGAAAATTCTATACTTGGGAACAGCCTTCCAGCAGTTCTAAGCAACAATTGATGCCTATAGATCCAAATATAGTCAAATGGGGTAGGAATGCAGCTCAGGGGTAGAGCACTTGCCTTGCGTGAACAAGGCCCTGGATTCAGTCCCCAGCACCAAAAACAAACAAAAAAAGCAACAATAATATTTGCATTTGTCATCATAAATACTTTTTTGGTAGGTAAGTTTTCCTGTCACATCATCATATTTATGATTTATGGCTTTATCTTCAGAATCTCAGTTCATTAAAATTCTGTTGGTCCCCCCTGCCCCAGTATTCCTAGTTTATTTATAACCACATAACAACAGTGTTTATAATCTATGCCTGGCTCTAGGAAGTTAATGAACCACAATTTCCTAGGGAGATGATGGTGATCCAAGCTGTGTCATTGGCAGGTTGTCATCTATTGAATTAAACAGGTTCTGGACAAACAATAGATGTTTGAGTCCTTTGAAAATCATTAGCCAGCTTGTTCTGGTGGAGAACTTGCTGTGGACCTGCCAAGGTAGATCCAATCGGGAAATACCAGAATTTCAAATATGGTTTTTATTCTTGGGGAGCTTATTCTATATAATTGGAGAGACAAGATGGAAAATCATGAACCAGCAGCAAGTGCCAAACAATGTATAGAAATAAGATTTGAGCTGTAGTGATTCACAGGAGAGGTGTCTGTGCTGATAAAATTTATAAGCAAAGGAAATGCAGCTTGAGCTTTTTAAATGGATGTATTTGGATAGTTAAAAGAAGAGGGAAAAGCATTCCAGCATTGAATTCCCCGCCCCCCCCCCCACCAAAAAAAAAAAAACATGACTGCAAACATACATGACAGAATGAGCACGGTGTATTTCCTTAATAAGAGGAAGACTTGTGCCACAGCTTGGATGACCACAAATAGAGTGATGACCTGGGAGCAGTTGCCACAGGAGTAGTGAGTAAATCAGCTGTGTACCAAGCCCCAAGGGCAAATCCAGGCTGAACACCAGCCATCCCAAGGGGGAAGCTGAGCTTATGCCAGAGCAGAGGTGGGGGTGAGTTCTGGGTCTGAACACTAGAAACATATAGGCTGGGAGATTCAAGAAAACAGAGTATCAGTTAGTTTCAGCACAGAATTGTTGATACAGGTCATTTATAAAAGTGAAGGCAGCTCGCCTTCCAGGTAACCCAGGTCTGTCTTCAGTTCATCCTTTAGCCTGTTGTAAGACAAACCTAACCAAAGCAAAGATCTCCTTGGGCAGTGGTTCAGTGAGCAGCCACAGGCAGAGGGGAAAGCAGATGTGTGAAAGCCCAGTGAGGTTTTCAGGTTCCCTAAGACTGGGAGTTGCTGAAGCTCATTGAACAGGAAAAGTTTGATGCTGAGGCTGTATGGTCTTGATAGAGATGAATAATGGGGTGAAGAACCCCCAGTGAACTGGGGCAACTGTGAGGCGGAGATAATGACTGGGTAGGAGCTGATGGAGACTGGCTGAGTGTGGGCCACAGAGGAAGATACTATGGGTGATTCTAGTTTGGTGTTTGGCAAGTGGCAGAATATAGAAGGAGTCAGGAAAGCTGGAGAGAAGACAGGGCTCAGGCATTTTGAATACACTGAGTTTGAGGTAATGGTGGATAGTCTGATGTCGGAGTTCAGCCAGTAACTGAAATAAGGAACTAGAGCTGCAAGCAGTGAGAGATTATGAAGATCCTTACCACAGAGAAAATGGTCAGATGCTAAGGAGAAGAGAGATCAGGCACAATGCTGAGGACCAAACAAAACACGCTGTTTTTAGAAATACAGAGAGCCTGATGTTTCTTCAAGTATGTTCTCAGACACATTCTTCATAAGAATTCATGTTTATGCTGTTGGGAAGTACTGTAGAGCTTAGGTGCCTCTTAGAGATGAAATTATGTCTGGTAAATATCTGATTTTGAGAATTCATACTGTAAAGAGATCGCATAAACCTTGTTTAACCTAGGAATCCCAAATCTATTCTGACTTAAATTTATTTTGATTTTAAAAATATTTCTGCCAGTTGATAATTCCTATGTCCTGTTTTCTTTGCTCCAGTTCACCATGGACTCTGTTTAGTAGATCTCTTAAGATAAGACCTTTGTGCTGATTGTAATCGTGATTCATGATGCAGCAGGTTGTATGTCATTTATGACTTAAGAGAATAAATATGGAATGTGAGGGGTAGGCTACTAGTTAAAAGAATAACTTTCTCCAGTACCTAATATTTTGTAATTCCAGATTTATTATGAAATCAATAGGTATGTAAAATGATGTTTATCAGGAAGCATTGAAAGTTACAAAAATTCATCTCATAGTAATTTAAGTTACAAGAGGGAGAACATTGACTCACAAAACCAAGAAGTTCCAGGATCTACATCACTGATCAAACTAAGGACTGAACATGTGTCATGATTCCTGTTCTCTCTCCTCTCTGCCCTGCTTTTTTCTGGGGTGGCTTCCTGCTTACAATGCAGAGGGGCCCTGGTAGCTCTGGGTAATACATAGTTCTCGTAACTGGCACTCCCAGCAAAAAGGGCTTGTCTTTCCTGTAATTTCAGCAGATATTTACCAGGTTACTGTAGATTGGTCAGGTTGCATGCCCACCTCTGAGCCCAAGGGATAGAATATTCCAACAGATGGATTGAGGCCATGTCTGCACTCCTACTATGAGGTAAGAGAGGTCTGCATTAGTCCCACTCACCTGAAACACAGTTAGGAAATAGGGATGAAGACCTAATCCCCCTCCCCCCATACTGAACAAGTAAAACATGGCAATGTGATTGGGGGGGGGGGAGGTGGAGTTACAGCCAGCCTCTTCCAGGTGATGATTTTTTGCTATCCAGGACTGTTATCAGGTTTATTGTGTTTTGCAATCAGTACAACATTCATGAAAAATGATCCTCACCAAATGCAATTAGGTAATTAGGTGAATGGTGATTTAGCATCCATTAATTTTATCTTTCATTCAATTTCTGGAATGAAATTTAAGAAAATACATCCTTTATTTTCCAACTGTATGAAGGGCAGAAATAAACAAGCTAGTGCAGTCTTCTTATGAGACTTTCCTGGGTTCTGAAGAAATATTCCAAGTTTTCCCTGACAACCCTGTCACAAGGATTCAGTGGGTTTTCCCCCTAAAAAAAAGATCTTACTAATACTGGATAATTTTTATTAGTTTAGATATATGCTTTAAAAAGTACATTCAGGACTGTTAAAGTGCTTACATTTCACATTGCTGGCATGGGTTGAATAATCCTTACCATAAAGAACAACATGTAAAGCCCTAGTAAGAAAATCCGAGACTTAAATAGGTTTGTGTTAGCCAAAGAGGAAAGTGCAGCATTGGATCGTGTGTCAGCATTACATCAACTTCTTGTTGAAATCCAAAACTGCCCTCAAAGAGAAAACCCAACATAACCTCAGAAACAAATGAGCCCATAGAAGCCTTAACAATGTTTAAGGACTGTTTCACAGTAATCAGTAGTAGCTCTTACTAAAACTCTGGCTCTCTTAATCCTAAGATATATTTTCCTTTTTTATAGCTCATAATTATTTATAAGTTTAAAAACCAGCTGAACCTCTTTATTACATCTCTGGCTTGATGGTGAGGATAAGGTTCAGATTGCTGTCCAGGTAAAACAGGAACCTGCCTCATGATTCTAAACATAGCTCTCTACTCACCCAGGCCTAGTTCAAGGATGGATGGATGGAGATAATATGAAAATGTATAGGTATAAATATATTTGTGACCTTGATATTTTTGAAGAGTTTAGGTGAGTTATTTTGTAAAATATCCTTTGATTTGGGCTCATCTAATGTTTGCTCACTTTGAATTCAGTTTATGCATCTTTGGCAAGACTATCACAGAAGTGCCATGTCCTTTTAGGTGCCACATTATGTCAGTTTGTCCCATTACAAGCAGTGTTAACTTTGAACATTTGGTTAAGCTAATTTATACACTGTATTTCTTCACTGTGAAGTTACTATTATTTATAACTCATACATATATTACAAGACTATGTAAATATCTTGTTTCACTGACCTTTCATCCATTAGCTTTATCATTCATTGGTGATTCTCACTTGAATCAATTATTACTACTATGGTTGCCCCTGATGATTTGTCTGTTTCCACCCTTCTTCCATATTCATTAGTTGGCATTCTAAGGTAAGGAATTGCCCTCCCCTCTCCATTTTTATCACTCATGGGTTTCTGTCTCATTTAATAGACTCTAGTATATTGTTGAGCTTATTTTTGATGCTTAAATTATTCCAGATTAAGCCAGTGGGCATCCCTTTAGGCCAAGTCCCTTGTCCTTTTGACAGGCCTCTATCATTTCTAAGTACTTTCTTAGGCCAATGTGGTAATGCAAAAGGAGCATTTTGACTTCCATTTATCCAACTCACTAAGTTAGCCCACCCACTTGAATGGAAGTGCACAGCCCCTGACCATCCATTGCAGCTCCTCAGCTTCTCTCTACTGTGTCTTCCCACCTGCACTCCCTCCAGTTGGGATGTGAGCTTACCAAGTGATAGGAGACATTTTGGAAGAAGATTCAGGTTAACCATCCCCTTGGAGGACTCTTCCTCCTGCCATACATTCTAGAGGCACTCAGAGTCCCAAAAAGCTCTGTTGTTCAAATTCACGTATATTGAAGCAAAACCCATAAAGATCTAAGATAATACCACCACTTAAGGATTTTTCTTCATTGTAACGGAAGCCTAAGAAAAGCATCCATTATAACCTCGTAGTCTAATTAAAGATTTGGTCAGAGAAAAACAAATATTGTCCTATAGGCTTTGGCCATGGACTAAAATAATAGAATGACATTTTATTATTATGTTATTTGACGCTTATTTATCCTGTTATATTTAAGCCTTAAGTTGCTCCAGATTTTTCTTGCTCATTTGACTGGAGTTATTATTTCTGCTAACCACAGGAGGGTGCCATTGAGCTTAGAACAGGACTCTTCCACACAAGTCTGAGAACTTCCAACAACTACTGACATATTCTTATCATTTCACTATATTTAGAAATGATAATTAAAAATACAGTCAGTAAACTGGTCAGAAGTCTTGGGTCGACGTTCTTTATTTTCGGAGACCTTTTGACTATCAAATTAAAAGGCTTTTATGAAAAGAATTCAGAACTTTCAGTGAGGTAGCAGAGCACAGAGAAATCTCCCCAGGCCAAGAATTAAGAGCGCCAAATTCCTGTCCTGGTACCACCACTCATGCGTGCTTTGAGCTATCACTTCAACTCTCTGGGTCAAGATACAAGATAAATGATAAACTGATTCTTAGGCCCTTCCATAGAAAGCAACAATGATGAGGACAAGGTCAGAACATTAAAAATACACCACAAAGAACTTCCCATCCTAGCAGTTTGTTTCTTTTATTGACTGCCTAGTAGGCACTAGCTGCTTCTGTCTATGATCATTACAGCCACCACTTCAGGTTTGTGTATTACTGTTCCAATTCTGAGGTTAGAGTTAAGTCATGGACCCAAGGCAGAGGTGTCTTCATAGGTCTCTAACTCAAGGCCCATGCTTGTGTTCTTTTTCATCAGATGGTTTCCCTAGCACCAAAGACTAGTTTTAATGGAGTTTTTACCCTAGAGAAGAGACAGTGTTACCTTTGAACATTTGGTTAAGCAAATGGAGGTTGTACTCTTAGAGAAGGATACAGATAATTCTCTGCTGATAGAGCTCAGACCATATGCTTACCAGTGTGTATGTAGGCAATGCAGATGGGGGACCCATGCCAGGAGGGGCTCAGGTGAACAAGAGGCTGGGCCCCACCTAGGAGCAGACTCCACTGGCCCAATTTAGCCTTAGCCTCTAATTTTCAAGAGAAGACTGAAATCTTATTAATATGAAAATTTGACAGCAATGTCAAAATTTTTCATGCTTGGGGGGATGGCGAAGTGCTCTAGGACCCGCAGATCTCTCTTTCCTCTGACCTGGGTGGGAGCAGGGTCATGAAATGAAGCTCCATTCTCTTCCAAACTTTTTCAAAATTGCTGTGTTGCCGAATTTGCTCTGCATACTCTCATAGGTTCTCTCATGCTAAGTATTTTAAACAGGAATTGACAAGTTGTACCATCTGTTTTTGTAGGGCTCACAAAGTAATATTTTTTTTCTTTTCAAATTTCCAACAGTTGAAAAAAATCAAAAGAAGAACTGTATTAAGTGATATGAAAATGATATGAAATTCAGATTTCAGTGTCAATGAGTAAAGATTTATTGAAACTCAGTCACATGCACACAGTATTTTCTATGGTTGCTTCTGCACTACAAGGGTGATGCTGAGTTAATTTCAACAAAGACCCATATGACCACAAAGTCTAAATAAAATATTTACTATGTGGTTCTGAAAAAGTTTGCTGTGGTTTAGAATACAGAATGCAAAACAGTGGGCAGTCCACCTCTGCTTTCTACCTAATTGAATATAATTTTTAAAATAGAATCTGCTTAAGTTAGAGGGAAGGAAAGGGGGGGAATAAAGAGACAGGAATCACCACAAATATATCAAATTATTTTACAGGTATAAAGGGATGAAAATTATGTTTCTCTCCCCAGATTCTATCAAATACACTTATTTATATGCTGCTCAAGGCACAAAAATCAACACCAGAACTATAATAACTGTTGGAGAAAAAAATCTAATGTGGCCCAGAGTGTTTTAATTTTTCTGCACTTTATGAGTAACAAAGCACAATTCTGTGGTTCTGAAAAGAATGAGAAGAATGAAGTTGGAGCGTTGTCCACACAGCCCTTGGATAAGCACTCCTGGGCCTGGTCTGCCTTCTCTCACGTTGTCCTCTGCAGGACAGCCCACACCCACTGGGACTCCTCCTACGGGGCTGAGGACTGATGTCTCTCTCAGCCCCCTGGGCTCCAGCCTGTCCAGCAGAGTATCACCAGCCTGTTTGGCTACAGCACCCTGATCATACTGTGATCTCTCACTTTGATGCATGCCAGAAGGGCAGGCTCCCCAAGACCAGAATTTATGTCCCACTGTGGCTAGGACCCCAGCACTGTCTGGAAGTCTAGCACCTGGTTGGTGCTCAATAAATTCTTGGTACATCAGTTAATCAATAAATGAATGTATAATTTATTTGGTTACTTAAAGCTTTTCAGAGCTTTACCACAAAGAAATGGTAAAAGCTGAAATATTCTTTGGTGTTTTCTAGGAAGCTAAATTTTTTGTTTCTGTAAGTAAGCTCATTATTCTGTCTTGGCAAAGAACCCAGAGATCAATCTACCCTGCCCCCTTTATTTCCTACACTGGTTAGTTTGTGACTGCAGGATGAACAGGTATGAACCAGTGGTCAGAATTCAGTTTGATTCCCAGTTCTGACCAGTGGCCTCACTGAGTTGTTTAACCCTTCAGAAGCTCCATTTCCCAAACTTAAAATGAAACTAACCATAGCAGCAACCTCACAGGATAGTTATAAAAGTCAAATGAGATAACATATGTTTAGGTGCTTCATGAACTGTAAAGTAGTACATCAATGTGTGATGTTATTTATGAAAATAAACCTGTGCAATAAATGGGAGACAGATTATAAAGTGTAGGGAACTAATTTTATAATTTACAAAAGAGCTATTGAACTGAATTCTAAAAACTAAGGAACTTGTTAAGTATGTGTAATAACCCTTCTAGGCGAAACTAATTTTAGTCATAACTTACATAGATTAAAATGAACAATCCAAGGAGTGAAATTCTTTCCTGTCCCCGCTGGTTTTATAATAGCACAACACTTGTGGTGATGATAATTTTCATTTGTCTCTAATGTGTGTGAGCTCCCTCCATTGGTAAGATGTTATCCTAACAAATGTGGGCATGAAACTTTTGGTATATTTTCTTCCAGTTCTAAATTTCTGTCATATAGGTCTGGGGATTTCGATAGGATGTCTGCCTAGCATGTACAAGTCTCTTTATTCAATCCCCACACCACAAAAATTAAATGAATAAAATAAAATGAATAAAAACTAAATTCTTGGAATGATATGTCTTATTGCTACAAGTAAATTCTGTTTTGCCACTAAAAGATAATGTAAAGTTAGAGGTACATTTCAGTAGAAAAAAATAGCATACCCCCTCAACAAATTTTTGGAAATTATACAATGGAAGGAAAAACTGACGAATTTGTGGTTAAGTAAAAACAATATCAAAAAAGCAATGTTTAATTAATAAATGTTTAATTAATAAATAATGTTTAATTAATAAAAAAACTTGCATTCAAAATATTCTCCAAGAAACACATAAAATTATCCCCCAGAAATGAAGAATATATGATTACCTACACAGTTATAACTTACAGATTATCAGTCATTTACAAGAATCCATTTATTCTTTTGTATCTTATTATGTAGGTTGTATATCCCTTATCTGAAACACTTGACCAGAAGTGTTCAGGATTTCAGATTTTGGAATATTTGAACATGCATGATGAAATGTCTTGGGGATAAGCTCCAAGTCTAAATAAGAAATTTATTTATTTATGTTTCATATGCACATTTCACACAGAAGATAATTTTATACAGTATTCTTAGTGTACTTGAGTTGTGACTGATTGAAAGATCTAATGTGAAATTTTCTACTTGTGAGGATTGTGTTGGTGCTCAGAATTTTCAGATTTTGTAGAACTTCATATTTTATATTTCAGATTTCAAAATTTTAGATTTTCAGATTAGGGTGTTCAATCTAGTTTTCTTGAGTAACTAAAGAGAAGAGTAGTTTACCCTGAACATTGACTACCTAACCCTTGGCTAACCAGGGAAGATTGCGAGGTCTAGAGTCTTTCTCCTCTAACCTATTCTGCATAAACCGCTAAATTCAATCATCATACAGAGTAGCTCTGAACATGTCCCTCTTGACCAAAAACCTTCAGAAATTAAGGCATCGTTGATGGGAACCACTCCTCCTGGCATTCAGTTTCCACCAACACCCCGCCTGCCAGGCTCACCTTCCTTCCGTACTCCCCACACAGCCCAGCCTGCCCCTCCCTTCAGTAGATCCCACCCATGGTATGTTGTTCCCTTCTGCCACCCCTACTTCCTCTCTGCCAATCACAATCATCCAGTTTCAAAGGCCCATCGAACATGCCACCTTCTCCACCCCACCCTTCCCAAGTGGACTTGTCATTGTCACATTGTGGTCTTCTTCCCCATCCTCCTTATCCTTCTCTTCCTCCTCCTGGCTCCAGCCCATAGTAGGTTGTATGATAATTATCACAACATTTATCAAATTCCTTGTGCAACTGGCTTATTCTCCTTTGTAAGATTTTACAGTATTTGAATTCTTGAAAAATTATATTTATTTTTCCTAGTCCCTGGTACATATTAAACCTTGCCAATTATCAATTTTTTTGAAAGATTAAACTGCTTCATGTCCAGCAATGATTGGTGTTAGGGATTCTAGCTGAGCTGCTTCTTTTAATAAGCAACATTATAGAAATATTATCCACCCATTTAAAACATAGGCCTTGATGTTTTTACTATATTCATAGAATTATGCAGCCCTTGTGACTAATTTCAGAACATTTTTATCAATTCAAAAAGAAACTCTGGACCAAATAAGCAGTTGCTCTTATTCTCCTCTTTCCCCAACCCTAGCAAACCGCTAGTTTACTTTCCGTCTTTAGTTGATTTTCATATTTTAAGCCAACTTTGTATTTTGGGGATAAAGCCCATTTGGTCATAATGTGTAATTCTCTTTTATGTACAGTGCTGGGTTCAGTTTGCTTTTTTTTTTTTTGAGGATTTTGACAACTGTGCTCAAAAACTGTATGTAAATATAAATAAATATGTATATATATATAAACAAATATATACATCCATATGCATATATAAATCTTTTTTCTTATATGATGTCTATTTCTGGTTTGGGTATCAGAGTAATACTGGCCTCCTAGAATTGCTTGAGATATTTTCTCTCTTTTTCTATTTTTTGGAAGAGTTTGTGAGAAATTTTATCAATTTTTTTAACTGTTTGGTAGAATTCAGAGGTGAAGTCTTGAGTTTTCTTTTATGGGTAGTCTTTAAACTATTGATTAATCTCTGTACTTGTTATAGGAAGCTTGGGAATTTGAGGATGTCAGGTGATAGTAGGCTAGGACCTCGGAATGTCTACTACCACTTATGCCTTCTCTCTTCAGAATTCCAAATTAAAGGAACTTCAGACTCAAGATGATTAGCCAAATGGGACCCAAAGTACCAATGTATTTGGATTCTTTTATTAGGAAATAAATCAGTCCTCATTTTACCCTCAATGTAAGAGTAATATAAACAGAAAGAAAATTGTGGGCTTAAAGGTCAAAGCTGGGCTTCTTGTATCCCTCCCATGCTCTCTAGGCCATATCTGCAGAAGACCCAACCTGACCACTGCTAGGTGCAAACCTAGCTAGGCCTCCCTAAAGAGGTAAGCCATATACCAGTTTACTTCACCAAAGCGGGAAGCACCAGGGGGCCTATTACACATTGAATGCATAGTGACTCTGCCTGCTTATAAAGTGTAAGCCAGTGGATGTCCTGGTCTTTGACAATTCCTCTCAACCAGATGCTAGGAAGGAAGATATGACAGACAAAAGCTAGGGTCAGGAGCCATCTACAATGAGCAAAGCTGTAGATTCTAACTAGTTTATTATTCCAGTTTCAACCAAATGGCTCATTAAAAAAGAGATTCATGCCTGTTTATTATAATGATAATCATGGAAGGAAGGCAGTGTAGCATAACTCATAAAAGAACCAACTCTGGAATTGGACAGAGCAGCCTTTGAACTCTGGCTCCCCTCTGTACTAGCCACAAGACTGAGCAACTTACTATACTTCAATAAGCCTCAGTTTCTTCAGATAAAATAAGAATGATAAGAGGTAAAAGAGAAATTATAAAGATAAATAGATAAACCATACATAGAACATATTTCAGTGTGGAAAATATTAGAGTACAAGAATTCAGTGTCATCACCAACTTTAAATGAGTAAACTGAGCTCCAGAAGTTAATGACTGACTTGAAATTATACATTTACTTTATGACAGAACTAGAACTAGAATTTGAAAAGATGGGTCTGCATTTCTAGAACTCTTTCCTTATGAAAAGGGAACTGAAGAAGAAAGAATTATTTTTTTATTTTTATTTTTTTCTTGCTATTATTAGAGGAATCATTTTAATTCCTCTGCCCAACTCAGTTCCTCCCAGGAACCTGAATCCTCAGGCTCCTCCTCCAGAAGTACTGGGCCTAGGGTGGCTGTGGGTGGCCTCCAGAAATTGCCACTGCCCTCTCTAAATAGTAAGCCTTTTTCATATGGAATAAATCCTTGAGGAATTCTTCTGGGCTATCCTCTATTCCAGGAGCTCTGAGGAACCTACTAGCTCCTTTTCTCAGGGATTTGACTAAGTGAGACATTCCTTCAATTTCCAGTGTCTTTGTGATCTGGGGAGAAGTGACATCACTCACCTCCATGGACATGGACACACAAGAGGGGATGTCACATAGAAGCTGAACCCGGGCACGGAAACACTTCCCTATTGTCTCCTTGACTAGCTCATCCTACCCCACAAGGGCCTGAAAAGCAGCTCATTCTAATTTAATACTCATTATTTAAAAACGGAAACCCAACATAAAATCTCAACATCCTCTGACTTGTTGTGCACTCTTCATAGATCATTTCCTAGAAATGCACAATCCTTCTTCAGTGACAGAAGAAAGAACTCCAGGGGTTGAATGCTGTAAGAAATGGGCAGATATGACAATAAAATGTCTGAGAAACCTGCAGATGGGTGATGAAAGAACTTTGGCATCTTTAAAATAGTAATATAATTTGGTTCATTCATATAGCTCCATTAAATTTTAGAAATATAATACCAGTATCAATTTTCAATTTATTTGCATTAGGTGGTATAAAAGAATAAAACTTTAAAGTGGGAAAATTTTTTTTGGCTAACTGATGTCATTCCTTTCAATTTAAGATATTAAACTGATCTGATTGTAATAAAATCCATTTAAAGAAATCGACAGCTTTATAAGTTTTAAGTTCATACACAAAATGGAAAGCATCAGCCTAATATTTTGAACTATCTCTTAATATCTTAAACTATCTCTTTATTCTTGAAGTCTCTAAGTGTAAATGTTACTCATAATTTACGATATTATTTGCCGTTAACAGTACTCTGGTCTATGTGTTATTATTGCTATTATGAAAACCATTATAATTGTGTATCTTCTGAGTTGATAAAAGTTTTTGCACATCTGCAGACATAGAAGAAAATATTCTACTGCCTGCCAAATACAGTAAGAACTATTGTTTGAGACCTTTTATAGACACAGATGAAATTCTTCTGGCAATTTGAACAGTGTTTACATTCAGGAAAGTTCACAGTTAGGTCTTTGACATTCTATGAAAGAATCCTTTGTTCTATAGAAAAACATACTTCCTCATTCTTTGAGTCACCTTGTGAGTGACTGTGTGTGTGAATGAGTGAATGAATGAATGAGTGAGTGCTTCATAGAAGCCACATTAGGTTACCTGTTGAACTCTGTACATGAAAATAAGGAAACTTCTATAAGGAGTTTTAGTGAAAGGGAAAATGGTATACATTCTTTTCTTTGCAATCTTGGAAATGCATTTTCTTTCTTTCAGTTGCATGCAGAAAATATATAAATAAATGGGAAGATTACATTTGATGTTGTCCTGGGAAAAGGTGCTTTCATATAATATATAATAAGAAACATCCAAATTAGTCAGCTACTGTGGTAGATGCTTACCTTCAAATTCTGATGAGGTCTGTCTGCATGAAATTATAGGGGAAAGATACTGGGGTTTACCTGTAATAAGAAGTGTGAAAGGCAAGAGTAGATTCATTCCTTTCTAGATGCTTATTCCTGAAGAACGGCACTTGCTAAAACTCACTCACAATGTGTGTTCTTGTGGGAGGTTATTCCTTTCATGTCATTCCTAGCCTTACTGGGCTCTTCTAGCACACATGAGCACATGCTCTCACTGGGAGGATGGTTGCAAAATGGCTCTCTCTGGGCAAATTAGAGAGAGGGAAAATGAAGAACTGCCTCCTTTTTGCCTTCCAGAGCCTGGTGTTCTCCACATTGTCATTGTGTGACTTTCAGTTATGCTCATACTGTGAAACCCACTCTGTACAACCCTAAGCAGCTGCCCCATTAAGGACACCCCAACTATCCCATGATTTTTTTTAACTGTTTAAATAAATTTTAATTACTCCACTTCAGAAATAAGCAGTTTGGTGAGACCTAATGTTGTATGAAACTCTGAGTAAGGAGATAATGTCAATGTTGGCTTTCCTTTTTTCTTTCTTTTATATCCCATGATCCTTTAAGCTCTGTTCCTATGTTAACTCATGCAAGGCCAACATGAGAACATTAGCTTCCCAAGCCCTGCTGGTATTAGAGAGAGCCTGGGTGGAAATGGCACTTGGAAGGAAACCCAGCTCCAATCAATGAGAAGGAAGCTCCAGCACTCACTTCTTGTTCATTCAGTTAACAACTGTCTGTGGAGCACCTACTATGTGCCAGGCATTGTACTAGGTGCCAGCTCTTCAAAGATGAGAAGTCCTTATTGTCTGTCCTAATTGTTAAGAACACAAGCAAAATGGAGTCAGGATGCCTGACTGTGGTTGGGAGTCCAGGTTCAGGATCAGGCAAAGCGGTTCCCTAAACTTCAGAGAAAGGAAAATACAAACAAATCATAGACTCATACAATAGGTGACCAAATTGAAAGCCAGTTGCTAGAAGAGAAATGCAAGGTAGGGGTCAGTCTAAATGCAAGGAAAGTAGAGTGGGAACAACTAAATGGGTTATTCTCTCCAGAGAACAACATGCTAAAGTGCAGTAAGGCAAACTCAGAGAACCAGGGTAGAATGCTTCCTCTCATACGTGGAAGCTAGAGAGAGAGAAATAAAGGCGATCTCATGGAAATACAAGGGATATCAGTAGAGTAGATGAAAGGAATTCAGAGGGAGAGTGGAGGGAAAGGATGGGGAAGTACTGGAGAATGATATATACCAAATTCTGCTATGTCCATGTGCTGATGTGCCACAATGAATCAGCTTTTTTAATGTAATTATAATATATTAATTAAAATAATAATAATAATAATAAAAGGAGATCAGGAGAGTGGAACAAGCAGATGGGAGTGGGAGGTGGGGAGGGAAAGGGAATGTACTGAGAACAAGATTGAGCAGGTTGTTATGTGCATGTACAAATATTGCACATTGAATCCCACTATTATGTATAATTATAGTGCACCCATTAAAAATATGGAATCAGCAGCAGGAATAACTGGAAGCCAAGCAGCTCTTGGGGCCAAGTGAAACCGCTGTCCAGCCCACCTTAGCTTAGAGAATTACTTTGAAAAACTGAACATTGCATATTCTCTTTTAATAGTCACCATAAGAAACAGATTCCAGAAAATTTATTGACAAATTATGGAGACAAAATTCACAGTTGTGAAATTCATATTTCAGCATTTAAAACATTACTGTTGATATGCACTGAGAATAAATATTTTGCAAACAAATGTACTTTTATGAGTGGGAGATGTGTGTCACCAAGTGTTGCCCTTGGTGACTGCTGTCAAAAAACAGTTTAATTCAATACCCAAATGGCATTATTAACACCTGTGGGGCTGGGTTTTGCCTACATCTTCAGTTATTATAGGGCAACCATATAATTCTGCTTATAAGACTGAAAAGGGGTGCTTTTAATAATTACACTGGGATAACAGGCATTAACACGAACTATCCTAGGCACAGCAGATGATCAACTGGTTATTAATCATTTGACTTTTGTATTATTTTATTTTCTTTAAAAGATAATTTTATAGGATCCTTTGGGTTTTTTGGAAATATAATTCTTGAATATATGATTATATAAGACATATACATACCAAGGAAGGTTTCCCCATTTCTCTCATGTACTATATTTAGTCTTCTTTGTACTAAGAACCTATAGTGGGGCTGGGATTGTAGCTCAGTGGTAAAGTGCTTGCCTAGCACATGTGAGGCACCAGGTTCAATCCTCAGCATTACATAAAAATAAATAAATAAAATAAAAGTTAAAAAAAAAAAACAACATTGTGTGTTCTGCACACGGTATGGAGGCAAATTAGCATGACTCTCTCACCACCTATGACACTGTGTTTGCTGGGAAGACATCATTCCCTTGTCAGCATCTCCCAAGACTGATGAATTGCTACCTTTTAAAAAGACAAGTACACAGCAGGCATTTTAAGAATAATAATTAAGCAACACTGCAGGACTGGGCTCCTCACCAGTCAGCAGACATAATAACTGTAAAAACGTTGAGCCTGTACATATAAGATGGATAAGAATTCCAAGCAGGCTATATATAATTTTAAGCAGGTACTCCAAATGAGACATTTCTAAAAAGATTTCTAAGTAAAATAATCTGTTAACACTAGCATTGTCATTTTTCCAAAACCAGTAAGTCTCTAAATGCTTTGAAAAGTATTCTTCATAGAATTACTATTTTAGTTTTGTTTTGTTTCATCAGTTTTTTTTTATTATTTTTAAAAATTTTTACAGACTGCATTTTGATTCATTGTACACAAATGGGGTACAACTTTTCATTTCTATGGTTGTACACAATGTAGATTCACACCATTCATGCAATCATAATATACATAGGGTAATACTGTCTGTTTCATTCTACTCTCTTTCCATCTCCCACCCCCTCCCACTTCATTTTCCTCTGCACCATCCAAAGTTCCTTCATTCTTCTCCTCCCCCAGGCAGCCCCCCCCCCCCGCCCGTTATATATTGTCATCCACTTATCAGAGAAAACATTCGGCCTTTGATTTTTTGGGCTTGGCCTATTTCACTTAGCATTTTAAGATTACCGTTTTCTATAAGAACTGCAGTTCTTACTCCAGGTGGCCCCTCTAGTACATTGTTTCCCTAGAAAATGTTTCCAGCCTGTTGATTATCTATACGTTGCCCACAAATGCCATAAGTCCCCTTCAGTCCTCCTAGTCCTTTGCCTTCATTCAAACATGTGCCTGAAGACTAAAACGTTTGTATACATACCTTGGAGAACCTAAACAAAGGCTGGTTAGAAGAAAAAGTATACTGTTATGTTAGCAATTTGTTGTAATCCCAGTGGTTATCAGAGGTCAGGACTGGGTAAGAGGACTTCTCAAACAGATTCCCTAATCTACTTTCTTTCTAGCTGTTTCCATCTTTTTTCATTGTTTATATATTTTTCTTTTTAAATAAAAGTCAACTGTTGGGATACTTTTGATCAACTGGATTGACTCATTATCTGGGGGAGTGCATTTTTTTTTTTTTTTAAATTGCCATCAACAACAGGTAAATCTGCAAAAAACTTCAGACCTGGAAATTTGTTGGATCTTATTTCAAATATAGACAAATCAGAGATTAGATAAAAGCTCAATTTTAGCATTCAGTAGCCAAATCACTAGATAAAGCTCTTCTATATGTATTTTTTAAATAGGCAAAGAGCTAGAAGTAGAGATTTTTAACTAGCAAGCATAGGATTTTTTTTTTTTTTTTAGAGTGAGAGGAGTAAGATTTAAAGAGTGAAGAATAGAAACAGAACTCTTGCAGAAGCAAGAGGGCACCCAATAGCAGGTTATATTAAGCATAGAATTTTTAAATCACTGAATATGTTATCCTATATGTTTTGGTTAATCTACCAACACTGAGTGATTGCTTCTTCTTACCAGATTAATTTCTTTTACTTCTTAGTCTAGCCATCTTTCACTTTTAAAACATTCATGTTTATTGAGCAAAGGGAGTAATTTTTCTTGTTGTTTTGAGTTATACATGACAATAGAGTATAATTTGACTTATTTAATCAAACATGGAGTACATCTTATTCTAATTAGGACCCCAGTATTTTGGTTATACATGATATAGATATTGACTGTGGTGTATTCATATACGTACATAGAAAAGTTATGTCAGAATCATTACACTGTCTTGGACTGGGTATATATCTCAAATGGTAGAGTGCTTCCCTCACATGCACAAGGCCCTGGGTTCAATCTCCAGCACCATAAAGAAAAAAAAAAAAAAAAGGAATCATTACACTGTCTTTCATATTCCTTCCCCCCTCCATTCCCCTTTCTCTAATATACTGAACTTCTATTCTTCCCCTACCCTCCTTATTGTGTGTTAGAATCCACATATCAGAGAGAACATCTGACCTTTGGTTTTGGGGGATTGGCTTATTTTGCTTAGCATAATAGTCTCCAGATCCATTCATTTTCTGGCAAATATAAAGTCATTCTTTGTTATGGCTGAGTAATATTCAACTTTGTATATATACCACATTTTCTTTATCCATTCATCTGTTGCAGGGCACCTACATTGGTTCCATAGCTTAGCTACTGAGAATTGAGCTTCTATAAACAGTAATGTAGCTGCATCACTGTAGAATGCTGTTCTTAAATATTTGGGGTATATACCAAGGAGTGGGATGAGTGGGTTAAATGGTAGTTCTATTCCTAGTTTTCTGAGGAATCTCTACTCTTTCCAGTGTGGCAGCACCAGTATGCAGTCTCACCAGCGATGTATGAGTGTATCTTTTCCCCACATCCTTTCCAACATTTATTGTTGCTTCTTTTCTTTTTTTTTTTTTTTTATTTTAAGGCTGCATTTTGATTCATTGTGCACAAATGAGGTACAGCTTTTTGTTTCTATGGTTGTACATGATGTAAATTCACACCATTCCTGTAATCATACATGTACATAGGTTAATGATGTCTGTCTAATTCCACCACCTTTCATACTCCACCCCTCCCCCTTCATTTCCCTCTACATAATCCGAAGTTCCTCCATTCTTCTCTTACTACCCACTCCCCCACCCCCATTATGTATCATCATCCACTTATCAGAGAAAACATTTGGCGTTTGGTTTTTTGGAATTGGCTTATTTCACTTAGCACAATATTCTCCAATTCCATCCATTTATCTGCAAATGCCATAATTTTATTCATCTTTATGACTCAACAGTTTTCCATTGTGTATATACACCAAAGTTTCTTTATCCATTCACCTACTTAAAGGGCATCTAGGTTGGTTCCACAATCTAGCTATTGTGAATTGAGCTGCTATGAACATTGATGTGGCTGTATCTCTATAGTATGCTGATTTTTAAGTCCTTTGGGTATAGGCCAAAGAGTGGGATAGCTGGGTCAAATCGTGGTTTCATTCCAAGTTTTATGAAGAATCCCCATACTACTTTCCATATTGGCTTCACCAATTTGCAATTCCACCAGCAATGTACGAATGTGCCTTTCTCCCCACATCCACACCAACACCGACTTGTGTTCTTAATAATAGCTATTCTAATTGGAGTGAGATGAAATCTTAGGGTGATTTTAATTTACATTTCTCTAAATACTACAGATGTTGAACACTTTTCATATATTTATTTTGATTGCCTGGGTATCTTCTTCTGTAAAGTGTCTGCCCAGATCCTTAGCCCATTTATTGATTGGGTTCTTTGTCATTTTGGAGATTAGTGCTCTACCTGAAGTGTATGTGGAAAAGATTTTCTCCCACCCTATAGGCTCTCTTTTCACATTATTGATTGTTTCCATTGCTGAGAAAAAGCTTTTAAGTTTGAATCCATCCCGTTGATTGATCCTTGCTTTGATTTCCTGGGTTTTTGGAGATTCAGGGCTAACTTTTCTTCTATTTGTTACTGGGTCTGTGGTCTAATTCCTAAGTCCTTGATCCATGTTGAGTTGAGTTTTATACAGGGTGAGAGATAGAGGTTTAATTTCATTTTGCTGCATATGGGTTTCCAGTTTTTCCAGCACCATTTGTTGCAGAGGCTGTCTTTTCTCCATTGCATGTTTTTGGCACCTTTGTCTAGCTAGTATGAGGTAACTATATTTATGTGAGTTTGTCTCTGTGTCTTCTATTCTGTACCATTGGTTTACCTGTCTATTTTGGTACCAATAATATGCCATTTTTGTTATTATTGCTCTGCAGTATAGTTGGAGGTATGGTATTGTGATACTTCCTGCTTCACTCTTCTTCCTCAGGATTGCTTTGGCTGTTTAAGGTCTCTTATTCTTCCAGGTGAATTTCATGATTTCTTTCTCTATTTCTATGAAGAACATCATTGGGATTTTAATTGGAATTGCATTGAATCTGTATAGCACTTTTGGTAGTATGGCCATTTTGACAATATTAATTCTGTCTATCCAAAAACATGGGAGATCTTTCCATCTTCTAAGGTTTTCTTCAATTTCTTTCTTTTCTGTTCTGTACCATTGAGGTCTTTCACCTCTTTTGTTTGATCAGTTACCAAGTTTTTTTTTTTTTTTTTTTTTTTAGGCTATTGTGAATGGAATAGTTTTCCTAATTTCTTTCAGAGGATTCATCACTTATGAATAGAAATGCATTAGATTTATGTGTGTTGATTTTTTTAAAATTTATTTTTATTGTGAACAAATGGGATACATGTTGTTTCTGTTTGTAGATGGAGTAACAGCATACCATTTGTGTAATCATACATTTACATAGGGTAATGATGTTTGATTCATTCTGTTATTTTTTCCTTCCCCCCCCACCCCTCTTTTCCCTCTATACAGTCCCTCCTTCCTCCATTCTTGCCCCCCTCCCACTCCCCATTATGTGTCATCATCCACTTATCAGTGAGATCATTCGTCCTTTGGTTTTTTGAGATTGGCTTATCTCACTTAGCATGATATTCTCCAATTTCATCCATTTGCCTGCAAATGCCATAATTTTATTATTCTTTATAGCTGAGTAATATTCCATTGTGTGTGTGTGTGTATATATATATATATATATATATTATATATATCACAATTTCTTTATCCATTCATCAATTGAGGGACATCTAGGTTGGTTCCACAGTCTGGCTATTGTGAATTGAGCAGCTGTGTACATTGATGTGGCTGTATCTCCGTAGTATGCTGATTTTAAGTCCTTTGGGTATAGGCCGAGGAGTGGGATAGCTGGGTCAAATGGTGAGTTCATTCCAAGTTTTCTAAGGAATCTCCACACTGCTTCCAGAGTGGCTGCACTAATTTGTAACCCCACCAGCAATGTATGAGTGTACCTTTTTCCCCACATCCTCTCCAGCACTTATTGTTCCTTGTATTCTTGATAATTGCCATTCTAATTGGGGTGAGATGGAATCTTAGGGTAGTTTTGATTTGCATTTCTCTTATTACTAAAGATGGTGAACATTTTTTCATATGTTTGTTGATGGCTTGTAGATCTTCTTCTGTGAAGCGTCTGTTCATATCCTTAGCCCATTTGTTGATTGGGTTATTTTTATTCTTCCTGTAGAGTTTTTTGAGTTCTTTATATATTCTGGAAATTAGTGCTCTATCTGAAGTATGAGTGGCAAAGATATTCTCCCACTCTGTAGGGTCTCTTTCACATTGCTGATAGTTTCCTTTGCTGAGAGAAAGCTATTTAGTTTGAATCTATCCCAGTTATTGATTCTTGCTTTTATTTCTTGTGCTATGGGAGTCCTGTTAAGGAAGTCTGATCCTAAGCCAACAAGTTGAAAATTGGACCTACTTTTCTTCTATAAGATGAAGGGTCTCTGGTCTGATTTCAAGGTCCTTGATCCATTGTGAGTTGATTTTTGTGCAGGGTGAGAGATAGGGGTTTAGTTTCATTCTGTTGCATATGGATTTCCAGTTTTCCCAGCACCATTTGTTGAAGAGGCTGTCTTTTCTCCATTGCATATTTTTGGCACCTTTGTCTAGTATTAGAAAATTGTATTTATTATGTGTTGATTTTATATCCTGCTAGTTTGCTGAATTCATTTATTAGTTCTAGAAGTTTTCTTATGGAGTTTTTGGATCTTCTAAATATAGAATCATGTCATTGGCAAATAATGATAGCTTGAGTTCTTCTTTTCCTGTTCATATCCCTTTAATTTCTTTGGTCTTTCTGATTGCTCTGACTAGTGTTTCAAGAATGATGTTGAATAGAAGTGGTGAAAGAGGGCTTCCCTGTCTTGTTCCAGTTTATACAGGGAATGCTTTTAGTTTTTCTCCATTTAGAATGATGGGCTTAGCATAGATAGCCTTAAGGTTGAGGTATGTTCCTACAGTCCCTATTTTTTCTATTGTTTTGAGCATGAAGGGGTGCTGTATTTTATCAAATGCTTTCCAAGTATCTTTTGAAATAATCATATGATTCTTAACTGTAAGTCTGTTGATGTGATGAATTACATTTATTGATTTCTAGATGTTGAACCAATCTTGCATCCCTGGGATAAACCCCACTTGATCATGGTGCACTATCTTTTTAATTTGTTTTTGTATGCAATTTGCCAGAATTTTGTTAAGGATTTTTGCATCTATGTTCATCAGGGTTATTGGTCTAAAGTTTTCTTTCCTTGATGCATCTTTATCTGGTTTTGGTATGAGTGATACTAGCTTCATAGAATGAGTTTGGAAGGGTTCCCTTCTTTCCTATTTCATGGAATACTTTGAGGAGTATTGGTATTGTTTCTTCTTTGAAGGTCTTATAGAACTTGAGTGAGAATTCATCTGGTCCCAGCCTCTTCTTGGTTGGTAGGCTTTTGATGGCTTCTATTTCATTGCTTGAAACTGATCTATTTAAATTTGGTTACATCTTCCTGATTCAGTTTGGGAGGATCATATGTCTCTAAAAATTTGTCAATGTCTTCGATATTTTCTCTTTTGTTGGAGTATAGATTTTCAAAGTAACTTCTAATTATGTTATGTATTTCAATGGTTTCTGTCATGATATTTCCTTTTTCATCATGAATTCTAGTAATTTGAGTTTTCTCTCTCCTTCTCTTCTTTAGTGTGTCTAAGGGTTTATCACTTTTGTTTACCCTTTCAAAGAACCAACTTTTTGTTTGTCAATTTTTTGAATTGTTTCTCTTGTTTCAATTTCATTGATTTCAGCTCTGATTTTAATTATTTCCTGTCTTTTACTACTTTTGGTGTTGATCTGTTCTTCTTTTTCTAGGGCTTTGAGATGTAATGTTAGGTCATTTAGTTGTTGACTTTTTATTTTTTTAATGTATGAGCTCAATGCAATGAACTTTCCTCTTAGTACCACTTTCATAGTGTCCCAGAGTTTTTGATGTTATATTGTTGTTCTCATTTACCTCTACGAATTTTTTTATGTCCTCTCTGATGTCTTCTGTTATCATTCCATCATTCCATAGCATATTATTTAGTCTCCAGGTGTCGGAATAATTTCTGGTTTTTATTTTATCATTGATTTCTAATTTCATTCCATTATGCTCTGATAGAATACAAGGTAGTATCTCTCTCTTTTTTTTTTTTTTTTTTTTTGTATTTACTAAGTGCTGCCTTGTGGGTAACATATGATCAGTTTTAGAGAAGGATCCATGAGCTGCTGAGAAGAAAATGTATTTGCTTGGTGATGGATGAAATACTCTATATATGTATGTTAAGTCTAAATCATTGACTGTATCATTTAATTGTATAGTTTCTTTGTTCAGTTTTTGTTTAGAGGATCTATGCAGTTGTGAGAGTAGTGTGTTCAAGTCACCTAGTATTATTGTGTTGTGGTCTATTTGTTTCCTGGAATTGAGAATTTGTTTGACATACATAGATGTGCCATTGTTTGAGGCAGAAATATTTAGAATCATTATGTCTTGCCAGTTTATGGTTCCTTGGAGCAGTATGAAATATCCTTTTTTATTCCTTATGACTAATATAGGCTTGAAGTCCACTTTATCTGATATGAGGATGGAGACCCCCACTTTTTTTACTTAGTCTGTATGCATGGTATGTTTTTCCCTATTCTTTCACCTTTAGTAAATGTCTTTCTAAGAGATGAATCTCTTGGAGGCAGCATATTATTGGATCTTTCTTTTTAATCCAATCTGCCGGTCTATGTCTTTTGATTAATGAGTTTAGGCCATTAGCATTTAGATTTATTTTTCACATATGATTTGTATTCCTTGTCATTTTGGCTTATTTTCGGTTTTTAACTTGACTTGGATTCTCCTTTGATTGGCCCTTCCTTTAGGGTAGTTCCTCCCTTTGCTGACTTGCATTGTTGTTTTTCATTTCCTCCTCACAAAATATTTTGCTGAGAATGTTCTGTAGTGCAGGCTTTCTACTTGTAAATTCTTTTAATTTTTGTTTATCGTGGAAGGTTTTTTTTTCATCATCCAATTCGAAGGTTAGTTTTGCCAAATATAAGACTCTTGGTTGGCATCCATGTTCCTTCAGAGCTTGAACTATGTTGTTCTTTTAGGATCTGGGCTGAGAAATCTACTGATATCTGTATTGGTTTCCCCTTATATATAATCTGATGCTTTTTTCTTGCAGCATTTAAAATCCTATTCTTATTTTGTATGTTAGGCATTTTCATTATAATGTGCCTTGGTGTGGATCTGTTGTAATTTTGTGCATTTGGTGTTCTTTAAGCCTCTTGTATTTGATTTTCCATTTCATTCTTCAGGTTTGGGAACTTTTCTGATATTATTTAATTGAACAAGCTGTTCAATTCCTTGGTTTGTATCTCTGTGCCTTCCTCAATTCCAATAATTCTTAAATTTCATTTTTTCAGGATATCCCATAATTCTTGGAGGTTCTGTACATGATTTCTTACCATCTTCTCAGTTTGGTCAACTTTATTTTCAAGATTAAATATTTTATCTTCTTTGTCTGAGATTCTGTCTTCCAAATGATCTATTCTGTTGGTGATGATTTCTACGGAGTTTTTAATTTGGTTTATTGTTTCCTTCATTTCAAGGATTTCAGTTTGGCTTTTTTTTTTTTTTTTTTTTCAGAATCTCTATCTTTTTGTTGAAATGCTCTTTTGCTTCCTTCATGTGCTCTTTTAACTGTTTATTGGAGTGATTGTATGTTGCCTGCATTTGCTCTCTTATCTCATCCTTTGCTTCATGGATCATTTTAATTAAGTACATTCTAAACTCCTTTTCTGACATTTCTACTGCCATGCTGCCATTGGATTCTATTAAAATAGCATCTTGGTTTGTTTCAGACACTTTCTTCCCCTGTTTTTTTCATGTTGTTTGTGTATCTTCCCCTCTAGCAGTGAGGATCTGAGGTATTCCGGTTTCCCTCACCCCCCCCCCCCATCCCCGTAGGCTTATTGTGACCCTGCAGGTTTCCAATACCTCTCCTTTACCGGGAAATCAATATTAGCAGCACCCAATACAAAGAATATGCAGCCCTAAACCAGATAGCCCCTATGAAGTTGTTAAGAGTGTTGTAATAAACAAGTAGGATGGATTTGATTATTATCTACAGTATAGTCAATAGGCTTGCAATAAGATCTACAAATTCTAATGGTAGACAAAGAGGAGGGGGAGGTAGGATGTAACTGTTAATGGGATAAGAAGAAAGTATACAGAGGTACTACATCATGGGAAGAGTGAGAGCATGATCAAAAGAAGTTGGTTGTTAGCATGAGAAAAGGGAGAAAGAGATTCTGAAGAAACAAATAAAATAGAGTGAGAAAAAAAATAAATAATTAAAAATTAAGGAAAAAAAACTACAGTATAATAGTCATTTACTATTCAAACCTCCCAATATTCAGTATCCGGATGCAAGGAGGTATCTCCCAATGAGCTTCCAGGGGTTCTGAATATCTCCTGTATTTGATAGTCCATTTCATTCTTAAGGTTTGGGAAATTTTCAGATACTATATAATTGAAAAGACTGTGCATTCATTTGGTTTATATCACCAAGACTTCATATATTCTGATTAATCTTAAATTTGGTGTTTTCATTTTATCCCATATGTCTTGAAAGTTCTGTTCATGTTCTCTTGCCATCTTTTCTCAATGGTCAACTTTATTTTCCAGATTACACATTTTGTCTTTGTTGCCTGGAACTCTATCTTCCAAATTTTCTAGTCTTCCACTGATGCTTTCCATTGAGTTTTTAATTTGGTTTATTGATTCCTTCATTTTGAGGCTTTCTGACTGATTTTTTCTTCAGAATTTCTATATCCTTATTGATCTTTCACTTCTTGGATTTTCTGTCTGATTTTATTCATTACATCATCTTTTACCTTGCAGATCAGTTTAACTGAACTTTCCACATTCCTTCTCTTACCTTTCCTCCACTTTGATATCATTGGATTCTGTTAATGAGGTATTTTGATCTGTTTGAAATGGTTTGTTCCCTTGCTTTTTCATGTTGTTTGTCTACCCAGTAAACATCTGAGGTTACAGAGTATCCTATGAATTTATAGCGTTCCTGAAGATTTCTATTACCTCACATTTTAGGGACAGAAATATTAACAACAACCAATACAATCAGTATTCAGCATTAAAATAAATACTTTGTTCCTATTTTGGCATCTACAATGTTAACTGGCACTATAAACAGAAATGGTATAGTAGGCAATTGCCAACGGTAGAGATATTAGATTTACAAAAGCGTTTGCTATTTCATAAGGTGACAAGGTCACCTTATGTAGAAGAGATGTAGGATGTAATAATTGAGAGGGAGGATGAGAGACAGTAGTAGTAAAGAGTTAAAGCAAGAGTGAAAGAAAGAACAGTAGAATTTGGCTGTAAGTGAACGAAAAGAGAGGAAGAGAATCAAGGGAAACCAGAAAAAAACAATATAAAACAAAAAAAAAATGCAAAACAAAACCAAGGTATATTAATCAAAAATGCCAGTCCTTGAAAGACAGTCAAGAAAATAACTACCTTCAATAAATAATTGGGAAAAAAAAAAAACAGAAATGCTTGAAATAAGAGTGAGAAAAATATGTGTATGTTCAAATGCCCATAGTCCATTCAGCACACAAATGTTAAAAAAAAAAAAAAAAGTTCTCGATGGATGATTAGGGATTATTTCCCTTGTGATAATGGAAAAATTGTCTATCATATTATATGTTGGTTGTCAGTTCCTAGTTGTCTTTCTTTACGTTGTTTCTTGAGGTACATGTTGCATGCAAGAGTAATAGTCAGGGGCTGTCAGTTCCTTCTTTTTGTGGAGCTCCTCTTCGTTGCCTGTTCTCAGCTTCCCTTCTCAGCAGTATGAGGTAGAACAGGTTGGAGGGTGTTGTCCACTTCACTCACAGGAGGGGGTTGATGTAGAGTTCTGTGAAAGAGGTTCCCAGAGGTGGAGCTCTTAAGAGGTGGGATTTGGGTTTAGCTAGACCCCAGGTACTTTGTGGAATGATGTTTGGTGAAGCTTTTAAATCCGCACACCTCCAGAGCCCACTGCTTCCATTCCAAACTAGGCATCAGTACTGCTTGGATCTCTCCTGGGTTCAGCTCGGGTAGTGGAGGAGCCAGTACTTTGCCCCCACTCCACCTCCACCACTCCTGTGTCTTGTCCACCTGGGCTCAGTCCCAAAGCACTGCCAGGGCAATTAAGTCCTGTGTAGTCCCCAGCTGGTCCTGCGAATCCCGAGACTCACTGTGAGAGACTCTCAGGATTTCTCAGGTCTGAGTGTCTTGAATTCCCTGTCCACAGCAGAACTTCACCTGGTTTTCTAGTCATACTGTGGTGGGCCACTGCCAGGTCTGGTTTTTGGACCCAGCTGGAATTACACAGGTCTGGATTCTTGGTTTTGGGCCCACACCTACCAGCCATTGTAGCACAGAGGAAAAAGATGGAGGCTGACCCTGCTTTCCACAGATCACTGGGAGACACAGTGTCCCTCTCACACGAAAACAAAGTATAGCTGAAACACTGCATCAGCTCAACAATGTCCCCAGTCACTGTCTTTTCAAGTCATGCCTTAGTGCACCCAAAACACATGCTCTTTTAGTCTCTCTCTCTGACCTGCCCACAGGGTCTGCATCAGTAAGCACCAGTGTCTGCAGTAGGTTTCTTTCCTTCTTCATTCTTCTTCCTTCTTCCCTTCTTTTCCCTCTCCTCCCCTCCCCTCCCCTCCCCTTCCCTCTCCTTTCCTTTCTCTACTGTCTGTGTCCCTAGGCCATCCTGAAACCCAGTATTAATTCCCAGTAGGATTTTTTTTTTAAAATTCTGACCTCAAAGACAAGCCGTGGAGCAATTTGGAAAGTAACCTTCTCTACTGCACCATCTTGACCCCTCCTGCAAAGGAGTATTCTTAAAAAATTTTTCCATCTTGGTTTATATTCTCACACAGTCTTCACATTCTTCAGACCTCAAACCACTCTCCCCCAAATTCTCAGACATTAGTCTTACAGTTCCCAAAGATCAAGTCTCCTATTATTCGAACTTGCATAATTCTAACCCAGCTCACAGCAAAACGTCTTCCAACACGTGTCCACATGCACTTGTCTACTGCCAGACCTCCATTCACTCATCTCTCAATCTATGACTTTCATCCCCTCCTCCCTCTCTGCAGAATAGTCCTTGCTCAGGTCATGAGTAGATTTTATTTTGCTAAATTCAGTGTGTCCTTTTCAGTCATCATGTTATTAGTACCTGAGCTGCACTGAACTCAGCACATGCCTTTAGAGCTCAGTCTTCCATGATATTACCAATCTCCTCCTGATTTCCCTCCTGCCTCTCCTGTTTGATCCTCCTAAGTCTTCTTTGTGGATTTATTTCCTTCTTGGTCCACTGTCCTTTTCATTCTAAATTCTCTTTACAACCAACTTATTTGGTTCCTTGATTTGAGGTGGTCAGTGGTTGTAAAGCACACAAACAAAAATAGCCATAGAAATGGCAGGAAATTTCAAAATTGCATACAATATATAAAATGGGTTCTCCCCTCATCTGTTTTATTTTCATAATGTTTTAATGTGTATATATTTAAGTGATATTTTACATTTTTTCAAAACATTCTTAATGCAGCTATACACAGGTTCCAAGCTAGAAATGACCTATCTGATTGTAACCTATTCATTCTGTATATGAAGAAACTGAAATCCAGAGAGATTAAGTACTTTCCTTAGTAGAGTCACACAACTGGTTCATGTCTTATTTGAATATCACAGTAACTCTGTGAGGGTGATATGGACTTATCACTAATAGATGAGAAAACTAACATTCTGGGAATTTGAGTCTTGTACAAGGTTTCAAAGCTCCTAATTGCAGAACACCAGCCACCGGATCCTAGGCTGCTGGCATGGACCTTACCACTTCTCTGCAATTTTAAAAATGTTGCAAGTAATTTATATTTGAAAGCTGAAATTATCTTTCTTTAAAAGGCAAACTCACAACAAGTGCAGTGAGTACTCTTACATCCTGGCAGGATTGTAAGGAAGAGAGCAGGGAGGAAGAGTTGCAACGTAATATGAATTCTAAGTGTTTATCCAGATGTAAAGACTGAGTTGGGTTTTGTTTTTTTTTAAATAAATGCACGTAGTGATTACTGGTGAAGCAGTGCCGCAATGATGAACACATTTCTCCCTGATATTCTTGAGTGAGAAAAAGCAAATTTAGCAGTGATGAGCCCTACCTCCTTCTCTGGTTTTTGGGGTTTTCTGTGTGCTCTGGTCAGCTTGTTCCACTTTGAGCCAGTGGAATGGGTAGGTTTGAGAATGAGGCATTTCAGCACCGTGAACCTCCGTGAATGTGTGATGCATGCGGATTGTATTGAAAGCTATAGGGAAGCTGTAGTAACAGAGGCTCAGTGTCCTCAGTGTAGACTGTCGCCTCAGCCCTGGTTCTCACCTCTGCCCCCACTCACTGCTGCTCCTTCTGCCTGAGTCCTCCAACCTCCTGTGCTGTCTGACTCTTACACTTCATTCAAGATTCCCCTTGAGCATTACCTCTTCCAGGAAGCTTATCCTGACCCCAGCCTGGGTTATGGACCCTTCCAGCAGGCTCGGCTGACACACTGTGCTGACCCCTGGCTTGGCACTCTACCCACTGTCTGCACTGGTTACTGACTGAAGATCCCCTCCCACTCCTGGCTGAAAACTCCATGAAGTGCAGAGCCAGGTCTCATTTGTATCCCAAGCACCTCAGCAGAGTGCCTGACTCGCGGCACTGTTTATTAAATAAACTGTAGTCATTCCCCTTCCCCCTTGTCTGTGTTTCACTATTCTGAGGTTTCAGTGATTCATAAATATTAACAGAAAATTCTAGAAATAAACACCTCATATGTTACAAATTGTGCACTGTTCTGAGTAGCATTCTGAAATCTCACACTGTTGTTCTCTGTCCCACCCAGGACATGTTTCATCTCTTTACAATAAATCCACGAATCCACACTGTAGGTGCAACCTGCCCATTAGTCACTTAGTAGCTGTTCCTGGCTATCAGATAGACTGTCATGGTGTCACAGTGCTCGTGTTCAGGTGATCCTTATTTTATTTAGCAATGAACCCAAAGAGCAAGAGTAGTGATGCTGGGAATTTTGTTACATTGTGCTGTTATCATTATTCCATTTTATTATTGGTTTTCTTGTTAATCTCTTACTGTGCCTAATAAACTATAGCAGAGTTATGTGTGAAAAAGCAGTGAATGTGTAGGGTTCAGTACTATCTGTGGTATCAAACACCCACTGGGGTCTAGAAACAGATCCCTGCAGATAAGAGAACTGCTATACCATAGGTGGGTAGCAGTTTGACAGGCAAGAAGGGAGGCACATGAAGGTCAATCTGTTATGTGTGTATAGTTTTTAAAATTAAATCTGTCAGATTTATAATGAAACAGTTCAGAGGGAAACATTTTTAGCTGTTTTTGCTGACTTATTTTCTATCTCCATCTCTGTCTCTTCCTCTCCTCCCTCTTCTTCTCTTTCTCTTGAATTTTTCCACCAGTATACTGATGTTTCTTCTTGATTCTTCTATTTTAGAGCATTGTCTTTTGATGGCAATCATGGAGTTCAGAATTTAGCTTCCACTTTCTCATCCCTCCTATGTGATGCATACCTCCCACAGCAAAATTTTGCTAGAATTTGAGTTAGACCAGTATTCGGTTTTCATATAATAACTATGTAAAATGCTACCAATTGGCAGAGCTGTGTAGCTCACTTGAGTTACATTTCTGCAGTCATCCTCCTTGTTTTCTAAGTGAAAAAACTGAAGTGAAGATAAATAATTTGGCCCAAACCACTTCACATATTATTCACCTATTAATTCTAGAACAGAGTCAAAAGCTAATTTCTTACTCCTAATAAGCTGGATTTTACATGATAAGCTGCCTTGCAAATATAGGTATATATATATATATATATATATATATATATACACACACACACACACACACACACACACACACATATATGTATATATATTAAAAAACAAAAATTTAAAAGCAGAATGAACCAATTTGGAGAATACCCAAACTCATATGATTACATCAAAATATTCTTTAAAATTAACTTTTGTTGTATTCAAATTGACCCCTGGTGACTTGAATACCCAAACTCATATGATTACATCAAAATATTCTTTAAAATTAACTTTTGTTTTATTCAAATTGACCCCTGGTGACTTGTTGGAACCAAAATCAGTTTACATAAAAAACAAAGAATTTGGAGCTGGAAAGGATGTAGCCTTATTTTTTATTTGGAAGATGAGAAAACTAAGGCCCAGAAAGGTTAAGTGAGTTGTCAACAACAAATTAGGAGCCACACTGAACTTTGAATATGGTTCCTAACTGAACAGTTCTTAGTGTTTAACCCAATGCTTGCTCTGCTGTGTACCTCATCCTCTCAAATACTCCCAACAACTCTCAGGCACTTTCCTTCATTTACCATCTGTGTCTTACAGAGACCTAACCTCATTCTCTATTTCAAACTCAGAAACATGAGAGTAAGACATGTCAAAATAAGATAGAAGTAGGGGACAAAGTGTGTTTCTGAAAACCAAGGTTTTTTTAAGTTACCTCAAATGGCTGCACAACCATAATATTACAGTGTTAGATCAGTAGAAAAACTCTTAAATGTCATAAAAAAATTACACAGCAATGAAGGCCATCGGAAGATACAGAGGAAGGTCTGACTGCCACTCTAATCACCCCACCTCAGCCCTCTGAGGCCCTAGATTAATTTAGCATCTTTATGTTATATTTTTTCCTTTCCCCTCCATGATTCAGTTTGCATTGCAAGTAGCCATGCCATGGTACCCATGGCCAAACCTACCCAGGTTCAAATCCCAAATTCTGTGCTGCATGAAGCTTTCAATCTCCCAGGCCTCTGTGGCTCTTTGGAAGGGATCTGAGATGGGCATAGCCAGGAGACTGGTGAGATGGGCTGCAGAGAGAAGAACCACAGGGGACAGAGATGGGGAAACTTGTTGAAAAGACATCTAGAACTTCAGACATTTTAGAAGTAAGAGTTTCAGGATGTAAATAGAAAGCTGATAGATTCACACTTGTGAAGAAACTGGAGAACTAAACAAAGGAGAAAATGACCAATTCTTTAATGTTTGATTATATGAACCCTTAATTAATTATAGTCATTACACAATTTGTTATTACTATGTAGCTCAATGTCAATGATCCATAAGATAAATGTGTCATTAACTGTGTTTTAAATTTAATTTGAAAGCTTTTCCCATGGTATTCCATGTTCTAAATTTGTTGCTTAGATAGTAAGAGACTTCACAACTGAAAATTAGAAGAATGTTTTGCTAAGCAATGTCTAATAATACTCTTCTCTTACCCACAAATTCCTGCTTTGCAACTTGCCTGCTTGAGTTCCAGGAGAGTGAATATCAAGCTCCCACATGTTCTCAGAGCCCAATGTACCACTGTGCCCATTTTGTGTCCTCATGCCAGTAACTGTCATTCACTTACTCACCAGAGTCTCTGAGCTTCTGTGCTGCACCAGGGCTGTGCATGGCTGCAGATGATAGGGAGAATGAGACCCATTCCTACCCACCTAGAATCCATGCTAGTTTACATAACCAGCCACCTCTTCCTACATATGCCACAGCCTGATTCACTGCAGCATGATTTTGCCACTGGAATATGTTCTTTTTTTTTTTTTTTATAGGCTACATTTTGATTCATTGTACACAAATGGGGTACATCATTTCCTTTCTATGGTTGTGCTTGATGTAAATTCATACCATTCGTGTAATCATACATGCACATAGGATAATGATGTCTGACTCATTTCACTACTTTTCATATCCCCCCTCCCTCTCATTTCCCTCTACATAATCTCAAGCTCCTTCATTCTTCTCTCACCTCCTCAACCACCACCCCCACTATATATCATCATCCACTTATCAGGGAAAACATTCGACCTTTGGTTTTTGGGATTGACTTATTTCACTTAGCCTGATATTCTCCATTTCCATCCATTTATCTGCAAATGCCATAATATTATTCGTCTTTATGGATGAATAATATTCCATTATGTATATATATACCACAGTAAAAGAGAGCCTACAGAGTGGGAGAAAATCTTTTCCACATGCACTTCAGATAGAGCACTTATCTCTAAAATTTATAAAGAACTTACAAAACTTTACACCAAAAATACAAAGAACCCAATCAATAAATGGACCAAGGAACTGGACAGAAACTTTACAGAAGAAGACATGCAGGCATTTAATAAATATATGAAAAAGTATTCAACATCTCTAGTAATTAGAGAAATGCAAATTAAAACAACTCTAAGATTTCATCTTACTCCAATTAGAATGGCTATTATTAAGAACACAATAATAGATGTTGGTGTGAATGTGGGGGAAAAGGCACACTTTTACATTGCTGGCGGAGTTGCAAGTTGGTACAGCCACTCTGGAAAGCAGTGCGGAGAATCCTCAGAATGGACCCACCTTTTGACCCAGTTATCCCACTCCTCAGTTTATATCCAAAGGAATTAAAATTAGCATGCTACAGTAACATAGTCACATCAGTGTTTATAGCAGCTCAATTCACAATAGCTAGATTGTGGAACCAACCTAGATGCCCTTCAAAAGATGAATAGATAAAGAAATTCTGGTATATATACACAATGGAATATGTTCTTTAAAAAACATGTCTGTGAATGTATATAGTGCACACATACATGCATACATAGATGCACTATAATAAAAGTGCATTACTGTTCCTTAATGTGTTCTTCCGGCTTATGTTCCTTGTGCTGATTTAGCCATTGAAGCCAATGTAGCGACCTAAAATGTTCCCTCCCACAGTGATCATCAAAATACAACTTCAGTGTTCTCAGCCACTGAGTGCTATTCCACCCCTTGCTGAGTTTTGTGTGTGCAAAGCAGATTGCTCTTTCCTCTGTTGCCTTGCCTTATGCTGGTGTGTTATATTCTGATTAATATTTTTAATGCACATCAACTGCCAAAAAGTATGTAAGTGACAATTCTGAGCCTGTGGGAAGCAAAAGGAATTGTTATCTCTGGCATTACAACACAAGTTTTCAAGGGACTCCGAGTTTCTTGAGGAAATGGTTAGGGACACTTAGGTCCCCAGTAGGCAGTGACTTCATAAACATCTTTGTCAACTGAGGTGGTGAAGCATGGCTGGTAGAAATGTTAGCTAGTGGCCTCCTGTGACTTTAGTAGAAACATAGAAAATGGAAAACCAGGTGCTGAATTTTGATCCAGAAATGTCCCTCCACAGGGACTGTGCTGCAATAACCTGTCCAGAGCTGCTCAGTTAGTGTCTTTTCTGACAAATAATTCCCCAGCTAAATGCTGTCACATGGAGTTGTGATGGTTGCTTTCAAGAACCTTCAGGATTCACATTAAAAATCTCCTTTGCTTCTACCCAGGATAATGGTGGGAATGGCTTTTGTACCCACCCTTCCTTTTCCTAGCTTTCTTCGACACCTCAGAGGAGTCTGTTGAATAAAGTACAGTAGCTTCAAAAATTACCAAATCAGCTTTCTTCTTTGGAAAAAGCACAAAACTTGAGTATAAAACTAAAGCCACCCAGTCAGGAAATGCCAGCAGAGATCATTTAGTTTCAGTAATGATAAAAAAAAAATGTCAGTTGCCAGGGCCACCTACATTGCAAAATCACAGCATTTGCACACTGTATGCTGTACCTGAGGTTTCCTTGTATGGCTAACCCTTCACTTGGCTGTGGAGGTCTGAGGGTGGTCACCGATTTACCCCAATACTGAATATTAATTTTTTAAACATAGTCTTTTCCCCCACAGTTTCTTATTGATGCATTATAATGTTAACCTTTCAAAGGTTAAAAACAAGAGGCCAAAATAGAAAAGATAGAATATATGAAGAAATGACAGTTTGCCCTACCCCTGCTGTCTTGGAATTTAATTAGCAGTTGTTTTCCTGTGAATGTTTGGAATACTAAATGTGCCCCTGTGAGGTGGCAGCAGGAGAGGAACATTTTTGTGCCACTAAACTGTTGGTGTCCATGGTATCTGTGGGTTGTGAACATTTGTTTTTGACACTCACCTACGCATGAGGATAACAACATTTGGTTTCCCCATAAAGATTTGTAAGTATAGCATCTTAACCCATGAAATAGCCTCTTAATTTTATCATTCTGCATTCCATATTCCCAGATTTCCCCCCAAATTTTTTTCCTATTGAATTTAAAAAATAAGAAATAGAAAGAATAAGTAGCTACTGTTAGTCAAGTGAGAGCCAACAGGGATACATGTTATCCTGATTTAATGGCTGTCTGCTGATCTATGGCTTCCCGTGTACCAATCTTGGGCTAGTAGGCAGGGCAGGAAAGAGTCTCACCAGACACCCAGATGACAGCTTATTATGGAGAAAGTTGTATGCAATTAAACTGTTTAATATTTTGTCACTGAGAAGCCTCCCATGGACTCATTAAGCACATATTTATTAAGGACCAATTATGTACAAGGCTGAAAGTAGAAGCCACAATATTAGCTACTCCTATCTGATAATAAAAAACATAGTCAAATATTAGCAGATTGGTATTTTGCCTTCTTTTTAGGCCACCCCTGTAGAATCTTCATTTTAATTTAGACTGGATGTTTTCATTGCACAGTAATGGCTCCTAGTGAAGAACATCATCCTAGTGAGAAGGGACTCTGTCAGAGACTCTGTGAACTCAAATAACATAGGATGCATAGAACGTTCCAGAACATTGAGATAGAGGTCATGTTTTGAGTTACAGTTTCAAATATTTTAAAAGATTTACCAGACACATCATTTGTGCCAAAAATCAGCATATACATAAGTCTTTGGAGTGTTTTTAGGCAGAAAGAAGTAGGACGATAAGACCAATGGGTTAGGTTTCCGACTGTGAGCAAAGGGCTCCATCTCAGAGTGAGGGGAGAGGTTGCTGACTGACTTGAAGAAGCCCATGAGAAAGATAAGAAACCTATCTACACCAGAAGACAGGGCTTCTACAGGACACACCAGGGACCAGCCATTGTTGCTCACTCATAATGTCACAAGTCATCCTAATAGGCATTTGTTTTCAGGGCCAGGAACTAGGCCTCATACACCCCAGGCCCCATCCTAACACCTCTGCCTGCTTTCTAATTCCTAGACTTTCTAACAAAGGAAAAAAGACTTCAAATCTCAATTAGTAATAAAGGCACTTAAAATACAAATATCTTCTGGGGTCAGTTATTTAATATGAGTGAATGTCAGCTTTAATGTCATTTATGGATGTTAGTGATCAGAAGTCAGAGTCTTCTCTGCTTTGTAGAGAGGTGAAGAATTAAAAAGGGTAGAAGGTCATTCAGTATTTAGAAGCAAATGTTATTATCGGGCCAGGAAAAAACTGAAGATAAATTGCACATTTGATAGCTTTGCCAGAGATGAAAATTGGGAAAGTTACCAATGAGACAAAGGTTTTTTTGTCATGCATTATCATTGTAAAGGTACAGTCTTTTAATTAATTAATTTTTAAGCCAGCTGACATCATAAGAAAGATCATCATTACTACATACATGTTAATGTGATTTTCATCCTATCTATAACTGTGAGAGAATTTTCTGGTCTGTGGGTAAGAATAATCCCAGACACTAAATAAGATTTAGGTAGATGTGGTCAGTACCATGTGATGGCGTGCATCATGGCTTGCTATGATTTTGCTTCTTTTTTATACACTATCTTAATAGAAAAAAGACTCTGTTTCATGCATCTCTATATTGTAGTGAGTGGCAGATACACCCCAAACAGGCACAGGAGTGTTTGTGTTTGAAAAACAAATGGATGGATACATTCAGTTGACTGTTAATCCATCAAGAAAATAGTAGGCAGCTGTAGTAAGTGCAATCACTGATCTGATATCATTATGGAGGTGTTAAATGTCAGAAAATTCAAAGCATATCTTCTTAAAAGTAGAGCCTTCTCAGAAAGTCAAGACAGTGGCTCCTGCCCTGCTACCTCTCATTTATTCCTTAATATATGAATCAATTAGTTTGCATGCTCTCAAGTCCACGTTGCAGAAAGTCCAACTTACAGTGACTTAAACTTGGACACTTACTGTTTGTTTATGTAGAGGATAAAAGCTCAGTGACTCTAGGGCAGAATACTGAGTTCAAAAGTGTCATCAGAGGAATATGTTCTTCCTTCCCTCTGCCACCTTCTTGTCACCACATGATCACCAGGTGGAGGCTACAGCTCTATACTTCATGTCCTCACTTACCTGCATCCCAGGGCAGGAAATGTGTGTGTGTGTTTGTGTGTGTGTGTATCAGTGTGCACATATGTGCAGTGGAGGTAGAAGAGGGTAATGCACTCAGGATAGTCAGAATCTTTCCCCAGGACACTCTTTTCTTACCTGGGAGGAAAGCTTTCTCTGACATCTTGGGTCACACGACTTTCCCTGGACCGATCCTCTAGACCCTGCATAGGGGAATGGGACTTTGCTGCTTAATTATACCCAACCATGATTCATCTGACTCTGTTCAAAAGAAGAAAGAATGGATGTTGTGTGGGCAAATAGAAACTCCTGCTTGGTAACAACTAGTGTCCAGATGGAAATGGTAATCAACCATGTAGTTCATTCATACGTCCAAGAGCTAACTTTTCTTCCAGAATTACATTGTGGCTATTTATATGATTTCACAGATTTTTTTTTTTTAATGATGTGCTCAGGGAGGAGCTTAAAATATAAGGGCTTTGCCCAGAATTATAGGGCTTCAATGGGTCATGTCTCTTCCCTGTGCTGGCTTTGGGCTGCCTTACTCTGGAACATTTTTATGACTTGTAGTTTACAAGATCTATGTGTGTGTGTGTGTGTGTGTGTGTGTTTTTTCCATTTTAATTCATAAGTATAGGATACTGATACTTAGGATCACAGCACAATTACCTCAAAGGAAGTAGAGGATGTCCACTGTGGGAAACACATCAAGTATTTTACCTTGTACAGCAGCCTCTGTCAGAAGTTATAAAGAGTCATGATATTTTCTGGTTTGAAGAAAATTTTGATCGCCTTAAGTGAATTTTCAGTACTATTTTTGTCTTTAGAATGACTTACTTGAGCTTTTCCTAGATGAAACCAGCTCTCAAGGGAAACACATTTCAAATCCTTCTCAACACATTAATGACAGCAGATAGCAATTAACAACTTTCAGAATGGCCAGTGGCTGTACAGCAATATCTGTCCCCAGGAAATAAACTTCCTCAAATGACAGTTCTTCCTTGGTATCTGTTCGAGTTTCTATTCTGAGTTGAACTCTGAGCTTTTTTGCTTGATTCTTTTATGAATCTTTATCTATTTATGTAAGAGACACCCTTTGAAAAAACCTCGGTGCATATATATGTCATATCTTCCACCTAGAGAAATATATTCCTTGAGTACAACAGCATTCATCAGATGACCCAAAATCAAATCAACTCCCCAGATGCTTTACTTTTAATTGACTATCTCTAGAATTTTGTGGTATATATTCATGTGAAATAAATCAGGGTTTGGCTGATGATTGTTTTATCAAGAATTGATTAGTTTTCCATCATGTTGAGGTTCCCACTTGGGGTTGGTTGGGGCTGCCTTGTGGACAATGTAAGCAGCACCATTTCCCAGTAGATGACATGGCAAAACACACAGGTGACAAAGAGCACACCAGTTCCTTTCTCCCAGCACTTTATTCACTATTTCTGCCTCCCTGATGGCAGGTGTCTTTGCAACTTCAAAAGCATGATTTTGGAGGTAACTGTGGAGGCTTTTTCTTTTGTCTTGGGCCATCAATTTCAGTACTTAAAAATCTATTCTCTCAGAGCAGGCTAACTGGAGTATGTGAAATGTCTAAAGGAGGTAACTAATGTTTGATGAAAGTACTAGACACTTTGTTGGAATTTGCTTTTCATACCTCTTCCAAATTCTTTTATTTATTTTTAAACAACATACCAGAATACACACACACACACACACACACACACACACACACACATCCCAAAGTGAGGAATGGTGTTCAGAACAGTTCTTTCAATAAAAAGTCACAGTGAAGACCATCTTTAGAACTTCTTTATAAATGGCTTGTAGAAGGGTCAAACTCCATGTAAGCACACTAGTCTCATATTGAATTGTAGCTGATTTTGACTAAAACCCCACTGGATGCCCTTATTTACCAGATTTGGAACCTGTGAATCAACCCCAGGATGTCACTGCTGGGTAGAGTGGCAGGGGAAGTTCCAAAAGTGATCCAAACCCTGACAGATTTATTGCAAGAACTGTTCTGATCACCATTTCTCAGTTCAGGGAATAAATGAAAGAAGTTTGGAAATAGGGACAAGTTCTTACGTGGCGGGGGAGCTAAAGTGCCACTTTTTCTGTTTGAATTGCAGGAACCATAAATTCATTGTTAAAATAGAGACAATTTAGGAAAAATACAAAACACCATAACACAGTAGTGGGTCCAAAAAATAAATAAGCAACTTTTAATATATGTTGGTGTATAGAACATAATCTATCACTGAACCACATATACATTTTCTGTTTTTGTTTTCTACATATTTTATACAAAATGGGATTTCTCAAAGTAATGAAATTTCTTTAAAAATTAAATGAGTAAAATGTATATTTATTGACAGGTTGACCAGCCAGGTGGTGAGTTTTTTAAATGGCTGGGAAAGTATCTGACTATTGATATTCATTTTCCCTCTTTCTTGGAGGTCTAATCTTTTTGTAAATGTTCAGAGCATGTTCTACAACAGGAAAATTCTGAAGCTAAAACCCAGTTCAACTCCTTTTCTTTTTTTATTATTATTATTATTTTTTATTTAGCTTTTAATTTTTTACAGACTGCATTTTGATTCATTGTTCACAAATGGGGTACATCATTTCGTTTCTATGGTTGTAGCGATGTAGATTCATACCATTCGTGTAATCATACATGTACATAGGGTAATGATGTCTGTCTCATTCCACCACTTTTCATAGCCCCCTGCCTCTCATTTCCTTCTACATATTCTAAAGTTCCCCCATTATTCTCTCATTCCTCACCGCCCCCACGTCCCCATTATATATCATTCTCCACTTATCGGGGAAAACATTCGGCCTTTGGATTTTTGGGCTTGGCTTATTTCACTTAGCATGATATTCTCCAATTCCATCCATTTGTTTGCAAATGCCATAATATTATTCTTCTTTATGGCTGAATAGTATTCCATTGTGTGTAAATACCAGAGTTTCTTTATCCATTCATCTGTTGAAGGGCATCTAGGTTGGTTCCACAATCTACCTATTTTGAATTGAGCTTTTATAAACATTGATGTGGCTATGTTACTATAGTTTGCTGATTTTAGGTCCTTTGGGTATAAACTAAGGAGTGGGATAACTGGGTCAAAAGATGGGTCCATTCCAGGTTTCCTGAGGATTCTCCATACTGCTTTCCAGAGTGGCTATACCAATTTGCAACTCCACCAGCAATGTAAGTGTGCCTTTTTCCCCACATCCACGCCAACATCTATTATTGTTTGTGTTCTTAATAATAGCCATTCTAATTGGAGTAAGATGAAATCTTAGAGTTGTTTTAATTTGCATTTCTCTAATTACTAGAGATGTTGAACACTTTTTCATATATTTATTAAATGCCTGCATGTCTTCTTCTGTAAAGTTTCTGTCCAGTTCCTTGGCCCATTTATTGATTAGGTTCTTTGTATTTTTGTTGCAAAGTTTTGTAAGTTCTTTATAAATTTTGGAGATAAGTGCTCTATCTGAAGTGCCTATGGTAAAGATTTTCTCCCACTCTGTAGGCTCTCTACACATTCTTGATTGTATCCTTTGCTGAGAAAAAGCTTTTTAGTTTGAGTCCATCCCATTTATTGATTCTTGCTTTGATTTCTTGTGCTTTGGGAGTCTTGTTGAGGAAGTCTGATCCTAAGCCAACATAATGAAGATTCTGGCCTACTTTCTCTTCTATTAGGTGCAGGGTCTCTGGTCTAATTCCTATGTATTTGATCCATTTTGAGTTGAGCTTTGTGCAGGGTGAGAGATAGAGGTTTAATTTCATTTTACTGCATATGGATTTCCAATTTTGCCAGCACCATTTGTTGAACTGGCTATCTTCTCTCCATTGTATATTTTTGGCTCCTTTGTCTAGTATGAGGTGACTGTATTTATGTGGTTTTGTCTGTCTTCTATTCTGCACCATTGGTCGGCCTGTCTATTTTGGTGCCATTACCATGCTGTTTTTGTTACTGTTGCTCTGTAGTATAGTTTAATGTCTGGTATTGTAATACCTCCTGTTTCACTTTTTTCATTCAGGATTGTTTTGGCTATTTGAGGTCTCTTGTTTTTCCAGATGAAGTTGATGATTGCTTTCTCTGTTTTTATGAAGAATGTCATTGGGATTTTAATTGGAATTGTATTGAATCTGAATAGCGCCATTGGTAGAATGGCCTTTTTGACAATGTTAATTCTGCCTATCCAAGAACATGGGAGATCTTTTCATGTTCTTTGGTTTCTTCAATATCTTTCTTTAGTGTTCTGTAGTTTTCATTGTAGAGGTCTTTCAACTCTTGTTAGATTAATTCCCAAGTATTTTACTTTATTTTATTTTATTTTTGAGGCTATTGTGAATGGAGTGGTTTTCCTAATTTCTCTTTCAGAGAATTCATCACTTATGGATAGAAATGCATTAGATTTACACATATTGATTTTATATCCTGCTACTTTGCTGAATTCATTTATTAGTTCTAGAAGTTTTCTACTGGAGTTTTTTGGATCTTCTAAATATAGGATCATGTCATTAGCAAATAGTGACAGCTTAAATTCTTCTTTTCCTATTTGTATCCCTTTAATTTCTTTGGTCTAATTGTTCTGGCAAGTGTTTCAAGGATGATGTTGAATAGAAGTGGTGAAAGAGGGCATCCCTTTCTTGTTCCAGTTTATACAGGGAATGTTTTCAGTTTTTCTCCACTAAGAATGATGTTGGCTATGGGCTTAGCATAGATGGCCTTTACAATGTTGAGGTATGTTCTACTATTCCTATTTTTTCTAGTGTTTTAAGCATGAAGGGGTGCTGTATTTTATCATATGCTTTCTCAGCATCAATTGAAATAATCATGTGATTCTTAACTTTAAGTCTATTGATGTGATGAATTACATTTATTGATTTCCAGATGTTGAACCAACCTTGCATCCTTGGGATAAACCCCACTTGATCATGGTGCACTATCTTTTAAATATATTTTTGTATGTGATTTGCCGGTATTTTTTTAAGGATTTTTGCATCTATGTCCATCAGAGATATTGGTCTAAAGTTTTCTTTCCTTGATGCACTTTGTTTGGTTTTGGTATCACAATGATACTAAGCCTCCTAGAATGAATTTGGAAGGGTTCCCTCCTTTTCTATTTCATGGAATGCTTTGAGGTGAATTGGTATCAGTTCTCCTTTAAAGGTCTTGTAGAATTCCACTGAGAATCCATCTGGTCCTGGGCTTTTCTTGGTTGGTAGGCTTTTGATGGCTTCTTCTATTTCAGTGCTTGAAATTGATCTGTTTAGATTGTGTATGTCTTCCTGATTCAGTTTGGGAGGATCATATGTCTCTAAAAATTTGTCGATGTCTTTGAAATTTTCTCTTTTGATGGAGTATAGATTTTCAAAGTAGCTTCTAATTATGTTATGTATTTCAATGGTGTCTGTCATGATATTTCCTTTTTCATCACAAATTCTAGTAATTGGAGTTTTCTCTCTCCTTCTCTTCATTAGTGTGGCTAGGGGCTTATCAATTTTGTTTACTTTTTCAAAGAACCAACTTTTTGTTTTGTCAATTTTTGAATTGTTTCTTTTGTTTTAGTTTCATTGATTTCAGCTCTGATTTTAATTATTTCCTGTCTTCTACTATTTTTGGTGTTGATTTGTTGTTCTTCTTCTAGGGCTTTGAGGTGTAATGTTAGGTCATTTAGTTGTTGACTTTTTATTTTTTTAATGTCTGAGCTCAATGCAATGAACTTTCCTCTTAGTGCCACTTTCATAGTGTCCCAGAGTTTTTGATGTTATATTATTGTTCTTATTTACCTCTAAGAATTTTTTAATTTCTTCCCTGATTTCTTCTGTTATCATTGCATCATTCAATAGCATATTATTTAGTCTCCAGGTGTATGAGTAGTTTTTGTTTGTTATTTTATCATTCATTTCTAATTGCGTTCCATTATTATCTGAATAGGATACAGGGTAGTATCTCTATTTTTTTGTATTTACTAATGGCTTTTTTGTGGCATAGCATATGGTCTATTTTGGAGAAGGATCCATGAACTGCTGAGAAGAAAGTATATTCGCTCGATGATGGATGAAATACTCTATAAAAATCCATTAAGTTTATATCATTGATTGTATTATTTAGTTCTATAGTTTCTTTGTTTGGTTTTTGTTTGGGGGATCTATCCAGTGATGAGCGTAGTGTATTAAAGTCCCCCACTATTAATGTGTTTTCGTCTATTTGTTTCTTAAAATTGAGAAGGGTTTGTTTGATATACATAGATGCTCCATTGTTTGGGGCATAAATATTTATAATTGTTATATCTTACTCTTTTATGCTTCCCTTAAGCAGTATGAAATGTCCTTCTTTGTCCCTTCTAACTTAGGTTTGAAGTCCACTTTATCTTATATGAGGATGGAAACCCCTGCTTTTTTACTGGGTCCATATGCATGGTATTTTTTTCCCCATCCTTTCATGTTTAGTCTGTGGATGTCTTTTTCTATGAGATGAGTCTCTTGAAGGCAGCATATTGTTGGGTCTTTCTTTTTAATCCAATCTGCTAGTCTATGTTTTTGATTATTGTATTTAGGCCATTAACATTCAGGGTTATTATTGAGATATGATTTGTATTCCTGGTCATTTTGGCTTGCTTTTGTTTTTTACTTGTCCTTTGATTGGCTTTTCCTTTAGGGTAGTTCCTCCCTTTGCTGACTTGTATTGTTGTTTTTCACCTCCTCCTCATGAAATATTTTGCTGAGAATGTTCTGTTGGGCAGGCTTTCTATTTGTAAATTCTTTTGTTTATTGTGGAAAGATTTTATTTCATTGTCAAATCTGAATATTTTAAGGATTCTTGTTGGCATCTGTGTTCTTTCAGAGCTTGAAATATATTGTTCTAGGCACTTCTTTCTTTTAGAGTCTGGGCTGAGAAATCTGCTGATATCCATAATGATTTCCCCTTATATGTAATCTGATGCTTTTCTCTTGCAGCCTTTAAAATCCTATCTTTATTTTGTATGTGAGGTATTTTCATTATAATATGTCTTTGTGTGAATCTGTTGTAGTTTTGTGCACCTGGTGTTCTGTAAGCCTCTTGTATTTGATTTTACATTTCATTTTTCAGGTTTGAGAAATTTTCTGATATTATTTCGTTGAACAGGTTGTTCATGCCTTTGGTTTGTATCTCTGTGCTTTCCTCAATCCCAATAATACTTAAATTCAGTCTTTGCATGATATCCCATAATTCTTGGAGGTTCTGTTCATGACTTCTTAACATGTTGTCAGTTTGTTCAACTTTATTTTCAAGATTAAATATTTTGTCTTCATTGTCTGAGATTCTGTCTCCCACGAGATCTATTCTATTGGTGATGTTTTCTATTGAGTTTTTAATTTGGTTTATCGTTTCTTTCATTTCAGGTATTTCTGGTTTTTTTTTTTTTTTTTTTTTTTCAGAATCTCTATCTCTTTATTGAAGTGTTCTTTTGCTTCTTGCATTTGCTCTTTTAACTGTCTACTGAAGTGGTCATGCATTGCCTGCATTTGCTCTCTTATCTCATCTTTTGCTTCATGGATCATTTTAATCATGCAGATTCTAAACTCTTTTTCTATTATTTCTACTGCCATGCTGTGATTGGATTCTATCACAATAGCATCTTGGTTTGTTAGGGACACCTTCGTCCCCTGTTTTTTCATATTGTTTCTATATATACTCCTCTAGCAGTGAACATCAGAGATACTGAATTTCCCCCCCTGCAGGCTTATTATGACCCTGCAGTTTTCTGCTACCTCTCCTTTGAAGGGGAGATCAATACAAATAGCACCCAATACAAAGAAAATGTAGCCCTGAATCAGATAGACCCTATAATGACTTTAACATTTTTAAAATAAACAGGATCCATTTCATTACTATTTACAGTATTTCTAGTTGTGAACAACAGGATGGGGAAGGGTGTAGGATGTAAGTGAGTAAATAGAGGTACTTGTCAAAAGGGTCTCCAGTCCCCTGTATGTGTCTCAGGAAACAAGTCGCCCTTCCAATGATGATGGCCACGCCCTCAGGAATAATTTTAAATGCCTACACCAGCCTCCAAAGAAGCTGAGGAACCCCAGTGAGGGTGCACTGAGTCAGCATGGAGGCTAGTGCAGTGTCCCTCAGCATTAGGGAGGCAGGTGGGCAGGCTCAGCTACCGACCTCTGACCACGGTGTGTGTGTGGGGTGGGCTCAGCGACATCGTCCTTTTCTTCTTTAAAAATAACTTAAAAATGTACTTCATCTCCTTCCCAATTAGATGGAGGTTAACTGATGAAATTTTGCCAGACACAAACAGCATTTGTCAAGTCTATGTCCTAAGATTATGAGATACCTTAAGGACTTACAGTAAAATAATTCTTTCTGTCATGTAATTTCTGGTGTTGGTCCCAGGATATTGATAATATTTCAATTCTTCATTTTTAGATAACAATCAACAGAGACAGTGGAGAAGATGTGAGCTCCCCCAAACACGGGAAAGAGGACCCAGACAACATGCCCCATGTGGGTGGCAATACTTGGGCTGGTGGAACAGGTTGGTAGCGAAGATGTGGCATTCTTGTGGGTCGGGCTTCCCATCAGGCCAGCACCGCTTCTGCCCCCAGAAGGCTCAGGGGACAGCTGTGCTTCTCATCCTTCCCCATTAGTTAATCAATGCGTTCTTACCCTTGGCTCCAAAGTGACATCAGGACATAGAAAGAGCCTGGCATTCTGAGTCCCAAAGACTGTGCTGACCTAAGACCTAACACAGTTCTCACCCTCCTGGAGTTGTTTCATTGTGAAAGGGGATAACAACTGCCTCACCAGGTCATGATTTGGACTGAATAAGATTGTGATAGTAAAGCACTGAGCTCTGACTGGCCTGAGGATGGTACACATTCAATGTTAATCTCTTCTTTTAACCTATAGGCACTTGGGTTTCTGCCATAAATCTACAGTATATTCTTTCTTGAGCAACTGATTTTGGAACAAAACAGTCCTTGTCTCCCACATCTCAGAAGTGAGTGTGATGAGGATGCAGGATTTTGAGAGAGGAGGGTTGGTTGCTGTTTACAAGGATGCCGTGTGTAAGCAAACTAGTCTATTCCTTCCTCTCAGCTGCCTGACTGGACCATTGTTCCGTGACTGCTGTCTTCCTTTTTCCTGTGGCAGCTGGAGCCCCACATCTGCTGGGCCACAGGAATAGGGCCAGACTGCGCACTGCCTGAGCTTCTCTGAGCTCTGAGGAAAGCTGGCAGGGATTCCAAGCTTCACCTTCCTTGAGGACGGTCTGTACCTCTTAGCCTTGACAGCCAGGGCAGGAAATAGGTTTCTGTGCTGAGACAATGAGTAATCAAATAGGCTGTAGGCTTCTTGCCTGCTCTGTTTATTCATCAAGCAGCAGCTTTAAAGAAAGGCTATTTTTAGAAGTGTCCTTTGATCTGGAAGGTAGTGTCAAGCCAACAAGATTTAATCCATATGGAATGCATTGTGGAGCCAGCTGGCCAGATGTAGGCTCCCCAGCAGGAGACTGCTGCTCTTGAGTGAAAGTTCTTTCTTACTATTCAACTTGAACCTCCTAGCTCCAGTATCTGTCCAGATGGTATCTGTGTTTCCCCTGAACTTTTATTTTTCAGTTGATCAAAAGCCTTGGCTTCAACTTGTTTTTTCACCTTTGTCATTTCTCTCCCTCAAAATTCTCTACACTGAACTTAGCTCTGGCCCAACAAGTCTTCAAAGCCCCCCTGCCTTGCCCACCTTGCCCCTTACCTTGTGAACTGTTTTAAAATGTCCAAGCTTAGCTTCAAGGCTATGCTTTGCAGTCTCAGAACCCCCAGCAAGTGTTTTCACTTAGAAAGTACAAAATGGAAAGCTCTGGGAAGTAGAAATCATGGAGAACTCTCCACTCATGTCCTGTGCACCCCAGGGTGACATTCCCTAGGGTCCATGTGACTCATTCTGCTTTCACTCTCATCTACGTCTAACAGTTGCAGATTCTTTCCTCCTTTCTCCAAAATGATGACCTCTGAGTACCTAAGTAGTGCTCAGCTCTAGTTCACATCTCCCCATACTTAAGAACAGCCTCCTAGAGGGAGGGAGTCAGGTCTCAAACACAGCTTCCCATCACTAACTCATGTCACTACCCAGTTCTTATTCCTTCTGCCACAGGCTGATTGTCAGTGGGAGCCAGGAATCACACAAATCTGAGAAATAATTTTCCACCCAATCCTAAATAAATATGAACTAAGATGTGCTCCAATCAAAGGATGTTGTAATTAATAGGCAGTTGCCATGGTATTTCCCAAAAGGAAATGACCTACCTTGATTTTCATAAAGGAAGTGGTTCACGCTAAGTGTTCCTTCTTAGTTTATTAGATAGACCAATTAAAGCTTCAAAGGAGAAAAACATATAATACAACTTAACCAATGTCTAAAAGCTTTCAAATTTTCCACTTAACAAATCTAGGAATTATCTCTCTCTGTCATAGGAATTATTGAAATAATAATTCAAAGATGGGTAATTTATATAGCTCTTATTTTTTGCCAAGTACTTTTCTAAGCATTTTTGCTTCATGACAGTCCCATGAAGTAAAGTATATTAGTATACTTGCTTTCTAAATGAAGAGACTGAGACAGAGTATTTGCATAATTTCCCCAAATACACAGCTATTGAGTTGGAGCCAGGATTCAAACTCAGGCAGTCTGCCTTAACTAGTACAGTATACAATACTATACTTACTGCACTACCCAATACTGGCCTTCAATACTGAAGTCTCATTGTAAGTTCTCAAGTTATGTGTAAACAAATAAAACATACTGTTTATTAATATTCTAAGCCTTATAAAACAAAGATAACAAACCTACAGCCCAAAGACCAATTCTAGCCAAAAGATGTATGTATGTATTTTCTTTGATCAGTATAGCATTTTATTTATTGATTGAGTGATACCAAAAATTGAACCCCAAAATACCTAACCACTGAGCCACATTCCCAGCCCTTTTCACTTTTTCTTTTGAGACAGGGTCTTAGTAAGTGACTTAGGGCCTTAATAAGCTGCTGAATTTCGCTTTGAATGTGTAATTCTCCTGCCTTAGCCTCTCAAGTTCCTGGGATTATAGGTGGGTTACACCATTCCTGGCCAGTGTAGTATTTTAAAACAATTTCATCTAAAACATATATAGCCAATGTCGCCAGCACTTCTTATGATGCTAGCTACTTAGGCTTATAGCCATATAACTTTCGTTTTTAACATAAACTATTAATACAATATTATATGGCATATACTTATAAACAAGTAAATTTGGGCTTATATTGAAAGGCTCTTCTGAAGCTGATAATTTATCCATTCTCAAAGCTAAAAGGCAAAGTTGATAAAATAATTGGCTTCAGATCTTAGCTAAGCCAGAGGTCATCATTAGGTCACTTAATCTCTGTGTATTGTCTTTCATTATTTTCTAAACAAAAGAAATTTTATCTGTAGCTTCATTGTCTCTTGGTATTTTGTGGGAAAATAAGGTAACATGTGAAGGAAGAATTGCTCATTTATTTAGCAGATATATAGTAAATATTTATAATGTTCAAGTATTCAGGGCAGAGTTATAAAGATAAATAAAATATGATCCGTTCCAGGATGGGAAAGAAAAATAAATGAAGAGTAACAAATAGTCCACATGAGTATCAATCCCTATGAGGTATAGGCCTCAGTCGAAGCATCATAGAATTCATAAGGAAACTTTAAAAACAGGTAGGATTTGGATGGATGAAAAAAATGGAAAAACATGCTAACTAGTGGAAAACCTTCATTTTCAGAAAAAGATTATTTGAATTTTTAATTACTAGTTAAGTGCAATTAATATGCTTCTCAGAACTATCTTAAAATCATAATCTAATTTTTGTTTTGTGGTCAGGTTCAGACTTACCCTCTGGATTTTCCTTGTTTCTTTCCAGGTGGAAGAGACACTGCAGGTCTGGGAGGAAAAGGAGGTCCTTATAGGCTGGATGCAGGTCACACAGTGTACCAGATTTCCGATGCTGAGAAGGACTCGGTTCCTGAAGAGGTCAAGAGAGCTGCAAGAGAGATGGGCCAGAGAGCATTTCAACAGAGGTGAGTGTTGACATCTACAACAGCGCTGTTGACTAACACACACATGCACACCTGCATACGTGCATATACACGTGCATGCACACTCATGCACACATACATAGATGCACATGCAAACATGCATACACACTGTTAGGTGCTGAAGTCACGTGGTACAGAGATTGTACCCTCCAGCTGTGCAGAAAAGGGCAAGGTCAGTGGGCTAATATGAGGTAGCACTCATCCTCTGCCAGGATTTGGAGATGAGACAAAGCTAAATGAACAGAGAATGCACAATATTGATGATGGAGAGAGCCAGCTCGCCTGCCCAGGAGAAAGGGTAAGAGCTGGGGAGAAATGAGCAGTGAGGTTGACTGGGGGGCCTTGTCAGCAGGTGGGGTCTTTGAAACCAGACAGAGGAGCCTGGCCTTCAGACGTTCCAAAGCTGCTCTAGGCCATTTCATTGACCCCATATAAAAAAAAAGGAGAATCCACTAGGCACTTTCACTAGACTTCCATGTATATTCTTCAGCTAAAAGAGAAAAACACTGAAGAACAGAAACATCTCCTTTCTGATGAGGGACTTGGTAGCACTTATGGGAAACAGATTTACATTTTTGTGCTCAGTGAAAGGAGTTGGATGCAGTTAGAAAAAGGCATGCTCCAGTGCATGTGACTGATGAAATTCCTCCCACGTAGAACATCTGGTATCCCATTACATGCTGTGCTTTCACATCCCGCAAGTAAACAGTACAGAACAATAGTGACAAAAATGCATGTCCCGCCAGCCACACCCTCAGGAAAGCCTGTGAGCCTCAGGATGAACCTGAGAGGCATAAGTTTTGCTCTCAGTTCTTCTGCTATCTTCCCAGGAGATCTCAGACAGTTTATTTATACTTGTTGAATCTGAATTTGCTCTTCTGGAGACTGGAGACTTCCCTCTCCCTTTCTCTCAAAGAGGTTATTAGGACAGATAACTATTTTAGATAGAAAATAGTTGCAATTTCTTAAAAAGAGGCGGGAGGAAAATTATACTATAATGAAGTCATGTCAGAATTAAAATAATTGCTGTAGGTTTCATATGAATATTAAAGTATCCATTTAGGAGAAGAACCAAATGATTAATATGTATCATTCTTCCCTCCCCAGCTAGCCAGTTGCTATTGTGGCCCCTCTCAGTTCTTCACAATTAATTATCCAGTCTGAATGTTTGCCTCAGTAGACATGCAGAGTGATCTGGCACACAGGTCATTCTCAGGGAGACAGAGAGGCCTTGCAGTGGTGCTTGGGCACAACTATGCAACCCCTTACTAGTGATAAGGAGCCTAGTTCTGTTGAAGCCATTGCCCTCCAGGGGAAAGCGGTTAAGGGGCCTTGGTAATAAGAGAGCTGAATGTAGAGAAGAGAGAAGATGTGGAGAAGGGAATTTGTGAGAAAACCATATAACTCATTAAATACTATAGGAAGATTCCCAAAGAAAAAGAGAATACCATACAGTGGTTGAAATCCAGAGGAGGTGAGCAAGGGTGTGAAAAAGGGGAAGGAGAAATCAAAATACACAACAATCCTGAGAAAGATGGAGGCACAGCAAAACACCATGAAAAATGCTGTTTCAACTTTCATGTAGAAATGGAACTTTTATCTCTTTGGATGAGTATTCCATTTAGTTCTGCTGAAAATTTTTCTTTAACTCTTTATTATGGATCTTTTCAAACATGAAGTGAAAGTAGAGAAAAATATACAATGAATCTTGTGAAGATGATACACCCACTACCAGAAGAAAGTGGTTCTAGGGTCAGGCATAGTGATACACACCTATGATCCCAGTGACTCGGGAGGTGGAGGCAGGAGGACCACGAGTTTAAAGACAGCCTCAGCAACTTAATGAGGTTCTAAGCAACTCAGTGAGACCCTGTCTCTAAATAAAATATGAAAAAGGGCTGGGAATGTGCCTTAGTGATTAAGCACCCTTGGGTTAATAAAATTAAAAAGAAGTAAAAAAGTGTTTCTAGTTTCCACCCCTAGAGTATCTTGAAGCGAATCCAATATATTCTGTCATTTCCTCATCAGTATTTCTGATAATAATTCAAAAAACCACAAACACAAAGCTCTAATATCATGTACTTCAAAAATAATAATCTTTATTATCATCAAATAATTATTTTTAAAGCTATTTTCCACTACTCTGGGCATATGGAGAATAAGGTCAAATCCTGCTATTTATGCTTTTATAGCACCTTGTACCATTTCTTCTTAGTCATTATCAATCTTTCCCATTTAATTACTTGTATGAGTAGTTAGTTGTCTCTCCACTGACTGAATTTCTTGAGAACAGAACCTGGTAAATGGCAGATATTCATACATACTTGTGTAATAATAATATCCATGTGCATAAAAATAATGGTACTTTTATCAGTCATCCCTTGGTATCCATGGGAGATTGGTCCCAGGACTCCACACCACCACCCAAGGATACCAAAATTCTACTATACCCAAGACACATATATAAAATAGCTTAATATTTGTATATAAAATACATACATCATCCCATGAATTTTTTTTACTTATTCGTTCTTTTTAGTTATACATGACAATGGGATTCATTTTGACATAATTATAAAAGCATGGAATGTAATTTGCACTAATTCAGTCCCCATTACTTCCCTTTTCCCTCTCTCCTTTCTCCCCCTGTTCCCTTCCCTTTACTCTACTGATCTCTCTGCTATTTACTTATAGTTGTTTTCTTTCTTTTTTTTTTTTTAACATGAGTGTCTTGTGGATGTACATGATGGTGAGATTCACTGTGATATATTCATACATATACATAGGAAACTTAGGTCAGATTCATTCCAGTGTATTTCCCTGTTCCATCCATACTCCTTTCCCTTCACTTTCTTTGTCTATTCCACTGATCTTTCTATTATTTATTTGTTTATCCTGCCCCCGTTTTTTGGGATAGCTTGCATATATCAGAGAAAACATTTGACCTTTGACTTTTTGTGACTGACTCAATTTACTTAGCATGATAATCTCCAGTTCCTTCAATTTTCTGACAAATGCCATACAGTCATTTTTCTTTATAGTGGAGTAAAATTTCATTTTTATATATACCACATTTTCTTGATCCATTAATCTGTTGACAGGCATCTTGGGTTAATTTTGCTATGGTGAGTTGTGCCACTGTAAACATGGTAGTGCTGTATCGCTAGTATGCTGATTTTATTTCTTTTGGATAAACACTGACTAGTGGGATAACTGGGTCAAATTTGTAGTTTTTTGAGAAATCTCCATACTGCTTTCCAGAGTGGTTGCACTAATTTGCATTCCCATGAATAGTGCTTGAGAGTACCCTTTTCCCACAGCCTTACCAACATTTATTTAGTGTTACTTGTATTCTTGGTAATTGACACTCTGACTGGAGTGAGAGGAAATTTCAGTGTAGTTTTAATTTGCATTTCTCTAATTTCTAGATATGTTGGGCTTTTTTTTTTTTTTAAATCTATTTGTTGAGTGTTTGTATTTCTTCTTCGGTGAAATGTCTGATTAGTTCCTTTACCCATTTATTGATTGGATTGTTTGTTTTTGGTGTTTTTTGAGTTCTTTGTATATTCTGAATATTAATGCCCTATCTGGGAAGCAGGAGGCAAAAACTTTTCTCCCATTCTGTAGTCTCTCTCTTCGTACTCTTATTTCCTTTGCTCTGAAGAAGCTTTTTAATTTGATACCATCCTATTTATTGATTTTTTAATTTACTTCTTACACTTTAGGAGTTTTGCTAAGGAAGTCACTTCCTGAGCTGACATGATAGAGAATTGGGCCTATATTTTTTTCTAGCAGTTTGAGGATTTTTGGCCTAATACCTAGATCTTTAACCCACTTTGAGTTGAGTTTTATGCAGGTGAGAAACAGGAGTTAAATTTCATTCTACTACATATGAATTTCCAGTTTTCCTTGCACCATTGTTAAAGAGGCTATCTTTCTCCAGTGTGTATTTTTGGCACCATTGTCTAGCATCAGATAACTATTTATGTGAGTTTGTCTCTGTGCCTTCTATTCTGTTCTATTGGTCATCATGCCTATTTTGGAGCCAGTTCCCTGCTTGTTTTTGTTACCAAGTTCTATAGTATAATTTGAGGTCTGGTATTATGATGCCTCCTGCTTCTCTTTTCTCACTGAGTATAACTTTGGCTATTCTGGGTCTCTTATTTTTCCAAATGAATTTCATAAATGCTTTTTCTATTTCTGTGAGAAATATTATTGGAATTTTGATGGTGATTGCATTGAATCTATATAGCACATTTGGTATTACGGCCACTTTGGTAATATTTATTCTACCTACCTAAGAACATGTGAGGTCTTTCTAAGGTCTTTAATTTCTTTCTTTAGTGTTCTGTAGTTTGTTGTAGAGGTCTTTCACCTCTTTTGTTAGATTGATTCCCAAGTATTTTTTTTCTTTTGAGTTATTATAAATGGGATAGTTTTCCTAATATCTTTTTTAGCAGATTCTCATCATGGGAGTGTAGGAACACAGTTGATTTGAGTGTTGATTGTGTACTCTGCTACTTTGCAGAATTCATTTATGAGCTCCTGAGGTCTTCTAGTGGAGTGTTTTGGTTCTTCTAAATATAGGATCTGTCATCAACAAACATAATTTGAGCTCTTCTTTTCCTATTTGTATCCCTCTAATTTTCTTCTCTTGCCTAATGGCTCTGGCTAGAGTTTCAAGGACTGTGATGAGTAGGAATGGTGAAAGTGGGCATCCTTGCTTGTTCCTGTTTTTAGAAGAAATGATATCAGTTTTTCTCCATTCAGAATAATGTTGGCCTTTGGTTTGGCATATATAGTCTTTACAATGTTGAGGTAAGTTCCTTCTATCCCTAGTTTTTCTAGGATAGCATGAATGGGTGCTGTACTTCCTCCCATGTATTTTAAGTCATCTCTAAAGTATTTAATACTGAGTAAATGTAAATGTTATGTAAATAGTTGATATACTTTATTGCTTAGGGAATGATGAAGAGAAAAACATCTGTAAGAATTCAGTAGAGATATAGGTTTTTTTTTTTTTTCTTCAAACATTTTGGATCCAAGGTTATTTCATCAGTAGATATAAAACCCATAGAAATGGAGGCTCATCTATAAAGCCATCACCCTTTAGTACTTGAATCACAGACTGGCTGACACTAGGCAGTCCTTGTCATCAGGCAGAGAAGGTCCACTCATTGTCTTGAATAGCCTAATAGTTCTGATGAGCTCCTCCTATCATTAACACAGCATTCATTTCAATCTGGTTTTAACCCAGGCACTGGTTCCTACATATCAAGAATTGATCAATTCAGGCAGAACAACACAGGGAAACAAGGATGAGAGGTGCATAAAATGTAACAAACGTTACACCAACAAAAAGTGAATGAAATAAAGTGAGATACACGTATATACTTAGAAAAACATTTAGGACGGTTGTCAGCTGTGGAAATTGCATTGGCTACCATTTGCAAAACTAATCAGCTTCATATAGCAGTTTTCAGTTAATAATGTTTCCCTCATAATTGATTTACAATCATAGTATTTAACTCTAACTGGTAAGGAAAAGTAAAATGAGAACCAAAATATCCAGACTCTTACATACCCATAAATATACCCTTTAAAAATATACTGTGCCAGTTGATCCACAGAGATTACTAGGATGGTAAGTAGCTGTGCCCTGCAGTTTGCATCAGCGGTAAAGAAGCAGAATGATATATTTTTAGCTAGTTTTGTTGGCTTGAGAATATTAGCAATGAGAAGCTAATCCAGGAGCTAAAATTTCCTGTTTTCTTTCTTCATTCCCTGCTTCAGTCTTTCAGAATTTGTTACATTCTTTGAATCCTGTGGTTGGCCTTTCTGAAAGCTGACACAATCTGGAATATGATTTCCAGATTTCCTCATAATTAAACAGTATGTGATGTGCTTTTAGGTGCAATGTGATCACACCAAAAGGTACCACTGTAACTGTGCCCCAGGTGGCTTGGAACTGCTTGGCTCCTTCCCTAATATGTATTTATATCTCTATATGTATGTATATATGTGTATGTGTATGTTACCTCCCCCATTTCCTCTCCCACCTAACTACCTCCCCAACAATGCCAAGCTATGTCTACATTTTTTTCTAGTCAGCACTAGTCTCTTCTCTTTGGGAGAGAACATACACACTTCCAAGGCATGAAGTGGGTAGGTAGCATATTCTGCAGTTCACTGTGCCCAGCTTCTGTGAGCCTTGCTACTTGAGATACAACTTAATCTAATGAAAATTTATAAAGAGGTTTCAAAGATTGCCAAAACTAAACATAAGAGGCAGTGTTATGAGGTCAAGTCCTAGACTTGTTCCTTCTTGTTCTTTGAAGAGAGTTAATAAAATTTAGAGGAGCACCTTGGAAAACAACCATTCAGATGTTATAATGGTCTTGTCTGTATTTACCCTTTGATTGTGTTTTCAAATTGTTGTTAAATAGCATTTATTCAATGCCACTGTATGCCAGGCATTTTGCTAGATATTGGGTATTCAAAGAAAAAAAAGGGAAAGACAGAAAGAAAGAAAACGTGGTCTTTCTCCCAGAGAAATAGCATAGAAAACATTGAAGTGCATTACACATAAGAAATGTATTTTTCATTAACTCTTTTTTCCAATTATACACATGCACATTCATGCATTTGTTTGTACTGGTTCTAAATGTGAAGCATATTTTCTACTTTGGAAAAGTTTGAGAAATGCTGTGATAGAGGGGAAACAGACCTATCTCCTAAAGCAATAAAGCATAAGAATCCATGATGGAAATCTGTAAAAGGTATGTGAAAAAAGAATGGACTGTTTCACTCAAGAGATTAAGCAAGACTTCCTAGGACGTGGTCTTTGATCTGGGACTTGAAACATGTTAGTATTGATCAACAGAGCTGGATATAAAGTAGGAATGATCAATATATCCCCATGGTAAACTTGACCCAGCATTATCAGTCTCTAATAAGCTCCCAGCACTCTAAATGAAGTCTTCCCAGTTCTCTACCTATCACAGAACATTTATCCTTCTTCAGCATTTGAGGTTTCTCTTCCAACCCAAAGTGATAAATATACTTTAGATAAGAATTTCCGCTATACACCTGTGATCCTTTCTTCCAACATTGCACACATCCTCACACACACATGCACACACATATACAAGCGCACACATACACAAACAGTAGTTCAGATGATTGTGTTATGATTAGGCTTTTGAGATATGCATTCATTATTCCCTGGCCAATATTAGCACCTGTATATTTATGCATGTTAATGTGTGATTAAATTATTGCATTATGGCTTCAACACTGTAAAACCCAAGAGGTCCAAGAGAAAGACTCTTCTACTTAAGATTAATTTAAGAAACCACCTCTTAAATAATCCTGAATCTTATTTCATTACAGTCATCCATTTGAATCTATTTTGAGCACCTACTATCTGTAAGGAACCATGCTAAGCACTGCACTCCAAAAGATGAAAAAACTACAGACCCTAGTTGGAAAGACAAGAGGCAGACACTGATAGTTGGGGTAGTAAATGCTCTGACAGAGGAAGGAATGAAATAAAATGGAACACAGAAAATAGATCCTGGAGCCAGATCAGCCTTCTTGGAGAAGGCATTAATTGAGTCTTATTAGGTAAATGGGAGTTAGGGGGCAAAGAGGCAAATAAAGAACATTCCTGGTGGGAAAAAAATCACCTATAAGGGCACCAAAGCCTGAGTCCACAGATATGCAGGGAACTTCCAGTGAGCTAGTAGGGCTACAGCAGAAGAAATTGAAGAAAAGGTTATAAAAAGGAGCAGTGTACTGAAAGAGTAGAGTTTCAAAGCCACATTCATATTAATACATAACTATTCTATTTAAAGTACATCATCAGGAATTTTAGGAAACTATCATATAGGGATGCATACAAACAGTAACTTACTTTCTTTGGACCCAGCAGTTCTCTTGGTCAAACAAATATATGACCTCAGTCTTAAAAAGCAACCTGTGGGATGCCTTCTAGGAAATCTGCCACATGAACTCACAAGCTGCTGACATCACAACATGTCTTTGAGATACAGTGATGGTGCATGATAGGGCAATTCATACTGGCTCATGAGAGCCAGTTGTGCACATTCTTCCTAATTCAGTGTTTCTATTGGTAGCTTAAAATCAATTATAGTAGTAATATTTACACAATAGAAATCAGCAAATATATACTACAGATCAGAGCCTTTTGTGTTTGGGGAGGGGGAATGGGTCCTAGCCAGCATGTTTTTTTTTTTTTTTTTTTGCAGTACTGGGGATTGAACCCAGGGCCTTGTGCTTAAGAGGCAAACACTCTACAAACTGAGCTATATCCTAAGCAAGCAAGCATGTTTTTACTCATTCAACAGCATACCACTGGACATTGAATCCCAGGCATGGCTGGAGACCTCATTTCTTGACCTTTCTCCTTGAAGACTGGGTTTCCAAGGAGTTTCATATAGTTTTAGTAGTAGGTGAATAAAAGTAAAAGAACCACATGAAAATGCTGAAAACTCTTGTCTTCTTTTGTCCCTCTGGTTTCAGACTAAAGGAGATCCAAATGAGTGAATATGATGCAGCAACCTATGAAAGATTTTCAGGTGCTGTTCGTCGGCAGGTGCATTCCCTCCGAATCATCTTGGATAATTTACAGGTAATCTTCCATTTATGGATCAAGAAAATAACTTACGCCCAAATCAGGATACTTTCCCAAACTGTCATAGATAGTTATCTGAACCTTAATCAGCCAATCCGAAAAAAAATAATCAGTGCCAAAATGTCTACATAAAACTGTGGTCTCACCCTCATATATTAGCTGAGCAAAATACTCCTACTTAAGTGCTTCAAAGAAAAATATATGACCTCACCTTTCTTCCTGTCCAGGAAGCAGTGAAATTACCAGTAATCCTCGCAGACACTAAACTTCCTCTTTCCCCTCATGTAAGATCTTGGAGCATATTACCTTTACTGGAAATTCACAAATACAAATGTTTCCCTATAAATCATTTTATTCTGAAGAAAAAAAAAAAAGCATTCTGGATTGTCCAGGTGACTATTCTCTATCCCCTCCAGCTCCTCTTACTGCTTTTCCCTTGCCCCTATACTGCCTGTCTCTTTTCAGTTTCACAAAACTCTTGAGCCAGTTGGTACAGCTATTGCTTCTAAAAATATTAAGATGTCAATATTTCCTAAGCAGAGATTGTTATTTCTGGTCAATTGCACAAGTAATTAAGGAAGGGTTGAGTCTTCTCTAAAATCCCACAAAGTCAGTTTATTGTGTCTAAAAGAGAGAGCAAAGCCTAGTGTCAGAAGAGTGGATGAAGGAAGGTTCAGAGCCAAGACATGCATGCCTCTCTACCCTGCTCAGCAGTCTTGAGTCCTTTCCATGAAGTTTGAAGTTGACTATCTTCAGTTTTGCCCTTATCCTCTTTGATCTTTGTAATTAATCTTTTGAGGAAAGTTTTATTATTTTTTACAAGACATTGGGTGTTAGAAGTTCTATGATGCAGATTTAATGCACCATCTTCTCCCAAAACTCTGGGAAAGCCTCATTTTTAGAAAGCTCTCCTAAACTGTGTCAAGAAGTTAGGAAAGACATTTGTAATGATTAGCCAGATGCATAAATTCAAAATCTGTAGAATATAAGAATTAAACCACTTGCTTAAACAAATCCATATGCTGTTATTTAGGATAAACCAGTAATATTTTGTGTAAACTATATAAACAACATGACACTGAGCAATTGAATTTTCTTCCAGTCACCCACTTAATGGTGTTCACTGTGCTGGACATTGAAGACAAGTGGACAGTTTCCAGGAAATCTCTGAGCTCCAGGGCAAGGCAGTAGTTTACTAGGTAGGGTAATAGGAGTGCTCAGGGGTGGTAAGGATACTTGTACTAAGACTGAAGAATAAGTGTAATATAATTATTCATTCATTTCTTATGTTTCTGATGCATACCAAACATTAGAAACAAAAACAAAAATAAAAAAAATCCAGCTCCTTCCTTTAAAGAAAGAACTCAAAGAAGACAAATGATTTCCAAAGTTCTGTAGAGAATTTTGTACATGTTGCTATGGAAAGAATAAGGGAAGTCTTCATGGAGAATGTAATGCTTGCATTCATTCTTGAGAGGTGCTGAGGAGTTTCCCAGGTGGTTATGGAGCTAGGCATTCCAGATATAGGAAATAGCCTGTTCAAGTGCACAGGCATCAGGAGGAAAAGGGTGAGTTCAGAGAAAAACACAAATCAATGGAGACAAGGACAAAAATGGAGGCTGGCAGCATCTAGGGCTCCAGATCAAGACTATCCCTGGATACCATGAGTATATGTAATGATATTAGTTTCACCCTGTGGGTAAGAAAAACCTATTAGAGGATTCAGAGTACCAGAAAGTGATACAAAATAGATTTTTAACTTAAAGAACTAGATTCTGTATGTGGTAGGAGTTATGTCTTGATTGGTTTTCATTAGGTGCCATGTTATAGTTACTTTTACAAACACCTTTGCACTTACTCCTCCAATCAACAACCCTTTAAATAAATGATATTATAAGATCAGCCAAAAGAAGAGACATCAGATTCACTACTGTGACTTCTCAGTAGCTCAAAAATGAAGTTTGGGTTAGGATTAGGATTAGCATCAAGAAAGGACTCTTCTGCCAAACACCACAGCATCAGAAAGCAGAGTCCAGTTATGCTTTCAACTTTCAAAAAGAAAAGAAAGAAAACTGGAGAAGGCTCAGGCAAAAGCAATCCATAAGATGGAAAAAGGCTGGAAAACAATTGATACCTATTAAGATTTGCTGAGGAGATTCAAGATGGCAGGTTAGAGGAAGGCTGCATTCCTAGTTGCTCTGTGGTTTGGGATTCAAGCAGCAGGACTACTGCTCCTCAGCGAGCTGGATCAAAGATGGATTTCACTAATATTCAATATTAGACTGGTAAAGTGTCTTAAGAGATGTAGAAATTTGGATACATTAAAGAAGAGAGAGTACATTGGAGCAAGCTGTTTATGACAGCAGCAGTTGTGGTGCTGGTTCACCAGAGAGGGAGAGAGAACACGGAGAGAAATACAACAGACAGACTTGGTATGGAAAAACTTGAGATCAGAAAAGCAACCTTAACGTAGCTGATCCAGAGGATGTACTGTGCACTGGTGCTTGCAAAGTGTTCTCTGTTTCCTAATTGGCTGCAGAGAAGTGAGGTGGAGTCATCTTTGAAGCAGCCATGTTGCAGCTACTGCTACAGAGCCAAGAGGTCATAGCAAACACTGCCATGCTGCTCTATCAAGTGCCTACCATGTGGCCTAGTGTGTATCTAGGAGAACATGAATGAAACAGGCAAAGAGAGACTACCCAGGGGGATTTGAGTCAGAAAAGTAAAGGTGAGCCCACCTGGCATCTCCTTTGAGTCTGGCAGCTCACATGACCAGCTGAAGTGGGTCAGGAATGTGAACAGTCAAGTGTGGATACACTCAGGGACTAAGTCTGCATAGGCTGCATGCATGGTCAGCAGAGTTGTGTGGAGGACTGGCTCCCCTGCCTCATCAATAGAATTCTTGGGAGGCTCCTTAGATCCCATCAGAGACTGGCAACTGCCAGGCTCTAGGGGTGTGTTTTAATCTCTCCAGAGCAGACACCACCTAACAAAGTCCCTGAGGCCTGATTAAACTTAGGCTCTACCCACTGGAGTGCCCCTTAAAGAACTCTGAAGCAACCCCACCCTGGGAGTGCATCCATCTGGTCTGTGCTGACAAAACTCCAACTGACAATACTTCCCATTCCATCCTACCTTCTGATGTGAACAGAAGCTGAGACTTATTTCAGCTTCAAGCTTCAGCCACTCCAACTAATAGCTCAGAGAGCAACACAAAAAGTGAAAAGGGTTAACAACTTCCAGCCCTTGCTCTCACTCTTACTACCATAGCTCAAGAAATGGAAAGAAAGATAGTTGGGCATGAACCATGACTTTTCATTCTTGTTGACCATATTGACCACCTCAGTGAAAATGATTCCTTCATCTTTCAGTAAGAATCTTTTTTCTTGTGTATGTGTTCTTGCTCTGCTGATTTGTTCATGGGTGCATACACATACACACATACACACACACACACACACACACACACACATTTGCTTCTTTTTCTCTCATATTTAGCATTTATAATATGTGGTTATTTTTCTTGCCTTATCTTTTGAGGGTTAGGGTTTTGGGTTTATATATTTTGGTTTTGTATTGCTTTCATTTTTGTTTCTCTTTTCTCTCCCTCCCTTTTTCTCCTGCTTGCAGCCAAATTCTATTCTTCCATTCTCTGTTTTCCTCTTTCTAGTTCTCTCTCTCCCTTTCTCTCTCTCCCTCTCCCCCTTTACTTTATTTCTCCTATTTTTCCTCCTCTTTCCTTGTAACTATAACCTGCTACATCTCTTCTGCATTCTTTTTGTTCACTATTTGAAATTGCAAATTCTTTTCCACCTTCCTAACACATTTTCTTTTCTCTTAATTAACTGTATTTCCACCATCTTTTAGAACTAATTGGTTTATGTAATTTCTGCCCCACAATTAATGTTTTCATAATTATTACCGCTGCCAAGGATATAGCTGACAACTTTTGTTTGCTTTAATGCCATATCCAGTTTATGGTTACTTATTGTTTTTGGTGCTGGCAATTGCTGACCTAACCATTTCTGGGTTTTTTTTTTTTTTTTTGGTAATTAATGTTGTAGATTTTGTAGTATGGACCAGGTATTGTCAAAATGGCCATACTACAAAAAGTACTGTATATATTTAATGCAATTCCTATTAAAATCCCAATGACATTCTTCATAGAAATAAAGAAAGCAATCATGAAATTCATTTGAAAAAATAAGAGATTCAAAATAGCCAAAGCAACACTTAGCAAGAAAAGTGAAGCAGTATGCATCCCAATACCAGACCTTAAATTGTACTACAGAGCCACAATAACAAAAACGGCATGATATTTTCACCAAGACAGACAAGTAGACCAGTGGTACAGAATAGAAGACACAGAGACAAACCCATATAAATACAGTTATCTCATACTAGACAAAGGTACCAAAAACATACAATGGAGAAAAGATATCCTCTTCAACAAATGGTTCTGGAAAAACTGGAAATCCATAGCAAAGTGAAATGAAACCCCTATCTCTCACTCTACACAAAACTCAAAGTGGGTCAAGGACTTAGACACTAGAACAGAGACCCTGTGCCTAACAGAAGAAAAAGTAGGCCCAAATATTCACCATGTCAGCTTAGGACCTGACTTCCTTAACAAGATCTGAAAGCACAAGAAGTAAAATCATGAATCAATACATGGAATGGAATCAAACTAAAATGTTTCTTCAGAGCAAAGGAAACAATCAAGAACTGTGAAGAGAGAGCCTACAGAACAGGAGAAATCTTTACCACATGTACCTCAAATAGAGCTTTTAATTTCCAGGGTATACAAAGAACTCAAAAAATTTAACACCAAAAAAAAATAACCCAATCAATCAATGAACTAATAAATTGAACAGACCCTTCACAGAAGAAGAAATAAATGCAATCAACAAATATATGAAAAAATGTTCAGCATCTTTCTAGCAATTAGTGAAATGCAAACCAAAACTACACTGAGATTTCATCTCACTCTAGTCAGAAGGACAATTATCAAGAATACAAGCAACAATAAATGTCGGTGAGAATGTGGGGGAAAATGTACTCATACATTGTTGGTGGGACTGTAAAATTGCTGCAACCACTCTGGAAAGCAGTATGGAGATTTTTCAGAAAACTTGGAAAGGAACCACCATTTGCCCCAGTTATCCCACTCCTTGGTTTATACCCAAAGGTCTTAAAATCAGCATACTACAGTGACACAGCCACATCAATGTTTACAGCAGTTCAATTCACAACAGCTAAGCTTATGGAGACAACATAGAGAACCTTCAATAGATGAATGAATAAAGAAACTGTGGTACATATACACAATGGACTATTACTCATCCATAAAGATGAATGAAATTATGGCATTTACTGGTAAATGGATGGAGATGGAGAATATTATGCTAACTAAAATAAGCTAATCCCAAAGAACCAAAGGCTGAATGTTTTCTCTGTATGCAGATGCTATTTCACAATAAGGCAAGGGGTGGCACTAGGGAAGAATAGTAGTACTTTAGATTAACAGAGGGAAATGAAAGGAGGGGAGGAGGAATAAGGATAGGAAGGATAGTAGAAAGAATTGGATATTATTACCCTGTGTGCATATATGATTACATGACCAGTATAAGTCTACATCATGTAAAACTAGAAGAATAAGAAGTTATACTCCATTTATGTATATGTTAAAATGCATTCTACTTTCATATATAACTAACTAGAACAAATAAAAGTTTTAAAAAAGAACAATACAAAGGATCAGGGCAATGAAGAGTTGGTTCTTTGAAAAGACAAACAAGATTGATAAGGCCTTAGCCAACCTAACCCAAACAAGAAGAGAGAAAACCCAAATTAATAAAATTAGAGATATAAAAGGAGAAATCATCACAGACATCTCAGAAATCCAGGAGATCATTAGGGACTATTTTTAAAACTTACACTGTAATAAGCTGGAAAACCTAGAAGAAATAGATACATTTCTAGACAAATATGATTTGCCAAAACGGAATCAAGAAGACATAGAAAACCTAAATAGACCAAATACTTGCAATAAGATACAAGCAGTAATAAAAAGCCTTTCAACAAAGAAAAGCACAGGACCAGATGGATTCTCAGCTGAATTATAACACACCTTTATAAAGAAGAACTAATGCCATTACTCCTCAAATTATTCCATGAAATAGAAAGAGATGAAACACTTCCAAATTTATTCTATGAAGCCAGTATCACACTCATACCAAAACCAGATAAAGACACATCAAGGAAAGAAAACCACAGACCAATATCCCTGATGTATTTAGATGCAAAACTTCTTAATAACATATTATTAAATCATGTTCAACCTAAGAATAGTATTGTACATTATGACCAGTTTGGTTTTATTCCAGAGATGCCAGGATGGTTTAATATATGACAATCAATAATTATAATGCATCACATAAAGAAAATTAAGGGCAAAAATCACTTAGTAATGTCAATAAATGCAGAGAAGGTCTTTAACAAAACTCAGAACCTATTCAGGATAAAAACACTGAAGAAACGAGGGATAGAAGGAAATTACCCCAATGTCTTAAAGACTGTAAATGAAAAGCCTAAAGTCAATCTCATAGTAAATGGGGGAAAACTGAAAGCACTTCCTTTAAAATCTGGGACATGACAAGGAGGTCTACTCCCACCACTCCTGTTTAATGTCATGCTAGAAATTTTGGCCGGAACAATTAGTTAAGAAAAGGAAATATAATTGATAAAAACCAGAAAGGAAGAAGTTATCACTCTTTGCAGATAGTATGATCCTATACATAGGAGATCCAAGGAACTCCACCAAAACACTGCCAGAACTAATAAATTTGGCAAAGAAACAGGTTACAAAATCAACATACAAAAATCAATAATTTTCCTATATAACAACAATGAATCTGCTGAGAAAGAAATCAAGAAAACAATTCTGCTCACAAGTAAAACATTGGAAAAGGCCTCATAAGATATAAATACCTCCCGTGTTAATGAATAGATAGAATATTGTTAAAATGGCCATACTACCAAAAGCAAGATGCAGATTCATTGCAATCCCCATCAAACGACCAATGATATTCTTCACAGATCTAGAACAAAATAGTCCTAGAATTTATTTGGTATAGTAAAAGACTCAGAATAGCAAAAGGAGTTGTAAATCAAAAAAGCAATGCTGGAGGCATCATTGTACTTGACTTCTAATTATACTATAGAACTATGGTAACAAAAACTGCCTGACAGTGGCATAAAAACAGACACATAGACCAATGGTACAGAATAGAAGACACAGAGAGAAACCTACACATGCACACTCATCTGATCCTTGACAAAGGTTCCAAAAACATACATTGGCACCTATTTAGCAATGGTGCTGGGAAAACTGATTATCCATAGGTAGAAGAATGGAACTAGACCTTTATCTCTCACCCTGTATGAAATCAACTGTTTATAGATCAAAAACCTAGGAATTAGATGAAAAATTCTGCAACTCCTCTAAAGAAAATATAGGGTCAACACTCCAGCATATAGGCACAGGCAATGACTTTCTTAATAGGACCTCTAAAGCTCAGAAAATAATACTAAGAGTTAATAAATAGGACAGCATCAAATTTAAAAGCTTGTGCACAGCAAAGAAAAAAATAGGAATGTGAAAAGAACCTATAGAAAAGGAGAAAATGTTTGCTAGCTGCTCTTCTGATAGAAGATTAATATCTAAGATATGTAAAGAGTTCAAAAACTTGACACCAAAAAAATCAAATAAGCCAGTTAATAAATGGGCACATGAATTAAACATACACTTCTCAAAAGAGGAATGATAAATAGCCAACAAATATATGAAAAAATGTTCAACATCTTTAGCAGTTTGGGAAATGCAAATCAAAACTACACTGAGATTTCTTCTCACACCAGTCAGAAGGGTAGTCATTAACAATACAAATAATAATAAATGCTAGAGGTGATGTAGAGAAAGGAACACTTTTGTACTGTCAGTGTAATTGTAATTTAGTACAATTACAATGGAAATCATTATGGCGATTCCTCAAAGGACTAGGCATGGAACCACCATATGACCCAACTATACCCCTCTTGAGTATTTATCCTAAAGAATTAAAGTCGTACTACAATGGTATATGCATATCCATTTCTACAGAAGCACAATTCACAATAGCCAAACTATTGAACCAACCTATGTGTCCATCAGTGGGTGAATGAATAAGAAAATGTGGTATTTATACACAATTGAGTTTTATTCAGCCATAAAGAAAAATGAGATTATGTCATTTGTAGGAAAATGTTTGGAACTAGAGACAATTATGTTAAGTGAAATAAGTCAACTCATAAGGTCAAGGGTTAAATGTTTTCTCATATGTGGAAATTAGACAGGAAAAGGAAAAGATAAATGGGTGTGAGGATCTCATGAAAATCAAAAGTGGATCAGTGGAGGATTTGACCAAGGGGTTGGAGGCAGGGAATGAGGTTGGAAGTGCTAGGGAGTGATATTGGCAAAATTATATTGTTATATTGTGTGCATGTATGAATATGTAACAACAAATCCCATTATGATGTACAAGCTATAGTGCACCAATAAAAATGTGAAAAAATATAATTTTTAAAAGCGCGAAGAAAGAGCCTACAGAGTGGGAGAATATCTTTGCCAATCATACTTCAGATAGAGCACTAATCTCCAGAATCTATAAAGAACTCAAAAAACTCTACTCCAAGAATTCAAATAGTCCAGTCAACAAATGGGCTAAGGAAATGAATAGACACTTCACAGAAGAAGATCTACAAGCAATCAACAAACATATGGAAAAATGTTCAACATCTCTAGTAATAAGAGAAATGCAAATCAAAACCACCCTAAGATTCCATCTCACCCCAATTAGAATGGCGATTATCAAGAATACGAGCAACAACAGGTGTTGGCGAGGATGTGGGGAGAAAGGTACACTCATACACTGCTGGTGGGGCTGCAAATTAGTGCAGCCACTATGGAAAGCAGTGTGGAGGTTCCTTAGAAAACTTGGAATGGAACCACCATTTGACCCAGCTATCCCACTCCTTGGCCTATACCCAAAGGACTTAAAATCTGCATACTACAGAAATACAGCCACATCAATGTTCATAGCTGCTCAATTCACAATAGCCAGACTGTGGAACCAACCTAGATGCCCTTCAATTGATGAGTGGATAAAGAAACTGTGGTATATATATACAATGGAATATTACTCAGCCATAAAGAATGATAAAATTATGACATTTGCAGGCAAATGGATGAAATTGGAGAATATCATGCTAAGTGAGATAGGCCGATCTCAAAAAGCCAAAGGACGAATGATATCGCTGATAAGTGGAGGATGACACATAATGGGGGGGAGGGAAGGGTTAGAGTTAGGGTTAGGGAGGGGGGCAAGTATGGAGGAAGGAACTACTGTATAGAGGGTAAAGAGGGGTGGGAGGGGTGGGGGGAAGGGAAAAAATAACAGAATGAATCAAACAACACTGCTCTATGTAAATTTATGATTACACAAATGGTATGCCTTTACGCCATGTACAGAGAAACAACATGTATCCCATTTGTTTACAATAAAAAAAAAAAAAAGTGCTTGAGGGGATTAGAGTTATCAATTAGTAAATATCCTAATACAGGGGCAGTGGCAGAAGCCTATAATCCCAGCAAATTATGAGGCAGAGGTAGGAAGACTGCAAGTTCCAAGATAGCCTCAGCAACTTAGCAAGGCCCTAAGTCACATAGCAAGACCCTCTCTCCAAATAGAAAATTATTTTTAAAGGTTGTGTTGGGGGCATGACTGGGAAGGTGGCTCTCTGGTAAAGCACCCCTGGGTTCAATCTCTAGCATCCCTCCTCCTCCTGCAAAAAAATATATATATAGTAACTAGTTGTTTCAGGAAAGTTTTTATATTCTTCTACTCTGGAAAGCAAAAGAAAAAGAAAAGAAGGAAGGAAGGAAGGAAGGAAATAGGCTTAAATGACAGCAAAAATTTTAAGATACAATCTTTGCAAATAATGCCACCATTATAATGGTAGCATACATGTACCAGGTATCCTGCGAGTTCCCTTACATTGTTAGCCTCATCACCATCTAAATAGCCTCCATCCTGGTTATTGTCATTGTCATCATCATCATATCGTATCATCATCATCATCATCATCAACTAGTGGCTGATAGTGCCAGCTCTGGAGCCAGACAACCTGGATTCTATGAAATAGGAATGACAGATAATAAGGCAGTTATGAGTATTAACCCAGATTATACATGTAAGACATTTACATCAGTACCTGCCAGATGGCATCCTCTCTGAAGGATGAGCTCAGTCATTGCTTTCATTGTACTAACTCATCAGCCTGGACTTTGAGCCAGATACCCAGTCAAGTACTTCACATTCATAATGCTATGTAATCTCTATAATAATCATAAGTAGCCTTGGATGTATTATTTCTACATTTGATAGATGGGAACTGAGATGGTAATCTGAATTCTCGTAATTCTATGAAATATAGATATTTTGCTCCCACTTTATACATGAGGAAACATTATCAAGAATATGGCATAGGGCTGGGATTGTGCTCAGTGGTATACCACCTGCCTGGCATGTGTGAGGCTCTGGATTCAATCCTCAGCACCACATATATATAAATAATTTTTTTTAAAAAAAAAGAATATGGCATAACTTTTCCTGGTTTATATGGTCAGTGAAGCAGACATCTGAGCCCAAAGCTCAGATTCCTATTATCTGTAAATTCCCTGTTATCATCTTCCAACTCTATAACTGCATAAAGTGCATACTTTGTGTATACGTGTATATATGTGTGTGTATAAATATGTGTATGTGTATATGTAAGTGCATATTTTTTTACATACATAGACACATATACATAGTCAGAAAATATTTTGTATCATTAAACAAATGCCAACACAGCATTTTCAAATGCTTCACTTATTGAATCTTTATTCTAATTCACAGGGGAATAATTATTCTCAGATGGGCCTTTTAGTCCTCAATTCGGAGAGAAAGAAGAGGAAGAGCTACTTAAAAACACTGCTGCTGGCCAGCAATGAACAGGGCCTTGTGTAGAGTATAAAAAAGCAAAAAGGCTTTGGTTTGACCTATTCTTGCCATCTTCTGCTAGTCCTATGTGCTCTGGTTGACTAAAATCTTCCAGCTGTTTTGAGGTTGCTATGTAATCCCAGTAACCATGGTGAGCAGTATAGTCTGGCCAGTAACTAGGGAAGCATCATTTGAGATGACTTCCCAAAGCCCAGTTTCAGCCCACACTGGTTCTAGATGGCTGGGCTGAGATTTGAGGAACAGGAAGTGCCATGCCACTCATATTGAGGTTTCCTTCATGTCCCTGTGTCTTTCTTCTCAATTAAGGTAGCTATCACCAGTGAGCTTCTTTGTCCTTTTGACTGGATTCTATGTAATATCAGAGTCCTGATTATTGAAACTTTATCCTCTCTGAGTCCATAGTAAGAATTTTCTCATTAGAATAGTGGAGTTTATAAGTATTTCAATTATACTTGCATCAGAATCTCAGTCTTTGATTGCATCTCTCCCTAACAAAATATTCCTTCCCAAATCCACTGATTTTAATCATGTCTTCTAATATTTTTCTAATCTATAATCAGTAATTTCATTCTTATCTAAATTAATTTAGCCTGTCTTGATTGCTTTGACCAGAATAAGTTCATGAACCAATAATTGTGTTCCTTTTTTAATTCCAGTGATTCAAAGAACTTTGGTTCAGATAAATGGGGTTTTTGAATAGTGACCGTGGAGCAAGGCCTGTGCAGGGCAACTAGGGCCCCAAAATTGATAAGATACTGTCCCCCTACCAAGAATGCTCTATTATTGAGGGGCAGGGAGGACAGACACCTAAACAGATCATTTGAGCTTAATATATGTGCCTGGACACAGGGATGCATAGAATAGAGCAGAAGCCCAGAGGAAAGGCAATCAGGGATAGATGTTGAAGGAAAGGATACATGAACTGAGTCTTAAAGGACATGTGAGTGTTAGCCAGAGAAGAATGAGAACAGTGCCACAGCAGTGAGCACAACAGACAAAGACACAACACTGTGTGGTCTCAGGTGTGAGCTGAGAGCCAGCCACAGGCAGGATACACCCAGTATGAAACGTAAACAGGTCAGGAGGCTGAAATTCAGGCAGTTAGTTGCCAGGCCAGGAATTTAGGCTTTACTTTGAGCATCCACTTGGCTTATATGTAAAACAGTAAGCATTTCCCCATTCTTTCTATTTAATCTTTAAAACTGTTTCATTCAATAGACAATTGTTATATATCTATTTTGCCTCTGGGTTTTTGCCTTCAATGACGATCCTTCTAGAGAAGACTGGTGTGTAGAAGACGTAATATGGTAAATGCCACAAAAAGATTAACAAGATGCTCTGACAATTGTGTGAGTCATTTCTGAGCTGGACAACTGTGGGGAGAACTCATTGAGAAAGTGTCGTTTGAGCTGAAACCAGGATGGATGGGCCTGGCTTCCAAACACAACTGAATTTAAAGGATAGGAGGGGGCAGACAACATTGCTAGTGCTTCTCAAACCTTCTGTGGGGAAGGGCCAGGTTTTTTCCCTCCAATATAAATAATACTTTTGTAAAACACAATAGAAATGAATTACTAGAAAAAGTTCTAAAAATGGCATATAAAACACAAACCCCAAATTTCTAAGATTTGTGGAACAAACAATATTTCTTTGTCAGATTTCATACAAGTTTTCTTTTTCTTATTTTATCATTGAACACTCACAATTTTTGAAGACTGAAAGCATTTGGTGAAGTAATACTCTAGACAGGAGAGACTTCTGAGTAGGGGAGAGACTTGAGTACCAGGCTGCTTAGAGAATGGCAAATAGCCTTCAGTGACTAGTGTTGAGAGTTTGGTAATTGGTTCAGGGACAGAAACTAGTGGAAGAAAAAGCTGAGAGAACAGGAATCCCAAAAGGATTATGTCATATCTCTTGCTGAGGCTGATATGTCTGTAGCCAGGGAAGAGCCATGGAGATGTGTGAGAAAAGTAGTGGCATGGTTCTGTCTTCCTTGGTAAGTGGCATGGGCAAGAAGGGAAAAGGTTACAGAGAAGAGGGAGGTGAAAGCCAGAAATCAAATCATAAAATCATTTCAGTTGTTCAGGAGAGAAATTATAGGAACTCAAAGTGAGAGCAAATGACATAAAAATGGAAAAGGTGTGACAAATTTAAGAATCATGTTATGGCTGGGAAAGAATAGAGTGGCTAATTGTGGGGTGAATGGAGATGAGAGGTTTCAAATCCTAGAGGACAGACCTAGGGAAAACAGGAAGAGTGAAGGCTTATAAAGAAAGCACATATTTACTTTGGACATTAGTATGTTTTCTCACTACTAGAACACCTATGCAGAAATGTCAAACATGATATTGGAAGTTTTTAATATGTGAACCTGTACTTCAGGAGCAAAGTTACCACCAGATTAGGTTATGTGTCTGCATGGATATCTGTGTCTATATTTTTGGGTTCTTTATAAAGGGGGTAGCACATGCCAAAAGTATGGAACAAATAGGAGAAAGGTGGCAAAATGTTAGTTCCTCTTTCTTAGCACATCAATAGCTCATCTCTCAACACATGGCCTTATTGGCCATAGGAGGACAATAGAATCCTGATTCATTGGCTACATGAGCATGGATATCTAACCTGGCCTTTGACAGATGATGATTAAAATTATTAGAATAATAAAAAGCTATAGATGGTGAAACCCCATGTATGTGATAGTAGGAATTAGGGAAAGTTTCTAGTGACAGGTGAGAAGCTTTGAAGAATTTGTGCCAAACATAATGCAATGAAACCCCTACCAAAGAACTGCAAAATCTTCCTGAGAAATAGCATTACCACCAACAAGTGCATGGGTCCTAAGAGTAACTCATTCACGTTCCTTGACTGGAGAGGCAGGGAAAAGAAGAGAGCTCTGGAGCTGGGGAGAAGTGCATCACTTCAGCTCCATTTTGTCAGAGTCAAGGAGCAGCACCGGGAGGAGGGACGGCAGAAAGGTCTAGGTGTGATGCAGTGGCTGAAAGAGGCAGAAAACTGGAAGGGGACTAACACCAGGAAAGGGACCAGGCCAGCCCCAACCAATACTTGGCTTGAAGACCAGATCAAACATAAGCCAAATGCCGAAAGTTGGCCCCACTGCAGTGGCTTTTCCAAACAAAATAAGAAATGATGTGAGATGAAGTTCTCAAGCTGCGACTGTCCACAGTCCCAACTCCTTCCCTGTGGAGTTCTTGAGCTAGGAGTACAGATTTAGTTTACAATGCTCAGAGAGAATCCTAAAAGTAATTAGATGGAAGGTGAATGCAAGCACAGAGAGTGTATTCAGTCTGTTTCTGAACAGTTTCATATAGCTGTCTCATCACAGGTAAGAACCCCACAGGTAAGAACCCCAGAACAAATGAAATAGCATGGGATCCATGAAAAGATGCTGCACTGAAATAGAGTAGGAAGCATTCAAGAACACAGAGAAGATGCTGCTCAGCTAGAATATTTTTTTTCAGAAAACTTAAAATGTTTGGATAAACCTGCTTTGTGTTCTCATAATTTAAAGAAACTCAATATGTTAAGTAATACATAGCTTTAAAAGAATGAAAGCAATAAGGAAACTAAAAACATCATGCCAAAATTTAATTTATGTGAAAAGTAGAACAAAATCCAAGTCCAAACACTAATGTGAATGAAAAATTATTCTGGATCACAGAGGAAATTAAAAAAAAGTAAAAACCATAAGAAAGCTGGGCAACAAAATCAGAGATTGAAGAGCTGATGTAGATAGCCAAGAGCTACCCTGATAAGCAGTACAGTGTGTAAGCTCACAGTGAACACGTGTGAATGAACAAGGTGAGTTCACCAAGAAGGGCACATAAGCAGTAATTAAAATAATAACCCAACTTTACTGAGTTGAAGGAAGGCCTAAGTCTATTAATCAAAAGAACATTACTGAGTGCCAGGCAAAATTTAACAGAGAGAGAAGCACCGCACAACAGCTTCATGCAGTTTTAACATGTCAGAAATAAAGAACACATCAAATAAACATACAAGCAGGTGAAAACAAGCTATTTCCAGGGAAAGAAAAACCAACCTTTCATTAGTTGTTCCTGAAACACTGAATGCCAGGACATAGTAGAGCAATGTCTGCAGGATTTAAGGGAATGGTTGAGACCAAGAATTCCACACTTGACCCAACTAGGAAAGTGACAGAAGGACATTTGCAGATGTTCACAGACTGTGAATATGTCACTTAAGTGCCCATTCTGAAAATCATTTTGAATTATGTGCCCTCACACATATATACACAAACATGTAAATATTCCAGTCAATTAAGAGAAGAATCAGGATCTTTTAAGCATGGGAACCTGTGTAAAAGGATCAGCAATGAGCATTAAAAGCAGTTAAACATATAATCGACTCTAAATAGTTGTGATATTAAATAAGTTTAAAAGGAAACATAAATATCAAGACTCATTCTTTTATTTTCCATGCATACAATTTTTTAAAATTCATTTTTATTGTAAACAAATGGGATACATCTTGTTTCTCTGTTTGTACATGAAGAAGAGGCATACCGTTTGTAATCATACATTTACCTAGGGTAATAGTTTTTGATTCATTCTGTTATTTTTTTTTCTTCCTCCCACCCCTCTTTTCCCTCTATACAGTCCCTCCTTCCTCCATTCTTGCCCCCCTCCCACCCCCATTGTGTGTCATCATCCGCTTATTAGCGGTTTTTTGGGATTGGCATATCTCACTTAACATGATATTCTCCAATTTCATCCATTTGCCTGCAAATGCCATAATTTTATTATTTTTTATGGCTGAGTAATATTCCATTGTATATAGATATACCAGAATTTCTTTATCCATTCATCAATCAAAGGGCATCTAGGTTGGTTCCACAGTCTGGCTATTGTGAATTGAGCAGCTATGAACATTGATGTGGCTGTACCTCTGTAGTATGCAGATTTTAAGTCTTTTGGGTATAGGCCGAGGAGTGGGATAGCTGGGTCAAATGGTGGTTCCATTCCAAGTGTTCTAAGGACTCTTCACACTGCTTTCCAGAGTGGCTGCACTAATTTGCAGCCCCACCAGCAATGTATGAGTGTACCCTTTTCCCCACATCCTCGCCAACACCTTTTGTTGCTAGTATTCCTGAAAATCGCCATTCTAATTGGGTTGAGATGGAATCTTATTACTAGAGATGTGGGACATTTTTTCATATGTTTGTTGATTGCTTTAGATCTTCTTCTGTGAAGTGTCTGTTCATATCTTTAGCCCATTTGTTGATTGGATTATTTGTATTCTTGGTGTAGAGTTTTTTGAGTTCTTTATAGATTCTGGAAATTAGTGCTCTATCTGAAGTAGGAATGGCAATGATTTTCTCCCACTCTGTAGGTTCTCTCTTCAAGTTGCTGACAGTTTCCTTCTCTGAGAGAGAGCTTTTTAGTTTAAATCTTCCCAGTTATTGATTCTTGCTTTTATTTCTTGTGCTATAGGAGTCCTATTAAGGAAGTCTAATCCTAAGCCAACATATTGAAGATTTGGATCTACTTTTTCTTCTGTAAGATGAGGGTCTCTGGTCTGATTCCAAGGTTCTTGAACTATTTTGAATTGAGTTTTGTGCAGGGTGAGAGACAGGAGTTTAGTTTCATTCTGTTGCATATAGATTTCCAGTTTTCCCAGCACCATTTGTTGAAGAGGCTATCTTTTCTCCATTGCATATTTTTGGCACCTTTGTCTAGTATGAGAAAATTGTATTTATTTGGGTTTGTGTCCATGTCCTCTATTCTGTACCATTCATCCACCTGTCTATTTTGGTACCAGTACCATGCTGTTTTTGTTACTATTGCTTTGTAGTATAGTTAAAGTTCTGGTATTGAGATACCCCCTGCTTCACTCTTTCTGCTAAGGATTGCTTTAGCTATTCTGGGTTTCTTATTCTTCTAGATGAATTTCATGATTGCTCTGTTTTGGTAAGATACGTCATTGGGATTTTAATTGGAATTGTATTGAATCTGTATAGCACTCTTGGTAGTATGGCCATTTTGACAATATTAGTTCTGTCTATTCAGGAACATGGGATACCTTTCCATCTTCTAAGGTTTTCTTTAATTTCTTTCTTTAGTGTTCTGTAGTTCTCATTGTAGAGCTCTTTCACCTCTTTTGTGAGATTGATTCCCAAGTATTTTATTTTTTTCAAGGTTATTGTGAATGGGGTAGTTTTCCTAATTATTCTTTCCAAAGATTCATCACTTATGTATAAAAATGCATTGGATTTATGAGCATTGATCTTATATCCTTCTACTTTACTGAATTCACTTATGAGTTCTAAAAGTTTTCTGGTGGAATTTCCTGGTTCCTCTAAATATATAATCATGTCATCAGCAAACAGGGATCGTTTGAGTTCTTCTTTTCCTATTCGTATCCCTTTAATTTCCTTGGTCTGTCTAATTGCTCTGGCTAGAGTTTCAAGGACAATGTTGAATAGAAGTGGTGAAAGAGGGCATCCCTGCCTTGTTCCAGATTTAGCGGGAATGCTGTTAGTTTTTCACCATTTAGAATGATATTGGCCAGGGGCTTAGCATAGATGGCCTTTGCAATGTTCAGGAATGTTCCCATTTACCCTATTTTTTCCAGGATTTTGAGAATGAAGGGATGCTGTATTTTATCAAATGCTTTTTCTGCATCTATCAAAATAATCATGTGATTTTTGCCTTTATGTCTGTTGATATGGTGAATTACATTTATTGATTTCCAAATGTTGAACCAACCTTGAATGCCTGGGATAAAACCCACTTGTTCGTGGTGTACTGTCTTTTTAATATATTTTTGTATGCGATTTGCTAAAATGTTGTTGAGAATTTTTGCATTAATGTTCATTAAGGATATTGGTCTGAAATTTTCTTTCCTCGATGTGTCTCTGTCTGGTTTAGGTATCAGGGTGATATTGGCTTCATAGAATGAGTTTGGGAGGGTTCCTTCATCTTCTATTTCATGGAATACTTTGAGAAGTACTGGAATGAGCTCTTCTTTAAAGGTTTTGTAGAACTCGGCTGAGAACCGATCTGGTCCCAGACCTTTCTTTGTTGGTAGGCTTTTGATGACCTCTTCTATTTCATTACTTGAAATTGGTCTATTTAAATTGTATATGTCCTCCTGGTTCAGTTTAGGTAATTCATGTGTCTCTAGAGAGCTGTTGATGTCTTCGAGATTTTCTGTTTTGTTGGAGTATAGATTTTCAAAATAGCTTCTAATTATGTTTTGTATTTCAATCGTGTCTGTTGTGATATTTCTTTGTTCATTCCGAATTTTAGTAATTTGGGTTTTCTCTCTCCTTCTCTTTGTTAGTGTGGCTAAGTATTTATCAATTTTGTTTATTTTTTCAAGGAACCAACTATTTATTTTGTCAGTTTTTTCTATTGTTTCTTTTGTTTCAATTTTGTTGATTTCAGCTCTGAGTTTAACTATTTCCTGTCTTCTACTACTTTTGGTGTTGCTCTGTTCTTTTTCTAGGGCTTTGAGCTGTAGTGTTAGGTTGTTTATTTGTTGATTTTTTTTCTTCTTTTATTGAATGCACTCCATGAAATAATTTTTCCTCTAAGTACTGCTTTCATTGTGTCCCAGAGATTTTGATGTGATGTTTCTTTGTTCTCATTTACCTCTAAGAATTTTTTAATTTCCTTCCTGATGTCATCTGTTATCCATTCATCCTACAATAGCATATTATTTAATCTCCAGGTGTTGGAGTAGTTTCTGTTTTTTACTCTGTCATTTATTTCTAATTTCAATACATTATTATCTGATAGAATACAAAGTAATGTCTCTATCTTCTTATACTTGCTAACATTAGCTTTGTGGCATAAAATATGGTCTATTTTAGAGAAGGATCCATGTGCTGCTGAGAAGAAGGTATATTTGCTCTTTGTTGGATGGTATATTCTATAAATGTCCATTAAGTCTAAGTTATTGATTGTGTTATTGAGATCTATGGTTTCTTTGTTCAATTTTTTGTTAGGAGCATCTGTCCAGTGGTGAGAGAGGTGTGTTAAAATTGCCTAGTATTATTGTGTTGTGGTCTATTTGATTTCTGGAATTGAGAAGGATTTGTTTGACGTATATGGTCAACCACTATTTGGGGCATAGATATTTATGATGGTTATGTCTTGCTGATCTATGCTTCCCTTAGCAGTATGAAATGTCCTTCTTTATCCCTTCTGACTAACTTTGGCTTGAAGTCCACATTATCTGATATGAGGATGGATACTCCAGCTTTTTTGCTGTGTCCATGTGCATGATGTTTTTTCCCATCCTTTCACCTTTAGTCTGTGGATATCTCTTTCTATGAGAGGAGTCTCTTGCAGGCAGCATATTGTTGGATCTTTCTTTTTAATCCAATCTGCCAGTCTGTGTCTTTTGATTGATGAGTTCAGGCCATTAACATTCAGGGTTATTCTTGAGATATGATTTGTATTCCTGGTCATTTGGTTCTTTTTTTTTTTTTTTTTTTTTTGACACGACTTGATTTCTCCTTTATTTGGCTGTTCCTTTAGGGTAGGTCCTCCCTTTGCTGATTCACATCATTGTTTTTCATCTCTTCCTCATGGAATATTTTGCTAAGAAATTTCTGTAATGCTGGCTTTCTTTTTGTAAATTCTTTTAGCTTTTGTTTATCATGGAAGGATTTTATTTTGTTGTCAAATCCGAAGGTAAGTTTTACTGGGTATAAGATTCTTGGTTGGCATCCGTTTTCTTTCAAGAGCTTGAAAAATGTTGCTCTAGGCTCTTCTAGCTTTTAGGTTCTGGATTGAAAAATCTGCTGATATGCCTTATTGGTTTCTCCCTGAATGTAATTTGATTTTTTTTTCTCTTGCAGCCTTTAAAATTCTGTCTTTATTTTGTATGTTAAGTATTTTCATTATAATGTGCCTTGGTGTGGCACCACACGTTGTAATTTTGTGTATTTGGAGTTCTATAAGCCTCTTGTACTTGATTTTACATTTCATTCTTCAGATTTGGGAAATTTTCTGATATTATTTCATTGAATAGATTATTCATTCCTTTGGTTTGTTTCTCTAAGCCTTCCTCAATCCCAATAATTCTTAAATTTGGCCTTTTCATGATATCCCATAATTCTTGTAGATTCTGTTCATGATTTCTTACCATCTTCTCTGTTTGGTCAACTTTGTTTTCAAGATTAAATATTTTGTCCTCAATGTCTGAGGTTCTGTCTTCCAGGTGTTCTATCCTATTGGTTATGCTTTCTATGGAGTTTTAAATTTGTTTTATTGTTTCCTTCATTTCAAGGATTTCTGTTTGGTTTTATTTCAATGTCTCTAACTCTTTATTGAAATGATCTTTTGCTTCCTTTATTTGGTCTTTTAACTATCGATTGATGTGATCATTTAATGCCTGCATTTGCTCTTTCATCTCCTCGTTTGCCTCGCTGATCCTTTTAATTATGTACATTCTGAACTCCCTTTGTGACATTTCTTCTGCCATGCTGTCATTGGATTTTATTGCTATACCATCTAGGTTTGTTTGGGACATTTTCTTCCCTTGTTTTCTCATATTGTTCAGGTATCTACCCCTCTAGTAGTGAAACTCCAGGATATTGCAGAATTCCTCTATTGACTAATATTGTTTCTATAAATTTCCAATAACTCACTTCTTAACCTTCAGTAGCCTGAAGTCTTGGAGGAACTTGATAATGCGGTGCTCCACTAGGATGCTGCCCCTCTAGGGATGGTGGCCTTCAGGTGGGGTATATTTCCTGTCAGTGGGCAGAGGCACCCCCACTTGTTGACTGATGGTCAGTCAAAGGGGGCCTAGATTGCAGACTGGGGCATGTCTGATCTGGGTTGTGTCTCTGGTTCTACTGCCCCGGTCGGAAAGCCTCGCCCAGTGGGGAAGACTTACCCGGTGGGGAAGTTTCGCTGGCAGCTCTCCTCCGAGAAGTTCCCTTCGGTCCAGAACTACCACCTGGACTGGGAAGCCCTCCTCTGTGATGTTCCCAGGGGTCCTGACCTACCACCTGGGCTGGGAAGCCTGGCCCTACGAGGGATTCCCTTGCTGAGCAGCCCTCCTCTGCTATGTTCCCTGGGCACCGGAGCTACTGCCTGGGACTTGGACCCTTTCTCTGCTTTGAAGCCTCTCGCTGCGCGGCCCTCCTCTGCAATGCTCCTGGTTGAGTGGGCACTCAGCTCTAGCAGGGGAATCTCACTGGACCATTCTACTCCACGACGTTCCCTTTGTTTAGGGACTACTGCCCCATCTGGGGAGCCTGACCAGTGGGAGAGATTCACCCAGTGGCTCTGAGTTGGTCTCAAGTCTCTCAATACCTCCTCTTCTTGACTCCTTGGTCTTGTCAAAGGTCCTCTAGCCTCCTGTAGGTGTCTCCGGAAGGGAGCTGCCCTTCCAATGATGATGGCCACACCCTCAGGAATAATTCAAAATGCCTGCACCAGCCTATAAAGAAGCCTCTGGCTAGCTCTGCAATTCAGGAGGGCTGGCTTGTCTTCCAGCTTGCTCCGCAATGGCGACAGACCTCGGCATGGTGGTCAGGTGGGGTTACTCAGTGATGGTATCTGTCTTCGGCCTGGTGGTTGGGTGGGTTGGCTGCCCACCACCTAGCTCTGCAAGGCAGGTGGGTTGGGTGCCCACCTGCTACCTCTGAGATGCAGGCAGCCTGACTCAACCACCAGCTCGCTCTGCGACTGCAACCAACCAGTGATGGCGCCGTCCTGGGTGCAGGGATCAGGCAGGGTTGCTCAGTAATGGCATCTGTCTTTGGCCTGGTGGCTGGGCGGGTTGGCTGCCCGCCTGCTGCCTCCGAGATGCAGGCGGCCTGACTCATCCACCAGCTCACTCTGTGCTCAAGACTTATTCTTGCTAAAAATATACAATATGAAGAACCAGGAAAATAAACAGTGCCTAAAGTCCTATGTTATTCTAAGATTTAAATAAAAATAAATACTTTTGGTTAATTTTCTTGGTTTTGGTTAATTGAGTTAGTATAGAGGAAGATTAGAAGTAAAAAATGTGATACTTACACATTACATATGGAAAAAGTAAATTTTTTCATTCTTTAAAATGATTATAGAAGTATTAATTTAATCTGACTTTTTAAAGTACAATCATGTCAGTAGTTTTTCTTGCTGCAATTTCTTGCAAATTCTATGTTATATAAAATTCCTCTCATTTCTGTGAGAGGAGGGGTCTGCAAGAGGGCAAAGGGGGGAGTAGGGAGGCCAGAGGGAGTCTGTGTGGTGGTCCAGGTGGGAATTAATGCAGCCACATGAAGGATGGATGTGCAAATGGCAGAGAGGGTCAGATACTGCCAGAAAGAGAGAGGATTTACCAGTGAATTGGGTGGGTGAGACAGGAATCAAGATGTTGCCTAGGTATATGGGTTGAACAACTGAAATAGTGGGTTGCCTTTTGCTGAGGTTGAATTTGTGGTTTTGAACTTGTTAAGTTTAAGATTTCATGTGTGTGATTCCCGGATCCTTTGAGGCACAACACATGTAGTTCTTGAAGAACTGAAGTTGTTTTTCTTCATAAAACTGAATGTAAAATGATAGTAATCTGTCATCCAAGTAATTATTTAGAACCACATTTGTGTCTAAGTATACAAATTCTTCTGTTAATACATGAATCCCCATTTTCCATTACAATGAGGTACTACTTTAAGAAAAAAAAGGAATTCCTTGCAATAGGAAGATACATATTTTCTCTCTTCTTGGCAATATTCTTTCACTATTTTGAATGCAACAGATATTTAGTTAGATATTTTAAACTGTTATGTCAAAATAGTTAGAACCAGAAAGTAAAATTTATTTCCACCAATCAGTAATTTGTTATTTAATGAGTATCGTAAAAACGAGTTTCTTAATATAGCAGACATTTTTGTTCAGATGGTTGGTTAAACGTGGGGGAAAAGTTAAAATAATGGGTGTTCCCAGTTACCCTCATTCATTTACCATTACTTATTCACCCAACAAATAGTTATGATCTTCTCCGTGCTTTAGTCTACATAATACTTCTACTTTCTCTTCTGAAGAAGTAATAGAAAACTGTCATAATTGTAGAGTTTATAGATGGAGTAAGTTTTGCTTAACCACAACCCAAATAGGTGAAAACTTCAGATTAATCAGAATGTTTTCAATGCTGAAATCACAAGACAGTATCACAGACCACAAGATAATTGGTTTTGGTCAATTTTATTCATTCTAATGTCCTCCATGCTACAAATGTGTGTGTGTGTGTGTGTGTGTGTGTGTGTGTGTACGCGCACGTGTGTGTGTTCACTTTCTAGCTAACCAAGAGTTCCCAGAAAATGCATTAACCAGAATACATCATTCTCTGTGCATTTCAGTTAGTCAGAGTGGTCTGTATGTGAAAGTAATAATACTATATATTTTTTTAGAAGGACCATAAGTTAGACTTTTAGTAGCACAACCTAGTTTTATATATAATAAGTTATTGTTAGTATGAATTTATTACATAATACAAAGCAGATGGACATGTTTACAAAGATAACTTTGCTTTATTCCCTAGGACTATATAATAAAAAAAAAAAAAAAAGTAAAAGTATGTATTTAAATACACTGTGATCTAAAAAGAACAAATTTAAAAATACTAAAAAATAGAGTATTTACTATTTCTAGAAGTATTTCAGTGAATACAATAAAATACAGAAGACTTTTCATACACATTCAAAATAATAAATACTTCCATTCAGCCTTCAACAACTTTTAAAGAACTCCCCCTTTAGCCCATGGTCCCCAGTGGCATCCATTCTGACAGGTTTCTTCCTGTTTTGAGTTTCCAAGTCTTGGTGGATGGACTAGAGAATAAAAAATAAAAAGTTTCCCCTAATTTATCTGCAAATTTTATGTTTTAGAACTAAAGAACAGTGCTACTATTATAAAAATATTTTTGTGCTCACTAACTCTGGATCAAAAGGCTAAGACATGCTTTCTCAAAAACAAAAGCTACTTATTCATGATCCTGAAAGTGTGAGAAGCATGACCAAAAGTAATTAATTTGTTGCAAATAAATATTAAAATAAAGAGAGTATACTGCATACCCATTGGAATGGTTAAAAAAAATTAAAGCTATCAGCATCAATTTTTGGTGAGAATATAAACAAATGCAACCCTCATACACTAGTCATGTGAATGTAAATTAGACAAACTACCTTGGAAAACTGATTAGTGATATCTACTAAAGGTTAGTCTTATGACTCAAGAGCTTTTACCCAACAGAAATGCTTACATATCTTTTTTTTTTTTTTATTTTTTACCTTTTATTTCTCATATTTTCTTTTTAAAATATTTTTAGTTGTAGGTGGACACAATACCTTTATTTGATTTATTTATACACGGTGCTGCGGATCGAACCCCGTGCCTCACACATGCTAGGTGAGCACTCCACCACTGAGCCACAGCCCCAGCCCAGATTTCTCATACTTTCTTTTTTTTTTTTTTCTTTTTAATGCTTACATATCTTATCTAGAAAACACATTCAAGAACATTTATGGTTGCATTATTCATAATAGTCCCTAAATGAATACAGCAGGATTGTAGATGGAATTGTAGTTATAATAATTTGTGCAAGTCATATAATACAATACTGTTAGACCTGTGAGAAAGAATAAAGTACTACATACAATATAGCTAACCCTTACAGGGATATTGTTGAGCCAAAGAAGCCAGAGATAAGAATATATGTTGTTTGATTTCATTTTTATAAAGTTCAAAATCAGAGAAATCTAATCAATGCTATTAGTGGTCAGAATAGGTATTACCTTTACAGAGGGAGAGTAAAATCCAAAACAGGGCCATGGGAGGCTTCAGAGGTATAGGTGGTGAAATGGCATTTTCACAGCCTAACAGTTCATTAAGATCTGCACTTAACATTTCTGTACTTTATTATAAGCATATTATACATGAATTTGAAAAGTTGACAGAAGAAGGGAAAGGGGAATAGGAAGGTGGAGGGAGGGAAGAAGGAAGGAAGGGAAGGAGGGTGGGCGGGAGGGACAAGAATAGGTAGCAGATTTATTGGAAAAAGCATATCCCTCACTTTCACTTGCACTTCAAAACTATAATATTCTAAGAGGAAAATATTTTAAATTCAGTAACCCCTTTACCAAGGACAGTAATAGGAACATGTGCCCTAAACAGGAACCCCTCTGTCATTTTTACAAAGCATTATTAGCATGAATATCAAAAGAATTCCACAGTGCTGTTGAACTATTACATAAACTCCGCTGGGTGATCGTTCTGTTTCTCTTCATCACTCTGCCACTTCCCTCAGCATCCCAGATCCATGTCACCTATAATTCCCTTTTTGTGTTATGAATCTCCTACTGCAGCTTCTGGACTCATGCTGGTCAGGAACTGAAATCACTAAGTCAGGACTTTGCAAACCTCACACGAGGAGTTAAAATTTGTTTGCTTTGGGTCTTGAAGAAATGCTTCATAATAAATTAACCTTGAACACTAAGGACTAGAGCTAACCAACAGAACTTCTTTCTCACAAATGTACTAAAGAAAATTAATAAAAACTTCTTGTGACAAATGATAAATCCCCTAGTAGGTTATTCACATGCAAGAATATCTAAAATAAGAAACTACTTCAGATCACCTTATTACAGTAGGTTTTATATAAATATATTTGAGAGATTTTTTTTAGGACTGAATAGTATTGTCTGGATGTACCAACAGTTTAATTTATCCATTCATCTATTGAAAGACATAGTTGCTTCCAAATTTTGGCAGTTATGCATAAAATTGCCATAAATGTCATGGGCAGATTTTTATGTAGACATAAGTTTTCAACTCCTTTGTGTAAACATTAAGGCATGCAATTGGTGGATGTGTGGTATGAGTATGTTTAGTTTTGTAAGAAGCTGCAGAACCTTCTTCCCATGTGGCAGCACCATTTTACATTCCCATGCACAGTGAGAGTTCCTGTGGCTCCACATCCTTAACATTTGGTGTTGTCAGAGTTTGGGGTTCTGTTCATTCTAATAGGTTCATTCTAATAGGTCTCATACTTGTTTTAATTTGCAGTTCCCTAATAACATATGATGTTTAAGATCTTTTCATATGCACATTTGCCATCAACCTGTTTTTGTTTTTTGGGTAAGGTAATGAGAATGAACCCAGGGGCAATTAGCCTGAGCCACATCCCCAGCCCTTTTTTAATATGTTTTATTTAAGACAGGGTCTCATTAAGTTGCTTAGGGCCTCACAAAATTGTTGAGCCTGGTTTTGAACTCAAGTATCTCTTACTTCAGCTCCCAAGCCGCTGGGATTACAGGCAGGCGCCACCACGGCTGGTCAGTGTACCTGTTTGAATGAAGTGCTTTCTCAAGTTTTTGCCCATTTTTTAATCTTCTTCTTTACTGTTGAGTTTTAAGAGGTTTTTGGATACTAATCCTTTATTAAAATTACCATATTTGAATGCAGATGTATTAATGTAAACATGAGGTAAAGAAAGGGAAACTCCTAGGTCACCAGCATAAGATTTTAATTTTGGTGGGCAGTTCCTAGAACCACTGTACCAAGTATATCTTGGAAGTGTGTCTTTCCCAGATGCATATCCTTGACAAGAACCCCATGATCTCACATGGAAAGGGGGCATAATTGGAGCAAAGCAGCTGTCACGTAAAACTTGACAGAGTTACATGTGGCAGGAGGAATGCGTAAGCATAGGCTTCCAGAATCCTTTCCACTATTTCAGTAATCAGACAGACAAACTTGATCACACAGTGCCATCCTTCTCAGACTCCCTCCCCATACCAAAAATTGGGACTTAACTCCTATCTCCTTTTTCTTTTCATTCCTGGAATCAGGAGTTGATAATCCCTCAGACTTCCAGGATAATTTATGCTTAGGAACACCATTGTAGATGACCATTATTTAGGTACCTTTCAATGCTAACATTCTGTGACTCTTTGGAGGGACCAAGCTGCAGAGCTCAGGCTTTTTATGCCTCTCATAAATGAAGACAGACTCCCACAGAGTTGTCAAATGGAAAAATAAACAGTTAACAAAGTAAAAAAAAACATGGTTGCAGTGGTCAACTGCCATCAAAGTGGCATGGAAGTTGAATTCTTGAACTGAGATTAAGAGCAATATGGGATTAGTATCAGAATAAAATTATAACATGTTTGGTAACAAATGCACCACTGTTAATCATTAAACATTGCTTTCTAAGTTCCATAAATATGTTGACAAGGCAATGACCTTGAACACTTCCTTCCCAATCCTCCTAGCCATTACATGGTTTTCTTAACCAGTGATAATTTCACTGTTGCAAAGGCTACCCATTAAGTAATTTTTATGTTTTTTTATATGCAGATTGTAATTAAATAAGTTTAAACCCCATCATCTTACCATAGAGGAAATATAAAATACTGAAATTCTAACTATAATTACCTTTCCTCTCATATTTTGGTGTTTCTATAAATGAAATACATCCTATAATCTTGTTTATATGCATAAAAATATTTTAACTATTCTTCTTTCTTCTTATGGTAAATATAGACATGGGCTGTAATAAACATATGCCTTTAATGGGGTATTATAGTTCTTTATCATTTAACTATCCTCTAAGTCCACCTGATCTACTTGTAAGAGTGTTGGCAAAATATGTGAAAATACCTTAGAATAATAATTCAAAAAATTTCAGAATATGGAATATCAGAGACGTGTGGGGTACAAAATGTTCACATACTATTGTTTCCAGCTGTTTCCATTTGCACACTAAGACATGGAGAACTTGAGTAGCAAATTTCTTTCTTTTTTTTTTCTGGGCTTCCTGACAATATTAACAAGTTTAAGCTGATTATTTTGATATCTAATAAATGTTCTAGAAGCACAAAGAGACAGAAAATCCATAGGAAATGCATCACCATTACCTTTCCAGATACTGAACTTTCTCCAGGGATTCATTTTCATACTGTCTTTGTGTTCATATGCCCTTCAAGTGTTCCATGTGTTAAAACAATTAAAACTGACAAAATCCACATAAATGGCATTTCTTTGTTAGCAGAGCAGAAACCAGTCCACTTCTGCAATTGTGTTTGTGCAGAACCATCACATTTGAAAAGTTCCCTGGTGTTTTTCCTGTTATTCATGCAGAATATGTGTCAAAGACCCTGCACAACTAATTAAAATAAAGATTTATGTGTATGTGTGTGTCCCAGGCTAAAGGTAAAGAAAGGCAGTGGCTAAGACACCAAGCTACTGGGGAACTAGATGATGCCAAGATCATTGATGGGCTGACTGGAGAAAAAGCCATCTATAAACGTCGGGGTGAGCTGGAGCCACAAGTAAGTATTGGAGGAATAGTAACTTCAGATTTGCATAGTTTGGCCTTATTTCTAGTAACCCACTTTCTTGAGTTGTGTCAAAACATCATAAACCCTGAATGTGGCAACTAAGGAAATCATATACATAAAAAATAACAAAACATAAATATTATACTATTTATTGTACATGTTAAGTTCTCAGCAAGAAACACAGGGCACACTCAGACTGGGTAATTTAAGTAGCAATAAATACAGAGAGTATTTACAAAGATAGGGGTGGATTTAGGAAAGCCAAAAGATTCACTTGGTAACCCAGGCTGACACAGCAGGGATCTAACTCTGCTCTGAGGTCTAACAGAGGAGGAGAGCTGTTTGGGAACCTGGAGAAGGTACTTCATGGAGTTGTGACCTTCAGTAGGTAGAGCTCATCTTTGGGCAACAGAAGAGAAAAAGCTAAAGGAACCGACACCCGAGCCTCATTCAGATCTGCTATTGCCTTCCATTGGCAGAACCCTCTGGAAGCCAATAGCCAAAAGAGACCCACTCCTGGGACACAGAGCAGGTGCCCTGGAAGGCAAACTGAGGACCCCTATTGTCTCTGAATCCTAGAGTATTCCTCAAGTGATAGCAAGAGAGCCATCTTGGTGGGTTTCTACTGTTCTGTACCTTTAAAGATCTGTGTCCATCATGTGATTTAAGAAAATTTTAGGAAATAAGGAATTCTCCCTTAACTCTAATTGTATTAAGTAAAGTTCTAGTTAGCCATAGTTTTGAAAATTTTGCCATATAAAGGCAACAGAGCGAAATTTTGAGTGTCTTGCTTTCCTATGACCCTAAGTAAAAGAATTGCCAAGTTCCCACTGAGAACTCTGGGGGAGCAGTGCCTGGAGAGGGTGGGGAAAGTCAGTCGACTTAAGTGTTTTCTCAGACAGGATCCAGTGGTAGTTTGGGGAATTCTTATTTCTGTGTCATTAGGATGAGTCAACAACTATGTTCTTTACTGACCCACTGTGGTAAAAAAAAAAAAAAAAAATGTGTTTGGATGCATCTGAATTTGTGAGTAGTCATGAAAACATGTGTGGCAGTATTGCTCATTTGGACAGATTCAAAGTTTTAAAGAAATATACTGAATTAGCTCCAAATCATTATCCTCTAATACCCACCACATTTTTTAAAATTATTGGTTCTGCCATTAGTGTTCATGCATGTTGGAAAGTTTATAATAACAAAATAATCTGGAATTTTTCTTTATTATTTTTAGTAAAACTGACAAATAAGCTTTTTAAAAATTCTCCACATTGGCAGGTAGGGGTCCAAAATCAAACTGAATCTCTTAAGTCTCACATTTAATTAATAGTTCCTTCTAGACATCAGCTTAATTCTACTTTCCTACTTTAAAATGCCAAGAAAATTTTAAAGAGCGGTAGTTCACTAACTTCAAGGAAATTTGAAAACTCACTAAATATGAAAGACCTTTAAAGAATATTTTCCTTAGGTTCTTTGCCAGACCAAGGCTCACATAACCTTGTTTTAAAAATCTAACATTTCTTGCAGCCTACGTGGGAAATGGTTTTCAAGTGACTATATAGCAGGTACAAGTAAAATTGATGTGGGCTTCCCTCCAAAATAACAGACACTTGCTAGAATTACTGACTTTGAGGCATGGAGTAAAAATGACATGCTGGGGTTCGTGTCTTTCCAGAATATTTTAAGGCACCAGTCTTCATAAGGCAACTTTATTAGACTAGATTGGGCCTTGCAAGCTCTCTATTCCAAAGGAAAATCTTTTTCATATGGTCCTAACTACCATATGCAATTCCATTTACTGAAATACAATTCACCAGCCCAGTCAACCTTATACAGGGCTGAGACTGCAGCTGATCTGCCCACATCACGACTGGCACCCTGGGATTTGTGTGAGCTCCTCAGGACTGCAGCCATTGATGACACTGTAATTCACAAGCTCTTTCTGTCATTCCTTCCCTCAGCTGGGTAGCCCACAACAGAAACCTAAGCGTCTGCGCCTGGTGGTAGATGTGTCTGGCAGCATGTATCGCTTCAATGGGGTGGACGGCCGGCTTGAGCGCTCAATGGAGGCTGTGTGTATGGTCATGGAAGCTTTTGAGAACTATGAAGAGAAGTTCAAGGTAATGGCATGATCTAAGGATGATGAGAGGCATCCTTGATCACATCTGCCCAGGATAAGTTATGGCGTGATGATAGGTAGACAGAGACTTCACTCAGAGCAGACAGAAATCTCCATCTTCTTACCAGCTCATTTGCCAGAGCAGAGAAAGTGAGACATTTGTTTCATCTGCTCTAATCATATCATAACTTAAAGGACTGATTCCTTCTGAAGAAACTACACCATTGTGTGACATTAACCATAATGTTCAGAAAAAAGAACAGCCACTTAGAAGCACCAGAGTCTCTTGCCATGTAACACTCACACCCACCCACCATTGCCCCATCACCAGGCAGACAGCCTTCCAAGGTTTGAGCTCACTCTGAGGGCGAGCTGTTCTCAGCATCACTGTCCTTTTCCACATGGGCAGTGATTCTACAGAAATGAATGTCTCCCCAGCTGACAATGAAGATGACCACCCTGGCAGAAAAGCAGCCTCCCATTTAAGCTATTTATTTTTTGCTCTTGTTAGTTTGCTGCATACCCTCCATTTCAGAGGTCTGAGAGTGGAGAAGGGATTCCCCCACACTGCTGTGTTACTACCTGAAAGAAGCCTACTTGTCTGCTCTTAATCAACCACAGAGAGCACCTACTCCTCTGGCCCTTTCAGAGCAAATAGCCTTGTGTTACCATAGTTATCACATGCGGTGTAAATATGATCAAAATGTTCAGTGGAGAGAAATGGTATATGTGTAGACATGTAAAGGACACAGAGTCTATCCACAGATATTGTAGATCTTATTCTGGGTCAAATATGTCCTAGGAAACAGGAAGTATTAGTTTGTGCACTGTTTAGCTTGACATCCTACCTGCACTTTGGTCTTTACCCTGTGTTATGCCTCATACAGCAAGAACAGATGGGTGAAACCCATCACTTCATTTGCATATATTAAGTGTACTGCCCACTTAATCTCCCAGGGTCCCTTATATGAATGAAGTTCTACAAAAGAAAGTCATTTTAGGTTTGATTGTTGGGGAAAGGACAGCTTTAGACAGTGAATGCTGTGGGTTGCTAGGTTTTGCACAAGTACAGAATACTAATACAAATATACGTGGACTTTTACCATGAGGAGTAGCTCCATTTTCCTTGAAGAACTGGAATGTGTATCCCCTTGTGAATACTGAAAAACATGGAACTGTTCAAGATTCTCTCTCTGTCATAGTTGCCAGGAAGCTTAGAGCCAAAGTCAAAGACCAGCTATGACAACTGTATTTTGTCTTATGTCTTAAAGATTTATATTTAACTTTTACTTTCTCTTGACCCTCCCTCACCTCAGATGTAAATTTGTCTTCATTTTTTAAAAAATATATTACTTTTCATTCATGTTTTGTAGGTCAAAGGAAAATATAAAAAATATTAATTTAAAAATATTTCATATTCTTTCTAGTATATAGTAGAGTTTGATTTCCTAAATTGCTTGAACCATAGATGGCCAATGGGTGACTAAAAATTCACTTTATTAGCATACATAGCTGTGTCTCACCTAATGTTTAAAAACCTATGGATTTTAACTTGCCTCAACATCCCCACTATTTCCAGAGCTCCTGACATACCTTCCCTACACATTGTCACATTGGAGACTTTGTGCCATCTTCCTACCACCCCTACCACATATCTGAGATTTGAGTAACCACAGGCTACCCAGTCTCTGCCAAGCCTCCTCAGGCCTCCTCTGTAGAGGAAAGGAAGGATATGGGCTGGAACTACTTATGTTCTGTAAGAGCTTTATGTAATTGAATGTCTGGGAGTTTAAGCAAGGGGGACATAGTATAAAATGTAAAATGGACAAAACGAGAGTGAAGAAGTAAGTCTCTGTCCACCCCTCTTAGTTCCAAAATTCCCTTTCTGATGATGACCACTATTAGTGGGTTTTTGGTCTCTTCTCAGAGATATTCAATGATATGCATCACATGGTTCCATTCCATGTCCTCCATTCCATGTCTGTACTTTCATTTTCTCATTTACAAAGAGGTATAAGAACTAGGAGTAACTAATTTACTCAGAAAATATAAAATGAAGTATGAACCAATGACAGCTGGAAGAGCTCCTAGTGAAAATTTTATATTCTTCAGACCAGGATGGCATCAAATGTCTCTTCTTTAGGAATTCAGTATTGTGACCTGAGACTCCCCACCCTCAGTTCCAGATGGTTCTTAATGTCTTCCTGCAGTTATCCTTCAGCAGTAAAGTGTATTTGTTTTGAAACTTTCAGAAGCCTCTGGCCTGGTTTGGTGATCTAAAGTCTTCTGTCTCTCTTGGCATCTGCTGTTTTCTTTGCATTGGTCTCAGCTGGCTGAGCTGTGGGTCATTACTCTCAAACTTCAGTGGCCTCATTTGGAGTCTCTCTCCATGTTTTACTCTACATTAGCATGACCCATGCAAAACCACAGTGACCCTGGTGCCAAAATTACTGAATAGGAAAGATAATTTAGTGGCAGGACACATTTCCAAAGCATTTGGAGTTTTTAAAAGTTTTTCATAATTGTTCTACCAACAGAATTTGGTCATTCCCAGGAATGGGTTCATAGTAGGTCATCTAAGACAAGAGCAACATTATTTGCTTATAATCAGCATAATTTTTAATGTTCTTAGAACTCTTAAAGGCTACAGTGAAAGGTGTTTATAGTGAAATTAATGCTTATATGAACCATTTTATTTTACTCAAGTTATTTCTTTTTCCTTTATCTTCATTTTTAATGGTTCCTCATGATTTCCCCCAAGCCCCTGAGGATATACTCACTATAATATTACAGTACACCTCATTTTCAGAATTCTTCATGGCAATTTTTTTCTTCAAAGGATGCAATAACACCAAATGTTTGGGGAGTACTTCTCACTGAAGCACTTTAATAGTGCCACCAAAAAACAGATTTATTCAGATATAAGGAAATTGGTCTCGAAAAAAAAAAAGAAAGAAAGAAATTGGCTTTGAAAAATTTTTAAAAGACCTCATATTTATTGTTTCTATGAAGGAATGTAAACCATAGTCTAAGGCAGTGATTTTCTAACAGTATAACAAGGAACCCTTAAAGGGGGCCAAGAGGAGTGGGCTGCACTTTCACCCCATCCCCAGTACAACTAAAAGCATTCCACTTATATTGCTCATACGTGATGTTTCATAAAGTGGACTTTTGTGCAATGTTTCATTTGGAGAAAGGATGCCACTGCTAAAAAAAAAAAAAAAAAAAAAAATTAAAGGAATGAGGAGTTAGAAAACCACTATTCAAGGACCAATGCTGGATTATAATTTCTTTTTGAAAATGTGTTGTAGATGCTCAGTTCAGTTAGATGATTCAGTCCTTCCTTGATAGGTAAAAATAAGGACTACCTGTTGTTAAAACTAAGAGGAGCCAGCTTTTCATCCTTTCAAGCTTTTCTTGGGTAGATTCTTGAATATTCATAGAACCTTGGGGGTAGAAATGACCTTGGAAATTATCTTCATCAACCTCTCTTTTACAGATGAGAAAACTAAGATTCAGAGAGTTTGAGTGCTTTGCCCAGGGTCACAATTGGACTCTGAAAAGCTAGGATTTCTGAGGCCACTTCATGGCTTTTAGTTGTTTCCTCCCTATTTCTTGTAGTCATTTTATTTCTGCCTAATCAGTATTTTTTAAAAACTGTAATTTAGATTTTACCCATGGGATTCAGAAAAGCCAAGAGAAAGCTGGATATGTTGGCCTACTTCTGTAATCTCAGCAGCTCAGGAAGCTTAGGCAGGAGGATCACAAGTTCAAAACCAGCATCTGCAACTGCTCAAGGCTCTAAGAAACTTATTGACATTCTGTGTCTAAATTAAAAGTAAAAAGAGCTGGGGATATGGCTTAGTAGTTGAGTTCTCCTGGATTCAATCCCTGGTACAAAAAAATTATAATAATAAAAGTAAAAAAGGAGAGTGAAAAGGGGATCCAACTCGCTTCTGTCTTTGATTCTGGTGGCTAACATGGCCACCTGAAACAGGTATAGAATCTGAATAGCTGGCTGTGAACACATTTAAGGACTAAGTCTGAGAAACCTGGAATGGCTGTGTTTGTAGGTAGCAGATATGGTGAAGAACTGGTTCCCTGCCCCTAGCAGAACCCTTGGGAGGCTCCTGAGATCCAGACTCCCAGCAGAGATTCACAACTGCCAAGTACTCAGAATATGTTGATCTTATCTCTCCAGAGAAGACATCACCCAACAAAGCCCCTGAGACCTAAGTAGACCTAAGTCCCACTCACTGGAGCTCCAATCATCGTACTGTGCAGCAAGCCCACCCTGGCAGTGCATATATTTGGTCTGTGCAGAAAAAACTCCAACCCACAGTACTTTTTATTCCATCCTACCTCTTACTGGGGAGAAGAGAAGAGAAACCCTGCTGCTGAACTAAACTTAACCAAAAGACAGTGTGCCTTGCTTTTCATACAAATTAATGACACTCAATCTTCAATTATATATTAATACAAAAAATAGAAAAGACAAAAACCCAAACTAATGACCAGGCCCAATTTAGAAACAGCTAGGGGTGGGCCTCCAGTTCCACCTATAGACACTCATGGCTATAATAACAACACAGAGAAATAACACAAAGGCTGTGGACACCACACCTACAATAGAGTCTCAATCTAGATCATTGTAGGACATTTTGGCAAGTGAAGACTGTGCCCTAAAAAGTCCTAAACCACAAAGTGGAAGAGAAATCCCTTCCAACAGATGCAGAAAATTCAATACATGAATACAAGGCAGGAGAGCTTGGAATGGTGTATTCCAAGTCCTAAAAGAAAAGAACTATCAACCAAGACTGCTATATTCAGCAAAGCTATCATTCAAAATTGAAGATCAAATAAAATCTTTCCAAGATAGGCAGAAACTACAAAAATTCATGAATACCAAACTGGCACTACAGAACTCATTTAAAGAAATACTACACACAGAAAAAAAAAAATCAAAAACAAACTTAAGAACACAAAAAAGAACAAATCTCATTTGAAGAGTAGCTAAGCAAATGAGAAACAGGACCAAATTAAGCATGATGAGTAAATCAAAATGGCAGGAATTCATAAACATATATCTATAATAACATTGAATATAAATAGTCTCAACTCTTCAATGAAAAGACAGGCTGGATGAGTGGATTAAAAAACAAGACTCAACTGTATGTTGTTAGCAAGAGATGAACCTTACAGGCAAAGACAGCCACAGGCTGAAAGTGAAAGGATGGAAATTGATATACCTTGCAGATGGAGCCCAAAATCAAACAGGAGTAGCCACTCTCATATCTGACAAAGCAGACCTCAAACTGAAATTAATCAGAAGAGACAAAGAGTAAATTCATATTGGTAAAGGGAACAATCCAACAAGAAGATAAAACAAAAATAAATATTGATGCCCCACATTGGCTGCAACTAATTACATAAAAGACACTAATCAAATTGAAGCCCTGGATAGACCCCAGTATACTAATGTGGGGGGGTAATTTCAAAATACCTCTCATGATTAGATTTGTCATCCATAAACTCAGTAAAGACTCTTTGGACTTGAAAAATATTATAATTCAAATGAACCTAACAGACATAATTTAGGGTATCTCATCCAACAACAGCTGAATACACTTTCTTCTCAACACTTATGGAACTTCCAAAATAGACATTTTAGGCCACAATGCTGCACTTAGAAAATACTAAAAAAAAAAAAAACTGATATAATTCCTTGCATCTTATCAGATCATAATAGGATGAAATTAGAAATTGACACGACAATACCCTAAGGAACTGATATAATCACATGGAATATGAACAATACTCTTTTGAATGATGAAAGGGATATAGAAGAAATCAGAGAAAAAAATTAAAAATTCTTAGACTCAAATGAGAATAGTGATACAACATATCAGAACCTCTGACACCCTATGAAAACAGTTCTAAGAGAAAAGTTTATAGCTGTGAGTGTCTACATAAGAAAATCAGAAACATCCCTAATGATACACCTCAAGACCACTGAAAAGAAAAAGAAACCAATTCAAAAACCATAAAAGGAAAGAAATAATTAAGATCAGAGTCCAAAATCAATGAACTTGAGAATAAGAAACAATACAAAGTAGTGATGAAACAAAAAGATAAAGATTGATAAGCCCTTAGCCAGACTAACTAAAATAGGAACAAAGAAAACCCAAATTAATAAAATTAGAGATGAAAAACAAAAAATCACCACCGATATCTCAGAAATCCAGCAGATCATTAGGAACTATTTTAAAAACTTACACTCTAGTAAACTGGAAAACCTAGAAGTGGATACATTTCTGGACAAATCTGATTGCCAAAATGGAATCAAGAGGGCATAGAAAACCTAAACAGACCAATAACGTGTAATGAGATAAAAGCAGTAACAAAAAAAATCTTTCAACAAAGAAAAGTGTAGGACCAGACTGATTCTCAGCTGAATTCTACCAAACTTTTATAGAAAAACTAATGCCAATACTTCTCAAATTATTCCATGCAATAGAAAGAGATGGAATACTTCCAAATTCATTCTATGAAGCCAGTATCACATTTACGCCAAAAACACATAAGGCTATATCAAGGAAAGAAAACTACAGACCAGTATCCCTGATCAACTTAATCACATACCAGCAAATTGTGTTCAACATCATATTAAGGAGATTCGACTCGACCAAGTCGATATTATTCCAGAGATGCAAGAACAGTCTGATATATACAAATCAATAAGTGTAATTCATTACATAAAGAGAATTAAGGGCGAAAATCACTTAGTATTCTCATGATTCAGTAAAGGCCTTCAACAAAATTCAGAACCCATTCATAATAAAAACAATAAAGAACCTAGGGATAGAAGGGATCTACCTCAACATCATAAATATATGAAAAGCCCAAAAGCCAATCTTATAGTAAATGGGGAAAAACTGAAACATTTCCTTTAAAATCTGGGACAAGTCAAGGAGGTCCATTTACCACTCTAGAAACTCTAGTCAGAGCAATTAGTTGAGAGAAGGAAATTTTAAAAAATAGAAAAAAGAAGGAAATAAAATTGATAAAAATAGGAAGGAAAGAAGTCAAATTATCACTCTTTGCAGATGGTATGATCCTATACATAGAAGATCCAAGGAACTCCACAAAAACACTGCTGGAACTAATAAATTTGGCAAAGTAACAGGTTACAAAATCAACATTCAAAAATCAATAGCTTTCCTATATAACAACAACAAATCTGCTGAGAAAGAAATCAGGAAGACAGTTTCATTCACAGTAGTCTCAAAGAGTAAACAAACAAATGAACAAAATCTAGGGATAAATATAACCAAGGAGGTGAAGGATTTATACAATGAAAACTATAGAACACTGAAGAAAGAAAATGAAGAAGACCTCAAGATGAAAAGACCTCCCACATTCATGGATAGACAGAATTAATATTGTCAAAATAGTCATGCTACCAAAAGCAATATACAGAGTCCGTGCAACTCCCATGAAAATACCATTGACATTCTTCACAGAACAAAGTCCAAAAATTCATTTGGAAGAATAAAATATTCAGAGTAACAAGATAAATTCAAAGACAAAAGAAAGCAATGCTGGAGGCATCAGAATACCTGACTTAAAATTATAATACAAAACAATAGTAACAAAAAACTGCATGGTACTGGCATAAAAACAGACACAAAGACCAATGATGCAGCTAGAAGACACAGCAAGAAATCCACACTGTAGAGAGTGAATGAGCCCTGGTCATTGTCTGATCCTGCAGTATAGGCAAAAGCCAAGCTTGGGAAAACATTCCTTGCCAAAGGCAGGATGTGTGAAAAGCCTTGACACTTGGCTTTGGCTTCAATACTTATCCGACATTCCAGTAAAATGAGTTTCCTGGGTACTGCAGGACAGCTGCAGGATGTTCCTAACACCATAACAGCAGGATAGCCACAAAATGTTTCTAGCTTTGTAACTTTTGGGTGCACAAAGAAACTTCTTGATAACTCACCAACCTTGAAAAATTTACAAAGCTTCTGTAGTTAAACTTTCTGATTATGAGACCATATATAATAAACTTGTGAGCTAATTCTGGGTCACTGTTCTTCCATCTGAGGGCAGTGTCCCACGTGGCTTTTTCTTTGTTTTCTGTTTTTTTCTTAATCTCCCATCACCCCTCCTCGAGATCCCTCGTTGTTGCTGAGCTGGTTGCAGCACTATACATCTTTAGTCATCTGGTCCTTGACAAAGGTGCTGAAGTCATACATTTGAGAAAGGACAACCTTTTATAACAAATGGTGCTGGGAAAACTGGTTATCCATATGTAGAAGAAAGGAACTAGACCCTTATCTCTCACCCAGCACAAAAGTTAACTCTTTATGAATCAAAGACCTCAATTATTGATATAAAAATATTGGCCAGGTCAACCACATAAAAAGTGTAAGTACAGATGGAAGGGTAATTGGGGGAATGATTATTTTTCTGGAGTAAAACACAGGATTTAGAGTCAGAACATGTAAGTTTGGCTTCCAGACCTCTACCAATTCTAAATCTATGACCTTAAAATTCTGTTACTCCCAGTAAGCATTATTTCTTCATTTATGAAAAGGGCATAACACCTACACCAAAGTCATGGAGAGAATCAAAATGAGAGAAGATACAAAGCAATGTTTCATACACTGAAGAATTATACACATGTTGAACACTCTAGTCCCTAAATGTGTTGTTCTATCCTTGCAATGACCCCGGGAAGCAGTAAAACAGAGATAATCCCTGTTTGTCAGAGAGATTAAGTGATTTACAAGCATACAAGGTTAGAGGTCAACCAACCCAGCATTAGTTTCAAGGTAGAAAAGAGTTTTGAAGAGCTTAAGTGTCTTGCTGTATATCAAAAAGCTTGTTAATGTCAGTCATGTTAGAATCCTTGACCTGTCAGAACATTATTTTTTTTACACTGACTTTTGTGATATGAAGAAAGATTAGCCAGGTAAACCATATAACACTGTAGGGTTTTGCTGGCATCTTCCTTGACCTTTTAAATCACACATTAGAAGAATTATCTTCTAATTCCTTGCTACCCACAGCCAGTTGTGCCATTCTAGAGTGGTATATTTGGATTTTAGAACACAGTTAGGATTTCATGTGTCCTCAGTCAATCTTCAGAAACACTCCAGGTGATTGTCTTGTATCTCCTCACAATGTGGAGGCAGGATATTATCCACAGTAATTTAAATTAATACCTTAATCATAAAATGGAAACAACTCTTTGTTTTAAGCAGAGATTTCTTTGCATTCTAAGTTATAAACTGTCTATGTGAAGATAAATCTTGGCATCTTGACTGAAACTCTGCATTGGTTTTCATTTGCTGTACCTTTCTCTAAAGGAATGAAATTTTCAAAAGCAAACCTAGTAAAGGAGCATTTAAACAAGTTGCTAAAGCATAAAAGGATTAAAAGGGTCTTTGCTAGTTGACTTTTGTACTGATATGGTGATATCACATTTAGTGCTAAGTGGAAGACTCCCTCAGGATTTTGAGGGTACAATGAAAAGGGAGAAATCATGATCATAAAAATTGTGAGCTACTCAGAAAAGTTATGACCTAAACATCAGTGGAAGAGGACCCTAAGGCTGGGGTCTTACCTGGAGGCTCTGGGAAAGGAGGCAAACTCATCTCACTGGTAGAATTCAGTTCCTCACGGTGTAGGACAGAGGTCTCTGTTTACCTTCTGGCTCTTAGCCACACAGCCATAGATAATTCCCTCAAGTCAAATCCCCCTCACACTTCAAACCTGTCTTTCCTTTCTACTACCAATGAGGGGATAGGCAGTGCATTTAAAGAACTCTCATAGAGTTGGGGATGCTGCTCAGTGGTAGAATGCTTGTCTGGCATGAGTGTGACTCTAGGTTCAATCAGCAACTCTGTAAACAAACAAACAATATATAATAGTTCATGTGACTTGGTTAGGTCCAAGCTTATAACCTCCCTTTTGATTAACTCAAAGCAAGTAAACTTAATTACATTTGCAAGTCCGTTTTGCCATGTAAGTTAGCATTATCACAAGTAACATCCCATCCTATTTGCAGATCCTGCCCATACTTACAGGAATAAGGTTATAAAGAACAGGTGCACTGGGGCCTTGGATATTGAGGACCACCTTAGAATTCTGCCCATCTTTGTTTCTATGTGTGCGTGTGATTGAAAAAAAAAGTTGTGAATGGAATTATGAAAGTTATGAAAGTTATAAATGGAATTCAGGGTAGTCCCTGAAGCCCTTATCATACTTTTTACCTCCTGCAGAGAGCAGAGATTACTAAAGAAGGAGGGTCCAAAATGAGAATCTGTCTTCATTTGAACTGTTGATAAACACACATCTGTTTCTCTGCATTTTTTTATGACCGAATATTGAGCAAATTTGGACCATCAAATTCAAAAGAGATGAAAATTCAGAGGTTTGATGATAGTACTCTACTAGACAATGTTATAAAAAAAATAGACAATGTTTTCTAACTCTGTGGTTCTTTGCTTAGTATGACATCGCTGGACACTCTGGAGATGACTACAATATTACACTAGTTTCAATTAATAAAATCCCCAAGGACAATAAACAAAGACTAGAAATTCTAAAGGTAAATATGTTCAGTTACCTCTATATTGTGAAAACTTCTATCAGATTAGGTAAAGACTAAAAAGATTCACTGAAGAAGAGGTAGATACTGTAAAGAAAATGACTTTCTGTTTCACAAACATTCAAGTTTTAAACAGAAAACACCCATCAGACCTCAAATTCTTTTCTCCACTGTACAAATGTAAATTTTGCTCTGTCTTATTTTGGAGTACTCAGTATTGGATTGGGATTATATATCTCAGTATTGCACTAGGATTCTGTAACCTGTAATTCCTCATATATGCTACATGTTCAGTAGAAGGAAAAGAATGATTGCTTTTAGAGTACTTTCACTTTTCTTAGTATTTTCTAATAATAAATTCAATTTCACATACTTCAGTCTGCAAGAGAAACATGCATGTCATGATTTTAAAACAAATTTCCTCCGTTGCTACTGATATGAGTACAATATAACTTTATTGAAAATCTAATCCATTCCTTATCTTTCTCCCATGTGATACCAATTTTTATATTTTCTTACTTTAAATAAAATCTTGAATTTTAAAAGTAATTGTCAACTGTGATAGTTTGGAACATTTCCTTCTTTCTAACAAAAGTCTACCAAATACAAATATCACTGTGTGCAAGTTAAATAGAACTTGCTCAGAAAGCTGTTACTGACTTGTAATAATTGGTTTTTAGGCATTCGCACAGTCAATGAAAAACCATTCTGTTTATTCAAGAAGCTTATCACCCATGACTTTTGTGCTCTCTTTCCTCTAGACAATGCATGCCCACTCTCAGTTCTGCATGAGTGGGGACCACACGTTAAGCGGGACAGAACATGCCATCAAGGAAATTGTCAAAGAAGAGGCTGATGAGTACTTTGTCATAGTCTTAAGTGATGCAAATCTGTCACGATATGGAATACAACCTGCCAAGTTTGCCCAAATCCTTACAAGTGACCCTCAAGTAAATGCTTTTGCCATTTTTATTGGGTCATTAGGTGATCAAGCAACCAGGTAAGTGTCATCTCAGGACATAGAAAGAGCAGACACAGAGAGAAAGAGTGCCTGACATGCTCATGAGATGAGCAGGCATGAAAGGAACTGGGAAATGTGGAGGAAAAACAAGTCTAGAGACGCCACCCTCAAGGAACTTGCAGACTAGCTGAGGAGATGTGATGCTCTAGCTTATATTTAAAGAAACAATCATAGTTTAAATTAATCACTTTTCAGTCTGTTTAAACTAATAAAACAATTAGGAAATTGATTTGTCCACTAATAGGTTAATGTTTATACAGTTGATACCTTATATCAAGTTTCCAAGCATAGTCTAATCATTTTGTGTCTAAATCATATTCAAAATAATGAACATGATAGTTTTCCTAGCATAATAGAAAGTGTGTATATCTGTGTCTATAAGTATTATACATAGACATACATATATTGATAGAAAGATAGACATGTAGACATACTTATGTGTGTGTATCTCCTATTTTATTAATAGGTGATATATATGTATATATGTAGTGTGTGTGTGTGTGTGTGTGTGTGTGTGTGTGTGTGTGTGTGTGTGTTTTATTGCTGGGGAGACAAGGCAGGTGAAACACTTGGAGACACAAAGTCATGGGTGATAAGACACCATATATAGTTATACACTACACTAAATATACTGAATGCTCACTGAACAAATTTATGGTCAAAGAATAAATACCATTGGGGATGATCTAAAAGGAAAGATCTGAAAGCACCTTCATAACTTAAACGTACTAATATTTACCTTTTTGAATGACAGATATAGCTCATGGTTTTTCTCTACTTAAAATACTTACAAAAAAAAAAAAAATCCAGAAAACACAGGTGAAAGTATATCTGCTAAAAAAACAAAACAAAACAAAACAAAAAACAAATAAACAAAAAAACCACAACAAAACCTTCCTGTAGCCCAAAGAGCCTATCTCTTTGCTATTCCTTCTCTATAACCTACCATGCTCTGTGGTACAGAGGCTATAAATTAAAGGTTTTAGCATCCTGCATGCTGACATCTCTATTTCCTTCTCCTTGCTACAGGATTACTGAGTAAGGTGAAGAACAGACTTAATATCATATAATCACCATCACTTTATTATAACCGACTTTGCATTTTTCTCACTTTTGTGCATTAGCACTTTCCAGCTTCAAGAACCTCCTTGTACTTGAATGCAAACCATGCTTTTTCTAGCCATATTTTCCTCAGCACAGCCCAGTATTAGGTAGATAGCAAACACCAGTTGAGCTGAAATAGCTATTTTGTCTTCCCAGTGAACAGATGCTGTTTGAATACTTAAGAAAGCACAATAATACCCTTGTGGGTTCCTAGAGAAATGGTCCAAATCCACTGGCAAAAGATATGTTGCAGAATTTGCTGGTCTGCCGGACATGCCAAATGGATGATACTACACAGGATGGCTGACTTTTATGAAATGTCATTCCAAAACCAAACTTCATTGCTACAATGAAAAGAGGCGTTTTTTGAATAAAACTGTGTCTTGTAGTTTTATTACCTTCAAAAATGTCTTTTTGTTCCAAGTAATAAGTTAGTATTTTTAAAAATTGCTGTAAGTCTGTATATCTTCAGTATTATCAAGCAGCAGCTGGGTAAATCAGACTGCATTACACATTGTGTGAATGGAGCCAAAAAAGGAGAGGAGGGTGGGGAGAAAATAGAACCACTCAAGATTTGGCTGGGCAAAGTTCTTGGAGTCCTGTTTTCTAGGAAGGCAAAGCAGTTAGATGAACACTATGAGGCCAACACATTTGCTGAACCCAGGTGAGCTAATTTCAGTTGGATCTCTAGGTCTCTATTCTACTAAGGGAATATAAAATGTCAGAAAATAACAGTCATGAAAGGGAGAATTTTTCTCCTTTCCACATCCACTGATTGTGGTTCACTGCTTTCACTCTTTCTCCCTCTTGCTCTTCCAGGTCTTTCATTATTCAATGACAGCCAATTAAATTGCAGGCAGTCGGCAAGGTATTAGAAAGTAAAAACTTCCTTTCCTAAGAACCCATTTGGATGCAGTGATTTGCCAGGGCAGGAGATAGAAAGAGAGCCTCAATTTGCAATGGTAATTTTCTCTTCTTTCCCCTTCTGGCAGGCTCCAGAGAACTTTACCAGCTGGCAGGTCTTTCATTGCCATGGATACCAAAGACATCCCTCAGATTTTACAGCAGATCTTCACCTCCACCATGTTGTCCAGTGTTTAAGAAATACTGTCCACTACCATAATGACCCCAGGATTTGAAACAAGATAAGAAAAGGGAGTGTTCTGAAGAGAAGAAGACATCTGTAAAGTGAACCCATGCAATGACTAGATAATTCTGGCATTGCTTGGATCTTCCTACAATGCCTCCATAATCAGGATTCAGAAAAGAAGCCAGATTTGTGCCTGGAAATCTCCAGCCACTGATGGGTTTAGAAATCATCCGAGGAAGCAAGTTGACCTTCATGTTATACAAAGTCATGGTTAAAGGAAATTGACATGAGAACTACAGTGCTTGGTCCGTTTCCAAAATCTGAGGAGTAAAGTATCCTTGCTTTTGCCTTAAGACATTATTTGTCCTCTAAGATAAGAGAAGCAAACCCATCACACTGAACCTCTGAGGCCATGTTTTGATATCGGGATCAAGCCAGTGCAAACCCCCACTCAACATGCTGCTGTCTAATAATTATTTTTGTTTTCTCCCTACTCTGTATTGCCCAGCAGACAACAGTTTTATAGTATTTAACCCACTGAAAAGACCTTCCAACAGCAGTATTTAATAAAAGGTTGGACTTTCTCAATAATTCCATTTTCTTGGCCAAAGCCAACAGAAATCATGAGACCCTTAGAGTGCTTGCTTTCCCAGGTGATGTTTAAAAGGCTCTTTGAATAATAAAGGACAAATGTCCCGTTCTCCCTGCTACCGCACGGAAGGATAAAGATATCTTATGTGGAGTTTCCTGGTTCTTCTTGTCCCTCTAGTGCTTCTCAAAAATTTCTATTCTGGTGTTCAAAGCACAGTGCTTAAAATACCAAATGCTTATAAGAGATTGTCGACTGATAACATTCATATAAAAATTACTTAATACAAAGTAAAAGGCATTATGTTTGAACCTAATGGTGATTGGACATTTCTTTAGCTAAAGGAGAAAGTGAGGAAGGGAAAAAGGAAGAAAGGAAGGATTCTTAAAAATTAATTTTTTTCTTTCCTTTATCAAATTTTTATTTAAACATATAACTTCAAAGTAAAAGCCCTATTTGGGCCCTTATGTACCTCCTTACAAAATTCTGCTTGATTACTACATTTACAGAAGAATAGCACTTCTTCTGAAATTATGGTTTGAATTTAAAAGAATATATATTTGAGAAAATGCATTTTGATTTTTCTGACAAAATCCACACGTCTGGCTTTATAGTAATTTTTTAAAAATTTCTTTGGATTGCTCTCTGATCATGTAACAAAAATCATATGCTTCTTGACACTTGGTTCTTACAAAATGTATTTTAACAGTGCTGTATCCTATGAATCATAGATTCAAGCTGCAGTTCTCTCCTTTACATAGCAGATATGCTGCTGTAAGGAAATGCTCCAGAAAGCTGGAGTTTCTACCTAAAAAATTAAATTGTTACAAAAAAATAATGTGTCAAAATGCTTTCTACTGTGATATATAACTAATTAGAACAAATTTTAAAAAGAAGAAAGAGAGAGAGAAAGACACAGAGCCTTAGATAAGTTCAAGTAAAAAAAAGTTGGCCATGCTCAGGGGCAAGCAGGGACAGGGAGTGGGCTAATGCCTCTGGCCCCTCTCACCCTATACCTCAAGCTGCTGCTTATAGACCTATATATATATCATGCTCGTACTGCCTAATTCTCATTTCTTTTAGATCAGTGTCTCCCATAACCTGTCCAAATCCATAGAGTCCTTTTCCCTTGTCTTCAAAAACTGTATCTGCACACATTCACACAATTCAGAGGTGTGGGGACCAGGACATGGGGTGTTTGAAATGTTTGTAATCAAGTCTTCGGGTAAAAGCATTAGTGTGGCAGTTTCTTTAAGCCCAGAAATAGTATTTTCTTAGCATTAAAAAGCTTAAGTCCCTCTGAAAAATAAATGTGGGCTCTTAAGAAAAACCAGCTCCTTTTTCCTATAAGACACCCTTTTCCTTTTTTCTCTTCTAAGGGGATGCGGTTTTGCATTTTTCAAACCCTTGCCTAGCCAGTTATCTCCCTTTCATTACTACAACCACCAAAGTGCTTTTAAAGACCCATGACATCAATTTCCCTCTTACTACCACTTCAGTTTCTCCCTATGACAATGTAATTTGTCCTGTCATTTGTACATCATTAAACCAGACTGTCCCACCCAGGTCTATGAATAGAAGGCACATGGCTGACACCCTGAAAGTATTCAATAAGTCAGACCTGCCAAGAAGTGAGCACAGGACAACAGAGGGGACATTCAGCATGAGGAGATTCTCTCTAGTCTCTGGAGTCATTTCTGTCATTTCTGTCCCTGAAATGGGACACTCGAAAAACCCCAACTCCACATTGCATAGGCTTTCCAGTCAACAGGCTTTCCAGTTTCCAGGCCAACTCTGCAGGTTTCAGCCCTCCCTGCACCTGGCCCCTTCCTGTGCCTGTCGGATCAGCCAAAATTAAATTCCTCAGTGAATACAGAAAAGAAATACAGGAATGTGAGAAGAAACAACAGCAATAGCCTCCATGAGCCTGGGTTCCCAGGTGTTATGACTGAATGTGTTCCACCAAAATTCAGGCGTTGGAATCTTAACCCCCATTGCAATGCTATTAGCAGGTGGAAACTTTGGTGGGAGGTTATCAGACCATGAGGTTGCCACCCTCATGAATGGAACTGGTACCTGTCTTAGTCAACTTTGTATTGCTATAACAGATACCACAGACTGGGTAATTTATAAAGAACAGAACTTTATTTGCTCACAGTTCTGGAGGCCGGGAAGGCTAAGGTCAAGAAGCTGGAATCTGGTGCCAGCTTTCTTATAGCATCAACTCACAGCAGAAGGCAGAAGAGCCACAGAGCCTATGTGCATGGAAGTGAGTGAGAAGGAAGGGGATGGAACTCACCCTTTGTATCAGGGCCCCCTCCTGCAAAAACTGATGTACTTGGATGACACGGCATTAAACCATTCATGAAACAGAGCCCTCTTGCTAATCACTTCTTGAAGGTCCCAGTTCTATTAAATTTCAATGTGTTTTTGGAGGGGACATTCAAACCATAGCAAGACCTGTCCCTTAGCTCTCAGCTGGGAAGACAGGGCACATCACAAGAATAGCACAAAGAAATAACCAATCGCAGTGTTTGATGACACCCTCCTGGTCAAGCACAGTCAGTATAGTTTTGGGTGCTCAGCACCCTGTCTCATAACTATTTCCACATCTGTTTACCCTATGGTGAGGGGAACAAAGGCAAGGGTCAAGTCTTGCTTGTCTTGGTAAAGAAATTGTGAATAAATTTTAGTTAAAGCAATAGCTGTGGGATGGGGAAGCACTGTGTTTCAGAGGGGTAGAATTTTTCTGTGGCAGTGGCAAAGAAGGTTATATGACATTGAACAGGAACTTGTGTCCACATCAGTCCTTGGTTACAAGTAGACACTCAGGTATCTCTGCCCAGAGGACACAGTAACATTTTTCTGTGGGTGCCTGAGATAGTTACGAAAGACAGGCCAGATGCCAATGAACTGAGAGGATTCAGGAATCCCAAATTAAGTTTGAGGTAAAGGTATTTTAAGCAAAAGTTTGAATTTGGAATGTTTCCAAGGGTAGCTGAGCCAGCAAACCTGACAGGACTACTCTTCCCTCCTTGGCTACCACTGCTCAGACATGAATTCTAAGCAGCCATCTCAGAGCCTCCAGGGTGGACTTCTAGGCTGTCCAGCTACTGACTCTGGCCCTGACTGGAGCCCAGATAATGATAGGTCAATAGAGCAATCCTCCTTACATGGAGCAACTTCATGATGTGGCTCTTCTCTTCACTTGCTTATTTTTTTCCTTCTTAAAAGTGAGCTGAGAACCATCTTGACCAAGGTTACAAGTTAGTTTGGTGATGAAAGGTCTGTGCTGTGTAAAAGGAGCCCTCAGGGAGGAGATTGCACACTTGCAAGTCCTTCTGTTGAAAATGGCTTGCTCTGTGGCAAAACAGGAGATTAGGAAGGAGGATCAGAATTAGCCAAGCCTTGGTGAGGCTACCTGGAATTCCTGGCTGGTTGTCATGACTGCCAAGTGTTTCCACCCTACACAACCCAGTAAGATCCCAGGTTCATATATCCTTAGAAGACTTGCGGGGGGCGGGGAATGATCTGACCCATATTCCCAAACCCAAGTAAAACTGTCCTTCAGTAAATCACTTTACAGTCACTTCACAACATATATGTGAAATGGAATGGATGAACAAGTGAATGGTGGATGGATGAATAAGCAAGTGGCTGGGCAGGTGGATGGATAGAAGAGAAAGCCCACCCTATTAAAAATACCCTGGAGGAAAGGAGATTCCCGGGACTCTTATTAATACCCACACTAATTATAGGGTAACAGAGGTGAGGTCTCAGCTTTGGCTCAGGCAGGAATGCTGCCATAGGTGCTGGAGTGGCACCATAGGCCACCCAAGTCCATCTGCAGGAGAGATGAGGAGCAGCAGGAAAGGGTTTCACCCAAGACACACAAGCTTGACCCTAAATAAAATCTTAGAAGTGGCAGGGGCAAGGATGGTTGTGTAACACTGAACATGAACTTGTGTCCAGGCCAGCCCCTGGTGACAGACAGACACCCAGGTATCTCTGCCCAGAGGACACAGCAACAATTTTCTATGGGTGCCTGTCCCCACTACTTCCTCTCACCAGTCAGGCACAGAAATCTTGACAAGAGATGTCAAGTGTATGGGTATTGGATTTGAATCATGTCTTCTGTTCTAACTAGTTTTTTGTCCTGAGGAGTTTCTTTCTTTATTTTTTTCTCAATTTATCTTTTTAATATTTTATATTGAAAAATACATAGCATACAATTTATTCTTTTAAAGTGTACAATTTAGTGGTTTGGAATATATCTTTAAAGTACACAAATACCACCACTACCTAGTTCCAAAATATTCTCATCAGCCCCCAAGAAAACCCTACACTCCCTAGAAGTTACTTTCCATTGCTCTTCTCCCCAGCCCTCAGCACCACTAAACTTTCTGTCTCTATGGATTTGCCTTTTCTAGACATCTCATATAAATGGTTCATACAATACCAGACTTTTTTTTTTTTTTTGCTTCTTTCTGTTATTATAATGTTTTCAAGGTTCCTTTATGGAAAAATAGTATTCAATTGTATGAATATATCATATTGTGTTTATTGCTTATGTGTTCATGAGCTGATGGGCTTTTTGGTTGGCTATATGAATGATTCTGCTGTGAACATTCATGTACAGATATTCTTTGTGGACATGTTTCCAATTCTCTCAGATATATAATCAGGAGTTAGAACTGATGGCTCATGTGAAACCTCTATGTTTAATTGTTTGAGGAACTGTCCAAACTGTTTTCCAAAGCAGCTACATCATTTTATATTCCCACCAGCATTGTGAGGGGCCAATTTCTCCACATCCTCTCCAGCACTCTTTCCCTGTCTTTGTGACTACAATCATCCTGGTGCATGAGAAGTAATATCTCATTGTGATTCTAATTTGCATTTTCCTAATGCCTTAGCATCTTTCCAGAAGCTTATTGGTCAGTTGTCTTCTTTGTAGAAATTTCTATCCAAATTCTTTCCCCATTTTAAACTGGTTATTTGTCTATTTCCTATTCAGTTTTAAGTATACTTTTTGAGTTCTTGATGCTAGATCATTATTGCCTACACTATTTTCAAACACTTTCCTCATTCAGTGGGTTATATTTTTTTGTTTGTTTGTTTTCATACCAGCAATTGAACACAGGGGTGCTTAGCCACTGAGCCACATCCCCAGCCCATTTTATGTTTTCTTCAAAGACAGGGTTTCACTAAGATGATGAGGCTGGCTTTGGACTCTTGTTCCTCCTGCCTCAGCCTCTCCAGCTGCTGGGATTACAAGCATGCACAACCACACCCTGCATATTTTCACTTTCTTGATAGTGTCCCTTGAAGAATAAAAGTTTTAAATTTTGATAAAGCCTAATTTATCTATTGTCTTCTTGGTTGCTTGTGCTTTTAGCATCATATCTAAGAAGCCATTGTCTAATCCAAAATCATGAAGATTTATGCATACATTTTCTTCTTAGAATTTTGTGGTTTTAACTCTCACATTTATGTGACTCATTTTTAGTTAACTTCTACAAATTACATGTGATATGGGTCTAACTTGAAGAATATTCAGTTTCCCAGCACCAATTATTGAAAAGATCATTCTTTTCCAATTGAATTATCTTGGCACCTTTGTCAAAAATTAGTTGACCATAAATATATGGGTTTATTTCTGGACTTTCAATTTGATACCACATGACAAGATAGGAGGAAAAGTTTACTTAGGGCCTTACAGTTTCAGAGGTCTCAGTCCACAGACAGCTGGCTCCATTCACTGGAGCTCCAGGTGAGGCAGGATATCATGGCAGACTAGTGTGGTGGAGGAAAGTGGCTCAAGACCTCATACCAGGAAGCAGAGAGATTCCACTGGCCAGGGACAAAATATATACTCCAAAGGCACATCCCCAGTGCCCACCTCCTCCAGCCACACCCTGCCTGCTTTCAGTTACCACTCAGTTAATCCCTATCAGAGGAATAATTCACTGATTGAATTAAGGCTCAATAACCCAATCATTTCACCTGTACACCTTTTTGCATGGTCTCACACATGAACTTTTGGGGGACACTACACATCTAAAATTATAACAGCATGTGTTTCAATAAATACATTTTTCTATGACTGAATAGATTCCAACAACTAAATGACAAATATTTAATCACTTCGACCTAATTTCTACCTAATTTAGACTTAAATTATTGTTATTACAAATTTATACTAGACTGGACAGTCTTGATCTAACAAATGGCAGATTATTAGTAATTTTATTGAAGGTCATCAGTCCATCTCTCATTGTATTTTGTATTATAATTCTCATAAGTCCTGACATTGTTATCTGCTGATCACTCATATCTTGCAATTCTCTTGTCTTTTATCAGAATACCCTATTGAAAGGGAATATAGTCATTGGTACATGTGTCAACAACATCTTAAAAGCCATCATATCCAACACAGCAATAACAAAATAACAGCAAGAAAAAATGTGACCATGGAATTGAATACCTACTATAAGTTGATGTTACTTACAGTATTGAAACTGTTTCTTAATGCCTAGCAAAAGTTGTTTGCTAAACACATCAATCTACTCTCTGTCAAAAAATAAATGTCAAACTGCTTGTTTTCACTTTAATGTTATTATCATTCCCTGTGATTTGAATGCTTTCAAATTTCACATGTATTCATGTATGTGCATATATATACATGCATGATATACATTCAAGACCATGATCTACATCAAAATGAAGCTCTGAATTGGGTTAGTGAGGCACAATTTTACATGAAGGAAGTAGGTAACTTTATGAGCTATTATGTTTTATGTGAAATTAAAATTTTATAACTCTACAACCTGTAAAAATTTATCTTATTAAGCAAACAATAAACTCATGCAAGGTGGACAGAGTTCTGGAGAAATGTGTGATTGCTGTGTGTTTCTCTGAGATTCATTTTTGCTTATTAGGGAAATGAACATACGAAATAATTATGAAAATGGTTGCAACAGTTATATGTACATTATATGAATTCCATATGTTTTTATAAACATCTTACTTTGTGGGTTAGTTATGAGTTAGAAATCTTTCTTTTGTGTGTTTGTCTTCTACCAAGCTCTATCCCTATTTCCTTTAATGCACGGTACACATCTGAGTCTTTTTTTTTTTTTACTTGTTAATGGACCTTTTATTTTTATTTATTTATTTATATGCGGTGCTGAGAATTGAACCCAGTGCCTCACACATGCTAGGCAAGTGCTCTACCACTGAGACACACCCAGCCCCACAGCTGACTCTTAATACAAACTGATTGATTTACTGAAGTGTCAAATGGTTTCAATTAGCTCTGCTTGGCTAGACAATTTTGTGAGGGTCAGAAATCATAGTGTATGTTTACAATGCTCATATAGCAATATAGATTTGTAGCAATAGATCAAAAATAATAATGAATGAATCTTCTGACAAGCTAGTTTTGGGATATTAGTATCCATCTTAGTTTCCCCAGTTGGAGAATTTGAAGTCTATCTTATGATGTAAATTATTCCAGTAGTCTACTATATTCATACCAACAACAGTAAGTATAATAAAGTTTATTTACTTAAACTTGCATAAGCAAATTTCTTTTTAAAAATTCTATGCAATGCAGCACTCATTCAAACAAGCTGTTTGACAAGTACACTTTTTCATTTGATTGAATTTTTGCTACAATGAAAACAATGACTATATTATGCTTCATATCTAAAAGTTAATTTCCATATGCCCAGCTAAATAAATATCAATAAGCAATTTCAATAGCTGTCACAATAAACTGATTTTCTTAGTAGAATTCATGGTTTTTCACACTATCAAGAATTTTCTCAGTGCATCATCATTTCTCTTACAATACAAGACCAAGTTTTATTTAGTTTTTTTTAAATCTCTAAAATTACTTCATTTATTCACTAGTTTCTCATTTTTCTCCCAACTCATAAAACTTAACCTAACTGCTTTTTCAACTGAAGCAAATTTTAATGCATTTCTCTTATTGAAATTAGTAAGAATATATTTAATATGCAGACATGTATGAATACTGACTATTCCTATATAAAACAATGTAAAACACTGATTTTCAACTTTCACCATTCACACAGATCACCAGAAAAGCAATGTTGTCATTAATCAGGAATCATATACTATGTTTGCTCAAGTTACAATAACTTACATTTTTAATAAGATGCTTGTGAAAGTTATAATACCAACTATAGAAACTTTATTTCCCAAGTTTTTTCTACAACAGTATAAAAATTATTTATGTATACAATTTCAAAGTAAATGTACGTATCTACTCTTATAATTAAGTACCAAGCATTTTCTAGTTGTTTAGCAAGTTTTATTTTATTTGATATACACAAAAATCTAATGAAGTAGATCTAGATTTCTTTTAAGTTCCCCTTTGCGGAAGAACAGACTGAGATTCAAAGGAATTTAAATCATTGTCCAAAGTCATACAGTTAGCAAGTAGGGAAGGATTTGGGTTATGATTTGGTTGCAAAGTCTTTGAAGTTTCCACACTATGGTGTTTTCAGCCAACATAGGCAAGTACGGCAATAATGCACATAATACTTTGCAAATGTCATAATTTAAATATTCTTATAAAAATCATATTTGCAAATATTTTGTAAAATTGCAATGGTTCTATCTACATATTCTGTTTTCTTAAAAATTGCATTTTACTCTCATGTTGTATTACACAAATCTGTAGTTTATTCTTGATATTATCATTTGTAAAACTGTTAGTTTATCATTGATTATTCTACTATTGAATGTTTTAGAATTGTTTGTTTACAAATCTATCTACTTACTGTGCTATGTGCATTCACATTTGTGACTTTATTACCTTCCACTGTGCTTGGCATTTAGAGTGTCATTTTAGTTCAGATATTTTGTCTCAGGGGCTATATTTCTGTCCAAAAACTATGATTCAGGTGCTAGCCAGAGTGGTGGATAGACAGAAATCGAGGAATTTGGGACATATAAAACTTTAAATCTTCAAACCACCTGGAAATATCTGACCTGGGAAAATTAATGTTTCATATTTTAAAAATATAGTTTGCTATATAACATGTGTTGTCCACGAAGCATGTTTGGAATCAACAATTTAGGAAGACTTTCGAGTAATTTGGAGAACTTGCAAATACTAATAGAATACTGACTTAATAAATTATGGTATATTTAAAAATACAAAACTAAATAACTAACCTGAGCCTCTCAATTTCCACCTGAAATCAGTTCTTCATTCATGCCAATTCCTAGCTGATCCCTGAAAGCTCCTAGTGTGTTTTTATAAGCTGCATTTTCTGAAAGCTTTTCCTCCATTTTTGGTCTGACCTATTTCAGTGTCTCCTTTCAGTCCTTGAAGTGAATCTGGATTAGGCTCTGTTGCAGCACTCATCTCTATGTTAGAGACCAAAGTTTCTGGCAGTCCTTTTAGACTGGTAGGTGTGTGGGCAGAGGGTGTGCTAAGGAGAAAATTTGGGGTTTCTAGTTTCAAATAGGTACCAAGCAGGCTGTTGCCCCATCTTTAAAAATCTGGGGGCTGGGGTTTTGGCTCAGTGGTAGAGCACTAGCCTAGCATGTATGAGGTACTGGTTTTGATTCTTGGCACCGCATATAAATAAATAAAAATAACGGTTCGTAACAACTAAAAAATATTTTTTTAAAAAAGAATCTGGCTCTTAAGTCTTCCAAAAAACAGCCATATGATTTTGCTCTCTGTGTGCAAATAGAGAACACATACTGACACTTTCTCTATGCTACTTTAGACAGCATATTTTAAAAAATTCTCTTTTAGCTGACAGATGTTGGCCTATATTCAAGTTTAAGGTGATTGCCTGAGGCCCTTGGAGTCCGTGTTTATTATAAACAGTCTATAATAAACTGTTTTCCAGTGACATGAGGATTTACTCCTGAAGGGTTAATATGGACAGTTTTTTCTGGCAAAAATGATCACCTTTATAGCCTTGGAACTACTAACTCAATGTTAGGTCTGAGAAAAACATCATCAACAATGCTAAAATCAGGCATTGGAGAATTATTTTCATATCTGTTCTAGATCTTAAGTCCTTGGTTATTTGCACTAGGGTGTTGGGATCACTGGATGCCTTCCAATGCCTGGGGGTGTAAGCTACTGACTCCCCCAAAACCCTTAATTTGTTTTATTAGTGTGCTTGAATTGTGCAGTATTCAATGTGAAACTACTGTACTTTTAAAGTCTGATACAGACATGCTCAGGTTATACCAGAGAGTCACTGCTGAGGTCTCCTTTGGCACAGTGTGAAGATTGCCAAAGGCAGATAGGCTGCAATTACTTGAGCTTACAGTTTGACTACACAAGTTGGTGTGTTCATAATCAAACTTGTGACAGAGCATGCTATGTGATGTGTTGAAATTTCAGTCTGTTGCTGTATGATATAGTACAAGTGCAGTACCGTGTTGGATTGCTCTGCATCTAGTCCCACTCAGAGACTAATCTCCAAGTTGCTTTTTTTTGACAACAGCAAAGGAAAGCATGAAGTGAGGCATCCATGTATTTCAGTATGTTTAGCCCTACCAGGACAGTTACTAATATATTATTATTGCTACTTTTTTTTGTTGTTTTTGTTTCTGAATCACAAAAAAGGAAAATAAATGACAGATTACTTATATTCTGCTAGAACCTATTGCACTGCATACTCCTCCAAGGCAGGTATTTTGTTTTATAGGTCATTTCATGTCAGGCCTAGCAAGGTGGCTTGCTGGTTTATTTGTTCAGTAACTATATTCTACTTAGTAAATAGCTCTAAAAGAAATATAAAATATGACCCACATAGTACTTGAACTGCATGTAAGAGCTGGTATTGTGCTCTTTTTATGGCTTTTTCATTTCTTATCTTTTCAATGTGCAACCATTTTTACCCTACAAATTAACTATTTTCCCTATTTTAGAGATTAGGATATTGAGTGGCACAGAAGTGCCTTGCCAGATCTTATAAGTGGCCATGTGGCCCTCATGTGGGACTAGAACCAAGACCTGAAACTATCAATACATGGAGTTAAATTTTCTCAGCTATTGCCCTATAATTAACTTCTGGCTTGAGTGATTTTTTTTTTTAAATGACATGTTAGAATGTGGATTTTTTTTGTGGCTTATAAGATTTATGACATGTACTAAATTTAAAAAGTATAAATGAGAAACTAAAATGTAAAAATTATTAACTATATTTCTATTATTTACTTAAGGAAGCAACTTTAAAAAACAAAGGGAGAAACTAATGCCAATTAACAGAAATCACAAGACCGACAGTTGTATTTTCCCCAGGTCCTTGTACTCCTTCATCTAAAGTTTTATAGTTTTAAGGTTCGGTGTTGATGTTACCACTAAAAACCATCCACTCGGAACTAAGATTTCATTTTCAAATTCCCTTGCTCTGTAAATAACTCAGAAAGTACCTCTCTAAGTCTGACAACAGGTATCCCATTGTAGAGGTAGAGACTGAGAGAACAGAAGGGGAATGAGCCTGAATTTTGGAGTCAGTGATCAAGATTCCTAGCCTGTGCCACTCAATTTCCTGATCTTTAAAATAACTAATTTGTAGGGTTGTCAGGTATATAAGTAATCATGATTTATGCTCACATAAGTGGTAGTTATAATGACTAAGGTGTATGTCACATGGGCACTTAGGGATCCATGTCACCATCTTGAGGTCAGTGTCAGTTAAAGCCTATTTGGCTTAAAGGAACAGATTCCTATGCAATTTCCTTTTAAGCTTGAGAAGGGGAATTGAAAAGTTACACAGGTGTAGCTCCAAGAATCAAGCAAAGTAAATATTGTTGGCTCTCATGTAGGACTAGAATCAAGAGCTGAAAGTCATCAGCCTGTCACCTGCATGACCTTGTGCTCAATCTCTCCCCTCTCTCCTCTCTCTCTCTCTCTCTCTCTGTCTCTCCTTCGCATTATACACTCTCATTTTGCTTCCCCCTAGGCATTTTATTCATTGCTGTATCTGCATAATATGGCTTCCAGTGCTTATAACTTCATCCCGCCAAGTTTGAAGTCTTGCAATTCCAGATATACATATATGCCCTTGGTCTGTGCAAGATCAGAATCTGATTTTCAACTCTGAATCTCAATTCCAGGTTTCTAGAAGAGTAAGGATTTGACTGGCTCTATTTTGGGTTTATATTCTACTGTGTGTTCAGCTGTGGCCAGGGCTGGCATACAAAAAACAATCTGGACTGTTGGGCCCACCCCTACAACATAGGCACTCTAGGGATGGTGTGCATGAAGCAGAAAAACCAATAGATGTCTATCATAGCTGTGTGTGTGCATTCTTGATGATAATCTTAGAAGACTCAGCTTAAAACAGTCTTCCTAATTTAGTAGTCCCTGGTGGTTCTGTTTCTTAGAGTCAACTGACAGAGCTTTGGGATTATCCGGGGCAAGCCCTACCTTCGGGTATTTTGATTCAGTTGGTCTGGTGGAGTAATCAGACCAGCTCCACCACTCCCAGCTCACTACCTAAGAGTTCTGAGCCACCAGACCTGAGCACCAAAGAAATTTGATAAAACATGAGAGGCACTGGCAGCTGAAAAGAGAACAGTCCAACATAATTGACACCCAGCAAAATAGAGCTGCTGGTAAAGTAACCATGACAAATATCACTGTCCTCAAGTAGCAAATCCCAGAAGGAAAGCTGGCACACATTTAGTACAACTTTAATAAAAGAGTGATCACAGGGCCCTGGATGGGAGTAGACTGAATGACATAGGAACCAGGTGATGCTTGTGCAGATCTTCGTAAGAAGAAAGGGGAAAACCTGATGAGCGCCTCCTTAGCCCAGGTGTAGTTGGCATGTACATTGTATGACCTTCTCAGTTAAGACTCCTACCAAGCCTGTGTGTGTGGCAGGTGGTTTGCTAGCTTTATGGTACACATAAGACACTGGCTGAAATTTTAAGTGCCCAAGTTCACATAGCTGATGGTCATAGGAGCCAGATTCCAATTCAGTTGAGTTTGATCCTAGAACCCTACTGGCTGTTTCTGACCAGTAACTGCTTTTGCTACAACATGACTCTCAGGAGAGGCACACTTGATGTGGGAAAGTCAGAAAGAAACTTCCTGAAGCCAATGGTGTTTGAAGGATGAGCAGAAGGACATGTAGGTTAACAGAAGCAGCTTGAGGCTTGCCAGGACAGGGATGGGATGGGGGCAGTGTCTTAGCTGGGGCCCAGTCAAGAAACACAGTAGGTCGACTTAATGTGGGTGTCACTTGCAGAACTACAGTAAGGGGAAGGGCAAGTTGGAGATTCTGAAGTAACACAAAAATTGCAACCTCAGGAAGGAGAGGGGTCCCTCCATCACAGGTGCCTGGAGGAGGGGCAGCCAAGGCTCGTGCTGGACTTTCTGTGGGGGTCTCTGAGGCCCAGCTCAGATATGGCTTAAAGAACTATGCTGTGTGCATCCCTCTGAGGAGGAACTTTTAGGGCTGATGCTCAAAGTTCTGAGGCCCTCAGGTTATGTTTAAATGGTTGTAAATAAGTTTTTCTAATCCTCCTTTTTCTAAACAAACTTGGGTGTTTCCACCCCTTGAACTAGCTCTATTTTTACTTTGTAACAAACTAGTTAACAGAATTAACTGAATTTGTCTGAAAATTTTGTAGTGGTTCTCTGTGTTTGGGGAGTATTTTAAATCCCATCTAGTAAATGACTCCTGGCAGCACAACCAAACAAGCCACTTAAAGGACCATGAAGTAAATGATTATTTGAGAGACCTTTCTCTCCCCCATGATGTAAATTGTTTAATAAGCTATTTTGACTATTATGTGCTGTTCAAGTTTATAATTTATGTTTTTTGTACTTTTAAAAATATATGACTACTGCCTCAGTGCATAGCCAGTGGGAAGATATCTCCTACAGTGGCTGGGAACTGTCCACTGGAGACAGCTGCTCCCAGAGGGCTGGGCAGGAGACCAGTGGATGTGTAAGGGCCAAGCCCAGCTAAGGACAGGCCCTGTGGGGGCTGGGTCAGGCTGGATGGGCTGCACTGTGAGTCCCAAGGATAAGTTGGCAGCCCAGGGTTCTAAAATGATACACAAGAACCTGTGGGAGGATGGCAAGAAGGCTGCACAGGAGGGGTAGCTGCTGCTGTTAGGTGAGGCCATGTCTGGGTCTGGCACCCTTCATTCCTGGCCCAAATCCCGAAACAAGGATTTCAAACTTGCAGGCTGGCTCTGGACCCCACAGCTGGATTTGAATCTGGGACAAGCCTGGTCACAATCCCCAAATAAGAGTAGGGAAAGTCTGGATTAGTCTAGGCCTCTAATTCTAGGCCACAGTAGATCAGATTCTCAAATCACACCATACCCTAAATCTCCAAGCCTGGGCAATGGTGCCTTGACATTAGCTGTCCAGACCCTGCTTGATCATTCACCCTTCATAACCAGTCTCACAGAGCCTCAGAGTCCCATCCTCCATTGTCATTCCATTCTTTCCTAGACTTTACACAAATCCTCAGAACCCTACTCTGTCCCCAACCTCAGGCTTCACCTGTTTTCCCCAAATGTTCCCCCTATTCCTACTGGATATGAGTATCCCCTGGGGCTCCTTCCTTCACCACCTGCCTATCCCTACTCTGGAATCTATATCCTCCACCTGTGCACTCTGACCCCAAGGGACCTCTCCAGTGGGCAATTGCTCTTGAGCCCTCTCCAGCCGGAACTCCTTCATAGCTCCTGCTTCCGGTCACCAGATATCTTTGTAGGCTTCACTCTCCAAACCCTCTTCTCCTGTAGTTCTCTCCCACACTCTGGCCATCTCAGATTCTACCTCCTCTCCTATAACAGGAGGGCTGTGCTAGGAGGAGAGGAACCGGGGACTGGAGAGGGCCTGGGCTGGGTTAGGTCGACCCCCAAGGGACTGGACCGAGTCCCCACTGGTCATTTTGTGGGAGGGGGCCAGACTCCAAGCTTCCCTGGAAGGTTCAGCTCTCAAGGAATGTATTTCCTAGTTTCCAGGGCCTGTCTGGACCATGGATGGGGTAGTCTGGGAAGAAGGAGGGAGTATGGACAAACATGACGAGTGTCGCCGCTAGAGGCAGTCTAACAAAGTCACTTCTAGAAGACATTTCTTGATTAAAAAAAAAAAAATGGGTACTTACAACACATGTTATTTTCTAGCTTTCATACCTCTTTACATCTATAATGTCCAGATGTAGCAAACTTTTAAAGATGTGGAGGAAAGTCGAGAGCAGCTTTTTCACACCGTACAGACGGGCCTTCTACAAATGGCGGGCAAATCTTCCCAAAGGGTGGGGCACTTCCGGGGGCAGGTGGTGTGTTCCTCTTCCGGTATTCTCTGGTAGGACGAAGCCCTACGTCCGGAGGGCCCCAGGCCAGGCCTTTGCTCACCTTCCAGGGCAGTTGCAGCCTTTGCTCGTCCTTGTGTGGAGGGAGTGAGGTCTCCTGGAACCTGCCCGGAGCCCCCGCAAGGAGTGGGGACACGGCCCCTTGTCAAATGCTGGCCGACCTTTCGGGTCCACCTGCTTTCTTGGGCTCTCAAAGTCCCCAAGTCCTCCATGGCCTTCAGCAGCCGCCACTCTTCTCTCCATGCCACACCCGCCGCCTCCCGAGGGCATCAGGCCCTCAGCTGAGGCTTCACCTGGGCAGAACAGGAATGGTCCGAGTTCCCACAGGCCCCCAGGCCGCCATCACAGCATCCAGGAGGGGAGAGGCTTGCAGAGCCTGGCCGGTCAGTGCACTGTCTATGTATATCCTCAGTTTATTCTCAGTGTATTTCTGAGATATTACTTGCACACCATTCTCATCCTCTTTTCTGCTACTTGGCCCCAATTCACACTTGTATTATAACATCCATATTGTAGCTCGAATCTTGGTTGCCCCACCCTCACCCCACTTCCCAAGTTTTTCCAGTGTTTGGGTTTAAGTACTTTATATTGATCTGTGTTTAGGTTCACGGATTCTTTCCTCAGCTACGTCTGGGTTAATGTTAAGACCATTCAATGAAAACTTCACTTCTGATATAGTGTTCCTGAAAACTTTTAACTATGATTTATATTAATTTTTTTTTTTTTTTTTTTTTTTTTTGTAGCAGGGATTGAGCCCAGTGGTGCTTAACCACTGAGCCACATCCTCAGCCCTATTTTGTATTTTATTTAGAGACAGGGTGTCACTGAGTTGCTTAGCACCTCACTTTTGCTGAGGCTGGCTTTGATCTCATGATCCTCCTACCTCAGCCCCCCTAGCTGCTGGGATTACAGGTGTGCAGTACTATGCCCCATCAATTTATATTAATTTTAAAGATTGTTTCTGAATGCTTTGAAATCCCAATGGCAATGTGATTTGTTCTTTTTTTTCTTTTTTCCACTTTGGTATTAGATAAATGGTGTTGGGAGAGAAAATGCTTACATGTGTGCTATTTTATCTATGTAGCTGGACAAATTTACCAGCATAAGAATACTGAGAAGCAAGAAAGATAACTCCTCTTCCCAACCTGAAGACTGTGTTTACAGACTCTGACTGCTCACCAGCATCTTCAGACATAATGAGAAACATATTAAAGTCACTGTCAGAGAATGAAGTCCTATAGGGTTTTTGTTTGTTGTTTTTTGTTTTTGTTTTGTTTGTTTGTTACCAGGGATTGAACCCAGGGGTGTTTAACCCCTGAGCCACTGCCCTTTTTATGTTTTATTCGAGGATTTTTGCTAAGTTGTTAAGGCCTTGCTAAGTTACTGAGACTGGCTTTGAACTTGTGATCCTCCTGCATCAGTTTACCAAGCCACTGGGATTACAGGCGTGCACCACCATGCCTGGCTTCCTCCAACTTTTTGAAGAGGTGATGGGAAGAATTTTGATTCTGTATAAAATGAGCCAAAGTCTAATGTTTAAGTGCTATGAATGGAACTCTTAGCATATTTGCAACTTAGGTTTCATAGGGTGATTTCAGATGTCTTTGAAGATAGTGCTTTAGCCATAGATTGCTTTCAGAACATAAAAATAAGAATCTGAAGAAAAACAGTTTTGGGTTTTCTCCAGAGTATCTATAAACAAACACTCTAAAGTAGCAAGTGGTATTTTTTATCTCCAAAATATTATCTAAGTTGGATGAGTTCAATTGATGTTTAGATGGTCACAGTCCTCTGATGTTTGCATTAAGTGTGCTGTTTTTTATTTAAGTCTTGTTTTATTCATTTCTTAATTCTTAGTATATCCATGTTCATTATGGTTCTGTGACAGTTATGTCTGTAGAATTACACTCATTCCTTTTGGAATGTGCCCTTTATGGTAGAGACATATGGTGTCCTTTGGGATCAGGTGATTCTCTGACTCAACTTCTGGTTTGAATTACTTTGATCAACATCCTACATGTTAAGTATATTCAAACCATTACTATAAATGAATGTTAATTTAATCTAAATAGATTTATGTACATATATAGTTCTTCCAATTTGCTTATCTCCTAGGATTCCAACAAACATTTGAAAAATTAAATGAGTAAGAAATGCCAGAAGGTAGTATTTAATAATTAAGTTCTTTATAATATGATAAGTAGATAGAATATTATATTGTTAGGAAAATTTGGTAGGCATGGTGAAGGAGGCCAGGTCTTAACTCAGGATAGGATTTGTTAGGCAGAGGGGAGGACAGTCTCTCGAGATGAAGGAAATGACAGTGAGCAAAGGTGTAGAGCTAGGTTGAAAATAGCTCCAGGGGGACCAGTGAGAATAAAATTAGATTGGAATGCTAACTTGGGGCAGATTAGGGGAGGATTTTGTGTGTCATTCTGAGGAGTTGTCTTTTTTCTGAATCATGATTTATTTTGTTTATATCTGTTCTTTTGTGTATTGTTTTAATCACCTTATCAACTTTTAGGGAAATTACTGCATTCACCTATTAAGAGTGTAAGATGTGCATGAAATTTGAGAAATGGGAACAACTGGTGTCATTGATCAGCTGGACCCAGCAATATATTTGTCATTATGCTGCCTTATTTTCTGTTCATCACAAGTATTTGTGTCCAGGGTTATACATGGATCTTCAGAAGACCCCAGAAAGAATCAGTGCTTAGTTTGTCTTCATAGTGTTTCTCTGTGTCAATGTTTCCTAACTATTCATCACTGAGTGTATATTTTTAATAGTAGTATTTTTGTTTGAACCCTAGGCTATGCCAGATCTTGATGAAGTGCTAGTTATGGTTTGTTAATCACATATGTATAACTCCTTCTCCACTCTTTTCCCACTATGAGTTGAGACACTTTCAACAAAGAACAAAGAAAACTTAACCTTTTTTCCTTTTGCTAGCCTTTGCCACTGTTGTTGAGGTTTGTATGAAGTCAGCTCTCCTTAGTGTTCTGTTAAGGACTCAGGTTGGGAAAGTACCCTCTTCTCCCTCTCCTTCATGTGCTGTAAGTGGAATCACTTACCTTAATTACCCATGAAATTTTGTAGTGGTACTTTTATGGCTCACTTGTGACTACCTTAAATTTTTTTGGTCATCATAGTGGGTGCCATGTGAGTAAGCAGAAGAAGGAGCCTATTGATGTTAAACATTTATGGAGACCACATTTTATTACCACACACAGTTAAAAGGAAAACTACCCAGAAATTACCGTATATAATTTTATATTATTTTTGTTGTTGCTGTTGGGCGGGAAAGGAGGAAGACAGTTTTAATAAGATGTATGGGGCAGATGGAAATAGGCATTTTTGAAGTATTTACAGAATATTTGATAAGTGGGCCAGACCAATTGTTAAACAGATCAGAATTGTCCAGTATACTAAAGAATAACTCTGTCCCTACTAAACTGTGTTTGAAAATAAGGAACAGATTCTTTTCTTCCCTTACTGAGTCTTTGAGTATGTCACAATACTCTGAAGGGAAAATGTGCTGTTGATTCCAAAACTGAAAACTGAGAAGGATCTTTTCCTCCTCTAAATGTGAATTACTGATATTCCTCAGGGTTTTCTGGGTTCCACGCTTTTTTTTTTTTTTTTTTTTTTAAAAACAAATTTGAGACTGTGTCTGTGTGGAGAATGCTAGATTTAAACTGGATTTGATTTTTTTTTTCTTTCACATACTGATAATACTTTCATTAATAAAAACTGCCTTGAGAAAGCCACACTGGATAATGGGCCAGGTTAATTAACCTTTTGCCACTCATGCCTACAGACATTTCATACTATCTAAAATTTGTATATGGGTTCTTTGTTTTGGTGTTATATAAATTTAAAAATAATTATTCTTTTTTAATTTTTTAAAAAATGTTGGTTCTTTTTAGTTGACTGTAGAGTATAATTTGACTTATTTATACGAACATGGAGCACATCTTATTCTAATTAGGATGCCAGTCTGGTGGTTGTACATAATGTACAAATTCACTGTGGTGTATTCATATCTGTACACAGGAAAGTTACATCAGAGTCATTCACCTGTCTTTCCTATACCTGTCCCCGCTCTTTTCCCTTCCTTCCCCTTTGTCTACTCTAATGAACTTCTATTCTTTCACTGCCCCACTTATTATATATGTTAGCATCCACATATCATAGAGAACATTCAATCTTTGGTTTTGGGGGATTGGCTTATTTCACTTAGCATAATAGTCTCTGGATCCATCCATTTTCCAGCAAATATCATAAAGTAATTCTTTCTTTTGGCTGAGTAATATTCCATTGTGTATATATACCACATCTTCTTTACCCATTCATCTGTTGTAGGGCACCTAGGTTGGTCAAAAGTGTTTATAGTTTGTTTTGTTTTGGTACTAGGGATTTAACCCAGGGGCGCTTAACCGCTGAGCCACATCCCCAGCCCTTTTAAAAATATTTTATTTAGAGACAAATTCTCACTGAGTTACTTAGGGCCTTGCTAAGTTGCTGAGGCTGGCTTTGATATTGCCATCTTCTTATCTTAGCCTCCTGAGTTGCTGGGATTGCAGGTGTGTGCCACCATACCCGGCGGTGTTTAGTTTTTATATGAAGTAAAAACTGTTTTTAAGAATGCTTCTTTTCCCTTCTCAAGACAGTCTTTTGGAAGACTATGCTGACTCGATGACTTAATGTATGTGAAGTATAGCATAAGACTTGAACATTTGTATTCATTTAGTTTTTACCTAGGAAATGGATTTACTGGGTCTCTGTAATAGTCTAGTTTTTGTATGCTTTTCTAAAGAAATGATAAATGCTTAGTACTTCTTTTTAGGGGCTTTTTCCCTGTTTTGTCTTTGGTCAAGGTGGAGTTTTAACCAAAAGCCCATCTTGGTTCCTTTGTGGATCTCAGATACGTGAAGTAGTTGTGATCATTATTGACTCTACAGTCGACTTCTGAAGTCAGTTGCAGTGGTTCCTCCTCATAGATACAGGTAGCTGGGTTTTGAAACTGCAAGTGACTTGTTTATTCCAGCTTTTGTCTCCAGTTCTGGCTCTCAGCTTATTTTTTCCTGATCCTAGATAAAATTCCAGGTGGGTCTCACAACTTTCCTGCAGCATTCAGGTAGCCAAAACCATGGCTTAGGATAAATAGGTCAGTTTTCATCCAAAAAAAGCAGCTGCTTTTCCCCTTACCATCTTGCTCCACTTGGGGCCTGCAGGAACCTCTGCTGTGTGTGCTTGGCTTCTGTTTCCCATCTTTGCCTTTCTCCCCTACTCTCTAGACTGAATCTGTCTTCTCCAGGATTAGACTGGAGGTGAGGAGAGGAGGGACAAGTGCTTCCTGGCTTAGGGTATTTTTTTGCTACCATTGGTGCCCTGGGGTGTTATGTTAGTTTCCTGTTGCTGCTGGTGCAACTTACCTTGGATGTAAGGGATCAAAACAACATAAATGGACAATAGTTGTATAGATTAGAAATCTAGCTTGGCCCTGTTGGTTCTGTGGATTTCTTGAGGCTGAAACATGTGCCAGCTGGCTCGGCTCCTAGTGCAGACTTTGTGGAGGATCTTCCAAGTTCATTCAGGTTGTTGCCAGAATCCAATTTATTGCAGTTGTACAAGGATGTTGATGTTCCAGTTTCCTTGCTAATAACCAGAGACTGCTTTTAGTTTTTAGTTCTAGAGGCCTTTCTCCTGTCCTTGTGTGCCCCTGTATCTCAGCTGCATTGAATCTGTCTCATTGATAGAATTTCTCTGACTTCTTCTGATGTGCCAGACTTCTGTCTCCATCTAGAGAAAATCCTCTGCTTTAAATGGCTCATATTAGATTATGCTCACCCAGATGAACCCAGATAATTTTTCTATTTTAAGATTCATCACAATGATTATATCTGCACAGTCCATTTTGCCATATAATATATAACCTATTTATAGGGTCCAGGGATTAGGGCAATATGCCTCTTTGTAGGGGCCATTTTACCTGCCACAGATGTGGAAGATTACACATGCTGGTTCTTTGCTCCACTGGTGTTATGGCCTGTTACCTTCTAATCTCACCTATAATTCCCACGTCACTAGTGACTTCTCCTTTGTTGGCTATTTCCCCTTGTCTTCTGTTAGTCCATTCTTCTGCTGGATTATCTTTGGGGTACAGTACTTATTAGATGGCTTATGCCAGAATCTTCCCTAGGATACATAATGTCTTGGAAGCTAATAATCTAGTCTTCATCTCGGTCCCTCCAAATCCTGTCTTACAGAGTGATTTACGCTGATGGTTTCTACCAATACTTTGTGATTTTTACAGTTGCTTTGTTTCAGATATTTACCCTTCTAGCCATAAATAGCTTTTTATTAATCGTCTCCTCTTTTGCAGCTTGTGACAGTGGTGACCATTTTCACTTGCTGGCATTTCTTTATTAGATTCGGGAAGTGTAATACCTCTTTTCTCTCCTGATTTTCATCCTTTCTGACTGGTTCTTTCCTTGTTTCCTGTTCTATCTGCCCTTTAATTTCCTTTGGCCCACCAGTCTTAGCTTTATCCACTCTGGTTTTCTCTGGAGGACTGGAGCCCTTCCATGTTGTAGACTATCCCCCGTATTCTGATACCTTGCTGTTTCTTCTACAGAAGAGCAACTGCAATCATGCTCTTTCAAAAATGCTAAACCTCAACACATCAGAAACTGAATACATGATATGCCTTAAAAACAACAGTAGATTTTTATTTCTACCTTCCTTAGTTCCTTGACTGGGAGGACCCACAGTGAAATCTGAGTCATACTGTAAACTATTATGGAAGGCAGCATTACGGTGATTCCTCAGAAAACTTGGAATGGAACCACCATTTGACCCCGTTATCCCACTCCTAGGTTTATACCCAAAGGACTTAAAAATTAGCATACTGACTCTGTAACTCTGGTTTCAAGCAGAGGATATCTGTTTCTTGGTGAGGCAGTTTTTGCTTCTTATCAATCCCCTGCTGTTTACCCCATTTGTCTACTGTGATCACCTGCAGTCTGCCAGCATATTGACACCTTTTTTGAGTGCAGATTGATCACTGTCAGGCGCCTATCATCCGCCATTTGCCTGCCTCTTGCCTGTCCATCACCTGCCTTACACCTATCCATCACCCACCACACAAGGTTCACCTCCCGATCCTCCGTCAAGAGTCGGCAAACTGATTGCTGACCGCCGGTGGAGTGCCAGCTGCCTGCTGTTGCCTGGAAGTTCACTGTTATAGTACCTGCAGGTTTGATTACATGTGGTTGCCGCCATTTTGAGACAACAGCCAGGCCCCATAGAACCCCTGGCCGGACTGACTGAGCCCCGTCTCCAGGATCCCTCAGCCAGACCGATCACTCCCTGCCTCTGGGGCCCTCACATTGACTGAATGCTATCTGCCACCAGGACCCCCAGACTGACTGACTGTGCCCTATCACCGGGACCCCAGACTGACTGATTGCAACCGGCCTCCAGGATCCCGCAACCACACCAAACACACCCGACCTCCAGGACACCTGCCTGACCAACCGCATCCCACCTCCAGGACCTCCAGCCAATCTCATCCACACCCCAAGCTGCAGCTCCCCATTTGCCAACAAATTTGGAAGCCAGAGCAGCCACCTTGGATAATCCTGGAAGCCGTAGCTCTGATCTTTAGGTGGGGCAAGTCTCATCCTGAGACGCCTACTGGAGATCTGAAGCTCATTGTCAGGTACCTCTCAAGCATCAGGCTACTGAAGACTGGGAGGTTTGAAGACTGTATGACGGTTATACTGTAGATTTCCTTTTATCTCCTTATTGAACAATTTTAAGTTTTTATTTCTTTACTTTTCTTACTCTCTTTTCCTTTTGTTTACCTGTTCCCTCAGAGTCTCTTTCTCCCTTTTTGCATGCTAACATTCAATTTCTTTTGATTGTACTCTCTCCCTTTCTATTATCTAGAACTTCTGTATATTCTTTTCTTATCCCATTAACAGTCACATTCTACATCCCTCTGCATCCTCTTTGTCCTCCATTAGAAACTGCAGACCTTATTGAAAATCTGTTTGTGTTATACTGAAGATAATATTTGAATACTCATTCTGTTTATTGTGACAATATTGTTAATGTCCTCATAGGGGCTATTAGGTCTAGGATTGCATACTGTCTGAATTGAGCTCTGCTGATATTAATCTCCCCTTAAAGAAAAGGTTTGGGAAACCTATAGGGCCACTATAAGCTTATAGGGGGGAATCTGCAATACCCCAGATCTGCACTGCTAGAGGGGAAGATACATGAGCAACATGAAAAGAAAAGGGAAGAAAATGATCCAAACAAATCTAGATTCTATATTAATAGAATCCAGTGACAGTATGGTAGAAGAATTGTCAGAAAAGGACTTCAGATGATACATGATTAAGATGATTTGTGAAGCAAAGGATGAGATAAGAGAGCAAATGCAGGCAATGAATGATCATACCAATAAGCAGTTGAAAGAGCACCTGCAGGAAGCAAAAAGTCATTTCAACAAAGAGATAGAGATTTAAAAAAAAAAAAAAAAGAAAGAAAAAAAGAAAAAGGAAATCCTTGAAAGAAGGAAACAATAAACCAAATAAAAAATCAATGGAAAGCATCACCAAAAGACTAGACCACTTGGAAGACAGAACCTCAGACAATGAAGACAAAATATTTAATCTTGAAAATAAAGTTGCTCAAACAGAGAAGACGGTAAGAAAGCATGAATAGAACTCCCAAGAATTATGGGACATCATGAAAAGACCAATTTTTAGAATTATTGGGATTGAGGAAGGCACAGAGATACAAACCAAAGAAATGAACAACCTATTCAATCAAATAATATCAGAAAATTTCTCAAACCTGAAGAATGAAATGGAAAATCAAATACAAGAGGCTTACAGAACACCAAATGCACAGAATCACAACAGATCCACACCAAGGCACATTATAATGAAAATGCCTAACAATCAAAATAAAGATAGGATTTTGAAGGCCACGAGAGAAAAGCATCAGATTACATATAGGGGGAAACCAATACGAATAGCAGCAGACTTCTCAACCCAGACTCTAAAAGCTAGAAGGACCTGGAACAACATATTTCAAGCTCTGAAAGAACATAGTTGCCAACCAAGATTCTATACCCAGCAAAACTAACCTTCAGATTTGAAAATGAAATAAAATCCTTCCATAATAAACAAAAGTTAAAAGAATTTACAAATAGAAAGCCTGCACTACAGAATGTTCTCAACAAAATATTCCATGATGAGGAAATGAAAAACAACAATGGAGGTCAGCAAAGGGAGGAACTACCTTAGAGAAAAACCATTCAAAGGAGAAACCAAGCCAACTTAAAAACCAAAAATAAGCCAAATGACTGGGAATATAAATCATATCTCAATAATAACCCTGAATGTTAATGGCCTAAATACAATAATCAAAAACATAGACTAGCAGATTGGATTAAAAAGAAAGACCCAACAATATGCTACCTTCAAGAGACTCATCTCATAGAAAAAGACATCCACAGACTAAACATGAAAGGATGGGGGAAAAAATACCATGCATATGGACCCAGTAAAAAAGCAGGGGTCTCCATCCTCATATAAGATAAAGTGGACTTCAAACCTAAGTTAGAAGGGACAAAGAAGGACATTTCATACTGCTTAAGGGAACCGTAAATCAGGAAGACATAACGATCGTAAATATTTATGCCCCAAACAATGGTGCATCCTTGTACATCAAAAAAATCCTTCTCAACTTCAGGAATCAAATAGACCACAACACAATAATTCTGGGTGACTTTAACACACCACTGTCACCACTGGATAGATCTTCCAAACAAAAACCAAAGAAACCACAGAACTCAATAACACAATCAATAACCTAGACTTAATTGACATATATAGAATATTCCATCCATCAATGAGCGAATTCACTTCCTTCTCAGCAGCACATGGAACCTTCTCAAAAATAGACCATATGTTATACCACAAAGCAGCCCTTAGGAAATGCAAAATAGAGATACTGCCTTGTGTACTATCAGATCATAATGGAATGAGAGTAGAAATCAATGACAAAATAAAAAACAGAAATTACTCCAAAACCTGGAGACTAAATAATGTGCTATTGAATGAAACATGGATAACAGAAAACATCAGGGAGGAGATAAAAAAAATTCATAGAGGTCAATGAGAACAACGATACAACATATCAAAATCTCTGGGACACTATGAAAGCAGTACTAAGAGGAAAATTCATTGCATGGAGTGCATTCAAGAAAAGAATGCAAAGTCAACAACTAAATGACCTAACGTTACAGCTCAAAACCCTAGAAAAAGAACAGAATAACAGCAAAAGTAGTAGAAGACAGGAAATAATTAAAATCAGAGCTGAAATCAATGAAATTGAAACGAAACAATTCAAAAAATTGACAAAACAAAAAGTTGGTTCTTTGAAAAAGTAAACAAAATTGATAAGCCCCTAGCCACACTAACAAAGAGAAGGAGAGAGAAAACTCAAATTACTAAAATCCGTGATGAAAAAGGAAATATCACGACAGACACCATTGAAATACATAACATAATTAGAAGCTATTTTGAAAATCTATACTCCATCAAAAGAGAAAATTTCAAAGACATTGACAAATTTTAGAGACATGATCCTACCAAATGAATCAGGAAGACGTACACAATCTAAACAGATCAATTTCAAGCACAGAAATAGAAGAAGCCATCAAAAGCCTACCAACCAAGAAAAGCCCAGGACCAGATGGATTCTCAGCTGAATTCTACAAGACCTTTAAAGAAGAACTGATACCAATTTACCTCAAAGTATTCCATGAAATAGGAAAGAAGGGAACCCTTCCAAATTCATTCTAGGAGGCTAGTATCACTCTGATACCAAAACCAGACAAAGATGCATCAAGGAAAGAAAACTTTAGACCAATATCCCTGATGAACATCGATGCAAAAATCCTTAACAAAATACTGGCAAATCACATGCAAAAATATATTTAAAAGATAGTGCACCATGATCAAGTGGGGTTTATCCCAGGGATGCAAGATTGGTTCAACATCTGGAAATCAATAAATGTAATTCTCATCAATAGACTTAAGGATAAGAATAATATGGTTATTTCAATTGATGCAGAAAAAGCGTTTGACAAAATACAACATCCCTTCAAGCTCAAAACACTAGAAAAAATAGGGATAGTAGGAACATACCTGAACACTGTAAAGGCTATTTATGCTAAGACCATGGCCAACATCATTCTTAATGGAGAAAAACTGAAACCATTCCCTTTAAAAATGGGAACAAGACAGGGATGTCCTCTTTCACCACTTATATTCAACATTGTTCTTGAAATACTAGCCCGAGCAATTAGGCAGACTAAAGAAATTAAAGGGATACGAATAGGAAAAGAGGAACTTAAGCTGTCACTATTTGCTGATAACATGATTCTATATTTAGAGGATCCAAAACACTCCTCCAGAAAACTTCTAGACCTCATCAAGGAATTCAGCAAAATAGCAGGCTATAAAATCAACACGCATAAATCTAAAGGATTTTTATACACAAGCGATGAATCATCTGAAAGGGAAATGAGGAAAACAACTCCATTTGCAATAGCCTCAAAAAAAAAAATAAAATACTTGGGAATCAATCTAACCAAAGAGGTAAAAGATCTCTACAATGAAAACTATAAAACACTGAAGAAAGAAAATGAGGAAGACCTTAGAAGATGGAAAGATCTCCCATGTTCTTGGTTAGGCAGAATTACTATGGCCATACTACCAAAAGTGCTATACAGATTCAGTGCAATTCCAATTAAAATCCCAATGACATACCTTACAGAAATAGAGCAAGCAATTATGAAATTTATCTGGAAGAATAAGAAACCCAGAATAGCTAAAACAATCCTTAGCAGGAAAACTGAAGCAGGGGGTACCGCAATACCAGAACTTCAAGCATACTACAAAGCAATAGTAACAAAAATGGCATGGTATTGGCACCAAAATAGACAGGTAGATCAATGGTACTGAATAGAGGACGTGGACACAAACCCAAATAAATACAATTTTCTCATACTAGAAAAAGGGGCCAAAAATATGCAATGGAGAAAAGATAGCCTCTTCAACAATGGTGCTGTGAAAACTGGAAATCCATATGCAACAGAATGAAATTAAACTCCTATCTCTCACCCTGCACAAAACTCAACTCAAAATAGTTCAAGGACCTTGGAATCAGACCAGAGACCCTTCATCTTACAGAAGAAAAGTAGGTCCAAATCTTCAATATGTTGGCTTAGGATCAGACTTCCTTAACAGGACTCCTATAGCACAAGAAATAAAAGCAAGAATCAATAACTGGGATAGATTAGAACTAAAAAGCTTTCTCTCAGAGAAGGAAACTGTCAGCAACATGAAGAGAGAACCTACAGAGTGGGAGAAAATCATTGCCACTCCTACTTCAGATAGAGCACTAATTTCCGGAATATATGAAGAACTCAAAAAACCCAAACCAAGAATACAAATAATCCAATCAACAAATGGGCTAAGGAAATGAATAGATGCTTCACAGAAGAGCTATAAGCAATCAACAGACATATGAAAAAATGTTCAACATCTCTAGTAATAACAGAAATACAAATCAAAACTACCCTAAGATTCCATGTCACCTCAATTAGAGTGGCGATTATCAAGAATACAAGCAACAACAGGTATTGGTGAGGATGTGGGGAAAAAGGTACACTCATGCATTGCTGGTGGAGTTGCAAATTAGTGCAGCCACTCTTGAAAGCAGTGTGGAGGTTCCTTAGAAAACTTGGAATGGAACCACCATTTGACCCAGCTATCCCACTCCTTGGCCTATACCCAAAGGACTTAAAATTGGCATACTACAATGGTACAGCCACATCAATGTTAATAGCTGCTCAATTCACAATAGCCAGATTGTGGAACCAACCTAGATGTCCTTCAATTGATGAATGGATAAAGAAACAGTGGTATTTATATTCAATGGAATATTACTCAGCCATAAAGAAGAAATAAAATTATGGCATTTGTAAGCAAATGCTTGAAATTGGAGAGTATCATGCTGAGATAAGCCAGTCTCAAAAAAACCAAAGGATTAATGATCTCGCTGATAAGCAGATGATGACACATAGTAGGGGGTGGAAGGGGGGGCAAAAATGGAGGAAGGAGGGACTGTATAGAGGGAAAAGAGGGGTGGGAGGGATGGGGGGAAGGAAAAAAATTACAGAATGAGTCAAACACCATTACGTAAATATATGATTACACAAATGGTATGCCTTTACTTCATGTACAAACAGAAACAATATGTATCCCATTTGTTTACAATAAAAATAAATTTTAAAAAAAATGAGCATACTACCGTGATGCAGCCACATCAATGTTTCTAGCACCTCAATTCACAATAGCTAAGCTGGATGCTCTTCAACTGATTAATGGATAAAGAAATTCTACATATACACAATGGAATATTACTCAACCTTAAAAAAGAATGAAATTATGGTATTTGCAGTTAAATGGATCAAGCTGAAGAATATCATGCTACATGAAATAAACCAAACCCGAAAAACCAGAGGCTGAATGTTTTGTCTGATAGGTGGATGCTAATCCATAATGGTGGAGGCGGGGGTGCGGAATGAAGGAAATTTGGATTGGGCAGAGGGGAGTAAGGGGAGGGAGGAGGTGTGGGGATGGGAAGGATGGTGGAATGAGATGGACATTGTTACCCTATACATATGTAAGATTGCATTACGGGTAATGCACCACATTTAGGCAGAGGAAGGAAATGTGCTCCACTTGTGTGTAATGTGTCTAAATGCATTCTACTGTCATGTATAACTAATTAGAACAAACTAAAAAATTAAAAAGCATTCTCACATACATTTACCTCTCTTTCCTTATAACTCTGATTACATTTCTCCCCTGCTTTCACTAAAGCTTTTTTTTTTAACTCTTACTGGTGTATTGCAGTGGCCTCCTCCATTCATTGACTCTGCTTGAGAACTCTTACATGTTATGTCTTATCCTAAATATTACTTTTCCTTAGTATCTCCCCATCTCCTCCCAGATTTAAGCACTGCTTCCCTGGCTTCTTCAAGCTACTGAGCTTGATTCTAAGTCCCTTTTTGAATTTATCCTTTTTTAAAAATAATTGTCTCTCCACTAGAGTAACTTTATGCACTATCAGAATCCCCAGCAAATGATTGTTGAACTAAGTGAAATTTCCTAACTTTTAAGATTTGTAAGATATTGTATTTCTCTTTCTCTCCCCCATCTTTTTTTTTTTTTTTTTTTTTTTTTTGGTACTGGGTATTGAACCGAGGGATGCTTAGTCACTGAACCCCATCCCTATCCTTTTTATTTTTTATTTTGAGACAGGGTCTCACTAAGTTGCTTAAGGCCTTGCTAAGTTGCCGAGGCTGGCCTAGAATTTGCAGTTCTCCTGCCTCAATCTCCCTAGTCACTGGGATTACAGGCTTGCACCACCACTCCTGGCAATAATGCATTTCTCTTTAGCCCCTAAGATTTGATGGAGATTAACAATAATTTCTAGTCTTCCCAAAATATTAATGAATTAATGGAAGATATTTTTCATGTATTCATAGCTTTCTTTACTTTTTTATCCTCTCAGTTGAGAGAATGAAGCTTTGCAAGCAGGGTCCTCTATCAGAATGCCATCATTAAAAGACATTAAATGAATGTCAAATGATCATTCTGACAAAAATTAAATTCTGGACTTTCTATCCAAAATTGTCCAGGGAAAAATGGTCTAATCAAATTGCCCAAAGTACTTAGGTATGAGGAGTGCCGCTTTAATCCTTTCCTGGTGAGGAATTTATCAGGCTTTATCTTAATGTAGAAGAAAGCACATATATATGATGCCAGTATCATATTTTAGGCACATGTTTGAAGTGTCTCCTCATAAAGAGCTTAAATGACCTGTCTAGTACATACATTGCCTTTTCAGAGAGGGGAAACAATGTAGGTAATAGTAAAGGCACTCATTTGATTTTGAAATTTCAGCATATAATATAAAGTCAGTGGAATCTTCTATTTCAGGCATATAAAAAAGTATAGAGCATAAATAACTATAGGTATAATTGAAGTCCCTTGTGTATTGCTTCCAATACCAATCTTTCCACGTACTTTTTTCCTGGAGGTGAGAAATACCCCAAATTTGAGGCTTCTCATTCTCATTCATGAAATAAATGTTTTTCTTAATAGTAATTACAATTGTACAGAAAGCCCCTTTTTTCTTCTGAACTCTTTGATGGTAAGTTGCTGACTCAATGTTCTATAATCCTCTGATAATTTAGTGTATATATCCTACAAGTAAGGACATCATCCTGCATAACCACAATACAACTACCCAAATCAGAAAGTTAACAGTGATGAGTTTCTATCAACTAATTTTCAGATAGTGTTCAAGTTTTGCCAGTAGTAGCAATGATGCCCTTTATAACAAAAGAATTTTGTTCAGAATCATGCATTGTATTTAGCTGGCATGTTTTAAAAATCTTCAGTCTGACTTGGTACCTGTCTTTACTCATATTTTATGAATTTGACTCTTGAAGATTTCAGGATGGTCAATTTATAGAATGTCCCTCAGATTTTGTAGGATGTCTTTCAGTTTGCATTGGTTTTATAAAGCCTTAAGTTTTACAAGTCTGTTGAATGTAAATGGGATACCTTGTACTTTAAATGATTTATTTTTCTGATTACAAGTACAAGCGAGCATCTTTTCACGTGCTTATTGGCTGTTTGATCGACTGTGAACTTCTTGTTCATAGAACAAAATGTACCCATTTTGTTGGGGTATTGTCTTTTTCTTGCCAATTTGTAGAATTTATTATACATCATGAGTAATGTAGGTCCAGTTTATGTGTATTGCAGATATCTTTTCCCAATCTGAGTTCTGTCTTTTCACTTTTGGTGGGGTATCAAGTACAGAACTGTAATATTCAGTGTTGTCATATTTATCAGTCATTTATGATTTGTGCCTTTTGTATATTATTGAGGAAATCCTTCTGTATCCTAAAATCATGATTTATTCTCCTAATCTTCTAATCTAAAAACATTAGAATTACTCTAGGTCTATTGTGAGGTTTAGATCCATTTCTTTTTCTCAAGTAGCGTATATTGAAAGTCCATTCTTCTCTATTGTCTTGCCTCCAGTGTTACTGATGAAGTCCCTACACATAGGTGGGTTTGTTTCTGCAGTTTGATTGGTCCAGAGGTTGGTTTTCCTAACTCTGAATTTAATCTGTTGTCTTAATTACCATAGTTATATAATAAACTTTGCTATCTAAAACTCCATCCCCTTATTCAAAATCATCATGGCTACTCTTGGTGTTTGTTTTTTCATTTTCATCTTAGAATCATTTAGTTAAGTGCCATTGTAAATCCTATGGAATTTATTGGAATTGCATGAATTTATTAATTGATGTAGCCAAAATAGATACAAATAGTGATACTAAGTTTTTCCATCTAAAAACATTGTGTATCTCAGGGTTTTTATTTAAATTTTCTGTTCCTGAACAGTGTAAACTTTCTTCCCTAAAAGTCTTATACATCTTTTATTAGTTATTCCTAGGTTGTTGCTAATGTATAAATGGTTTCTTTAAAACACTGACACTCTTCTTAATAAAATAATTTTTGCTTGACATGGGTATATACTACCCTGACAAACTGATTGTTTTGTATATTCACTTATATATTCTATGTATTTATACAATCAGAATACCTGTGAATAATAACTGTTTTTTCTTTCCATAGTTATTGCCTTTACCATTTTTTTCTTTGCACAGTGTTGTTTTGTACAATTAAAGGTTATGAGTTGTTTTGACTATTTAAAATGGTTTCTTGAATCTTAGATTTTATTCCAAACTGAATAAAAATAAACAGCTTGAATTGGAGGTGGAAGATGTTCTTTGTTGAAAATTTCTGTGCACTCAATACTTGCTTCATTCTCCAAAAAGTTTTATTCTGCTCTAAAAATGAGGATTGGAGTGGCCAGTTCCAAGATGCTTTTTCTTACACTCTAGAAAAAGCATTAACATCTTTTCCTCTGGTCCCAAAATATTCAGCACGAGCTTTTTTTTTTTTTTTTTTTATATTTTGCTTGCATGAAGTTTGCTTGTCCTCCCTAGACTGGCTATCCTGTAGGGATTTTTTTTTATGATTATTTTATTTATTTATTTTTATGTGGTTCTGAGGATCTAACCCAGTGCCTCACACATGCTAGGCAAGTGCTCTACCACTGAGCTACAGCCGCAGCCCATGCATATTGTTGAATATTGACTCATTTCCTTTTGCCTTGGTAAATACCATGTTGAAGTAATCAAACATATGTTTTTGTTTATCTTTTCTTTTTGCAGTGCTGGGGATTGAACCCAGAACCTTCCACACACTAGGCAGACACTCTGTTACTGGTTGTGTCCTTCAGAGCTTCATAGTCTGTGTAGCAGAATATCTTTGCCTGGTATAAACTTAAGGTCCACTGGAAGAAAAAAGAGCTCAAGAACAGATAAAGTCAAATACTACATATACACTTGACACTTTTTAGTGTTGTTGGTGGGAGGAGGATTCATCTAGCTAAGCTTAGTCCACGTTGCCACTCTAGATACAGACTAATGACAATTTTTCTCTTTTCTACCTCTTTTCCTTTAATCCTTGGAGTCTAGGATTTATGCAGAGCTATACCTGTAATCAGATAAATGAGTACCTATTGTGTTATGTGCATTAGACATACCTTAAGGGTCACCAGGAGACAAATGTAAAAAATAACCAATATAGACCTCTTTGTATCAATGATCTCAAGTGTTTATTGACTGCTGTATAGTCCCACCCACCGGCAGTTATTTTATTTCAAGTGTTAGTATCCTTTACAAATTCTACTTTCCTATATCATGAGCATTTTTTATTTTACAAACTGAAAGGTATATTTAGGGTTGACAAGATTAAAATGAGAGAGGTTCTGTGGGAATGCTTTTTCCATTGTTGTGCCCAGATCACGAATCCCCAAAGACCAGCAGGGAGCCATCTCTGATGCAAAAGCAAAAGGGTCTTTATTGTAAGCTAGAGCTCGGACTCAAGGTGTTCACTGTCTCACTGTCACAGCAGGTACTGGCTCGATTCAGCCGGATTTTTATGAGCTCCACAGCAGCGTGGCTGATCTTTCAGCATGTGTGGTTTGGCATGTTTGCATTGGCTTAGGGTACCCAGGTCTTAACATATTGACATATATGTCTTGGAATGTTAGGCATTGGCCCTAAATACAGCCTGTCATGGCCGCGGTTCAGCTCCCTTTTCACCATTTTGTTAGTTTTCACCCTTTTCTTTCTCCATTGAGTAGAAAACAAAAAGTTTAAGGAAAGGTGGTTTAAGAGCAATCCAACTGATCCAAATAAGAGGAAAAGAAGAGTAGTGCAAGGAGATCGTCAGGTGAATTCATGAATTGTGTTTGCCAGGGAATAATGTCAGTGGTTTTTTTTTTTTTTTTTCCCTAGATCTAGATAAATGAGAAAATAAATGATTTAGGAGCTGTGATTTTGCCTGGTGGCAGTTTGCAACACCAATTGAAATGGTTAGAGAGGAATTTTTAAAAAGATAAATGTTATAGTAATGTTTCACCATGCTGTTTGAGCAATTAGGAGGTTTGCAGGTACATCCTTCCTCAACTGCAAAGGTCCTTTCTCTGTCCCATTTTTCCCTCCTCCCTATAGGAAGGTCAACCTTTGGATCTAAAGTCTAATTTGCAAGGAAATGGTCATTTGTTTTGAAAAATTGAAAAGCAGATGAGTGAATGAAGCTCTTTCTATCAGTGGCAGCTTTCTCCTCTGCAGGGTTACAAGCTGTAGTGATACCAGTTTTGAAAATTAGGATCAGGTCCTTTGAAGACCAAAGACCTGAGAAATGCTGCGGCAAGATTAGAAAGCAAATTTTACTTAATATACAGAAGACAGGGAGGGAAGAGGGGGAGGGGACTCAGCTGGTGCCCTGGGAGGGGGTGTGTCTTGCCCCTTTACAGATTTTAGGTTTTTTTCTTTCTCATGCCCCCTCCTTCTTTATCTTGCCTACTTGATCAAAAGGCAGGAAAGAGTAGCCCCAGGGGGTAATTGCTTGTGTTGGAAAGTTCGGATCTTTCCCTTCCCCCTCCCCTGGAGGGGTTAGCAACTTGATGGGGAAGAGCTGTCTACTCATTTCCTTTTCTTTGATAATCAGCTACCTGTTATTTGATCCCCTTCTCAGTAGTTTTTCCTGCACTTGTGACTTTCCTTCATTTTATATGGGCACAGGCCAAAGGCATGAACCATAGTTATGTTGCTCAAGGTTTACAATTGTACTTTTTGCAATCTCAGTGGCTTTTGGGTGTTCCCTTTAAGATTCATTATTTCTCTATCTTTATCCTAGACCCCTATCTCACTTTGATACTTCTTCCCTCCCTCTCCCGCACTTCTCTCTCTCTCCCTCTCTCTCCCCTTGTTGCTTTTCCTTTTGTAAAGGGCAAAGCTTACTCTATGCAATGTGATTTCCTCATGGACATACAGAGAGTGGTGACCTATTAGATCAGTTCCATGCCTAGCAGATGACCCGTGACTGGTTGTGGTGTTAAGTAATTCTTTTTTTTTTTTGGCCTCATTCTTTTCTTTTCTTTCTCTTTCTTTCTTTCTTTCTTTCTTTCTTTCTTTCTTTCTTTCTTTCTTTCTTTCTTTCTTTCTTTTCTTTCTCTTTCTTTCTTTCTTTCTAATACAGTTTATGCCACAGTTAATAATATTATTATCTTTTGGGGGGGAGGTTTAGATGGACCGCATGCCTTTATTTTATTTATTTATTTTGTTTTTGTTTTTTGTTTTGTTTGGTACTGGGAATTGAACAACTCAGGGGCACTCAACCATTGAGCCACATCCCCAGCCCTATTTTTTATTTTTATTTAGAGATGAGTCTCACTGAGTTGCTTAGCACCTCACTGTTGCTGAGGTTGGCTTTGAACTCTCGATCCTCCTGCCTCAGCCTCCCAAGCTGCTGGGATTACAGTGTGCCTCCGTGCCTGGCATTTTTGTTTTTATTTTTAGCTGGTGCTAAGGATCAAACCCAGTGCCTCACATGTGCTAGGCAAGCACTCTGCCACTGGGCTACAGCCCCAGCTCCCTCTTTTTGTTTTTGCATTGAGGCTGTCATCACAGTTTTGTGAGGAAGATTCGTGCTGTATATAAAGAGAGGTGGCATTAGCCAGAGAGTAACAGTTGGGAGAGTTCAGTGTCTCTTCCTTGACTCAATAGGATACAGACATACTGACTGATACACAAAAGGAGGATCATGGAGACTGACCATGATAGGCAAGCAGGAGAATGAGGGAAGTCAGAAGCATGGCTCAATTCAAGGGCAAAGACCTGACAACCTGGGGTGGGGGAGAAGTGAAGTAGACATGTCTCAGAGTATGACATAGGGTGTCCCAGCTAGAGGAGACAAAATGAACTCACCTTTCCTCTGCCTTTTTTGTACTACTTGGGCCTTTAGCTGATTGGATGGTGCTCCACTGGGTAAGGGTGAATCTTCTTAATCAGTCCATTGATTCAAATGCTGATCTCTTGTAGAAACATCCTAAGAGACACCACTCAGAAATGTTGCATCACCAGCTAGCTGGGCATCCCAAATCCCAAAGAAGAACCTCAAATTCACCATCAGGACCACTTATGTGTGTGAGCTCATGTCTTCTGGAAATGCCTTTTTAAAAGGAAAGCAGCATTTTTTTCAGCTGCTGAAATTTTAATTCAGTTTTAGCCACAGTAATGGGATTTCTGTTTTTTAGTATTCTTTATCTATTCATTATTTCAATTTGCTAAAGAGACCAATAGTGAATGATTTATAACAGATTCTCAGAACTCTTAGGTTCCCCCACCCCCACACATCTTTTATAACAATAGCCCCTCACTTCCCCCATGACTTGCTTCCAGAAATTCTTTTTATTTTTACTCGTTACATGATAATTTTACATATTGGTGGATACAGTGTGGTATTCCAACAGATATACAATATGTAATGATCAAATAAGGGTAATTGGGATATCTGTTGCTTCAAATATTATTATTTCTTTATAAGCTATTAATTGTAGTCACCCTACTGTGCTACAGAACTTAATCTTCCTATTTCATACCCACTGGACAACCCTTCTCTTTTCCCTCTCCTTCCTCCACTTCCTAGTCTCTGCTCACCATTGCTTTGTACCTCCTGTAATATCAACTTTCTTAGCTTCTACACATTAAGGAAAACATGCAGTGTTCATCTCCTCTGTGCCTGGCATATTTCCAGTGAAATTATTTTTAGGTAATATAAGATACCTACATTTATAATTTTAAAAGTCAATATACCACCTTTCTGTATCATATAATAGTGTGTATTTCAATATAAACAAATGGCCCCGATTACTCCAGAAAGTATAGTAAAGACATATTCTTGAATCTCTGGTTCACACCACTGTGAGTTTATTAGCTATAGTGCAGACTGATACAGCTGTGCTGTTTTGAGGATTCAGATGCCACAAGCAGTATTGGCCTGGGATACCTAAGTTTCAGAAATGGAATACAACTGTTGGTAAAGTTCAAGAAAAAGCATTATAATTATAATTTACAGAACAGATGGATTCTTGAGAAATTTAGAGTATTGAAACCATCTAATACAAAGTATTTGACATGTTAACAATTTGCAAATTTATTCCATATTCCAGTTTATTCCTTATTCCATTGAATTAGAATCTAGGTTTTGCTGATTTTCTTTCTCTCTCTCATTTTTTAAAGGTGAGTGAAGCTCTTAAGGGTGCAGGACGGTTTTCATGTCCTGTAGGAGTAACTGAGGAATGTCTAGCAGGGCTTGTCCCTATAAATGCCCAAAGCATCACCTCAGTCCAGGCAACCAGAATGTCTCTATAAATGTCCAAAATTACTTGCTAGGTGTTATTAAGGCCTGTGGAGAATTAATAGTTTAGAAAAAAAAATGAAACAAAATAGCCATTATTCACCTATTTTCAGGGATATTTCTAACTGGAGTGAAAAGAGTGGCATTACTAATTATTACCTTTTACTGGGATGTCAAATGGAACAACTTCTAAGATCTCCTATATTTCTATCAAGGTGAAGGGAATTTTGACTTTTAATTGCTTAAGGGTTTGGTGCCAAAAATAGAGTTAACTAAAGGCATAAATTGCACAGTCTGATGAGTATAGCTCACTTATAATATTTTAGCAGAAATTTGCTTTATTGTTAAGTTTGGATCACCTGTTTCATAGGTGATCCAAAGTCTTGATTTTTTATGGACCCATTCTGAGTAGATACGGAGTTGATATATAGTCAAGTACTTAAATTGCTTATCACATATGACTCAGAACTGAGGCTGGGAGGAAATCCATTTGAGTTGTCCTTCTTTTTCACCCATTTCTATCTTATTTCAGTCTCCCTTTCCTCTGCCAGAACAACCTCTTAAGCAACATAATTGATAGCAATTCATGGGTTTATGTAGACATGCCTGGCTTGTATTGTTAATCAAAATTAGTCCTATGGGAAGATCGAGGATGATTAAACCCTTAATTTGGTTGATGCTATTGGGGAATGAGAGATTTTTAGGTGGTACCTGTTTATCTGAGTGTAACTTTTATATGATTTAGATCTTTCAGGTACTTAAGTGATTAATATTTTAGATAGGGATGGGGAAAAGACGATTAAAACCACAGGCTGCTTTGCCATTTACTGATCCCAGTCAGTACTAAGTATTTGATTGTGTGGTGTTCTTGTAGTTTTCAGAATCTGGAAGGTGGTAGTTTATTTACTTTCTAATTTTTGTGGTTGACAATAGCTCTTTCAAAACAGTACAAGATAGCTTCAGGTACAGCTGATGTAAAATAAGTAAAAAATATTGAAATTGTGAATGCTAATTATAAGAGATCCCACGGAAACCACGCCAGACACAGGAAATCACATAAGGGAGTTTATTAAGCAAACGAAGTGTCTCCCTGCAGGGTAAAAGAGAAAATGAGAGGGAAAGAGAAAGGGCATGCGCAAGAAAGAGCAGAAAAGCGAGGAGGAGAGAGAAAGCAAGTCAGGGAGAGAGAAGAGCAAGAGAAAAGATGGCGGGGTAGCTACTGTGAAGCAGTTGAATTCCACCGGGCTAACGGAACCAATAATGGAGAAGGATACTTGCAAGCTGACTGATGAACCAACAGCTAGCTAGGATGTTCACAGACTGACAGTAGTTGGGAGGCAGGGAAATGGCTGCAAGGAAAGGGCGGTGAGAGCAGCTTTGTACATTACACTAATGACCTTGGGAAAGGCAGAAATATGAAACTCTCTATCTATAGTGATGTGATATGATTTTAATAGCCTGTTGTAAATTTAAAGTTCTGATAAGAATTTTACCTGTTAAAATGATCTAGAATACTTTATCTCTCTCCAGCTTTCCTCTTTCTTCCTTCCTCTAGGAAGAACTACACGTAAATCATTCTATAACAATGAATGCTGCTTTAGTCACAAATCCTTGATTTTTCCATTCACAGCATATGTAGAATGGCTGTTCTACTTAGATTGATAAAACCAGGCATTGTAATTGTGTTTTTCAGGAAGATATGAATTTCAATGAAGATAGAAGAGGCCCATTGGGGAAAAGGACTTCAGCATCCAGAAAGAAATGGTGATGCAGTACATTAATACTGCTTCTAAGACAGTAAGTAAAACTGATTGAAAAATACTGCTGAAACTTGGTGTTGTGTGGCAAATGTTTTTGTCTAATGAAGTGCTGAAGTTTGTGTGCAGCCGTAATCAGAGTTCAGTTGAATGTATGATTAAAGGCACATGTGGAAAAAGAAATTTGTTTAAAAATATTGCCCATTCTATAACTTTTTAAAACGATTTGGTTTTGGCCAGTTACATAGGTAAGGAACATTCTGGTCTACCCTAAGAGACCTTTCCTTGTTGGTGAATTAAGATGGTAATTGATTTCCAATGTCATCTATAAACAAGGATTATGTTTGTATTACAGGACAATGAGACTTTTTCCACCAAAATCAGGATACATCATAGGCACATTTTTTTTTATTAAAAATCATAAATTTACATAGGGCAATGTTGTTTGATTCATTCTGTTATTTTTTTTCCCTTTCCCCCCACCCCTCCCACCCCTCTTTTCCCTCTATACTGTCCTTCCTTCCTCCATTCTTACCACCTGAGTTTCCTGGTGATAAAATTATCTTGTTACAAAGTACAAGCAGTGGTACTGAAAGGGACATTGAGGCTCCACATGGCTGCCAGTTTTTCAGGAACATGAAAACTGTGGGCAGTCTGTTTCTTAGACTAAATGTCTAAGAAACCATGACTGGTGCATAGAATCAATTGCATTTATTTCATGGAACAACAAATGAGCTTGATGAGTCACATACAAATTGCAAATAAATAAATGGTTTAGATGAAAAACATAAAATAGACACCAACACAGAAGTGAAAGATGGTTGAAAATGATTGCAGCTGAATTTTAAAGTAGAATGGGCTTGGAAAAGAGTAGTTTAACACACTAGTTCTCACTGGATACTTGAATCTAACTCCAGGTTACAAGAACACAAGTTATTTATACTTGAACTCCATTTTCTACTAGACCAATCTGTAACTGAGGTATTTTATTCGGAAGAAAGACTCAAGTGGTATTTAATTTGTGGTTTAAATATGTCTCACATTTTGGCAGCCTGATTTTCAGTTGTAGAAATCATTGTGAGTACTGTGCTCTGTCCCGCTCTTTATATAGATGGGCTTTGTATCCTGCTGTTGTGATACTGATATTAATTGCTTTTGCTCCTTAATGATACATTAGACATAGACCTTGCAGGTCAGCATAAGGGGTGTATGAGTCAGAACTCTGTTGTTTTGATCTGTTTGACTCTGGGCATCTTATTTTACTGCCATGAACTTCAATTTTCTCATCCATAAAATGGGAATACCTACATCATAGCCTTGTTATCAGCATTAAATTGTTTATTCCAGTTTTAAACTGATGACTTGTTTCTTGTGGTAATGGATAGTAATAGCAATTGTTTTTCATTGTGATTTCTTTATTTTCCGTATTGAAATCAAATTTATACCATAATTAAAATATGGGGAAAAGTACATGAATAATAACACAAATTTACTCTTTGTGAGTTCACATTTTTAAGATAGTCATTTGTTTACATTAACTGAACGTCCAAATGTCAGGCAGTATTCTAAACACTGGAGATGGATAGCCTATCACTGTGTCCTGTAGAGCATCATTGGGTACACATAATTGAACACACAAATGCATATGTAATCGTAGGTGAAATATGATGTGCAAAAACAGTGACTAGAGATGGCATAACTAATTTATACGAAGTAGTCAGGAAAGACAACTATGAGGGAATTTTAAATCTACCAACCATGAATTAATGAAATAGGGATACTACAACAAAACTGACTTAGAAAATCTTGTATTAATACATTTTAATTATTAAGTTTAAATAATAAATAGACTTCCACAAAAAACCAAACTGTTTTGAACTTCATATTATGGGTCTATTTCAGTTTACATTCACTGATTTTATCCTTTAATCTGTTGATAATTTTGGACTAAGGTTAGAATTCATATATCAGAATTGGGTAACTAAATTATCAGGATTGAGTTAATTAGTTTTCTAAAGGATGATTAACAGCATTGACTCATCTAATTAGTATGTGGAGAATTATGGCTTTTTCTACAAGTGTTCTGAATAATTTGGTAGATAGTTCAAACTGACCAGTCATGTATCTATTTTTTGCTTTGGAAGTAGAGACACATTTTATTAATTCTAGGGTATAGACTTTGTCATGCCACTTTATTTACATTAATGAGTATTTAAAAAGTTAGAAAAACAATCAAAATCCATAGATTTTTCTAGAGAGAATAATGTGGAATTTATGTGAAGTGAACTTTTATGTGATTTTAGTCTTAGAGTTTGCCTTGAGAGTCTTTATTTTGGGCAATTTAATTATTAATGTTATCACTGTTGCCTAGTTGATTTGAATATGTTTTAGAAGTTTTTACCCCAAAAGTAGGCCCAGCCAGGCACCATGGCTCACACCTGTAATCCCCAGCAGCTTGGGAGGCTGAGGCAGGAGGACTGCAAGTTCAAAGCCAGCCTCAGCAACTTAGTAAGACCCTAAGTAACTCTGCAAGACCCTGTCTCTAAATAAAATATAAAAAAGGGCTGGGGATGTGATTCAGTGGTTAATCACCTCTGGTTCAATCCCCAGTACCAAAAAAAAAAAAAAAAAAAAGGACTAAAGTAGATGAGGTTAGTTTTAGAATAGGAGGGCACAAGGGAAAAATGTCATCACTCAAACTAGTTTATTTCCAAGACTTTCTAAACTCAGACTCAAGTGGTAAAACTGAATTTCTGAAGTTAGGGAGGTTTATTAAATTAAACAAGTGTCATATTAGTGACTGACCTTGCCAGATTAATTTTCTTCTAACTTCCTAAGGCATGGGGATTTGTTACAGGTTTGTCTAGTACAGTCTGGGATGGGCTTTTTAAAAAAAATTTTTTTAACGTTTTTGTTTTTTAGTTGTAGATGGACACAGTACCTTTATCTTATTTATTTTTATGTGGTGCTGAGGATTGAACCCAGTTCCTCATCCTGTCTCTAGTCTCATCCATTATGTGAAGTGATGCATGTTCCTATTTAAGCTGCTTTTGAGTTTTTAAGTATAAAAGGTCTAACCCTACACTCTGAGGTTCTTATTGATCTTATTGATCTTTTACGTTCTTTTGTTTAGTTTTTTTTCCTGTTTGATCCTTTTCCAGGAGTCTGAGCAGAGCTCCTCTTTTATAAATGCTCCTTCATGTTTGCTAGCTCCCTTTGACTTTGTTTTCTGTTTTTTGTATTTTTTTTTTTCCCTCTTTCCTAGTAAACTAGTTTCTATGTGGCTGGCATTTATTGAAAAAATTTGGATAGTTTAACTATTTCTTGAAACTGTTTCTTAAATTTACTGAAATTCTGGTCTAGACTTTAAAGAATAAAATTAACAAATACTACAGAATATAACTTTAAAAGGGAATTCTTTTTAAACAGCTTGATATAGATAACTTTGAGTCTGCACTGAATTCATAAGTGTAGGATTACAGTATTGTATGTAGGGTGTGTGTGTGTGTGTTTCAGTGTTTAAAAGTATTTTGAGAGGTTTTATGGTACTACTACTTGTTTGAGTCTGATTGGCTAACATCAACATGTTCTCAGGTATGAAGGACACAGTATTTTGTAGCACAATCCTTTTAGATATCTCTTACCAGAAAAAGATTTATTTTTCCAGTGGTAGAACACCTGCTTAGCATGTGTGAGTCCCTGGTTCAGTTCTTCATACCACATAAAGAGAAAAAAAAAATTCCCCCTGGGTCCTGAGCACCCACATGGTAGAGGTTTTACGGGTATTTATTGCATGGATAAATCAATAAAAATAAATCTGGGAAATTTACTACAATAGGATGTTACTGAGTTTACTATTTGAGGCTGTATAGAGGTATATTTTGAGAAAATATTAGTCATATATTCAGATTTGTATGTATTTATTTCTAGATGGAAAAGTGTGGAATCAATTTGTTTTAACATTGATTTGTTTCAGTTGTAGTAGTAGTAAAGGCATTTTCATACATTTCATTGTCTTTTTTTCTTGCTTAGAGTGCAGTTCCAAATATTATTTTAAAAATATTGCCAGAAACAAGTGAAGGGGCTGTAGATCAATGGCAGAGCACTTGTGTACCATATGTGAGGCACTGGGTTCCATCCTTGGCACTGCATAAAAATAAACTAATAAAATAAAGGCATTCTGTCTACCTACAACTATAAAATTTAAGAAAAAAACGAAACAAGTAAAGTTCTTGTTTTCTCTCAGTTTTTGTTGTTAAAGAGGTTTATATTTTAATCTCTAGAAAATTAGTTGAACCAAAGTTCTACATATTCTTGGTAGTTAAAGTTAACATGGATTATATTTGACTTATACATTAAGTTACGATTTGATAAAAGAAACCTAACCACAGGGAATCCTAGTAAAAACTCATGGTGCTATTAGAAGTCTGTGACCACAACACCCTTGCCCATGATATTGTCTTGCTTGCTGGGTAGGAAAAAATTTCAGAGCCTCAGGGCAATGAACCAATTTCTTGTTAAGAATATTTCCTAATAATCTGGCACTTTCATTTTCATTTCTGTCTATGTAGGTCAGGTTTTTTTTTTTTTTAAATGTACAATTTAAAATGATCTTTAAACAGCTCAAATTCATCCCACTTTTTATGGGTTATTTCTGGGCAGCTCTAGTGGTGTTTAAAGTTCTCTGCTATTATTGTATTGTGCTGTTCTTCAGATGGGTGATGGTAATGAAGACATCAATCCTTTTTTTTTATAGGAAGAAATCAGGTTCAAATTCAAATTATATGTGTTTCGTCTTTTAAGAATCTTACAGGTTAAGATACTGCTTATTCTTTTTTTGCTGTTGTTTTTAAGGATCACCAGATAAGATGTTACTTGCTAGCTGAATTTTAGAGACTGAACTGGTCAATATCTTTAGCAGTTGTTGGCATTAGAGGTCTACTGAGATGTTTTCATCTTGGTCATTGAATTATGGTCTGAGATAGTTTGCTATACTCATACTTACGTTTTAGGATTTTATGAACATGATTAAACTTATATCCAATAACCACAAAGTAGTAATAAGTTGTAAGTGCTATCATGAAAAGACATGAAATCATGGTAGAGAAGAAGAAACACTTATGAAGAAAAAAGCAAAAAAAGGAAGCTCTATGTATGTACAATTAGCTTTTTCAGTGAGCGGACAGGAAAGGTAATTGATGAAGTGAAGGGGGGTATAATTGTGTCCAAGAACAGTAGTGCTCAACCTTGATATCCAGTAAAATCATCTGGAACTTTAAATATCTCAATGTCTAGGCCATGTCATTTAATAATTCTACCAGAATTCCTGTGGCTAGGACCCAGGTATTAATATAGAGTAAATCTTTCCTAAGGTTCCAGTGCTCAGCCAAGAGTGGGAATACTGGCCTTTAGTGCAACATTATTCAACAATAGACTAGGAATTTATAAAATGCAAAGGCTGAGATTGGCAAACATTGCAGCTGCAAGGGTGGCTGCACATGGATAGCATGAAAATGTACGTTTAAGTGGCATACATTCTGGGGCTACTAAGTATTTCACTATGATACTTGGTAACTTAGAGAATTCATCAGAGAAGAATCTGCTCAATTTTGGAAAGAGATGTCCTAAAGAGCAGGTATCAGCAAGGAGGAGAGGAGTATGCTTGGTTTTCAAACTTCAGTGAACTGATTCATCTTCCCAGCTAGTGGCATTAAACTTAAGTGACTAAATTAATTCAGATTTGAGACATTATTTCAATTCTTAGTTATTCTTAAATGGAATAAGTTATCCACATATTTAAATCCTTAACAGGTTAATCATCTTGATGTACATAAGACACTTGTTCCTTGTTTTATTTATTTATTTATTTATCTATTTTTAAATTTTTTACAGATTGCATTTTGATTCATTGAACACAAATGGGGTACATCATTATGTTTCTATGGTTGTACACGATGTGGATTCATAACATTCATGTAATCATACATGTACATAGGGTAATGATGTCTGTCTTATTCTACCATTTTTCATACCCCCTTCCTCTCATTTCCTTCTACATATTCTAGAGTTCCCCCATTATTCTCTCATTCCTCACCCACCCCACCCCATTATATATCATTCTCCACTTATCAGGGAAAACATTTGGCCTTTGGTTTTTTTGGGCTTGGCTTATTTCACTTAGCATGATATTCTCCAATTCCATCCATTCATTTGCAAATACTGTAATATTATTATTCTTCATTGCTGAATAATATTCCATTGTGTATATATACCAGAGTTTCTTTATCCATTCATCTGTTGAAGGGCATCTAGGTTGGTTCCACAATCTAGCTATTGTGAATTGAGCTGCTATAAACATTGATGTGGCTGTGTTACTGTAGTTTGCTGATTTTAGATCCTTTGGGTATAAACCAAGGAGTAGGATAACTGGGTCAAAAGGTGGGTCCATTCCAAGTTTTCTGGGGATTCTCCATACTGCTTTCCAGAGTGGTTGCACCAATTTGCAACTCCACCAGCAATGTAAAAGTGTGCCTTTTTCCCCACATCCACGCCAACATCTATTGTTTGTGTTCCTGATAATAGCCATTTTAATTGGAGTAAGATGAAATCTTAGAGTTATTTTACTTTGCATTTCTCTAATTACTAGAGGTGTTGAACACTTTTTCATATATTTATTAATTGCCTATGTGTCTTCTTCTGTAAAGTTTCTGTCCAGTTCCTTGGCCCATTTATTGATTTGGTTCTTTGTATTTTTGGTATAAAGTTTTGTAAGTTCTTTATAAATTTTGGAGATAAGTGCTCTATCTGAAGTGCCTGTGGAAGAGATTTTCTCCCACTCTGTAGGCTCTCTCTTCACATCCTTGATTGTATCCTTTGCTGAGAAAAAGCTTTCTAGTTTGAGTCCATCCCATTTATTGATTCTTGTTTTGATTTCTTGTGCTTTGGGAGTCTTGTTGAGAAAGTCTGATCCTAAGCCAACATGATGAAGATTCAGGCCTACTTTGTCTCCTATTAGGTGCAGGATCTTTGGTTTAATTCCTAAGTCCTTGATCCATTTTGAGTTGAGCTTTGTGCAGGATAAGAGATAGAGGTTTAATTTCATTTTACTGCATCTGGATTTCCAGTTTTGCCAGCACCATTTGTTGAACTGGCTATCTTTTCTCCATTGTATGTTTTTGGTTCCTTTGTCTAGTATGAGGTGACTGTATTTATGTAGTTTTTGTCTCTGTGTCTTCTATTCTGTACCATGGGTCTACCTGTCTATTTTGGTACCAATACCATGCCATTTTTGTTACTATTGCTCTGTAGTATAGTTTAATGTCTGGTATTGTGATACCTCCTGCTTCACTTTTTCTACTCAGCATTGTTTTGGCTATTCCAGGTCTCTTGTTCTTTCAGATGAAGTTCATGATTGCTTTCTCTATTTCTATGAGGAATGTCATTGGGATTTTAATTGGAATTGCATTGAATCTGTATAGTGCCTTTGGTAGTCCATTTTGACAATGTTAATTCTGCCTATCCAAGAAAACATGGGAGGATCTTTCCATCTTCTAAGATTTTCTTCAATTTCTTTCTTTAATGTTCCATAGTTTTCATTGTAGAGGTCTTTTACCTCTTTTGTTAGATTAATTCCCAAGTATTTTTTTTTTTTTAAGGTTATTGTGAATGGGTGGTTTTCCTAATTTCTCTTTCAGAGGATTCATCACATATGGATAGAAATGCATTAGATTTACACATATTGATTTTATATCCTGCTACTTTGCTGAATTAATTTATTAGTTCTAGAAGTTTCCTGGTGGAGTTTTTTTTTTTTTTTTTTGGATCTTCTAAGTGTAGGATCATGTCATTAGAAAATAGTGACAGCTTAAGTTCTTCTTTTCCCATTTGTATCCCTTGAATCTCTTTGGTCTGTCTAATTGCTCTGGCAAGTATTTCCAGGACAATGTTGAATAGAAGTGGTGAAAGAGGGCCTGCCTGTCTTGTTCCAGTTTTTAGAGGGAATGTTTTCAGTTTTTCTCCATTATGAATGATGTTGCCCGTGGGCTTAGCATAGATAGCCTTTACAATGTTGAGGTATGTTCCTACTATTCCTATTTTTTCTAGTATTTTAAGCATGAAGGGGTGCTGTATTTTATTTTGTCAAATGCTTTCTCAGCATCTATTAAAATAATCATATGATTCTTAACTTTAAGTCTTGTGATGTGACGAATTATATTTATTGATTTCTGGATGCTGAACCAACCTTGCATTCCTGTAGTAAACCCCACTTGATCATGGTGCACTATCTTTTAAGTATATTTTTGCGTGTGATTTGCCAGTATTTTGTTAAGGATTTTTGCATCTATGTTCATCAGGGATATTGGTCCAAAGTTTTCTTCCCTTGATGAGTCTTTGTCTGGTTTTGGTATCAGAGTGATACTAGCCTCCTAGAATGAATTTGGAAGGGTTCCCTCCTTTTCTGTTTCATGGAATACTTAGAGGTGAATTGGTATCAGTTCTCCTTTAAAGGTCTTGTAGAATTTGGCTGTGAATCCATCTGGTCCTGGGCTTTTCTTTGTTGGTAGGCTTCTGATGAGTTCTTCTATTCGGTGCTTGAAATTGATCTGATTAAAATATGTACGTCTTCCTGATTCAGTTTGGGAGGATCATATGTCTCTAAAAATTTGTCAATGTCTTAGAAATTTTCTAATTTGTTGGAGTATAGATTTTCAAAGTAGCTTCTAATTATGTTATGTATTTCAATGGTGTCTGTCGTGATCTTTCCTTTTCATCATGAATTCTAGAAATTTGAGTTTTCTGTTCCTTATTTTATGGTTCCCTGATTTATTAGTATTTCCTAACACATGTAGCATACTGACACTCCCTAAATTTCAAGAAATGTGGTCAGTATAGCCTCTTATTATCAATGTGATACAAAATTATTTTCAAATCCCTTCATTTTCAGAAGCTTTTCAGGTATATTAAGTAAATTAGGAATTTGTGAAATTCACTGAGGTATGAAAACAAAATAGTCTAAAACTAATTTCAGATGATCTTAAGTTTAACTATTCTTATATATTACTGTTAGGTTTTCTTGGTAGATTATTAGGAAACTTATAAACTCTTTTGGTATGTTTAAAATCAGTTCTTGGCATTATTTTTATTAAGGATAGTTTTAAAAATGGATTTGTTACACTCTATGTAGGCACATTTGGTAGTTACTAGTTTTTTTTTTTCCTTTTCCTTCTTTTTGTACTATGTGTTGGACCCAGGAGCACTCTACAACTGACCTACAACCTCAGCCCTTTTTTATTTTTTATGTTGAGGTGGGTGTCACTAAGTTGTCAAGTCTGGCCTTGAACCTATGATCCTCCTGCCTCAGCCTCCCGAGTAGCTGAGATTACAGGCTTTGCTCCTCTACACCTGGCTAGTATTTATTACTTTTTTTTTAAATTTACTTTAGATCTGGAATATATCTTAGACTATCTCCATATTTTGTAGGTGAGAAAAAGAGTCAAGGAGTATGTGACATCCTCAAGTTAGTTCTGCAGCCAGGACTAACCAGGATATCTTTCTTCCTTTTTTGTGGTACTTGGGATCAAACCTAGAGCTTTGTGCATGCTTGGAAAGAATTCTACCATTGAGCTATCCCCTCATTCCCATCCCCCTTTTAAACATTTTTGTGAAATAAAACAGACATAGAAAATACAAACAAATATGGAGCCTGATGAATTTTCTTATGATCCCCAACCAGATAATAAACAGAATGTTGCATCTATCCCAGAAAGGCCTCCCTCTGCCTTGCCTTCACATCTAAAGCCCTCTTCAGATATATGTAGGTTTTCTCATAAAAGCAATGACTCTTATAAGAATAATCCCCTTGAGTTCTTTATGGTTTTAACACAGCAAAGTGTATCCCAAGACACCATGGCTTGTTCTTTCATTTTAAAATTTGGAATATCTTTAAATCTTCAGGTTCCCCATTTATCCCTGTATTTTGTCCAGTATAGCTTGGGTTTTATTAATTTTCATACTCATAGTGAAATTAACTTGTCTTTTCTCTATATTTCCCGCAAAATGGCAGCTAGATCAGAGGTGGGATCAGACTCAGTAAATATTATATTATTCTTTTATCAGGAGTTACTTATGTCTGGTTTGCAATTACAATTCTATAATTTTATTTTCATTTATCAGTTGGAATAATTTTGAAGACTTTCCTCTCATTCTTTGGTTACCTGATGAGATAGGAAATTTAGGATAAATTCTTTTCTCCCAATTTTCAAGATACTGGATTGGTCCATACTTTGAATTGATCCCTGTCATAAATTCTTAATGATATTTCAGATAGTAAGACTTTGTGCATCACAATTATTATTTTTAGTGAAGCTCAGACTGTCCTATCTTTGGTCAGCAGAATTTTGTCTAGTTGGCTCCTACTCATTTTGGCATGACCCTAGTAGCTTTGCATTGCTTCATTCCTACCTGGTAAGATGATCTGTTCCTTGTATGTGCTTCTCATACTAGACCTTTCATCAGTCATTTTCTTTAGTGGGAGTGATATTTCAAGATTGCAATCTGGAGACCAAGAGGCTTACTACCAATGGGTTAGTTTCTATTTCTAGGCCTTTTCAGTGGAGAGGATAGCAAAAATGAAAGATGTGTGTTTCTGTATTTAAGAAGTTTGGCATATACTAGCTCTATCTCCAATTTGTTCTTCACCAATGCCCACATTGATTGAACATGTAGCTGTTACATTTCACACACTCTTCTTTGAGTTCTCATTGGTCTTCGCTTGTATGTATATTTGGTTTGAATGCTCACCAATAGTTCTTTTGTTGATATTTGTCTAGACATTTTTGTCTGTGAGAAGTTTGTTCTGTTGGAGATTCTTTAGAAGGCCTCTGAGGAACAATATTTCCTGAGTTTTCCACATTCACAGTATATGCCTTTTGTTGCTCAGGGTCAGTTTTACTGCATATAAAATCTTTGCCTCACATGCTTCCTCCCTGCCCCCTTAAGATGTTAAATTATGCTGCTTCCTTCTTGCATAAAGCATGACTGTGGTACTGTCCCAAAGGTTTGCTGGTAGCTAGTTTTTTTATTCCTTTTGGGTTACTGTCTTTCATCTTTTACCTGAATGTCTGAGTGGGATGATCGAGTATGCAGTGAACTATTTTAGCATATACTTCTAAAATTTCATGAAAGTATTGTTTTCTTGTTTTTCCTTTATAGGGATTTATTATCTATATATTGGGTTTTGGTCTAGTCTGTATTTAATATGCCACTTTCTCTCCAATGCTTTTTACCTTATTCTTTTTGATTTTTCAAAACATATCTTTCTAAAGAGAATCTGAATCTCATTTGACATTATCATGTTAATTCCTATATTCCTTCTTCATTAGTTTTCATTTCTGAAATGATTTTTTTCTCCTATTTTTTTGCCTTCAGTTCCCTCACATCATTTCTAATTTCTCATTCTTTAAATATTCATTTCATATCTTATATATTTCTCATTTTGAAATTGTAAACTACTGTTTGATTTATTGGTTTTCTTTGAGATGCCTTGTATCTTTTGTAGGCATGTTCTATTCAATTTTGATTACGCTCTCAGCACTTTTCCTCATTATAGAGTCCCATCTTGGAAGGAAGCTGTTATACAGAGACAGCAGTCAAATAAAGTATAAAAATGGTGACTGCCATGTCGGCCTAGGACCTGACAGGTCTTCCTTAACAAGACCCCTAAAGTGCAAGAAGTTAAATCAAGAATCAAAAAATGAGAAGGACTCAAACTAAAAAGCTTCTTTTAAGCAAAAGAAACAATCAATAATGTGAAGAGAGAGCCTACAGATCAAGAGAAAATCTTAAAAACCTGCACCTCAGATAAAGCATTAATCTCTAGGATGTATAAATAACTCAAAAAACTTAACACCAAAAAAACAAATAACCCAATCAATAAATGGGTTAAGGAACTGAACAGACACTTCACAGAAGAAGATAAAAATTGATCAACAAATATATGAAAAATGTTCAACATCTCTAGCAATTAGGGAAATGCAGATCAAAACTAAGATTTCATCTCACTCCAATCAGAATGGCAATGATCAAGAATACAAGCAACAATAGGTGTTGGTGAGGATGTGGGAAAAAGGTACACTCATACATTGCTGGTGGAACTGCAAATTGCTGCAACCACTATGTAAATGGTATGGAGATTCCTCAGAAAGCAGAATGGAGCCTCATTTGATCCAGTTATCCCATTCCTCGGTTTATACCCAAAAGACTTAAAATCAACATACTGCAGTGACACAACCACATCAATGTTTGGAGCAGCTCAACTCTCAAAAGCTTAACTATAGAACCAAACTAGATGCCCTTCAACAGATGAATGGATAAAGAAAATATCGTGTGTGGGATATATATACATATGTATATCCCACACACAATATATGTATACACACACACACACACACACACACACACACACACATGGTGGAATATTACTCAGTTTTAAAGAAGAATGAATTTCTGGTATTTGCTGGTAAATGGATGGAGTTAGAGAATATCATGCTAAGTGAAATAAGCCAAACCCAAAAAACCAGAGGCTGAATGTTTTCTCTGATATGCAGGAGATAAGTCACAATAAGGGAAGGGTTAAGGAAGAACAGTTACTTTATATTAGGTAGAGGGGAGTGAAGGGAGGGGAAGGAGTATGGGGGAAGGAAAGATAGTGGAGTGAAACAGACATTATTACCTCATGTGCATGTATGACTGCATGGCCAAGTTGAAGTCTGATTCATACCTGGCATATGTTATATTCTAACTTATTTCACTGACATCATTATTCATTTAAAAAATAGTTAATTTCCTTTAGTTTATATTTCATTTCGCTTTAGGATTTCATCCATCCTTCTTGAATTTATTTTTTCTTTTATGTGTATATGAGACATTGACATGCTTCCAAAAGTCAAAACTATAAAAGAGGTGTATCCGGAAAACTGTCACTAACACCTCCTCTTTCCTCTGCAGTGTTCTTTTCCTTCATCCTTCTGCCCTGTTCTCACCTACTATCTGAAGGAGTGTGATCTTAACAGTTGCTAGTTCTTTCCTATGTCTTTTAGCGCAAATGAAGAAATATGAGTATTTTCTTATTTCTTTCCTAAACATATTCTTTTGCATACATTTTTCTACTTCAAAGAATTGCTTGAGCGGTTGGAAACTATTCTTCAATATGTAAAACAGTGGAAAAGATAGTGTCTTTATGAAGGAAATGGGTCAGTGGCAGGAGAGCTCTTTCATGGAAGAGAAGTTGATACTGGTTAAGTATGAATAGATAACAACAGAAGGTATTGTGTTGAATTTTTATTTCAAGTTAATTTATAATTGTCTAAAATTAGTATTGGATTATTAGGGTTTTAAGCCTTTTTATAGGAATATTTTAGAAATTAGAAGCAAAGCAGCACATTTTCTGAATTTTTATTATATTTCTTTTTAAAATGTACTTGGTAATTCTAACCTTTAAACATACGCTTTTTTGTAGTACTTTTTACCTTTCATGTTTTTGCTATAAGCTTGTATAAAATCATATATGAATAACAAATTTTATTGGCTCTGGATATTGGTTTGGATTATAAAAATTTCTTATTGATTCACATTTTATATTTTTATTTTGTAATTTTCCATTTTTATTGGTGTATAATTAAACATAATGGTGAGATTTGCTGTTACATATTTGTACATTCTGGATTATAAATTTTCTGAAAACAAGTCATTCATGCTGCAGTGACAGCTTAGTATTTCTGTTGATAAGTGATGTCAGAGGTGCTTAAAATCTTCTGAAACATGAAAGGATTGTCATAATGTATTTGAACAATAATAATCATGATGGTAATTTAGGTTACAATTGTCCTCTTGGCAGCAACTGTGCTTACCCTTGTTTTGTACTGTGTTGACTCTGCTGTTTTCTTAAAATATTTTTATCACTGCTAGCTATTTTTTAAATGTTCTTTGCATTTTGTATCATCTCTCTTAAGAAGTCTCACCACCTGATTAGTGACTTAAAAGGCACGAACATGGACTTATACCCTTATTGAGATATGCAAGAGTATGCACACAGATTTTGAGAACTTAGGCTTTTTATTGATGGCATTTTTTTCTTTTTTGTTGCTATTTACGTGCTTAGAATTATGAAGTAAATGCCATGGACAATGATCTGGAATTTAACTAACTTCATCCAAAGATTAAGATTTTAGCACATTCTCATGTGTCTTGAAACTTTTCATTTTTTATCTCTAATGGCTGTATCTTTTGGGTCTTCATGTTAAAAAAAGTTGATATTCTTTATAGGTATAAGTGTGATTGAAAGACTAGAATATTAGCTGCAGTTCAGGATGCCTGGAGAAATTTGGCATAGATTGCTATTCTGGGAGGAATAAAGTAGGATTTAGGGATTTGGATAGCAATCTACATCCATTAGAGTAGCATTTAAGAATATAATGTGAGTCTGGTGATGTCTCAGATAATCTAGGCAAACTTTTGTTTTAAACAACTGACAGGTGTCATTATGCTATTATTTCTATATCATCAAATGATAATTTCAAGGTTGTTTAAAAATCATTCAATTATTTGAAAAATGAAAGATCAGTTCTTTAATACTTTCCACTGGTTATTGGAAATACATTGTATTTTTATTTTGTCTTAAAAATGATATCCCAAGTTTCTCTACAAACAAATAAGATAGAATAGTGAGGAAACATACTGAGTAAGTCTTATATCTAAACTAAGAGGGAGGGCAGGCAGGAACAAAGGAATCAGGTCAAGAGTGATGAAAGGATAAAATGATATTTTACCTGAATAATAATGTCAAAGGAACCTTTAGCTTAAATCATATGAACTATATAACACCCGAAGAACTTAAAGGTTAACATTCTACACTGAATTAAAATGATAGCCATTTAGTCAGTTTTCCACAGTGAATCACAGTTTGACTTTCCAGTTAGTTCAGAGACTACAGTGCTCACAATCATGGTCATTAACTCAGTGACAACAAAACAGATCAGTTGTTACCACACATAAGGTCGGGTCTTGTGACTCTCAGGTGTTCAGTAAAACCAACGCTGACTCTTCCTCATAACTTTTCCTTAAACCTAGTACTCTTCTGGGCGCTCACATTCCAGCCTGTGTGGAAGCTGCAGCATGCTGTCTCTGTGGCTGTTCGGCTAGCTCTTTTTCTACATTATGGTCCTATTTCTGCTGAATTGTTCTTCAAGTCTTTGTCAATTTCAGTTTTCTAAAATAACTGTCTTTTTAGAACACTGGAACTATCAGTAAAAATTAAATTTAAAAATTTTTCAATTTTATTTTTCAAATACAACAATTCTGATATATTACTGATGTTAAGTGATTTCTTTTGCTTGATATCAATGTTGTAAAGAGGTTTTTGCGTACCACTCCAAACTCCCCACATTTTGCAGGTTGAACATCCTGTTGGATGTGTCTGGGGGTCTTTAGCAAATGGACATTCCACTAGCAACAGTTTCCTTTCAGGCATGAAGCTATTCAAAACTTGAGTCTGGAAAGTTCCCATGGGTTTAACAGATCAAACTATGAAGAACGCAAGCTTCAGATCCAGCTTTCTCTGTGTTTGCCTTAGGTCAAATAACTTGGTTTTTAGAGAATAGCTTTAAGTGGCTTAGACACTGATAAAAGCTATTTTGTTCACACTCATCTCTATTTTGTTTTATGGTTAGCCCTACTTAAATCTAGAATTTAATGGAGTCTAGTAAAAAAATGTGTGGGTCTTGTGAATATGAAAAAAATAATATGAGGAAAGAGGAAAATAAACTATTACAGTGTTTGTTATATTCCTAATATTTCAAAGTTTATTAGATGCTTATAAATTGGTATGACTGTGTAGTTTATAAATGTCTATGCACTATATTAATTAAAAGACCATAGGCTGTGTTGGCAAGTTGGCTAATATTATTGGCATTTTTAACCATAGTTGCTATTTGTGGAAGAAATTATTTGGTTATGTTAATTTAAAAAACTGGTTAAAAAAAAAAGAGTTAGGAAAGGAAATGGTTATTTATCACCTTTTATTAGTTTCCCGGCACAAGATTTTATGCTGGTTTTATTTATTTATTTATTTATTTATTTATTTATTTTTATTTGTGACTTTTATTTTCTTGATCAGTCTTCCAGAGGTCTATCAAAGATCAGTGTCTGGTTTGGTTGTTCTTCTATTTTATATATTTGTTTAATATTCCATTAGTTTCTGCTCTTAATCTTTATTTATCTGTTTGTGTATTTATTTATTTATTGATACCAGGGATTGAACCCCAGGAATCTCTACTACTGAGCTACATCCCTAGCCCTTTTTATTTTAAGACAGGGTCTCACTATGCTGCTTAGGGCCTTGCTAAGTTGCTGAGACTGATCTTGTACTTGTGATCCTCCTGCCTCAGCTTCTCCAGTTGTTGGAATTATAAGCATACACCATCATGGTTTTAGAGAAACATAAATGGTAAAGGAAATAAGTATGTGTGTAAATATGTATTACTTTTTATGTCTTAAGAATACCTTCAGAATTTAATAAGGAATATGACAAGTATAATCTATGTACTTTTTTCCTATCCTATATTTGGTATTTTAGAGTAAAATTTACTAAGGGACTAAAAATAATTTAAAATTATGTTGGATAAATATCCTTCTAGTTTTTGTGATGTCAGTAGACATCCTTATCTCACTAATGTGTTTTGATAGCACAGGAGATAAGGTTTATAAGAATTTTTATCTTCATGGCCAATGGACTTTGGAGATTTATAGTCACGAGTGTCCTTCCCCTCGCTCCTTCTACCTCCCATTTCCTTTGAAGTTAGGTAAAATGAACAAAAGTAGACCTGTGTTGAAAGGAACGTTTCTGATTCTTGTAACATATTTTCCCCCTCATTTGACTTTCTTACCTATATTTTGATAGCCACATAATGAATATAAGAGTAGAAACTGTGATGAGATCCAGTCTCTCAATTAGTAGACCTATTGTCTATGTATTGAATTTCAAATATTCCTCTCACGGTAAGTATTTGTTGCAGAATGTGTGTGTGTGGATGATTTATTTTCTTCTTTTTTATTTTAATCCTTAGTGAGTGTATAGCTTTAATTTTATCATAAATCCATTCATTCATTTGGGCAGGCATTTTGCAAAGGACTGGTGATGGAATGATGAGTTAGGCTGAAGGAGACACTGCCCCAGTCAGGTTCATACTAGTGGACATCATAAGGAGATGTTGGCATGTACTAAAGACTCCTCCTACTTCCTAGAAGGTTTGGCCCTCTAGCTCATTGCTTGTCTTCCTCCTGCTACTACTGTGATTGTCTGTGACAGCTTCACTCTCATAGATGATCCATCCAATATTTTACTCTCATTTACTTGATCACTCCAAGTGATATTTGTGTCTCTAGCCAATCTCAGGTACCCATTACCTGGGAGAATAAAATACTACCTCTAAATATTATACACAGACTTCCTTTCCTGAGTACTGTCTTTCTTTCTTACTATGCCCACTTGAAGACTACTATGACACATTGGAAATAATAATTCATTTATTCTACAGTTATTTCATGTCTATCACCTCCCTACCATGTGTCCTTTCCTCCTTATACCCACAGTTCTTAAATGCAAAGCATCAGTTCATTTGCTTCTCTGTTGATAGGAACCCTGTCCTTGTTTCAACTAAATCACCCGCCCACCTCCTCTGCACATGCACCTCAGCATGGTGTGCACCTGAGAAGAAGCTACATTGACACATCCATTCTGAACCACCATGTTTCACAAGTGAGACCTTAACAGAGTGCAGTTATCCTACCACATGTGGGTAGTTAAGGTACTTCTTTACTTCCTGAAAACAATTTCATACCTGTGGTACTAATCACTTCTAGCTGATTATATTACCTCTGTTTTAACTGAGAATGATGATATAGTCAGAAAAGTATTGTCACATTTTATTTTCTACTTTTACTTTCTAACAGATCCACCAGAACCTATTCCCTTCAACTCTGCTTTTGTTCTTCTTCCAGGGATGTACTTTCCCTATAACTGTGTAAGACCTGCCTCTCCTCTTGTATACACATCTTCATCACCTACTCACAGGGCTTTTGCTTTTTTTTTTTTCCCCCCACATTCATACCTACTCCGCATCTTCAATTGCTTCTGTTTGGGTTTTACACCCCATTCCTCCAAAAATCATACTCTGGGTAACCTTCTAGCTACTTTCCTAATTATTTGTTCCTATTCACAAAAGCCTTCTCAACAGAGTCATCTATCCTATCAGACTAAAGCTGCTTCTATCAAGGTGTTGGTGATCGAGATCAGTAGGTAACAGCTCTACTTGCTTACTTGAGACCAAAACGTAGGTAGGCATTGTCCCTGAATTTTGATTCCCTCACACCTCACATTCTCATTATCAGCAAGTCCTGCCTGCTGTACATGCAAAATCAACCTCTGTGTTGAGTAAATGTCATGCTTCCCATCACTGGCAATTTATATAGGCTACTGTCAACTCTTGACCAAAGATGGCAGTAGATTTCCATAGTTAACAGGGTCTCCTTGTTTGATGTTTTACTATGTACTGCTTGTTGCCACACAGAAGTTAAAATAATTCAACAACAACAACAACAACAAAAATCTTAATTAGGTCTTACACTTTCTATGTGCAGAACCCTCCAGCATTTTTCCATCCTGCTCTCCACCTGGCTTTTTATCATCTGGAATACTTGCAAGATATTGCCATAGTATTTTTCTTTAATAAATTACCACCTGAAGTCTTTACCATGATTTATGGAACTCTGCCAGGGAATGGGAAACTTTTTCTTTTTCTTTCTTTTTTTGTAATTTTTTGGTTGTCAATGGATCTTATTTATTTATTTATTTATTTATTTATTTTTATGTGGTGCTGAGAATCGAACCCAGTGCCTCACACATGCTAGGCAAGGGCTCCACCACTGAGCCACAACCCCACCCCAGGGAACTTTTCCTTAAAGGAACAGATGGTAAATATTTTAGGCCTCATATGTCACATACATATGGTTTCAGTTGCTTCTGCTGATGCAGTCTGTTCTCGCTTCCTCTTCCTCCCTTTTTGCTTTTTCATTCTCCTCTTCTTATTTACTAGCCTTTAAAAGTAGACAAACCAGGGGCTGCAGTTGTAGCTCAGTGGTGGAGTGCTTGCCTGGCATGTGTGAGGCACTGGGTTCGATCCTCAGCACCACATAAAAATAAATAAATACAATAAAGGTATTATGTTCACCTACAACTTTAAAAAAATTAAAAAATAGAAAAACCATTCTGGGTACAAGTCATAATCATCTGGCACTTGGGCTGTAGTTTGTCAAGCACAGGCCTGTAGGATGAGACTCTTGCTTTGTATACCAGTCCTTGTCTGCATCTCTTTGCTTGGCTCACTGGAACTTACATGAGTCATCTTGCACTTTTGTGAACTTGCCAAGTCCCCTCATGCCTCCTGGTTTTGTATTTGCTTTTTCATTTTACTTGGAATGATCTCCCAGTTTTCCCATGCTTCCTCCTTCTCTTCATTCTGGTCTCTGTACACATTTTATTTGCTTAGAAAACAATGGTTTTTAAGTGAGATTAAGGTTAATAGATGGGACAGGTAGCTTATTTTTTTTTAAATTAATTCCACAATTGTATGAGTATTGCATTTAGAAACTACTACATGGGACTTACTCATATATTGTTGAAGAAAACAATCTATTTAGTTGTAGTTTATTTTGAACCTGTAAGAATTGTAATTATTTCAATAGTAAATTTTGAATGGATTATAAAAGATCATCTAGTTCAACCTCCATTGATGCATTTTAGAAAGAAATATTGGCAGACAGTATGTATAGGAAACTTGATAATAACAAGAAATTGTAATCAACCTACATAACCAAGAGTGAGAGACTAATTAGGAAATTAATGTCATGGTAATAGTGGGCAGGAGCAAGTCATTCTTTAAGACTTATTTGTTGGGCCAGGGATGTGACTCAGTGATAGAATGCTTGTCTTGCATGTATGAGACCCTGGGTTTGATCACTAATATTCCAAAAAAAAGTTATTTATTGATATCATAATATGTTTGTGAAATATTGATATATTGTTCAGTAGCCTATAGAAGAATAGGTTATCATAATAATATTTTTATAAATAAAGTATGTATGTTCAAGTCTAACTATATATAGAATATTCAGTACTTTTTTATATATGAGAAAAATGCTTTAAGTGTAAACATTGGATTAATCATTGTCATTTTATTTATTTTTTTAATCATAATCATTTTAAATCACCTTTTTTCTTGTTGCTTTTTCTGTGTTTCCCAAATTTTCTGGGTTAAACCATACTTTGGGAATTTAAAGCAAAAAAGGACATTGATAAGCAAAGATATCTGACTCACTATGTTAGTGCAAGTCAGATATATTTTTTGTTACTGATATCAGTAATGTAGTAAAAATTGGATGTTCATTTTTACACTGCTCCCTGTTTTGCTTTATTTTCTTTTTTCTTTCTTTATCTGCTTCCTTACCTTCTTACTTGTGCTACTGAGCATTCAACCCAGGGATTCTCTACCATTGAGCTACATCATCAGCCCTTTTTATTCTTTGAGACAGGTTCTTGCTAGTTGCCTAGGGTGTGCTTGAATTTTTCATCCTCCTCCTGCCTCAGCTTCCTGAAGAGCTAGGATTACAGGCTGTGCTGGTGCACCTGGCTTTTTGTTGTTTGGAATACTCTTTAGATATTGCCATAGAATTTTTCTTTAAAAATTACCACTTTGATATTGACATGAATATGGAAAAACTTTTTTTTAATAATACTAATTTGTTTTGTTCTATTGCTTATGTTTTCATAAGCAAGGTTATAGCAAATGAATAAAACAAGAGAAGTGGTTTTTTAAAAAGCACCTGATTTCCTGTCATCTCAAATCATCTGCTTTCAAACATAAGCATTTCCTTGCCTTACCTTTGATGTCTAAGGTATAATTTAAATAGATACAATTTAGGACTTTATTGATACTCTGACAGTCTCATCATTTTCCATGCAGGCTATAAATATACCTCTTAATAGGTCTCTCAGCTTTTGATCTCAGAGTGAAAGTCGAAGTTCTTTGGGTGGCCTGTAAAGTTTACAGGCTCCTCTATCACAATGTTTTTCTACAGATAGCTGCCTGGTTGACTGTCTTACCTTCTTCAGATCTTTATGGAAACCTTTTGATTCATCTCTGCAAGAATCTCTTTGACCATCATGTGTAAATTGTGTGCCTTTTCCTGTTTTTATTTTTTCTATAAGTTATTACCATTTATAAATACATTTTAATTATTTATTACATGCCTCTTCCCTTTAGAATAAAGGTAGGAGAAACTGCTATGTGCTCACCAATTATAACAGTATATAATATTAGTAGGCACTCAATGTTTGTCAGATAATGAGTGAACTCCACCTTTTCCAATCCATATTTCATACAATACTAGATCCTTCCAAAATTCTCCCAGGGAAGCTAAATGTGTAGCAGTGCTTTATCACTCCATGATCTGGTCTTTATATCTATAGTAATATGTTTTTCTTTCTCATTCTGGACTGTTCCTTTGTAATACTTTGATTTCCTAATCTCTTACTTCTCTTTCCCATGTTACTCAGTGTTATGGTTTAGATGTGAATTGTTCCCCTAAAGCTCATGTGTGAGACAATGCAAGAAGGCTTACAGGTGGAATGATTGGGTTATGAAGAGCCTTAATCAGTGAATTAATCCCATGAGTGGTAAGTGCAGGCAGGTAGGATGTGGCTGGAGGAGGTGGGTCATTGAGAGTGTGACTTTGGGGTATATATTTTGCATTTGGTGAGTGGAGTCTCTCTTTGCTTCCTGACCTGCCTTGTGCCACTTTCCTCTACCAACTTTTCTGCCATAATGTTCTCACTTCAAGCCACAAGAAATGGAGCTGGCCTTCTATGAACTGAGACCTCTGAAACCATGAGCCCCCCTAAATAAACTTTTCCTCCTCTAAAATTATTATTTTGGGTGTTTTTGGTCATGGCATTGAAAAAGCTGTCTAGAATACTCAGGCTTCCCTTTTCTGCTCTACCAAGTTAGATGTTCTTAGTTTGGTTCTCTTGATTCTGTTAAAGAAATTAGACTGCACAGATAATCATCATTCTGTTCTGTGTTTCTCCTTCTACACATAATTTTGATAATTCCTGTGTCAACATTGCCAAGAAGTAGACTCTCAATAGTAACTGGATGAATCAAAGACTGTAGCATTTTCTATGTTGCTCAGAGTGCTAATTTTCATAGGGTAATTCTTATATTCAGTATTCATAATTATTTTGAATGGTACTAAAATAAAATTTTGTAAGATATTTCCTGATCCACACTTAATAGTTTTCCATGACCTTTTGTATGTGAAAAAGCAATTATTTTAACTTGTAAGCCTTTTGATATGTTATTATCTTTTGTGAATACCATGGATTTAAGAATTTATAGATTTATGGGTGGAAGTAAGGAAATCATCCCTCAAAATAATAGTAATCATAGTGTAATGCCCAAGTCGACGAGTCCCCCAAAGACCACCAGGGAGCCAGAGTCCGATGCAAGTACAAAAGGACCAGTTTATTCAAGCAGCTGCTCGGGCACTCGACACAGACCAGCACAAATTTACAAGCTGTTTTATACACTTCAGACAAAGGGACTCAGTTTCTCTTTTACAATTGGAGGGTTTGTGTCCTTGTTTGCTGGATACATTTTGGCTGCCAAGTTTTAGTCATCATAGTAACCACTGGTCTACATGAGGTCAGCAGTGAGGTCAGCTTGACCGCAGTGCGGCGGGGGGGGGGGGGGGGGGGATCCCCCATTACCCCTAGCAACAACCTAAATTAGCTGCCAGGATCATCCTGTTATCTAGCTAGGCTGACTTCAGCTCCTCTGCAGCTTTTCATTTTTAACCCCCTTTTTTTTTATTTTAATTTTTATTTTTTTTTAACCCCTTTTTAGCATTAGCAGCTCTGGCAACTTTTTAAGTTAACTCACTGGGGCCTTACAATAGTAGTTGTGTGCAGCTGTTAAAAGAAGAGGCAAGATTAATTTGTTATCTTATGAATAATCTTTGATGCAGCATAAATTTAAAAATTTTTAGGTTATTGAAACCTGCAAACAGGTTTACATCGTGATGGAGTTTGGAAGCAGGGGATTGATTTTTTACCTCATTCTGCCTGGGGCATGCAGGAGGGAGGAGGAGGCCTGGAGGCTGTTTAGGCAAATCATGAGTGCCATGTGCTACTGCCACAAGATGCACATTGTGCATGAATACCTGAAGCCAGAGAACATTGTGCTGGATGCCAGGGACAATATCAGATTCATCGACTTTGGTTTAAGCATCATTTTTAAGCCTGGGCAGAAGCTGAATAAGTTCTGGGTACTCTTAAGTACCTAGCCCTGTAAGTTATCTGGAAGGAAATACACGAGGGTCCCCCTGTGGATAGCTGGAGCCCGGGTGTCATTCTATATTTTATGTTGACTGGAAACCACCCATTTAGGGTGGCCAGCAATAAGGGGCTGAGGAGGCAGATCTTGCCCTCCAAGTTGAAATTTCCCCAGCACGTCTCGGCCAAAGCACAAAGACTCATCAAGAAAATTCTGACAGTGGACACCAGAGCAAGGCTCTTGGTAAAAGACGTCTTGGAGGACCCCTGGATGAATCAGGGTGAGGAGAATTTATCTTCTCATGATGAGCCCCTCACCAGCCTCTCAGACCTCACAGTGTTGACCGTCCTCTTTGACATGGGCTTCAACCTATACAGTACGTGGGTGTCTCTATCCAAGAGGAGGTTTGACGATGCCATGGCTGCGTATCTCCTGGTGCAGCAGCAGATAAGCCAGGGGACAGGCCGCATGATGCCTGTGAGGTGGAGGGTGCTACCTCAGCTGTTCCCCAGGGATCCTTCCGTGTTCCCTGTCCTCCCAAAGAGGAGGGCGAGTGAGCCTGCCCTACACACCTCCCCCTTGCCCTGTGAACCTCAGCCACCTGAGGAGGCCAAAGAGTCAGGGCAGAAGGTTGAGAGAAGTTCCAGCGTGCCTGCCATTAGACTCTGCTTCCTGCATGACAAGACCCCCCACTCCCAGCCTAGCCTCCCAGCCTGATTCTGTGTGTGACAAACCCGGACCCTGCATATCAGCCGACAGCCACGTCTCCCAAGATGCCACCACAGCACATCCCCAGGACCACAGCAAGTGCTGGAAGCGGGTGAGGCAGAGGATCACTGCCTGCTTCTGCCAACTGTGCTCTTGCATACCCTCCTGTGTTAGCGAAGACGTGGCTGAGACACAGGGAGACCAGAGACCTGCTAAGTTTGGAAACTGGGTGGTTCCTATCTAAATTCAGACCTCAGATGGACCAAACAAACACACAGCCAGCCAGAGGACCCTTTGCTCCGTGGATGCTGTTGTCACTATGTGGACATTGGTCATGTGGACTCAAACAGCTGCAGGACTGAGTGTGCGCACTGGCTCGGGCTTCTCCACGTGAAGTCCAGCCAGGAGCAAATGTGGATCTACCTGGACATCAGGTGTCTCCTCTGCCCCCACCTGGGAGAGACATCAGATGAGACTGTTTTCCCTGGGACACTTCCCTGCCCTGCTCTTCTCTGTCTTTTCTCCCATGTTCCTGGCATGGCAGAGATGTTTCTTAATAAATGTTTCTCTCAAATCTCATAGTCAAATTTATGTTCTAGAAATTTGAAAAGGCTGATGTAAAAAAATTGGGGTGGGGTTCTGAGTGAGGGCTGGAGCCCACCAGATGTCCTCTCCAAGGCCAGAATCACTGGGCCTTCCTTTCCTGTTCAGTGTAGATAGACTTGCTCACCTAGAGCCAGTATAGGTGGGGATTCAGTTGCCTTAGTGAAGAGGGTCTCTGGCCTCTAGCCAGTGTAGATGAGCACTCACTTGCTTTGATCTAGTGCCAATGTAGACTTGCTCCCCTTAACCTAGTTAGAGATTTTGCCTTAGAGCTAGTGTAGATATGAGTGACTTTGAGCTGGTGGCCTTTGGCAGACGGAATCCCTCCCTGAGGTCTATGGAGAGGGTGGTGGCCACTGTTGAAGAAATCACATCTGAGAAGGTATTGGAGACCCCAGAGTGTTCTAGGCATCATCCTCTTCATCCTGTTTTCAGGGCAGGTAAAGGAGGGCCAGGGAGTGTAGGGTGGCCTGCCTGCAGCAGGGACTGTGTGCCTCACCACCTGCCATGCTGCCTCACCATCCAAATCATCCTGCTGAAGGTAGCAGAGAAGGAAGCACATGAGGTTTGGGGCGTGGAGATGACAAGCCATCTTATGGATGCTACTTATGTAAAAGCAAAGTGTACCCATGAGGAATTGCTCTTTGCTTTGGGTTCTCTTGATGCTGAAGTTTGTAAATTGAAATGTGCACAAATGAAGATAGGGAAATACTTGAGTTAGCCAGGATGGGAGGCTTCTAACACTTTCCATCCCCGATATCTCCACAGGACTGCACCCCCAGAGCCATGTGCAGCTTCTTCCTGTATTCCCCTTAGTGGTCAGAAATGGATACTTTTATAAAAAGGTATGTCACATCTGTGATTTTAATAGTTTTCTATTTTCCCATAGGGCACCAGTTTCGATATTATCAGATGATAGGAAGTATTTTAAAGAGAATCTCTTTGCATCTTTTTCTAAAGAAAAAATCCCAGTGGTGGTAAATCCCCCTAAGGCAAAGGCTCTTCCCAGCTTGAGGCTGAGGCACGTGGTGTGCAGCCAGGAAGTGGCCATTTTCTGGTCCAAACTTGCCCTGGGGGAGGGATTGCCTAATGGCTGCCTGAAAGCTTATGGTGTGCAGGAAATTCTGGGAAACAGGAGAGGCCCAGTGAGGATCATGGAGGAGTGTGCCTGAGGAGGACCCCAGGCCCAGGTGGACAACTCCAGGCCCACATGGGGACAGTCACAGAGGCGTGCAGGGGTCCTGGAGGATGGAGGGAGGAGTATAGAGGAGGAATGCCTTTTTGCCTTTTGTGTGGCTTGTTCTCAGGAGCAGAGAGACAGGGTGTCCTAGCTGGAATTTTCCTTGGGCCTTCCCCTGGGCCCAGCTATGTGTCAGGCAGGTGTTCTCCCTGTGGCTCCTAGAAACAGATGGTGGCCTTCCCTGTGTGGGCAATGTAACTCCCCCTCTCTAGGTAAGAAGGAAGGGCTGTTTCACTTACTCAATTTTTTCAATAGGTGGATGCCGAGCTCCTTCATGCTGAGGCCTTTTCATTAAGTAGGGCTGAAACCAAGGGTTCCATCCTTACAGCTTCCACTCCATTTTCCACTGTTGGTCTCAGATGCCTGGTCTCCCCAGGGCCTCCTTGCTCCACCACTTCCCGTGGCCTCTCTTTTGCCTGCTAGACACAGTGAAGTAAAGTAAGGATGGTGACTGTGGTCAGTGGCAGGTGTAAGCTCAGGCGGGCTCAGTGGGCTCAACAGCGGGACCAAATGTAAATTCGGCATGTCTCAGCGGGCACAGTTAGCAGCCAAATAAAATGGGACAGAAAAGTGGCCGAAGCAAGCTTTATTGGAATTTGGCTCTCGGGCGAAATTCCCAGACCCCCGGGGTATAGGGACCCAGAGAAAATCCGCATATGGCCCTGGGCTATAGACTAGGATGGGAGGGGGTCTTGTTGAGTGACAGGTGGGTGTGAAGGGTCAGTGGAACTTTTCATCCACCTTGCTGCAAACTTTCTGGTCACCTTTGGTGGGCTGGTCTTTGTTCTAGCTGCTCAGCTTTGCTCCCTACAGTCGCCTAATTTCCGACCTAACAGCAGGTCCTCACCTGAGAGGAGTTTATCGGCAGGTGTGACATTCATCTTCACAAACCCTGAATTGAACAGGCCTCATTTATACAGTGGCAACTAAATAAACCTTTTAAAAAAATGATTAATTCAACTAACAACTTTAAACACAGTATACACAGTTTAGATGAAATAGGTCAATTTTTGGTAAAGATGAACTACCAGAAGAACATGAGCACTTACATGGTCCAGTGACCATTAAGAAAATTAAGTTCCTAATTTGAAAATCTCAAGAAGATAGTCAGATACAGATGGTATCAGTGACAATTTCTACCCAAGTGTCCTCATAAGGAGAGTAAAGATAATGTCCCTTGTGGTGACTGATGCACAAGAATATCTAGCATTGACACCTTCACCAGAAGCTAGGAAGCAGTCTTAGTGGGAGAATGACCTTGATAACAACTTCTTGATTTTGAACATGTATTCCCCAGAAGAACAAGAGAATGTGTGTGTTGTTTTAAACCACTTTCTTTGTGCTACTTTCTTATGGCTGCCTTAGGAAGTCATACACAGGGGAGCTTAACTTGATAGAAACCAACCAAACTGGCATAGCTAACATTATATTTCATGGTGAAAGGATGAACAAGATAAGAATATCAGCTCTCAACATCTTTATTCACTAGCGCTGGAAGTTCTACCAGAGCATTAAGGCAAGAACAGGAAATGAAATGCCTACAAATCACAAAGGAAGAAGAAAGCAGTCCCCATTTGAATATGACATGATTTCACACAGAAAAAAAATTTTATAGGCTCCCAAGAATTCCTAGAACTTATTAGTAAGTTCAGCAGGATTTCAAGATTCAGAATGAATATATAAAAATCCATTTTATGTCTGTACAGTAGGAGTGAATTTGTAGAAAATTAACCTAAAAACACAACATTATTTACAATTGCTCCAAAAAGGTACTCAACTGTAGTTTGAACAATTTATGGTATGGGCCTTCAATATTGAAAATACAAAATAATGATGATGAAGCAAAGATGATCCAAATACAGGGAGAGACCATCTATGTTTTTGAATTGGGAGATTTAGTTGTATTTGCTTATTTATTTGGATTGTAGGAAGAACCCAGTTCCCTGCACTTGTGGGAATGAGAGTCCTACTTCCTTTCTGCTCCTTGCTGAGGAATATTTTCATTTTTTCTAGTTCACCTGGAGTCCACCAGAAGTCCACAGCTTTTGTTCCCTTTCCTTAATTTTCAGAATCAGTAAAGCTGGTTGAGTCCCTCTCATATTTTGATTCTTCCATTTCGTCCTCCTCATCCAGTTTAGTTTTGGTTTTTAAGAGTCATGTGATTCAATTGGACAAATTGGGTAATCAGATAATCTCCTTATTGGAAAACCATCTGATCAGCAACCTTGTTTCCTGTTTTACTACGTGAGGTAACATATAAATATATAGGTTCTGGAATTAGGTTGTACGCACCTTTTGGTGGTCAGGATGATTACCCTACCTACCACACATGCCTAGCCCTTTGATGACTTCCTGTTGCCTGTGGCATTGTGTATAAGATTTTCAAGATCACATTCTTTCCTTCTTGGTTGGTTTAACTTCTGATTCAGTTACCTATGGTGTTCAGCACAAGCCATATCTTTTATGGTTAGTGTCTCTGTGTTTATTCTCGCCTTAGGAATCTCTCCCCTTTCTACAACTTAATCTTCAAAACTCAGGTCAGAAGTCAGAGGCTTCGGAACCACAGGGGAGAGAGAGAGGGTGGGGGAGGGAGAGAGATATTAGATTACTTTCTTTTTTTTTTATTTTATTTTATTGTAAGCAAATGGAATACATGTTTCTCTGTTTGTACATGGCGTAAAGGCATACCATTTGTGTAATCATAAATTTACATAGGGTAATGTTGTTTGATTCATTCTGTTATTTTTTCCCTTCCCCCCACCCCTCCCACCCCTCTTTTCCTTCTATACAGAGCTTCCTTCCTTCATACTTGCCCCCCTCCCTAACCCTAACTCTAACCCTAACACTAACCCTTCCTTCCCCCCATTATGTGTCATCATCCACTTATTAGCGATATCATTCTTCCTTTGGCTTTTTGAGATCGGCTTATCTCACTTAGCATGATATTCTCCAATTTCATCCATTTGCCTGCAAATGCCATAATTTTATCATTCTTTATGGCTGAGTAATATTCCATTGTATATATATATACCACAGTTTCTTTATCCACTCATCAATTGAAGGGCATCTAGGTTGGTTCCACAGTCTGGCTATTGTGAATTGAGCAGCTATGAACATTGATGTGGCTGTATCTCTGTAGTATGCTGATTTTTAAGTCCTTTGGGTATAGGCCGAGGAGTGGGATAGCTGGGTCAAATGGAGGGTCCATTCCAAGTTTTCTAAGGAATCTCCACACTGCTTTCCAGAGTGGCTGCACTAATTTGCAGCCCCACCAGCAATGTATGAGTGTACCTTTCTCCCCACATCCTCGCCAACACCTGTTGTTGTTTGTATTCTTGATAATCGCCATTCTAATTGGGGTGAGATGGAATCTTAGGGTGGTTTTGCTTACTTTATATTCCCATAGCACCATGATTATAGCACTTATTGTGTTGTGGAAATTATTTTGCTTCACAATTGTTTTAATCATTAGTCTGTGATGTATTCAAGGGCACAGAACATATTTTATTCAGTTTTGTTTTTCTTCTATCTAGTGCAGGATTAAGCATGCAATGAGCCTTTTTTAAAAAAAAACTGACTGAATTGTTAATGAACACTTGGTTTTAGTGGTAATAAAGTTGCACACTTTGAATAGCAGTCACTCAAATTCTAAAGTGTGATGTTGGGCAGGGACTTCAGACTTATTCTTGGTTTAGTTCTGAAATCAAAATTAATGCTTTCAGCATCAAGCTGGAGACAGGCTGGGTAATGTTGCCTAGAACTATTCCTATTTTAACTTTTTCTACGTTATGAAGTAAGGGCAAAGGCCTGGGTATCAGCACACCTACATGGTATTTCTAAGTGTCCCTAACCTCTCTTGGATGGGCTCTTTCTTTACATATAAAAATAAAAGAGGATTCAATTTCCTTTTAAACTATTTATTGAGTGCTTAGTCCATCCCAATGCTTGGTCAAATAAGAAATAGTTCCTATCCTTAGAGAATTTCACTGGGTACGGTTGCCATTATTACCTAGTTGATTTAATTCAGCAATGTTAATCCATGGTGCATTTGTCTTTTCCTTCCTGTAAGCACATTTGAGAAGATAGGTAACAGCTTTAATAAACTTTAAAGAAGTAATGGTAGAAAGGTCATTATCTGGGAAACATACTTGATAGAGCTATGCAGTTTTAGTGAGGAGGTAAATCGGAGATCTGACTAATGTCTCCATTGCTCTTTGAGGTGATTGGCTATGTTTACTTAAAAAAATGAGCTGTCAGAAGCAACTTTCACACTTTTGATTTCATCCTGTGTCTCTGCAAGCAATAACTGAATTTCAAACACTAATCTACTTTTTAACATTAAAAGGCGATTTGAACATTGTGATTCTAGTCTTGCTCTTTGCTCTCTCCCCTCGATCTGCCTCTGCCTTTCTCTTCCTTTCTCCTTTATTATGAAAGTTCAGTTACCTCTTTGACTCCTATTAGGAAGTGCTACTTGATCATAGAAGTTTTCCTTAAAGTAATTAAGAAAGATAAGTGTTTTATATTTCTGGTTAGTTACATATTTTTAAGAGGCAGATTTTGGCCTGGCATGGTGGCTCATGCCTGTGATCTCAAACGACTGGCAAGCACAGGCAGGAAGATCACAAGTTGGAAGGCAACCTCAGCAAAATAGTGAGTCCCTGTCTCAGATTAAAATTAAGCAATAATAAAACAATAAAAGGGATGGGTATACAATTCTGTGGTTGATGACCCTTCGTTTCAATCTTCAGTCTCCAATTTTTTTTTCTCTCTGTCCTTCACACACACACACACACACACACACACACACACACACACGAGATTTTGTGTTAAATTAACATTTATCATACTGTAGTTTGGTGTTTTCCAATGCAAATGTCACACTGACCTCTGTCTTCTGTATTTGTGAAGCAGCATTACACAGGGCTCATTCCCCCATGGATACAGTTTGTGCATAAACCACATGCTGTCTGATGGTGCTGTGCTGACGGAGAGAGCTAATACTGTAGAGTTTGTTTCCTGAAGATGGATCATTTATTGATCAGTTGACAGTTTTTTATTTTCCTGCTTGTTTCTTACACTGTTGAGAACTTTTTTACTTTTGTACAAATCTATGGATTTCAATAAACCTTGGTTAGGATTGCAGACATGAGAGGCCTTTATAGTATTGCCCACCTCTCTGATTTTGTTGTTGAAAAATTCATCCCCACAGTGAATTAAAAGACTGAAATACACAGAGATTTGGTCTAACATCTCTTTACATGGAACTATAATAATTTTTGTCTGGTAGAGACAAAAATTACATGTAATATCCATGAATAGTTGTAAATTTTATTTTGAGATTGATATTCTGTAGTTTAAAAGAGAAGTAGGTAGTAGGTTTAGAAATAGTTGATTGGAGACCTTCTATAGGTCCCATTATTCTAGTTATACTTTTTATATAAGGGGTGATAACTTTTAAATAGCTATGTTGTATTATTAATTACTAAGATCACAAAGGGCTACTGATTTTGAGTTTCTAAATGTTTTCTAAATTTTATAGCTGGTCACAACATAAGCATATTAAGTGCAATACTATCTTTTGTTACATTAACATAATTTTAAATTACTTTGTATATTTTGGTGTAAGGCAATTTTGTGAATAGTAACATGCCCATTGAAGGTGGTAGCAGTATTAATAATCCTAAGTTTTTTATATTAGCTTTAGAATATCTGTATGGATATACTTTGAATGTAGAGTGGTTGAAAATACACTACAAACAAAATATTGAAGGCCCACTGAGAAGTTCTAACATAAGAGGGCTGAAAAGCAAAGATTCTCTTAAAATATCGACCAAGTCAACTCTCAAGTGACTCCTTATATGTTTGATTTCAATCTTCCCTGTTGCCTGTGAAATAAGAATAAATGCGAAATAGGATGTTAACAAAGCAACCAGTTAAGTGAATGCTTAGGTGTCCTCATGAGACATGAAAGCAAGATATGAAGTGCCTACAGGCAGTCTGCCTATGCAGGTGGTGGAGGGTAGACTCTTTACTTTTGAAGTAGCGTCTTGACTGGAAACAGCAACATCCATTTAACTTTTCCAGCTGTAATAGCAGGCAGGTGTCAGCCTTTTGAAGGGAGTATCTTTCCTATTTATGTATGTTCTTGCCTTAGTTGTTTGGTGACTTTTGCTGGACAGAGAAGAGCTGCATAAAATTATCTTGACAGGAGACTGCCAATGTAAGTGGCAAGAAATTTGCTGTTTAGAATTTTTTAATTTTTGTAATATCAGAAATTATGAAAATTTTTAGGTGGTCAAGCTGTGTTTCAGAGTACAAATGAAGAAAGTGGAATTCTAAACTGTAATTTTGGACTTGTATTTATTTTTTCAAACTGATACATAGGAACATAAAAATTATATACATAATGGAGTGTTGTGGTATTTTGATACATGTGTACATTGTGAAATGTTTAAATCGGGTTAAGTTAAATATATCTGTCTCCTCAAACACATTTTTATGGTAAAATACACTGAACTGGCAGATACACAGTTCATAATGTTTATCTGTAGTTACCCTGTTGTACAAGAGCACACCGGGAGTTCTTGCTGCTGTCTTAATTGTGACTTAGTACCCCTTCCTCAACATTTCCCATTCCTGCTTCCCCCTACTCTTCCCAGTCACTGGGAAGCATCATTCTATTTCCAACTTTATGAGATCTCTTCTAGATTCCACGTATTTGTTAAATCATTCAGTATTTGTCTTCCTGCACCTAGATTCCTTCACTTAATAATCTCTAGTTCCATCCATGCTGTCACAAATGCCAGGATTTCCTCCTTTGTATTCCATTGTGTATATGCACATTTTCTTTATCCATTCATCAGCTGATGGATCCTCAGATTGTTTCCATATCTTGGTTATTGTGAATAGTGCTGCAACAGTCATGGGCGTGCAGATGTCTCAAAGAAGCATTGATTTCATTTCCTTTGGATATATAACCAGTAGGGGGATTGCTGGATCATGTTGTAATTCTGTTTTTGAAATTCTAAGGAATCTCCATACTGTTTCCATCATGACTGAGCTCACTAGCTGCACCTACCAACAGTGTGTAAGGGTTCCCTTTACTGCACATCCTTGATACTAGGCATTGGTACTAGAGTGAGGTGATATCTCATTGTGGATTTGACATATATTTTTCCTCATGATAAGTGATGTGGAACATTTTTTCCATGTGCTTGTGGACCATTTGTATGTCTTCTTTTGAGAAATGTCTATTCTGTTGACCACTTTTTAATTGGGTTGGGTTTTAGCCTTCGATATTTGGAAGCTCCTTATATATCCTGGATATTAGCCCTTTTCCAGCTGTATACTTTCCACATTTTCTCTTATTCTTTTAAGTCGTTTCTTTACTCTGATCATTTTTCAGTTTCGTGTGCAAAACTTCTGAGTTTGATGCAATTCCATTTGTCTGTTTTTACATTTTGATTCCAGTGATTTTAGGTTCTTGTTCAGAAAAATTTTGCCCCCTCAAATGTCCTGAAGCATTTACCCTATGTTCATCTAGTATTACATTGTTTAAGGTCTTACATTTAGTTTTTATTTCATTTTAAATTGATTAAAAAAAGAAAAAACTGGTGAGAGGTAGGCGTAGTTTCACTCTTCTGTGTATGAATTCCTTGTTTTCCCAGCAACATTTACTGAAAAGACTGTCTTCTCTGCACTGCATGTTCTTAGCACTTTGGTTGGAAATTACTTGGTCATTGATTTGTAGGTTTACTTCTAGGCCCTCTGTTCTGACCTGTTGTTCTATGTTTCTGTTTTGATACTATTATCATACTGATCTTATAGCTTTTACTCTCATTTAGTTGGAAATGTACCTTAAGGAAAAAAAATAGTAATATTTTCTGACATGTGACTTAAGATTGTTTTTTTTGTTATAATGTCCTTTTTAAATTTCGATGAAATTTTGTTTCTAAAATCTCACTGTTCAAACTGTACACAACATATAAAATCTTACTTACAAATACATTTATACAAAGAAATAGACACCTGTGAATCCTAGGATAGCTTTCTATCCCCCACCCAACTGTTTTGGAGAGATTATCACCATTGTAGTATTTATTTGTCTAGGTTTCCAAGTCACCAGTGAAATAAGGTATTCATTTTTACCAGGGCAGTGTTTCTATGGTCAAGATGAGCTGTTGTCTAGAGGTAACAATATCCTACCTACTTAAATATCATGCTTGGATCAGTGGTTTTATAGAACAGGTATAATTTAGTCAGGATGGAAATAGTAAAATTATTTTTAAGCATCCAAACTATGAAACTTAGAAAGTTCTTGACATTTACTGAGTTGCATTTTAGTAGTTTGTAGAATTCTCCCTTAGCATCCCTTTTTATTAATGTTGACAGTTTTCATTAGGAATGTTTTTCTTGGTCAGTCAGCATCTTTCTCAACAGATCTTCAGTCATTTGCCCATTTTCTACTCCTTGAACTATTCCAAGATGGGGCTTATTCAGTGGTGTGCTAGTAAATGTTTTATAGCCAGATCCAGATGGATGGGTTGGTGAAACTCTGGTGGTTTTTGAGAATTTCTGTGGTGCTATTGCTGTGGATGACTTCAAGCTACCAATATGAAGCTTCTGAACCATGAAGCATGGAAGAGATGGCCTCTCACAGGATGGAGCCAGCTGAATTGTGCACACTGGCTCGTCCTATCTTGCCTGTTCATCTTCTCAGAAGATTATGAATCAAGAATGATTTTCTAGTTGGTGTTATTCTTTATAGAGTAGCTGTGACTATGAGTATTGCGTATATAGAATACTCATGGGTATATAGCATTATCATGATGTTCCATAATAAAAACTGACAATGTATAACCCTACTTTTTCCATTTTTCAGTTGGGTGTCCAGCTTTGGATATGAGGGACTTGGATTATGACTAGACATTGTGGGAAAATTGATTATGGAAAAATCTAAATATTTCAAATAATTTTCAATTTAGCTACGTTCGTATTTCCACTTATAATTCCAGTATTGATATCTTGTACATTAATATAGCCAAGAAAAAGTTGTAAAGAAGAATCAACACAAAGTCATACAGTGTGTAGAGGCCTTGAGGAATACACAGAAATGCACATAGCTAATTAGTACTTGTCCATCAACCAATTCTCATGTGAAGCAGAGGTTTGTAATGTAGGATTTTACTTGAATAAAATACATGTATTATTCTCATATGTTTGACAGTACATAATGAAAATATTGAATTGGATTCCAATTTTGTATGAAACAAACTATCCTGCAATATGAGACCCTGGGGATTGAATGGACCTTCCTTTTCTGCAGTTTACCTCCTGATCTATAGGTGAATGTCTTTCATTTTCCCTTCCCCCTCTCTCCGTATTTCAAACCCTCCTTTTCTTTCCTTCCCATTTTTTAAATTTTCAAAAATACAGCATGGGATCCAAGATGGCAGACTAGAGGGTGACTGCATCTCCAGTCGCTCCAGAGTCCAGGATTCAAGAAGGGGAGGCATTGAGAGACTCGGACTAAAATAGAACCACGGGGTGAGTCTCCCCCACCCGATGAAGCTGGGCCTGGGCGGCAGGCCCGGATTCAAGCGGCTTATAGAGTAGGGCAGGGGAGCTAGAGTCTCCCCCAGGCAGCCTAGAGTACTCTGGTGGTGGGCTCCTGCTACAGGGCCAGATACTCCAGCATCTCGGAGCAGGCCCCCCAGTGAAAGCCTTTCTGCACACAACCAGCTCCAAGTCCCTGAGCCAGCGTGTGCGCGGCGAGCTCCGGTCTGCCCGCAGATTGCTTCAGAGACCGGGACAGGGCACCCAGGGACTTCCCCAAGCAGCCCAGCTCCCTCCGGCAGGAAGTGCCTTTTTAGGCTAGCTTCTCGGAGCAGAGCGCCCAGTGAGAGCCTTTCTACACAGAGCCAGACACAAGTCCCCAAGCCAGCGGAGACCTCCGACCCGCAAGCAGCCTCTAGGACCAGGGCAGGGCAGCCAGAGACCTCTCCAGGGGGCCCTGCCCCCCTCCGGCCACAGGCTTTTTCCACGGGGCGATCCAAGATGGTGGACTAGAGGGTGACTGCATCTCCAGTTGCTCCAGAAGCCAGGATTCAAAAAGGGGAGGCATTGAGAGACTCGGACTAAAATAGAACCATGGGGTGAGTCTCCCCCACCCAGTGAAGCTGGGCCCCAGGTGGCAGGCCCGGATTCGGGCGGCTTATTAGAGTAGGGCAGGGCAGCTAGAGTCTTCTCCAGGCAGCCCTGGGCACTCCAGTGGTGGGCTCCTCCCACATGGCCAGCTTCATGGAGCAAGCCCCACAGTGAGAGCCTTTCCACACAGAGCCAGCTCCAAGCCCTGGAACCAGTAGCAAGCTAGGGACAGCTTTCTTCGGAAGTACTGCATTATCATGTTACTCCAAGACTTCAGGATACTGAAGGCAGGAAGGTGATACACCGGAAATCTACAGGAACACTATAAGCCAATAGAGGAAATCTGCAATATCACAGAGTCCCACTGACATCTGACTGATATGAGAAAACAAGGGACAAAATGTCCCAAACAAACCTAGATACTATATCAATAAAACTCAATGACAGCACAGCAGAAGAAATGTCAGAAAGGGAGTTCAGAATGTACATAATTAAAATAATCAGGGAAGCAAACGAGGAGATGAAAGAGCAAATGCAGGCATTGAAGGAGGAGATGAAAGAGCAAATGCAGGCATTAAATGATCGCACCAATCAACAGTTAAAAGAGCAAATAGGGGAAGCAAGAGATCATTTCAATAAAGAGTTGGAGATACTGAAAAAAAACCAAACAGAAATCCTTGAAATGAAGGAAACAATAAACCAAGTTAAAAACTCCATAGAAAGCATAACCAATAGGATAGAACACCTGGAAGACAGAACCTCAGATATTGAAGACAAAATATTTGATCTTGAAAACAAAGTTGAACAAACAGAGAAGATGATAAGAAATCATGAACAGAATCTACAAGAATTATGGGATATCATGAAAAGGACAAATTTAAGAATTATTGGGATTGAGGAAGGCACAGAGAAACAAACCAAAGGAATAAACAATCTATTCAATGAAATAATATCAGAAAATTTCCCAAATCTGAAGAATGAAATGGAAAACCAAGTACAAGAGGCTTATAGGACTCAAAATATACAAAATTACAACAGACCCATACCAAGGCATATTATTATGAAAATACCTAACATACAAAATAAAGACAGAATTTTAAAGGCCGCGAGAGAAAAGAATCAAATTACATTCAAGGGGAAACCAATAAGAATATCAGCAGATTTTTCAATCCAGACCCTAAAAGCTAGAAGGGCCTGGAACAACATTTACCAAGCCCTGAAAGAAAATGGATGCCAACCAAGAATCCTATACCCAGCAAAACTTACTTTTAGATTTGACCATGAAATAAAATCCTTCCATGATAAACAAAAGCTAAAGGAATTTACAAAAAGAAAGCCGGCATTACAGAACATTCTCAGCAAAGTATTCCATGAGGAAGAGATGAAAAACAATGATGCAAATCAGCAACGGGAGGAACTAGCCTAACGGAATAGCCAAATAAAGGGGAAACCAAATCATGTCAGAAACACAAAAATGAGTCAAATGACTGGGAATACAAATCATATTACAATAATAACCATGAATATTAATGGTCTGAATGGAACTCATCAATCAAAAGACATAGACTGGCAGATTGGATTAAAAAGAAAAATCCAACAATATGCTGCCTGCAAGAGACTCATCTCATAGAAAGAGATACCCATAGACTAAAGGTGAAAGGATGGGAAAAAACATACCATGCACACGGACACAGCAAAAAAGCTGGAGTATCCATCCTCATTTCAGATAATGTGGACTTCAAGCCAAAACTAGTCAGAAGGGATAAAGAAGGACATTACATACTGGAAAAGGGAAGGATAAATCAGCAAGACATAACAATCATAAATATCTATGCCCCGAACATTGGCTCATCCATGTACGTCAAACAAATCCTTCTCAATTCCAGAAATCAAATAGACCACAACACAATAATACAAGGCGATTTTAGCACACCTCTCTCACCGCTGGATAAATCGTCCAAACAAAAATTGAATGAAGAAACCATAGATCTCAATAACACAATCAACAATTTAGACTTAACCGACTTATATAGAATATACCATCCAACAAAGAACGATTACACTTTCTTCTCAGAGGCACATGAATTCTTCTCTAAAATAGACCATGTCTTATGCCACAAAACTACTGTTAGCAAATACAAGAAGATAGAGATACTACCTTGTACTCTAACAGATCATAATGGATTGAAATTAGAAATAAATGACAGAATAAAAAAACAGAAACTTCTTCAATACTTGGAGATTAAATAATACACTATTATACGATGAATGGATAACAGAAGACATCAGGCAGGAAAGTTCTCGTTTACTTTTAGAAGTAAACGAGAACAAAGACACATCATATCAAAACCTCTGGGACACTATGAAAGCAGTACTTAGAGGAAGATTTATTTCATGGGGCCCATTCAACAAAAGAAGTAGAAATCAACAAATAAACGACTTAACACTACAGCTCAAAGCCCTAGAAAAAGAAGAGCAGACCAACACCAAAAGTAGTAGAAGACAGGAAATAGTTAAAATCAGAGCCGAAATCAACGAAACTGACACAAAAGAAACAATCGGAAAAATTAACAAAATAAAGAGTTGGTTCTTTGAAAAAATAAACAAAATTGATAAACCCTTAGCCATACTAACAAAGAGAAAGAGGGAGAAAACTCAAATTACTAAAATTCGGAATGAACAAGGAAATATCACAACAGACACGAGTGAAATACAAAACATAATTAGAAGCTATTTTGAAAATCTATACTCCAACAAAACAGAAAACCTCAAAGACATCAACAAGTGTCTAGAGACATATGAATTACCTAAACTGAACGAGGAGGACAAACACAACTTAAATAAATCAATTTCAAGCAATGAAATAGAAGAGGTCATCAAAAGCCTACCAACAAAGAAAAGTCCGGGACCAGATGGGTTCTCAGCCGAGTTCTACAAAACCTTTAAAGAAGAGCTCATTCCAATACTTCTCAAAGTGTTCCATAAAATAGAAGAGGAGGGAACCCTCCCTAACTCATTCTATGAAGCCAATATCACCCTGATACCTAAACCAGACAGAAACACATGGAGGAAAGAAAATTTCAGACCAATATCCTTAATGAACATCGATGCAAAAATTCTCAAAAAATTTTAGCAGATTGCATACAAAAATATATTAAAAAGACAGTACACCACAAACAAGTGGGTTTTATCCCAGGCATTCAAGGTTGGTTCAACATCAGGAAATCAATAAATGTCATTCACCATATCAATAGACTTAAAGTCAAGAATCACATGATTATTTTGATAGATGCAGAAAAAGCATTTGATAAAATACAGCATCCCTTCATGCTCAAAACACTAGAGAAAATTGGGGTAGTGGGAACATTCCTTAACATTATAAAGGTCATCTATGCTAAGCCCATGGCCAATATCATTCTAAATGGTGAAAAACTGAAAGCATTCCCCCTAAAAACTGGAACAAGGCAGGGATGCCCTCTTTCACCACTTCTATTCAACATCGTTCTTGAGACTCTGGCCAGAGCAATTAGACAAACCAAAGAAATTAAAGGGATATGAATTGGAAAAGAAGAACTCAAACTATCCCTGTTCGCTGATGACATGATTATATATTTAGAGAAACCTGGAAATTCCACCAGAAAACTCTTAGAACTCATAAGTGAATTCAGTAAAGTAACAGGTTACAAGATCAATGCTCATACATCCAACACATTTTTATATATAAGTGATGATTCTTCAGAAAGAGAAGTTAGGAAAACTACCCCATTCACAATAGCCTTGGAAAAAATAAAATACTTGGGAATCAATCTCACAAAAGAGGTGAAAGACCTCTACAATGAGAACTACAGAACACTAAGGAAAGAAATTAAAGAAAACCTTAGAAGATGGAAAGATCTCCCATGTTTTTGAATAGGCAGAATTAATATTGTCAAAATGGCCATACTACCAAAAGTGCTATACAAATTCAATGCAATTCCAATTAAAATCCCAAAGATGTACCTTACAGAAATAGAGCAAGCAATTATGAAATTCATCGGAAGAATAAGAAACCCAGAATAGCTAAAGCAATCATCAGTAGAAAGAGCAAAGCAGGGGGTATCACAATACCAGATCTTCAACTCTATTACAAAGCAATAGTAACAAAAACGACATGGTATTGGTTCCAAAATAGACAGGTAGATCAATGGTACAGAATAGAGGACATGGACACAAACCCAAATAAATACAATTTTCTCATACTAGACAAAGGTGCCAAAAACATGCAATGGAGAAACGATAGCCTCTTCAACAAATGGTGCTGGGAAAACTGGAAAACCATATGCATCAGAATGCAATTAAACCCCTATCTCTCACCCTGCACAAAACTAAACTCAAAATGGATCAAGGACCTCGGAATCAGACCAGAGATCCTGCATCTTATAGAAGAAAAAGTAGGTCCAACCTTCAACTTGTTGGCTTAGGATCAGAATTCCTTAACAGGACTCCCATAGCACAAGAAATAAAAGCAAGAATCAACAACTGGGATAGATTCAAACTAGAAAGCTTTCTCTCAGCAAAGGACACTATCAGTAATGTGAAGAGAGAGCCTTCAGAGTGGGAGAATATCTTTGCCACTCATACTTCAGATAGAGTGTTAATTTCCAGAATCTATAAAGAATTCAAAAAACTCTACACCAAGAATACAAATAATCCAATCAACAAATGGGCTAAGGAAATGAACAGACACTTCACAGAAGATGTACAAGCAATCAACAGATATATGAAAAAATGTTCACCATCCCTAGTAATAAGAGAAATGCAAATCAAAACTGTCCTAAGATTTCCTCTCACCCCAATTAGAATGGCGATTATCAAGAACACAAACAACAATAGGTGTTGGCGAGGATGTGGGGAAAAAAGTGCACTCATACATTGCTGGTGGGGTTGCAAATTAGTGCAGCCACTCTGGAAAGCAGTATGAAGATTCCTCAGAAAGCCTGGAATGGAACCACCATTTGACCCAGCTATCCCACTCCTTGGCTTATACCCAAAGGACTTAAAATCAGCATACTACAGAGATACAGCCACATCAATGTTCATAGCTGCTCAATTCACCATAGCCAGATTGTGGAACCAACCTAGATGCTCTTCAGTTGATGAATGGCTAAAGAAACTGTGGCATATATATACAATGGAATATTACTCTGCCATGAAGAATGATAAAATTATGGCATTTGCAGGCAAATGGATGAAATTGGAGGATATCATGCTAAGTGAGATAAGCCAATCTCAAAAAACTAAAGGATGAATGATCTCGCTGATAAGCGGATGAGGACATATAATGGGGGGTAGGATGGTTTAGCGATAGGGTTAGGGTTAGGTTTAGGGTTAGGGATAAGGAGGGTGGTAAGAATGGAGAAAGGAAGGACTGTATATAGAGAAAAAAGGGATGGGAGGGTTGGGGGGGAAGTGAAAGAATAACAGAATGAATCAAACATTGCCCTATGTAAATTTATGATTTTTAATTAAAAAAATGTAGCATGAACCATGTACGAAAATAATAAATGACTACAAAAATGTGATTACCTAAAATAGAGTACAATAATTACTACCAGAAATACAAATTGGGAAGACTTAGCTCTTTTATAAATTTTAGGGAAGAAGAATCTATACTGAATTTAAAATAAACAGATGTGAGAGACAGTCTTGATTAGTACAAGTCATATTGAGACCATACATAATACGGAGTATCTGTAGGATTTTTTCATATTTTCATATTTAAAGAGGATACATCAGAAGGGAAAGATGCTTTATGCTCTTTACTGAATTTTTATTTATGTAATAGTTTCTTTCATTTTTCTTCCATGTATTGTTAATAGTCAAAAATGATATTATCTCTTGCCATTAGATTATTTTTAACCTCTAAGCACATTCACCTCATAATGAATGAAGTAGTGCTGGGCATTTTAGTTGCTCCTGAACAAAAGGGGAGAAAATTTTGTCCACAATGATGGTAAGGTGAATTTTGTTGTATGCCAAACTCTGTGCATTTCTGATTAATTTCAGTGTTTAATATTTGCCATATTCTATTTAAAGAAAACTTAACACTGTATACTTAAGTGCTAGTACTTACTTATTAACATTTTTCAAGAAACTGCTGATAGACATGTTTTCTCACTAAGTTCTTAGGAATATGCTTTAGCAGACTTCTTCTGAAGTGAGAATATAGAAATTAGAAATTTCGCTGGTGACGGGAAAACTGAAAATAGAGAAAAAACCACGGTACAACTTTTTCAAATCAAAGGGGCATGCGGTTCATATTTTATTTTAAGAAGAATACCATGGTTAAAGTGAAGTGGGATATAGATGTAGAAGATAAATTCCTACTTGGTTTGAGATTGAATTGGAGGAGTAAACTGTATGTATCCCTGTACAATTTATTATTTAGTAGTAGATTTTATAATTTGTGTATGTGGAGTTATAAAATACTGTCTTTGCAATTTATAACTGTCACTTGTGCTAATAAGAATAGCAAGTTACCAATACTTGTTATTTTAATGTCTGAACACTAAAATTAATATGTGAAGATTTTGGTCAAGTTATTCCTCCACCAGGAGACAGACTGATAGTTTTCCTTAAATTTCATTTGACACATCTGTAAATATAAAAGTTGTTAAACGCCACTGTCACATCTTTGCTAGAGTTCACTGAATAATGAAAATGTAGAGAGAAAACAATGAAAGAATAAAAATATAAGAGAAAAAATATACCTTATTTGGTACCAGCAATTAAATATGTCATTAATATGAACAAGTAATATATCCAAATGAATTCTTTATCACATTAAATTGGACTAAATGTCTTATGAAGTGGGAGAATATTGTAAATAGGAGGAAGAAAGTAAATGTAAATGTATATGGTTCATCTATTTAAATTTGAAGGTAATTAAAGCAGACTTCATTTTGATTGGTTAAATTTCTGGGTGTTACTTCGAAGTGTGCACACACTAGGGGGCTTTGCTTCTGAAGTCAGCTCCTTTGCTCAGATTCTCTCCACTATTGGGATTAATTCACTGCAGATCATCGCTCAGCACATTCATGTAGTGTGATCCCAGACATTGGGCGTCCTACATGGGAATTTAGGGTATTAATTTTCTGCTACCTAAAACATCATCTTTAATGGCCTGAAATTCTGTTAGGTAATAATGGTCGTCCTCATGTAGAAAATACGTGAGAATAGGCCAGTTATATTACCCAGGGTGCTTCCTTGACATTCTGAAAGTTACATCCTTAGGCCTTCCAAAATGTGTCACACCTCTCTAGCCTGTAATAGCCTACATTAAAGGTAAGCTAATTGCTCTCACTAGGAAGTTGACTGTTCCTTACCTAGAATCAACAGTTTTTGTTTCTCTTTATTTTGTAAATAACTAAATGGAAATAATTTTATAAAAGTAGGTGGTAATTCTGTGTTGAGTTATAGATACTGAAGAGTGGTAGTCCAGCCTCAATACAGTCTTAAACTGAGCACTACACATTTTTCATTAACAAAATCAGAGGATACTGCCTGGAGTCACAGGATGACAGTTAATACCAGGAAAACAGAAAAGGCTCATATTTATCCTCCATAGACTATAAGAAACAGAGGGTTTGGCAGAGAAAGTAGGTAGTACCTCTTGAAGAAAATCACCATGAGTCCTCTTGAGTGGCTGCAGGAGCCACATGGTTTGATTCAGGACAGACACTGGCTAAGGATAGCCAGGTGAGTGGGAAGTGAAAGGGAAATTCTGGGTACAAGCTTTACTTAATCCTCAGGTTTATTGGGACAGAACCAGCTGTTTGGTACTGGTTAATCATTGACTGACCCTCTGAATCAGACCTAATGGTACTTTATACTCTGCTGACAATTCCTATGGTTATGGGGGCATGTTGTATCCTCTTTCCCAAAGCCTGCTGTTTGTTTTCTGTTTCCAGTTATGAAACAGCCTAGAGCATCACAGAAGTAAGCATTTCCTGACTGGTTTGGCTGTGTCTGTAAACATTTTCCCATATCTGAGACAGACAAATCTTTCCAAAAGTCCTATCCTGAGGACCTGGGCCCATATGCTTGTACTTTTTTCCACTCTACCTGTGTTCCTTTATGTAGTGGTTCAAAGCAAATACAGTATTTCAGCACTGTGTGAATATTTCTTTACATAAATGCTGTATGTACAATAAGAAAGTTATAAGAAGGACTTTGTAACAAAATGCTGTATGTACAATAAGAAAGTTATAAGAAGGACTTTGTAACAATCAAAGCATTTGGGTCTCAGTTTGTTTTACTTTGGTGCTTTATATGTACTGCTAATTTCAACTCATAGTTGAGGTGTATAATTTGAATTAAGGCCCTTTTTTAGTGCTTAGCAGTATTCTGATCAACCAGTTTCTCCCTTCTTAGAAGCATCCTTTGAGATGTATGATAGGCAAATAGTATTATTTTATTTCTTCTGGTCATCCTCTCTGTTTTGACACTTATATAGATTATTAGTAGGCCCAAGAGATGTATACAACCTTAAAACTCTGTGTCATTAATATAGCTCCTCATTTTCTAATTGGATGTAATATCCTGGCAGTAGCAAATAGATGATCCTCATTCCAAATCATCCCATTTTTTGAGAGTTGGAAGTGGTAACCAGGAGTTGAACCCAGAGGCACTCAACCATTGAGCCACATCCCCAGCCCTATTTTGTATTTTATTTAGGGACAGGGTCTCACTGAGTTGCTTAGCACCTCACTTCTGAGGCTGACTTTGAACTCTTATCTTCCTGTCTCAGCCTCCAAGCCATTGGGGTTACCAGTGTATGCCATCATACCCAGCTCATCCTTTTTTTTTGCCTGGATGGGTTGTTTTTAATATTCAATCTTATAATCTGTGTAAGGCATGTTTATGTCTATGTGTACACACATGTATACACACACACATTGCTCCTAGGAACAATGGCTCCATAGTCACTAATTCAATGTTGTGGTAACTTATACAGCATAACTACTATGAATAATGAGAAATGACTCTTAGCTTAAATGATTTTTACATGTTAAACCAACCTTGAATTTCTGGTATAAATTTTACTTGATCATGGTATATAGTCTTTTTATTATGCTGTAAGATTCAATTTGCTAGTAATTTATTAATGATTTTTGCATCTTTTTCATAAGGAATATTGGTCTGTAGTTTTCTTATAATGCTCTTGTCTGGTTTTGGTATCAGGGTAAAATTGACCTCACAGGATGAGTTTGGGAAATGTTATTTCCTCTCTTTGAGAAGAGTGTGCAAAGACTGGGTGCTGATTTTAATGTTTGGTAGAATTCAGTGGTGAAGATATCTGGACCAGGAAATTTCTTTGTGTGACTTTTAAAATTACTAAATTAATCTTTTTCCTTGCTATTGCCCATTCCTTTTAAACCTGCTTTTACACAGGACACAAAATGATAAGGATATTGTCCCTTAAGCCCATTTAAAATTACTAATTCTCTATTTTCCCATGTTATTGCTAGTTGCATTTTAATCTGGCTTTTAGGTAAAATCACAAGTGATAAGAATATTATCTCTTTTTTAAATAGCTTTTTATTTTATTTTTATGTGGTACTGAGGATTGAACCCAGGGCTTCATACATGGTAGGCGAGCACTCTAACACTGAACCACAACATTATCTCAAGTCTTATTAAATTCAAGAAGAAAGCTGGGCACAGGGACACATGCCTGTAATCCCAGCAGCTCTGGAGGCTGAGGCAGGAAGATCATGAGTTCAAAGCCAGCCTCAGTAACTTAGCAAAGCCCTAAGCATTCCTGGGTTCAATGCCCAGTGACAGCTACCAAAATTACATCTCTATTCTTAACTCTGCCATCTAGCTTCAACACAGATAAATATTTCATCACCTCCCAAATGGTTTCATGAAAATTATGAGCTAGAAATTTCAGCCTATTCTACATAATGTTTATATACAAACTCTTAACTGACACTTTCAGCAAGGTCCCATAATTACAAACTAAAGTTTATACATTCCTCAAGGTAATATACAGATATGCTACCTACCTGTCTTTCAATCTATCTACAAAAGTAACAGCTGTCTCAAAAACTGTCAGGAAGGCAGGAGTAGAGAAAGCATGGGAACAGAATTCTGGATCTCTCAGTTCTGGTGTCAGCTCCAACTTAGAGAAGAAACTTCAATCTGTTTCTCCCGCTGATAAAACTAGGTTAAACCTGATGAGCAACAGGATTCTTTTTAGTGTAAAATAAACAATGACTTATTCTGTAATAATGCCATTTCCATTGCTACCACTTTAGAGTAAACAAAATGAAAAGATTTTTGTTATATACATGTACACACACACACACACACACACACACACACACACACACACCCATATGTCACTCCTACAGAACAAATCAACCACTTTCACAAAGTCTTAAAAGAGAAAAAGGAGCAAGAGGAAGTCTGTGGTTAAATAATACAGTTCCAATAACTCAAAAGTCCTGTGCCTGCTATGAAACACTTGTGTATATATATACACACACACACACATATATATTTGCCTTTTCACAATGCCTCACTTTGAAAGCATTATTTCACGTGAGGCATCTAACAAGGTCTCTTTTTAGAAATCATAAGCCTAGCAGAGAAACTGAATGGCACTTCATCAGTTGACTCTCCTGGCACATTAGTTCTATAAAAGTGACAGGAGTAATGGTAGGTGTGATCATTTGAAATGAAAACATCAGGAGTCCAACTGCAGTGACACCTGTCTGATGGCATAACACTGTTAGAATTACTAAGATATGAATGGTAAGATACCATGGAATGAGTCCTGAGAAGAATGATAGTGTCCTGCTCCCCCCAAGGTGTGTGTGGAACTATTGTAAAGGCTCCTCAGACATAAGACTCGTCTGAAAGCAGTTCTTTCTGCCCAGACTCTAGTGCATGTCTAATTTAGCAATGAGAGGCTTCCTGATGTTCACTTCCTGCTTCCTCTCCCATGGTGTCTTCCAATCCTGAGTACTGATATGATAAACATACTGTGAAGATTAGGTGTTCCTTTAATTTTTGCAGTGAACTGAGTCCTGTACAGAGGCAATGCTTGGGAAGATCCTTTGATACTAAATAACTGCCAGTTTCTTCAGGAGTTCCTTTGTTTTCATCTTTTGAAACAATATCTAGGTCAAGTGGGAAATCAGTAACATATGCATCACACATTATTATCTCAGATGGTTTGTGGACTATATTTGTATAGATTATCAGGACGTTGGAGAACTCAGCTGCAAATCCTAATCGAATATGAACACCACATTGAAATTTAAGACACATGCTTTCTGGAAGTTCGTGAGCTTTGGTCCACGTAGATTGCACACTAGAGATTCTGCAGAATGAGCTGTGCCCTGAATTGGATCAGTGAGTGCTCTCTTTTCAGACAAACTGCATCGAATCTCTAGAGCCTGTTTGCCTTTGGTAAGTTAACATTTACCCATATCTTCTGCAACTTCATCCAGTAACACAATAATTTTTTGTCTTCTAATAATGTATCTTTAAAAAAATTCATGAAGATTTCATTTGCCAATCCAGAATGCTAGATTTCAAAAACTTCTGCTCCTTGACACATGGCATATCCAAACACAATCATCCCAGTTTTATTTATGTGTTTACAACTGTATTGCTTTCTTGATGAGTACAACTATTGTAATTAGGATACATACATTCACTGTGGCATTTTCTATGTGGGACCTTCCTCAGATTGTCCTTTACCTTTGCTTGTTTATGAACTAAGTGTCACACTTTAGGCCTGCACAATATAATATGGTAGCCAAGTGTGACTTTCGAGTGCTTGAGAAGTATCTTATCTGAAATGAGATGTGCTGTGAGTATAAAATATACCTGGATTTCAAATACTTAGGGGAAAAATGTGAAAGGTTGCAATAGTAAAATGAATTACATTGTTTACATGCTGAAATGATATTTTGGTTATAGTGAATTAACTTTGCTAAAAATTGTTTTACTAATTGCTGTAAAATGATAAATAAATGTATACTTTGCATAGGTACCTCCCTCCTGGAATGTTTTTCTTCCAGATGTTTGCTTGCCTTACCTCCTTCAAGTCTTTCAACTGATCCATTGTCAGTGAAGCCTGCCCTGACCCTTCTATTTAAAATTGCAGTTTTCCATATGCTTCCATACATCTTTACCTTGCTCTATTTTGGTTTTCCATGTTGTCTTCTAACGTCTCTATAATTCACTTACTATGTGTTTAGTTTGTTGTCTGCCTCCCTCTAGTAGAATACAATTTTGCAAAAGCAGGAATTTCTTTTCACTAATGTTATTTCTCAAAATCCTCAAACAATGCTTGGCATGTGGCAGTTGTTCATTAAGCATTTTTTGAATGGATAAATAAATACAAAAAAAGAGAAATGCTATGTAACAACTATAGAATGTGGAGCTCTTCAAAAAGCTTTGGGATGTGTCATTTAATGTCACAAATGACAAAAAGACACTTAGTCTTTGTTCACTTAGCTCAAGCCATACCACATTGGAGTTCTATGTGCTAACACAGCCTTCTGTGCCTGTTCTGCATTGACATTCTAGGACTTGGAGGCTTTCTCACACCTCTTCTGTTCGGATACATATGTGCTAATGTTACTACCCCACTCTGCAGCAAATTGCTCACGAGTAAGACCTGTGTCTTACATTTCTTGATTCTGTTCTTCGGGTGCAACTACAAGTCCAGAATATATGAGGCACTAAGTAATAGATGTTGACAACAGAGGATCAGATTGACACCAGATTGAACTGATGCTCCACAGCTGGCAGGGCCAGGAGCATCTTTTTCTGATCCCTGCTGTCCAAAGCTGTTGCTCTGTAACCCATCTTGCAACACTTTTGATAGTGTATTTTTTTCCTGTCTGTGGGAGTTTCTTGATGGTGTTTTCCTCATGTAGTATAGTAATTTTCATCTAGATCTATCTAAAGGCCATCTCATTCTCATACAATTAGAAGGGATAATGGAGGTTTTAATCAAGAAGAAAAGTTAAATTTTTAATCCCTTCATGTTGCTATAGTTGATGTACTGAAATGAAAGCGATTTTTATCATTTGTCTGTAAGAGTAGGTGATAATATGCAGAATACTTTCTCTTTAGACACTTTCTAATTTCAAAATAACTACTTTCCCCTAGATTATATTATTGGCCCTTTTTAGTACATGATTTGAAAAAGAATACTACTTAGAATGTGAAATCGTAGTTTTCGACAGCACAAGTGTCACTTCACAACAAAAGTTTGATATATTCTTTATTCTTAGAGTACAATTCTGCACTAAGTTATTGAACCTTATACTTTGGATAAGAATTTGGGATGTGGAGATCAAAAGGGTTCAAGTACATAAGGAATGCTTATGACAAAATGAAGACTGTTTTTTTCCCCAAAGAAGATATTAGTATAAATAGATAATTTTTATTAGTAAATGTTGATTCTGAATTTATAAAGTCTGTCTCATGAGAATGTCACAGAATATAGGCAAGATCCCTTTTCAAAATCCTTCCATTTTAGGTCAATTTTTATGATAATCAGATTCCAACACCATAATTTAAGTCCCACAGGTTATTTTTTAAAATTATTTTTATATATTTTTTATTATTTTTTTAACTAAAAATCATAAATTTACATAGGGCAGTATTGTTTGATTCATTCTGTTATTTTTTTTCCCTTCCCCCCACCCCTCCCACCCCTCTTTTCCGAAAAAAAAAATTATTTTTATTTTTACAAACTGCATTTTGATTCATTGTACACAAATGAGGTATATCTTTTCATTTCTATGGTTGTGCACAGTGTAGATTCATACCATTTGTGTAATCATACATGTAGATAGGGTAATGATATCTAATTCCATTCATCTTCATACTATTTTTAACAGACAATATACTAAATTTTAATATCTCATATCTTACAGGTTTCATAGAGGTGACTGTAATAGAATTTTATTATTATAAAAATAATTGATCTATATGAACTTTGTATTCTGATTGTTACTTTCAGGTAAATGAAAAATAGAAATATTCGATTCTTTGCAGATTGTCTTCTTGGTCTCAGACAGGGCTAGATACAGATTATTATATTCTAGAGAATGTAGCATAGAGTCACTCTATTAATGTGTTAGTTGGGATCTCTTGGTTATGATTGAAATAATTTTTTGTTATTTAAGAAATTCATACAATCAATTCATAGATTTTTGGATTCTTACATTCTGCAAGCAGTGAATACCCTTATGAGGTTGGATTAGTGTGAAACAGTCTTTCATAGAAGTAGCTGCACAAACATATAAAGATAGAAGCTTGTAACGGATATAATGAAGGGATACAAAAGTGGTTCTCATGAGGGAGAAGACCAGAAAAGGGTGTGTTTTTATGAAGCTGTGGTTTGTGCTAAGCTTTGAATGATAATCATTTTTATGCTGTACGAAATGAAAAGGGTGTTCTACTGCAAATGACGCAGTGTTACTGAAGTTTGTTGGTTGGAAAGTTGGAACACAGGGTTATAGAAAGTAGGGGTTACAGAATCTGGGAGAAGTAGACAAAAATTTCCATACTGTCATTTGGGCTGTGGATTCTGAGGATCTCCTAAAAGCTGTGGACCTTTCCCTCATAATGTACATATGCACATTTATATAACCTTTTGTAAGCACCATGGATCCTATTGCTTCAGACTGTAAAGAATCACCGAGGAAGAGAAGGAAGAAAATTATTTGTAACAGGTGCCTGCTATGGACCAGTCATATCCACATACATTCTCACAGTTTTCAAAGCAGTCATAATAATGTAGATATTATTTCTGTTTTACAGATGAGAAGACTGAGGTCCCAAGGGCAAAATAACATGACCATAGTTATTTAGGTAGGGCATGCATGTACCAGGTAGTTGAGCCAGGATTTGTGACTATAGAACCTATACAGTTGCCATTCTTTCAGTTTCGCCACATACTGGACTATGGGTAAGTTATGTAACTCCTTTGAACTTAAGGTCTTTCATTAAAATACAAAGGAAATTTAGTGTCTGTTTGCATTCTGATGCAAGTTAAAGGAGAAAAATTCATGTAACATGCTTACCATATACATTTTAAAAATCATTAGTTATTGCTAGCAATATGATTTGCTAGAAATATTCCCATAAACATAATTATCTATATAAGGTCTGAAACTGATCTCTGCTCTGAGGATGGTCTATCTGTCCTTACTGTACTATCTTTTCTATAACATCTGTTCATGTATTTCCCTCCTGACTCTGTTCTTCTGTGTTACTGACTGAGGCATGGAGATCTGACTCAGCTCTCCTTTGTTCTGTGGGTGTGTGAGGGGCTTTTGTTTCCAACACTGGTCTTCATGTTGCAAGCCTTCCCTGGCATTATGATCTGGATTTCACTTTGTTTCTTTCCTTGACAGGGTATGATTTTGAGAGTGTTTTCAAATCTAGTTCTCTTAGTGTCTTGGCCTGACAGCTCTTGCAGTTGCAATCTGTTTGATTTATGCTGTAGTTTTTGATTTCTTCCTTTCTTAAGATCATACTAAAGCAGAGTTGGATGGTTGGAAGATTGTCCAAGTTAGTGCAAATTTCCAAGTGATTGCCTTAGGCTTATTAGTGCCCAAATACTCTAGGAATCTTTTGGACCCTCCCCTCTCTGTTCTTGATTTCAAGCCAGAGAAAATTTATTTTCTAGCCTTCCAAGTAAGCATGACCAAGGATATTAATTTCTTAAAATAGTATTTTTTTGTCTACAGAAAGAAAGGTAGTTTCATAAAAATGTTACTATGTTCTTAAATGTCCTCTTTGGTAGTTAATGGAAAGGAAAAGGATATGGGATGAAGAAAAGTCTCTGGAAACTAGGAAGAAAAATTATTATGGCATTATTGAATGATTTTTATAAAATGAAATGTAACAAGAAATGATGTTTTACTATGAATTTCTTAGTGTCTAATAAAAAGGTTTGCATTTATAAACTTTTCCATTTAACTTGTTGTATTTCTTATTAATTTGATACATTTCTATGTTATTTTAGGATCAGGTTAATGTATTATATTCAGTTGGAGTCAATGTTTCTGTGGAGAAGGAAGTACACTTTTATAAATACCGGACAATTAACATTGAATTTGTTTTGTTTGTTCACTGATGAATTGAGAGATTCATTCAACAACTGTTCTTTCCAGAATTTTTAAGTATTGTAAGGTTTGGTACATACTGTGATAAAATTAATAAGGTAGATCATTGATGGAAAGAAGCTTAAGGTCTAGTAGTACTAAAAGAGATAGAGTAGCTTAGTTTAACCCGGTATAGTTAGTGCCATAATTTAAAAATTCTAGGGTTATTTGTGGTTGAGAGTTTGTGAAGTCTTCACAAAGGCATTGACATTGTCCTAAAGAATGAGTAGACTTGCCAGACAGAGAATGGAATGAAGGAATTCTGAGGGATTTTTCTAAAAGCATGAGATATGAGAGTCTATGCTTTGTTGTTAGAGCTATAAAAATCTACTATCTAGAGTTTTAGGTTTGAGATTAAGAAACATAGGAAATAGGCCTGGCAGGGTAGATTTGGATCAGGTTGTGAAAATCTCACATATTTTGATGGGCTTAGGAAATATATCTGTCTATTCAGCTTCTGAGTTTTAAATGAAATATTAGGATACAGAACTACTGTAATAGTATCCTAATACTATATTAGGAATAATTTTAGATGAATTAATTTGGCCCAGCTTTTTGATATATAACATACTTATATAACTATTAGAATAAAATTTAATATGATCTCCCTAGAATTTCTCAGCTCTCATCTTTTACCAGAACTCTCTGTTCCCAAGGATCTTCTACTCTTGGATTTCCAGCTTTTCCTTTGGACATTTTGCCAACTGTAGTTCAAATCCTGTTGTGTATAAAATAAAAACTGGTTCACTTCAGATTGCCTCATCATATTGTTTTATAAAAAGCCTAAGATTGATTCGTCATGCAATATAGTAGATTGTATAGCATAAAGAGGAATCATTCCAGGTAATGATAAGTATTACTTGCCTTTTACAATGCCCTTCCTGTTTGATCCTTTAAGGTACCTCATTAATGAACTCTTTGTTTGACATAGGTGTGGTCTTAATTTAGGAGCTTGGAAAATGTCGTTCATAGAAGTAGTGAGAAAAGAGAATAGGTTCTTGGTACCCTACTTCCATTTGCTCACTGCAAGCCACTTCAGTCACTGGCAGAGTAGCCTGGTCTCCATCTAGTGGCCAAATGGACTTAGATCATTCAAAGGGAAAGACCTGCTTTGCACTCCAGCAGTTTGTATCAGCACCAGGTCTCCTGCAAGGGAGGTCTACACACTTCTGTGTGGTGTGGTTCCTCTTGGGTAGGAGATGCTCCTTTGGGTCAACAGTGAAGGCTGGGTGAACAGCCTCCTAAGCTATTTGCCAGGAATTGACCCTCATCTTTCCATGATTCCTCTGTATAGTAGCAAACAAACTGTCCATATTTAGATAAACCTTTCCCTCTGTGCTTTCTGTTTTTGCTATATTCCAGCATTCTAGAAGTATTATCTTTGAACCCTTTACCTCTGCCTTTTCTGTTTTTGCTGTATTTCAGCATTCTAGAAGGATTATCTTTGAACCCATTGTCGATTTGAATTTTTGGTTTTTAAAGATTCCATTGTTACAATTTTTAAATGAGTACAGCTTACAAAAGAATACTTACTGAGCTCTTCATATAAAATGTGTCCGTTAATTTGACATGCTTTGAGAACATGTGTTTTCCTATATTAAAAAACCATGAGAACAAATGCAAAGTGTTACTGCAGTCAGGGTTCCTAGAGCCCATTATTAAAAATCCACATTTATTATAGTGACACACCATATTTTCAGAAGCATGGGTTACTTATAAACCAACATTTTTCTTGCTCTATTTCATGGGTTCCCCATAAAGTATATTTTTAATTTGTTACATTTATGTTCCTCTCAAGAATGTAACTAAAGCTACATCACAATTTTTCTCAGAAATCAAATCATATTCTCTCAAAGACTTTTGGTGACTTTTTACTGGGCACTCTCATAATCCAATCATTTAACCTATAACTCTTCTTGCATTACCTCATACAGGAGCTCTTGGGGGACCCCTTACATCTAAACCATAACAATATTCCTTGGCAGAAAGTTAAAAAATCCTTTGACATGCTCAAGAAAAGAGCCTTTTTTATGCTAACATCAGGAAATTCTTCCCCTAAAACTTCACAAAGACCTACCTATTGACCAGCCCTCCCCCTGTGCCAAAAACCCCACTATTTTAGACCTAAATTTTAAATATTAATGGGTAACTCCTTACACACAGGATGGAATCAAAACAGAAAAAAATGAAACTTGAAAAATAGAGGTGGTATAGATAGTAGGAAAACATTTCACAAAAGGACAATTGATATCGTCAGAGAGGTAATAAAAAATATTATAATCAAAAACCAAAAGCAGATACTATTTTAATGTAGGAATCTTCAAAGAACAAGGAAGATCTCTAGAAAATTAAAAAGTGATAACAGAAGTTAAAAAAAAAGTTAACATAAGGAATTGGATATTAGGGAACACTTTTAAAACACAAAGAAAATTAAAAGAAAGGAGGTGAGAAAGTTTTATCTGACTAATACAAATCCCAGGAAGAGAAAACACAAGAGGACAGAAAAGAACACAAAAATTAACTTAAGAAATTTTCACTGAACAACAGGTGGTTAATATAACAAATGGAAAAGCATATCCACTTGAAATTTTAGAACCCCATAGATAATGAAGCAATGATGAAATCTTCTAAGTTGGAGGAAGTGGAAAACAGGTCATATAAAATATGGTAGAAATCCCAATGGCACTGGGCTTCTTCACAGCATTGGAAGCCAAAGGGAAAATCACTTCAACCTAAAATTTATATCTAACTGCAGTTTTTTTTTTAATTTTTAGTTGTTGATGGACCTTTATTTATTAATTTATTTATATGCAGTGCTGAGAATTGAACCCGGTGTCTCTCACATACTAGGCAAGTGCTCTACCACTGAGCCACAACTCCAGCCCCTCCAGCTACACTGCTAATCACATGTGCAGATAGAAACAATTGTAAAAACACTGTTCTATGTATACAAATCTATATATGAATATTACTTAGAAATACAGAGGTAAATAGCAGAGGTCATACTAAGAAGTGAAGCATTTACCTTTGAGAGTGGGAATTGCAGTGGTGGAAGCAGATGCTTGGACACAAGGTTGCTATTTTTGTTGTATATCTTCTAGTATTATTTGAGTTATTAAACTATGTATGTTTATTACTTTGATACAAATTTAAAATTAGTTTAAAATAATAAGTAGAAATTCAGTTAGTGGAAAGAGGAGTACCAATAGGATGATATAATTCCTAAGGTGTAGGGATTCAATTTAACTCATCTTTGGATCCTCAGTGTTTTAAAACAATAGTATTTTTTAATGGAAATGAACAAGCTAATTGGTTATTTTTTTCTTCTTTCACTGAAAAATACTTCAAGGGTCCCAGTTAGGGAGCAGTCAGTCTCCACCCTGTCTCTCCCACTGAATGCTGCTGTAAAACCTGGACAGAATGCATAAGCATAAGCAGCTGCTGTTTATGCCCTGAAAAATAAATGGTAGCAGATGGATCAAGGAAGACCAGAATTTAAACTATCACTGAATTAGCTACAAATTTCCCAATCTTTCCTCCCAAATTTCCTGGCCTTGACTCAAGGTAACCTGCGAATTGAAGTGGGTAATCTCAGAAAACTAGAAGTAGAAGGAAATTTTCTTAACCTGAGAAAGGATATCTGCCAGACACTATAGCTTTCACCATACTTCATGGTGAATGGCCAAGTGCTTTCCCCTAACACCTGGAATGAGGTAAAGATAACTATGCCCACCATTCTTACATTTCAGCATCAAACTGAAAATCTTACACAGGGCAACAAGAAAATTAAAAGAAAATTAAAATAATTAAAAAATAAAACTGTCAATATTTGCAAACAATATAATTGCCTACCTAGAAAATCTCATGAAATCTATCCAAACTTCAAACAAACAAGCAAAAAAAAAAAAAAAAACAAAACAAACAAACAAAAAAAAAAAACTACTTGGAACTTATAAGGATGTTTAGCAAAAATCAATCATACTTCTATAATTTAGTAATTAATAATTTAAAACTATATATACATACACACATATGCCTATACTGCTTACAAGTAGCTCTTCCTAAAAATAAAATAATTAGGTATAAATCTAACATGACCTGTACAGGTTATGTATGCTGAATACTACAATACAGAAATGAAAGATAAAAAACCTAAATAAGTGGAGCAAGATAGAGTTCATGGATCATAAGATTTGACATATTTGACATAATCAGTTCTCTCCACATTGACTTATTGATGTAATACAATCCAAAGTCCCAGAAAGATTTTTTTATAGCTATAGACAAGCTGATTCTAAAATTTATAGGTAAAGGGAAAGGAACTGAAATAGCCAGAACAAATTTTAAAAGAAGAATGAAGCTGGAAGAATCATACTACACAATTTTAAGATTTATTATGACACTACAACAATTGAGATAGTGTGATGTTGGTAAAAGAATAAAAAAACAAATCAATGGAATGTAATAGAATGTCTCAAATAGACCCAGAGACATGTTGCCAATTAATTGTCAGTCAGGCTGCCAAAGCAGTTTAATGAAGAAAGGGTATTCAGTGAATGAATGGTACTGGAAAAATTGGACATCTATATACAAAGCAAACAACTTTTATAAACCCCTATTCATTTATAAAAATACAAATAAATTTTAAAATACATAAATAAAATTACCTGATAGCTGCCAGCCCAGGAATAGTAACAGTATACAACAGTAAATGACATCTGCTATGTAATCTATTACTCATTTTTACTAATATCTGGAGAATGGGAAGCTAATTAAAACATTATTTTAAGCTAATATTTTAAAAATCTTAAGGTTAAAACAATTTGATTAGAGAATGTAGAAACAGATTACTGTCCTTTGGTATCAATGGGGGAACAAGAAAATGTCCCAAGTATTCCAGTTCACAGATGGGGAAATTTGAGGTGCAGAGAGGTTAAGTAACTTGCACCAGGTCATATAGCAGGATTAGTGGTTATATAATTTGTGCTCTTTATCTTCCATGGCCTGTAGTATAAGCAGCATTAACTACTCTTACTATTTAATCAGATAGTGACCAGCTAACCAAAATCTGTGCCTAACGTCTGTGAAAATGACATTGAAGTTAAAAAATTGGTGCTTGTCTCCGTGTAACCCTATCAGATCATGTTAGTTCCCAAGGAAGTCAGTGTTTCTGGGCAGCCAAGTAGCTTTGGGATGCCCTTAAATATTAATAATAGAAAACAGTTTTCAGTGCTTCTTACGACATTTCATGAATCCCTGAGATATTCTTTCCTTCGGTAAATAAAGAAAGATGGTGCAAATTTTCCTGTGCCATTCAAGTGATTAGGGCAACAGGCTCTAATCTTGGTTCTAGAAGAGCAAGCCTACTAACATGAAAGAGATAATAACAAGCACAGTTGCAACAGGGTATTTGATTAGATATCCCAGCATCACTCATAAACCTACAGAAACCAATTACTTTCTCAAAACTAATGGTAACTCTTAGGTCCTTATACCTGGTTAAAAAATAGGGCATTGAAGGATAGGTCCCATAGGTAGGTAGCTTTTCCTCAAGATTGGAGTTGAATCACAGAGGATAAATAACTTTATTTTTTGAAATAATTTTCTTTTTAGTAAAGTGATCTGTTGTGTGGGTGTGTTGTTGATATTCAAACCTAGAGACCTTGCATATATAATGGGTAAATGCTCTCCCATTTAGTCACATCTCTAGTGCTGGTATTCTGTTTTTAAGGGTATCTTTCTTACCAATAGTCACCTTATATATTTCTTCCTAGAGAGGTGAGAGAAGAACTCTCCTTTTTGTGCCCTGTTGATATCAAGGTTGTGATTGGTAACATTGTTACTGATCAGCTTTCCAGAAATTGTTTCAAATCTTGCTCCTGCCCAGTGATTTCTACCCTCTGTTTAAGGAATATGGATTTTAAAATAATACTAAAGTTTATACTCATATACATAATTAAAATTTTATTTTTATTTTTATTTTTTTCATTTTTGTACAGTGTTTTATTTTAATGTATTTGGCAAAATCCATGCTATTACAGTGAAATTATTCTAGAAGCAACTGGATTAAATACCTCAAATAATACAGCACAATTTTGACAGGAAAGAAAAGCAATATAATTAGTCAATAGGCCTTTAGTACCTGCTTTCTGCCCGGCTGAATCTTGTTCAAGGAGTTTAAAAAGTTTAAGACATGGCCCTGGTAAAGAAGCTTTATAGTTTTTTGTTTTGTGGGTTTTTTTGTTTGTTTGTTTGTTTGTTTTATTTTATTGTAAACAAATGGGATACATGTTGCTTCTCTGTTTGTACATGGCATAAAGGCATACCATTTGTGTAATCATAAATTTACATAGGGTATTCATTCTGTTATTTTTTCCCTTCCCCCCACCCCTCCCACCCCTCTTTTCCTTCTATACAGAGCTTCCTTCCTTCATACTTGCCCCCCTCCCTAACCCTAACTCTAACCCTAACACTAACCCTTCCTTCCCCCCATTATGTGTCATCATCCACTTATTAGCAATATCATTCTTCCTTTGGCTTTTTGAGATTGGCTTATCTCACTTAGCATGATATTCTCCAATTTCATCCATTTGCCTGCAAATGCCATAATTTTATCATTCTTTATGGCTGAGTAATATTCCATTGTATATATATATACCACAGCTTCTTTATCCACTCATCAATTGAAGGGCATCTAGGTTGGTTCCACAGTCTGGCTATTGTGAATTGAGAAGCTATGAACATTGATGTGGCTGTATCTCTGTAGTGTGCTGATTTTAAGTCCTTTGGGTATAGGCCAAGGAGTGGGATAGCTGGGTCAAATGGAGGGTCCATTCCGAGTTTTCTAAGGAATCTCCACACTGCTTTCCAGAGTGGCTGCACTAATTTGCAGTCCCACCAGCAATGTATAAGTGTACCTTTCTCCCCACATCCTCGCCAACACCTGTTGTTGCTCGTATTCTTGATAATCGCCATTCTAATTGGGGTGAGATGGAATCTTAGGGTGGTTTTGATTTGCATTTCTCTTATTACTAGAGATGTTGAGCATTTTTCCATATGTTTGTTGATTGCTTGTAGATCTTCTGTGAAGTGTCTGTTCATTTCCTTAGCCCATTTGTCGACTGGATTATTTGAATTCTTGGAGTAGAGTTTTTTTGAGTTCTTTATAGATTCTGGAGATTAGTGCTCTATCTGAAGTATGATTGGCAAAGATATTCTCCCACTCTGTAGGCTCTTTCTTCGCATTGCTGATAGTTTCCTTTGCTGAGAGAAAGCTTTTTAGTTTGAATCTATCCCAGTTGTTGATTCTTGCTTTTATTTCTTGTGCTATGGGAGTCCTGTTAAGGAAGTCTGATCCTAGACCAACAAGGTGAAGATTTGGACCTACTTTTTCTTCTATAATCTGCAGGGTCTCTGGTCTGATTCCGAGGTCCTTAATCCATTTTGAGTTTAGTTTCGTGCATGGTGAGAGATATGGGTTTAGTTTCATTCTGTTGCATATGGATTTCCAATTCTCCCAGCACCATTTGTTGAAGAGGCTATCTTTTCTCCATTGCATATTTTTGGCCCCTTCGTCTAGTATGAGAAAATTGTATTTATTTGGGTTTGTGTCCGTGTCCTCTATTCTGTACCATTGATCTACCTTTCTATTTTGGTACCAATACCATGCCGTTTTTGTTACTATTGCTTTGTAGTAGAGTTGAAGATCTGGTATTGCAATACCCCCTGTTTCACTCTTCCTGCTAAGGATTGCTTTAGCTATTCTGGGTTTCTTATTCTTCCAGATGAATTTCATAATTGCTTGCTCTATTTCTGTAAGGTACATCTTTGGGATTTTAATTGAAATTGCATTGAAATTGTATAGCACTTCAGGTAGTATGGCCATTTTGACAATATTAATTCTTCCTATCCAAGAACATGGAAGATCTTTCCATCTTCTAAGGTGTTCTTTAATTTCTTTCTTTAGTGTTGTATAGTTCTCATTGTAGAGGTCTTTCACCTCTTTTGTGAGATTGATTCCCAAGTATTTTATTTTTTTCGATGCTATTGTGAATGGGATAGTTTTACTAATTTCTCTTTCTGAAGATTCATCACTTATGTATAAAAATGCATTGGATTTATGAGCATTGATCTTGTAACCTGCTACTTTACTGAATTCACTTATGAGTTGTAAGAGTTTTCTGGTGGAATTTCCAGGTTCCTCTAAATATATAATCATGTCATCAGTGAACAGGGATAGTTTGAGTTCTTCTTTTCCAATTCGTATCCCTTTAATTTCTTTGGTTTGTCTAATTGCTCTGGCCAGAGTCTCAAGAACGATGTTGAACAGAAGTGGTGAAAGAGGGCATCCCTGTCTTGTTCCAGTTTTTAGGGGGAACAAATGCTTTCAGTTTTTCACCATTTAGAATGATATTAGCCATGGGCTTAGCATAAATGGCCTTTACAATGTTAAGGAATGCTCCCACTATCCCTATTTTTTCTAGTGTTTTGAGCATGAAGGGATGATGTATTTTATCAAATGCTCTTTCTGCATCTATTGAAATAATCATGTGATTCTTGACTTTAAGTCTATTGATATGGTGAATGACATTTATTGATTTCCGGATGTTGAACCAACCTTGCATCCCTGGGATGAAACCCGCTTGATCATGGTGCACTATCTTTTTAATATGTTTTTGTATGCGATTTGCTAAAATTTTGTTGAGAATTTTTGCGTCGATGTTCATTAAGGATATTGGTCTGAAATTTTCTTTCCTTGATGAGTCTCTGTCTGGTTTAGGTATCAGTGTGATATTGGCTTCATAGAATGAGTTTGGGAGGGTTCCCTCCTCTTCTATTTTATGGAATACTTTGAGAAATATTGGAATGAGCTCTTCTTTAAAGGTTTTGTAGAACTCGGCTGAGAACCCATCTGGTCCCGGACTTTTCTTTGTTGGTAGGCTTTTGATGACGCTTCTATTTCAGTACTTGAAATTGGTCTATTTAAATTGTGTATGTCCTCCTCGTTCAGTTTAGGCAATTCATATGTCTCTAGAAACCTGTTGATGTCTTCAAGGTTTTCTGTTTTGTTGGAGTATAGATTTTCAAAATAGCTTCTAATTACGTTTTGTATTTCAATCCTGTCTGTTGTGATATTTCCTTGTTCATTCCAAATTTTAGTGATTTGGGTTTTCTCTTGTCTTCTCTTTGTTAGTGTGGCTAAAGGTTTATCAATTTTGTTTATTTTTTCGAAGAACCAACTATTTATTTTGTCAATTTTTTTGTATTGTTTTTTTGGTTTCAATTTCATTGATTTCAGCTCTGAGTTTAACTATTTCCTGTCTTCTAGTACTTTTGGTGCTGGTCTGTTCTTCTTTTTCTAGGGCTTTGAGCTGTAGTGTTAGGTCGTTTATTTGTTGAGTTTTACTTCTTTTATTAAATGCGCTCCATGAAATAAATTTCCCTCTAAGTACTGCTTTCATAGTGTCCCAGAGATTTTGATATGATGTTTCTTTGTTCTCATTTACCTCTAAGAATTTTTAATTTCCTTCCTAATATCTTCTGTTATCCATTCATCATATAATAGCATATTGTTTAATCTCCAGATGTTGGAATAGTTTCTGTGTTTTACTCTTTCATTTATTTCTAACTTCAATCCATTATGATCTGATAGAATACATGGTAGTGTCTCTATCTTCTTGTATTTGCTAACATTAGCTTTGTGGCATAATATATGGTCTATTTTAGAGAAGGATCCATGTGCTGCTGAGAAGAAAGTGTATTCACTCTTGGTTGGATGATATATTCTGTTAATGCCCGTTACGTCTAAATTATTGATTGTGTTATTGAGATCTATGGTTTCTTTGTTCAATTTTTGTCTGGAAGATCTGTCCAGTGGTGAGAGAGGCGTGTTAAAATCACCTAGTATTATTGTGTTATGGTCTATTTGGTTTCTGAAATTGAGAAGGATTTGTTTGACATACATGGATGAGCCACTGTTTGGGGCATAGATGTTTATGATTGTTATATCTTGCTGATTTATGCTTCCCTTAAGCAGTATGAAATGACCTTCTTTATCCCTTCTGACTCACTTTGGCTTGAAGTCCACACTATCCGAAATGAGGATGGATACTCCAGCTTTTTTGCTGAGTCCATGCGCATGGTATGTTTTTCCCCGTCCTTTCACCTTTAGTCTATGGGTATCTTTTTCTATGAGGTGAGTCTCTTGCAGGCAACATATTGTTGGATCTTTCTTTTTAATCCAATCTGCCAGTCTATGTCTTTTTATTGATGAATTCAGGCCATTAACATTCAGGGTTATTATTGAGATATGATTTGGTTTCCCGGTCATTTGATTCATTTTTTAAATTTTATTGATTTATTTGTTTGACACAACTTGTTTCCTCCTTTATTTGACAATTCCTTTAGGATAATTCCTCCCTTTGCTGATTTGCTTCTTTGTTATTCATCTCTTCCTCATGGAATATTTTGCTGAGAATGTTCTGTAATGCTGGCTTCCTTTTTGTAAATTCTTTTAGCTTTTGTTTGTCATGGAAGGATTTTATTTCATCGTCAAATTTGAAGGTAAGTTTTGCTGGGTATAAGATTCTTGGTTAGCATCCATTTTCTTTCAGGGCTTGAAAAATGTTGTTCCAGGCCCTTCTAGCTTTTAGGGTCTGGATTGAAAATCTGCTGATATCCGTATTGGTTTCCCCCTGAATGTAATTTGGTTCTTTTCTCTCACAGCCTTTAAAATTCTGTCTTTATTTTGTATGTTAGGCATTTTCATTATAATGTGCCTTGGTGTGGGTCTGTTGCAATTTTGTATATTTGGAGTCCTATAAGCCTCTTGAACTTGATTTTCCATTTCATTCTTCAGATTTGGGAAATTTTCTGATATTATTTCATTGAATAGATTGTTCATTCCTTTGGTTTGTTTCTCTAAGCCTTCCTCAATCCCAGAAATTCTTAAATTTGGCCTTTTCATGATATCCCATAGTTCTTGTAGATTCTGTTCATGATTTCTTACCATCTTCCCTGTTTGTTCAACTTTGTTTTCAAGGTTAAATATTTTGTCTTCAATGTCTGAGGTTCTGTCTTCCAGGTGTTCTATCCTACTGGATATGCTTTCTATGGAGTTCTTAATTTGGTTTTTGTTTCCTTCATGTCAAGGATTTCTGTTTGTTTTTTTTTTTTTTTTTGAATATCTCTAACTCTTTATTGAAATGATCTTTTGCTTCCTGTATTTGCTCTTTTAACTGTCGATTTGTGCGATCATTCAATGCCTGCATTTGCTCTTTCATCTCATTGTTTGCTTCCCTGATCATTTAATTATGTACAATCTGAACTGCTTTTCTGTCATTTCTTCTGCCATGCTGTCATTGGGTTTTATTGATGTAACATCTAGATTTGTTTGTAGCATTTTCTTTCCCTGTTTTCTCATATTGTTCAGGTATCAGTGGACCGCTGAGATATTGCAGATTTCCTCTATTGACTTACAATGTCCCTGAAGATTTCTATATATATCCCCTCTTAGCCTTCAGTAGCCTGAAGTCTTGGAGGAAGTTGATAATGCGGTGCTCCACAAGGAATCTGCCTCTCTAGGAGTGGTGGCCTTCAGGTGGGGTATATTCCCTGCTAGTGGGCAGAGGTGTCTCCACTTGTTGACCAATGGTCATCCAAAGGGGAACTAGGCTGCGGGCTGAGGCAAGGCCTGATTGGCCTGTGTCTCTGGTTTTACCGTCCTTGTGGGGGAACCTCACCCAGCAGGGAAGACTCACCCGGTGGGGAGGTCTCGCTGGTCAGTTCCCTCCTAGAGGTTCCCCTCAATTTACAGCTACTGCCTGGGCTGGGCTGCCTTCCTCTGCAAAGTTTCCAGGGGCCCGGCCCTACCTCCTGGGCCTGGGAGCCTCACCCTTCGCAGATGAATCTCCTTAGGCTGCCCCTCCTCAGAGAATCTGCCTGCAGGCCTGGAACCTTCACTCCGCCCCTAAGCCTGTCTCTGTGCGGCTCTTCCACCAAGAAGCCTCCTAGATCCTGGGACCCTGCTCTGCACCTAATCGCCTGGCTATGCAGCCCCTCCTCTGAGCAGCCACCTGGGGCCCTGTACAATTGCTCTGAGTCCCAGAGACCCGCCACACGCCTCTTCCTCCAGACAGCCGCCCAGTATTCTGGTGCGGTCACTAGGAGTCCAAGCAACTCACTGCGTGCCTCCTCCTCCCACCGACCACCCGTAGCCCGGGGCAGTCAATCACTCCGAGTCAAGATGACCCTCCCTGTTCCTCCTCCTCCTCCAGGTAACCCCCCGGGTATTCAGGAGCGGTCACTCTGAGTGGCTCTGAATCCACGTGACCCGCTGGACGCGTCCTCTGGGCAGCCGCCCAGAGCTCTGGTGTGGCCACTGGAGACCAAGCGACCCACCGCACTTCTCCTCCAGGCAGCCCCCCTGTGTTCAGGAGCGGTTGCTTTAAGTCCAAACAACTCACCACTCGCCTTCTCCTCTGAGCAGCCACCTGGAGCGCGAATGCAGTCACTGCGAGGCCAAACGCCCTGCCGCGCTCCTCCTCCTCCTCCTCCTACTCCTCCGGGCAGGCCCCGGTGTTCAGAAGTGGTCTGAGTCCAAGCAGCTCGCTACGCAGCCCCTCCTCTGGCAACCGCCTGTAGCTCTGGTGCAGTCACTCCGAATCCAAGTGGCCACACTCCTCCTCCTCGTCCTCAGGGCAGGCCCCAGTGTTCTGAAGTGGTCTAAGTCCAAACAGCTCGCCGCGCAGCTTCTCCTCTGGCAACTGCCTGTAGCTCTGGTGCAGTCACTCTGAATCCAAGCGGCCACGCTCCTCCTCCTCCTCCTCAGGGCAGGCCCCGGTGTCCTGAGTCCACACAGCTCTCCTCACCACTCCTCCCCTAGGCAGTGTCCGGAGCCCCAGTGGTGGCTCCGAGTCCCAGCGCTGTGCTGAGCGGCCTCCTCTCCGATGCTCCCAGTTGTCCGAGTTCACTGCTCCAGCGGGGGGAGGGGCGTCTGCCGGCAGCTCTACTTCACAAAGTTCCCTGCGTTCCGGGACTACCGCCCCATCCGGGACGCCTCCCCAATGGGAGAGACTCACCCGGCTGCTTTGAGTTGGTCCCAAGTCTCTCAATTTCTCCTCTTTTGAATCCTGAGTCCTGGAGCAACATGAAATGCAGCCACCCTCTAGGCCGCCATCTTGAAAAACCCATAATTAAAATTTTAAATTAAAGTTTCATACAAGTGATTTTATATAAGTGATTAGTCCAGTTGTGCTCCTTTAACAGAATACCACATACGGGATAATTTTTCTAGAACAGAAACTTACTGACTCAGTGCTCTGGAATCTGGGAAGTCCAGTATCAAGGCTCCAGTGGGTTTGGTAATTCTGGTTCCAGGTGGTGCCCCTATTAGGTCCTTAGATGACCTAAGATAGAATGGCAAAGAGACAAAAGAAGGCTCAGTTCACCCTTCTAGAGTATACTAGGGCAGAGTACTGAAGATCTAATCTGCCATAAGGGCAGAGCCCTGAAGATCTAATCATCTTTCAAATATCTCACCTTTTAATACAATTTCAATGGCTATTAAATCTCAATATAAATTTTAGATGGAATAGATGTTCAAAGATAGCAAGAAACAAGGCCTGACAGGAGTTAATGATTTTCTAGAAGTGATTTATTTGAATCTCTGCAAAATTTTCTGTAGGAAGATGAAGATAAGGGAATGAGTCCTCCCCAATGTAATTATTGCTCACATTCCAGGCAGAGCACAGCCCACATAATTCCTCTATAGCCTTTAGCCCAATATTGGTGCTGCCTATGCCCTCTCATAGTGGTGGCACATGCCTGTAATCCCAGTGGCCCAGAAGCCTGAGACAGGAGGATCAAGAGTTCAAAGCCAGACTCAGCAATGGTTAAGCACTACAACTCAGTGAGACCCTGTCTCTAATTAAAATACAAAATAGGCTGGTAATGTGGCTCAGTGGTCAGATGACCCTGAGTTCAATCCCTGGTACCCCTCCCGGCCACACACACACGCACACACACACACACACACACACACACACACACACCACACACACCACACACACACACACACACACACACAAAACTACAAAAAAATGGCTCATAGAGAGAAAGATGTACTATATTTAGAGTAGCAGTGTGAAGCCCTTGAGCTGCTGGGCACAGCAGAAGTCTGGCTGGGGCACAAAGCCAGGAAACTACATTGGCTGGTCTGTCCCAGAGGAAGCTGGGCATCTCATTCATTTAGAAGTCGCTTTTCTTTCCCAAACTGCTTTGTTCCCATGATTTCATTTTCATTTTATTCCAGTCATGTTTTATACTCATGAAATAACTAGCATTTATATTTAACATTTTAAAAAGTGAATTATTAGTAATAGTCTGTATATGAATAAACCTTTTAGTACAATCTCAATGAAAATTCTGCACTAGGAAATAGCATTGTCCCAAACAACAATTGCCTATAGATCCAGATATAATCACATGGGCTGAGAATAGCTCAGTGATAAAGCACTTGCCTAGCATCCACAAGATCCTGGATTCAATTCCCAGCACCAAAAAAAAAAAAAAGAAAGAAAGAAAATGAGCTAAATATATATTTACACATTTTTCATCACAAACACTTTTTTGGTGGATAAGTTTAACTGTCATGTCATTATATTTGCAATCTATTACTTTATCATCAGAATCTCAATTCTTTAAAATTCTGTTGGTCCCCGCCTGCCCCAGTATTTCTAGTTTATTTATAACCCTATAACAACAGTGTTTATAACCTACACCTGACTCCAGGAAGGTTAATGAACCACAATTTCCTAGGGAGATGATGGTGATCCAAGCTGTGTCATTGGCAGGTTGTCATCTATTGAATTAAACAGATTCTGGACAAACAATAGATGTTTGAGTCCTTTGAAAATCATTAGCCAGCTTGTTCTGGTGGAGCACTTACTGTGGACCTGCCAAGGTAGACCCTATTGGGAAATACCAGAATTTCCAACATGGTTTTTATTCTTGGGGAGCTTATTCTATATAATTGGGGAGACAAGATGGAAAATCATGAACTAGCAGCAAGTGCCAAACAATGTTAAGTGAGGGGATCTGGGTCCCTGTGCTGTAGTGGGTTATAGGAGAGGTGTCTGTGCTAATGAATTTTATAAGCAAAGGAGATGAAGCTTAGACTGGGCTTTTTAAATGGATGTATTTAGATAGTTATAAGAAGAGGGAAAGGCATTCCAGCACTACATTCTGAAAATCATGACTGCAAACATACATGAAAGAATGAGCATGGTGTGTTTTGGTATTAAGAGGAAGGCTTGTGCCATGGGATTGATTAGCCACAAAAAAAAAAAAACCCTGGGGGCAGTTGCCATGGGAGCATTGAGTAAATCCAGCTAAGCACAAAGCCCTATTGGCAAATCCAGGTTCAACACCAACCATGCCAAGGAGGAAGCTGAGCTCATGCTAAGATAGAGGTGGGGGTGAGTTCTGAGTCTGAGCACTAGAAAAATGTGGGCTGGAAAATTGGAGAAAACAGGGTAACAGTTTCAGCACAAAATTGTTGATACAGGTCATTTATAAAAGTGAAGGAAACTCACCTTCCAGGCAACCCTGGTCTGTTTTCAGTGTATCCTTTAGCTTGTTATAAGACAAACCTGACCAAAGCAAAGATCTCCTTGGGCAGTGGTTCAATGAGGAGCCACAGGCAGAGGGGAAAGCAGATGTGTGAAAGCCCAGTGAGGTTTTCAGGTTCCCTAAGACTGGGAGTTGCTGAAGCTCATTGAACAGGAAAAGTTTGATGCTGTGGCTGTATTAGGAAGGTGGACTTGATAGAGATGAATAATGGGGTGAAGAACCCCCAGTGAACTGGGGCAACTGTGAGGCGGAGATAATGACTGGGTAGGAGCTGATGGAGACTGGCTGAGTGTGGGCCACAGAGGCAGATGCTATGGATTATTCTGGTTTGGGTATTTGGCAAATGGCAGAATATCAGAGGTATTGGGAAAGCTGGAGAGGAGACGGGGCTCGGGCATTTTGAATACACTGAGTTTGAGGTAATGGTGGATTGTCTGATGACAGAGTTCAGATAGTAACTGAAATAAGGAACTAGAGCTGCAAGCAAGTGAGAGATTATGAAGATCCTTACCACAGAGAAAATGGTCAGATGCTAAGGAGAAGAGAGAGATCAGGCACAATGCTGAGGACCAAACAAAACACGCTATGTTTTTAGAAAAATATAGAGCCTGATGTTTCTTCAAGTATGTTCTCAGACACATTCTTCATAAGAATCTATGTTTATGCTGTTGGGAAGCACTATAAAACTTAGGTGCCTCTTAGAGATGAAATTATGACTAGTAAATATCTGATTTTGAGAATTCCTACTGTAAAGAACTCTCTCAAACTTTGTTTAACGTAGTAGTTCCCAAGTCTATTTTGACCTAAATTTATCTTGATTTTAAAAATACTTCTGCAAGTTGCCTGTTCCTATGCCCTGTTTTCTTTGTTCCAGTTCACCATGGACTCTGTTTAGTAGATCTCTTAGGATAAGACCTTTGTGCTGATTGTAATCGTGATTCATGATACAGCAGGTTGTGTGTCATTTATGACTTAAGAGAATAAATATGGAATGTGAGGGGTAGGCTGCTAGTTAAAAGAATAACATTCTCCAGTACATACTGTTCTTGTAATTCCAGATTTATTATGAAATGAATAGGTATGTAAAATGATGTTTATCAGGAACAGTGAAAGTAACAAAAATTGGGTTCACACCAATTCATGGACTAAAGGGAGTACATTGGCTCACAGAACCAAGAAATCCCAGGGCCTAAAGCACAGATCAAACCAAGGGTTGACCACGTCATGAAACCTTTTCTCTCTCCTTTCTGCCCTGTTTTTTTTTTTTTTTTTTTTTTTTTTTGCAGTGGCTCACAGTGAAATTTCCATCAAGTGGCAAAGTGGCCTTGGTAGCTCTAGTTCTCATAACTGGCAGTCCCAGCCGACAGGACTTGTCAGCACAACATCCATGAAAAATAATTCTTACCAAATGCAGTATGGTAATTAGGCCAATGATGATGCTTTATCCATTTTATCTTTCACTTAACTTCTGGAATGGAATTAAAGAAATACATCCTTCATTTTCCAACTATATGAAGGTCAGAAATACAGTAGTTCAGACTTATGAGTCTTTCCACTTGCCAGGGTTCTGAAGGAAATATGCCAAGTCCTTTCCTGACAACCCTATGGTGTCATTAGTATTCTGAGTTCTTCCCTCTTGAAAAAAAAAATACTGGATAATTTTCTATTTTTTTTTTATTTTTATGTATTTGTTTTAAGAAGTGCATACCAAACTGCTAAAGTCCTTGCATTTCACATTTTTGGTATGGATTGAATAATCCTTTCCATAAAGAACAACATCTGTAAAACCCTAGTAGGAAAATCCAAGACTTAAATAAGTTTTGTGTTAGCCATAGGGGAAAGTACTTCATTGGATTGTGAGTCAGCATTACATCAACTTCATGTTGACATCCAAGACCACTGAGAAAGAGAAAACCTGACATAACACCAGAAATAAACATAAGTTCTAGTCTGGTTTGGGTTAGGTGAGCCCATAGAACCCTCAACAATATGTAAGAACTGTTTCACAGCAATCAATAGTAGCTGTTACTATAACTCAGTTCTCTTAATCCTAAAATACAATATTCTCTTCTTTGTAGCTCCAAATTATTTACAGGTATAACAAGCAGATGTACATCTGTCTTATGTCTGACTTGATGGTGGGAATATGGCTCAAGACTGTTTTCCAGGTAAAACAGGAACTGGCTTCATGATTCTGAATGTAGCTCCATTCTTACCCAGGCCCAGATCAAGAATGGATAGATGGAGAGAATATGTAAGAGTGTGTATGTGTGTTCCTTTACATAATAGATCTTGATTCTTTAACTTCTGAGTTTTTCACTCTGTATAACCTTTGGTGAATTTGAAAGGAGCATAGATTCACCAATGGTACCTGTTGATTTTAAAAAAATAGATCTATGAAGACTGTCATTGGGATTTTAATAGGAATTGCAATAATTTGTATGGTGCCTTTGGTAAAATGGCAACTTTGACAATATTAACTCTGCCTATCAAGGAATGTGAGAGGTCTTTCCATCTCATCTTACTAAGGTCTTCTTCAATTTCTTTCTTTAGTGTTCTGTAATTTTCATTGTAGAGTTCTTTCACTTCTTTTGTTAGATTGATTTTCAGGTATTTAATTTTTTTTTTCAGACTACTGTGAATGGGATAGTTTTCTTAATTCTCTTTCAGTGGATTCTTTACTTATATTAGGAATGTGTTTGGTTTATGGGTATTGATTTTATATTCTGCCACTTTGCTTAATTCATTTATTAGTTCTAGAAGTTTTCTGGTGGAATTTGTTGGATCTTCTAAATATAGAACCATGTTATCAGCAAATAGTGATAGTTTGAGTTCTTCTTTACCTATTCATATCTCTTCAATTTCTTTTGTCTGTCTAATTGATCTGGCTAGAATTTCAAGGACTGTGTTGAATAAAAGTGGTGAAAGAGGGCATCCCTGTCTTGTTCCAGTTTTTAGAAGGAATGCTTTCAATTTTTCTCCATTTAGAATGATGTTGGCCCTGGGATTAGCATAGACAGATTTTACAGTGTTGAGGTATATTCCTACTATCCCTAGTTTTTCTAGTGTTTTGAGCATGAAGGGGTGCTATATTTTGTCAAATGCTTTTTCTGCATCTATTGAGATGATCATATGATTCTTTTCTTTAACTCTATTGTGTGATGAATTATGTTTATTGATTTCTGTATGTTGAACCAATCTTGCATCCCTGAAATGAACCCCACTTGATCATGGTATACTATCTTTTTATATGTTTTTGTTTGTGATTTGCCAGAATTTTATTGAGAATTTTTGCATCTATGTTCATGAGGGATATTGGTCTGGTTTTCTTTCCTTGATTTTTTTTTTTTTTTTTTTTTTAGTTTTGGTATCAGGGTGATATTAGCCTCATAGAATGAATTTGGAAGGGTTCCCTGGTTTTCTATTTCATGGAATAATTTGAGGAGTATTGGTGTTAATTCTTCTTTGAAGTTCTTATAGAACTTGGCTAAGAATCCATCTGGGTCTGGGCTTTTCGTAATTGGTAGGCTTTTGAAGGTGTTTTTTATTTCATTACTTGAAATTGTTCTGTTTAAATCATATATGACCTCCTGATTCAGTTTGGGTAGCTCATATGTTTCTAGCAATTTGTCAATGTCTTCAGGGTTTTCTATTTTGTTGGAGTACAAATTTTCAAAATGGTTTCTAATTATCTTCTGTATTTCAGTTGTTTTCATTGTGATATTTCCTTTTTCATCACATATTTTAGTAATTTGGGTTTTCTCTCTCTCTTCATTAGTGTGGTTAGTGTTTTATCAATTTTATTAATTTTTTCAAAGAACCAACTTTTTGTTTTGTCAATCTTTTCAGTTGTTTGTTTTGTTTCAATTTCATTGATTTCAGTTCTGATTTTAATTATTTCCTGTCTTCTGTTTTTGGTGTTGATTCGTTCTTCTTTTTGGGGGGCTTTGAGATGTAATGTTAGGTCATTTATTTGTGACTTTTTATTCTTTTAATAAATGAGCTCAATGCCGTAAACTTTCCTCTTAGTACTGCCTTCATAATGTCTCAGAAAAGATTTCATCTTACTCCAATCAGAATGGCAATTATCAAGAATATAAGCAACAATAGGTGGTGGTGAGGATGTGGGGGAAATGTATACTCATACATTACTCGTGGGAATGCAAACTGGTGCAACCATTATGGAAAGCAGTATGGCGATTCCTCAGAAAACTTGGAATGGAATCACCATTTGACCCAGCTATCCCACTCCTTGGTTTATACCCAAAGGACTTAAAATCAGCATATTACAGTGACATAGCCTCATCAATGTTTATAGCGGCTCAGCTCACAGAAGCTAAACTATGGAACCAATCTAGGTGCCCTTCAACAGATGAATGGATAAAGAAAATGTGTGTGTGTGTGTGTGTGTGTGTGTGTATGTGTATATACTGATATACATATATGTGTGTATATATATATATGAATATGATGGAATCTTACTCAACCTTATAGAGGAATAAAATTATGGCATTTGCTGGTAAGTGGATGGAGCTGGAGAATATCATGCTAAGCAAAATAGGTAATACCCCAAAACCTAAAGGCCAAATGTTTTCTCTGATATGCGGATGCTAATTCACAATAAGGGGGGTGGCACTAGGTAACTAGAGTTACTTTAGATTAGGTAGAGGGGAGTGAAGGCAGGGGAAGGGGTAGGGGGGTAGGAAGGATAGTAGAGTGAAACAGGCATTATTACCTCATATACATATATGACTGACCAATGTGATCCTACAAATATGTACAATCAGAAAAATGAGAAATTATATTCCATTTATGTATGATTTATCAAAATGCATAAGTGTATTCTATTGTCATATAACTAATTAGAACAAATAAAAGATTTTTAAAATGAACAAAAACATTACTCATTTTCCAGATCTAAAAAAAAAAAAAAAAAAAAAATAGAAATAGTGGGAAAAGAATTCCATCATTAGAAACTTAAATCCAAACTCTGTTTATAATTTATGTCCTCAGGTATAGAGAAGTAATTCATCCTTTTTTTCTTCACAAAATCAATTATATTTTAAATGTTTTAAAATTTTCTTCTCTATATACCTACACATATATGTATATCTGTACTTTTATTTTAATGAACCACTTGAAATTTTGTAGACATGATGTTCATTACTTCTAAAGACTTCAGTGAATATTTTCTCAAAATAAGACCACTGTCCTACACAGTCCAACACAGACCTCAACATCAGGAACTTAACCTTGATACAGCATTAATGTCTAATCCACAGATCTTACTCAAATTTCAAATAATATCTTTCATAGCAAAAGGTAGCAACTGGGGATCTTGTGTTACATTTTCTTAACTCTTTGGTGTCTTTCAGTGTAAACAGTTCCTTGTCTTCCCTTGACTTTCATGACCATGACATTTTTTAAGAGTTTACATCAGTCATTGGATCATCTGATGTTGGCTCATTTTCGATTCAGTTTATGCATCTTTGGAAAGAGTAGCACAGAAGTGCTGTGTTCTTCTCAGCATGTTTTATAGGTAACATGACACATTACATGGATTTGCCCCATTACAGGGAGTGTTAACTTTGAACAATTGGTTAAGCTGTTTTCTTTTTTTTTAATTTAATTTTTTTTTATTTTTACAGACTGCATTTTGATTCACTGTACACAAATGGGGTACATCATTTCGTTTCTATGGTTGTGCATGATGTAGATTCATACTATTTGTGTAATCATACGTGTAATAGGGTAATGATGTCTGTCTCATTCCACCATTTTTCATTTTAACAATATAATTTTTTCCAATCCATTAATGTATAATATCATGCTGTTTATATTTTTATTTATTGTAAACAAATGGGGTGCAATTCGTTTCTCTAGTTGTACATGAAGTAGAGGCATACCATTTGTATAATCATACATTTACATAGGGTAATGGTGTTTGATTCATTCTGTTATTTTTCCTTCCCTCCCACCCATCCCACCCCTCTTTTTCCTCTATACAGTCCCTTCTTTCTCCATTCTTGCCACTCCCTCTTTTGTTAGAATGAGTCCCAAGTATTTTATTTTATTTTATTTTTTTGAAGCTATTGTGAATGGGGTAGTTTTCTTAACTTCTCTTTCTGAGGATTTATCACTTATGTATAAAAACGCATTAGATTTATGAGCATTGATCTTATATCCTTCTACTTTACTGAATTCACTTATGAGTTCTAAAAGTTTTCTGGTGGAATTTCCCGGTTCCTCTAAATATATAATCGTGTCATCAGCAAATAGGGATAGTTTGAGTTCTTCTTTTCCTATTCATATCCCTTTAATTTCCTTGGTCTGTTTAATTGCTCTGGCTAAAGTTTGAAGGACAATGTTGAATAGAAGTGGTGAAAGAGGGCATCCCTGCCTTGTTCCAGTTTTTAGGGGGAATGCTTTCAGTTTTTCACCATTTAGAATGATATTGGCCATGGGCTTAGTGTAGATAGATAGCCTTTACAATGTTAAGGAATGTTCCTACTAGCCCTATTTTTTCTAGTGTTTTGAGCATGAAGGGATGCTGTATTTTATCAAATGCTTTTTCTGCATCTATTGAAATAATCATGTGATTGTTGACATTAAGTCTGTTGATATGGTGAATTACATTTATTGATTTCCGGATGTTGAACCAACCTTGCATCCCTGGGATAAAACCCACTTGATCGTGGTGCACTATCTTTTTAATATATTTTTGTATGCGATTTGCTAAAATTTTGTTGAGAATTTTTGCATTGATGTTCATTAAGGATATTGGTCTGAAATTTTCTTTTCTCGATGTGTCTCTGGTTTAGGTATCAGGGTGATATTGGCTTCATAGAATGAGTTTGGGAGGGTTCCCTCCTCTTCTATTTTATGGAATACTTTGAGAAATATTGGAATGAGCTCTTCTTTAAAGGTTTTGTAGAACTCGGCTGAGAACCCATCTGGTCCCGGGCTTTTCTTTTTTGGTAGGCTTTTGATGACCTCTTCTATTTCATTGCTTGAAATTGATTTATTTAAGTTGTGTTTGTCCTCCTCGTTCAATTTAGGTAATTCATATGTCTCTAGACACTTGTTGATGTCTTCGAGGTTTTCTGTTTTGTTGGAGTATAGATTTTCAAAATAGCTTCTAATTATGTTTTGTATTTCATTCGTGTCTGTTGTGATATTTCCTTGTTCATTCCAAATTTTAGTAATTTGAGTTTTCTCCCTCTTTCTCTTTGTTAGTGTGGCTAAGGGTTTATCAGTTTTGTTTATTTTTTCAAAGAACGAACTATTTATTTTGTTAATTTTTCCGATTGTTTCTTTTGTTTCAATTTCATTGATTTCAGCTCTGATTTTAACTATTTTCTGTCTTCTACTACTTTTGGTGTTGGTCTGTTCTTCTTTTTCTAGGGCTTTGAACTGTAGTGTTAGGTCGTTTATTTGTTGACTTTTTCTTCTTTTATTGAATGTCCTCCATGAAGTAAATTTTCCTCTAAGTACTGCTTTCATAGTGTCCCAGAGATTTTGATATGATGTATCTTTGTTATCTTTTACCTCTAAGAATTTTTTTATTTCCCCCTTGATGTCTTCTGTTATCCGCTCATCATTCAATAGTGTATATAATACACTATTAATCTCCAGGTGTTGAAGTAGTTTCTGTTTTTTACTCTTTCATTTATTTCTAATTTCAATCCATTATGATCTGATAGAATACAAGGTATTATCTCTATCTTCTTGTACTTGCTAACATTAGCTTTGTGGCAGAGAATATGGTCTATTTTAGAGAAGGATCCATGTGCTGCTGAGAAGAAAGTGTATTTGCTGTTTGTTGGATGGTATATTCTATAAATGCCCATTAAGTCTAAATTGTTGATTGTGTTATTGAGATCCATGATTTCTTTGTTCAATTTTTATTTGGAGGATCTGTCCAGTGGTGAGAGAGGTGTGTTAAAATCACCTCATATTATTGTGTTGTGGTCTATATGATTTCTGGAATTGAGAATGATTTGTTTGCTGTATATGGATGAGCCACTATTTGGGGCATAGATATTTATGATTGTTATGTCTTGCTGATTTATGCTTCCCTTAAGCAGTATGAAATGTCCTTCCTTATCCCCTCTGACTAACTTTGGCTTGAAGTCCACATTATCTGATATGGGGATGGATACTCCAGCTTTTTTGATGAGTCCATGTGCTTGGTATGTTTTTTCCCATCCTTTCACCTTTAGTCTGTGGGTATCTCTTTCTATGAGATGAGTCTCTTGCAGGCAGCATATTGTGGGATCTTTCTTTTTAATCCAATCTGCCAGTCTATGTCTTTTGATTGATGAGTTCAGGCCATTAACATTCAGGGTTATTATTGAGATATGATTTTATTCCCAGTCATTTGACTCATTTTTGTTTTTTAACACGACTTGTTTTCTACTTTATTTGGCTATTCCTTTAGACTAGTTTCTCCCTTTGCTGATTTGCATCATGTTTTACATCTCTTCCTCATGGAATATTTTGCTGAGAATGTTCTGTAGTGCCAGCTTTCTTTTGTAAATTCTTTTAGCTTTTGTTTATCATAGAAGGATTTTATTTTGTTATCAAATCTGAAGGTTAGTTTTGCTGGGTATAAGATTCTTGGTTGGCATTTTCTTTCAGAACTTGAAAAATGTTGCTCCAGGCCCTTCTAGCTTTTAGGGTCTGGGTTGAAAAATCTGCTGATATCTGTATTGGTTTCCTCCTGAATGTAATTTGATTTTTTTCTCTTGCAGCCCTTACAATTGTGCTTTTATTTTGTATGTTAGGTATTTTCATTATAATGTGCCTTGGTGTGGGTCTGTTGTAATTTTGAATATTTGGAGTCCTATAAGCCTCTTGTACTTGATTTTACATTTCATTCTTCGGATTTGGGAAATTTTCTGATATTATTTCATTGAATAGATTTTTCATTCCTTTGGTTTGTTTCTCTGTGCCTTCCTCAATCGCAATAATTCTTAAATTTGGCCTTTTCATGATATCCCATAATTCTTGTAGATTGTGTTCAGATTTCTTACCATCTTCTCTGTTTGTTCAACTTTGTTTTCAAGATTAAATATTTTGCCTTCCATGTCTGAGGTTCTGTCTTCCAGGTGTTCTATCCTATTGGTTATGCTTTCTATGGAGTTTTTAATTTGGTTTATTATTTCCCTCATTTCTAGGATTTCTGTTTGTTTGTTTTTTCTTCAGTATCTCTAACTCTTTATTGAAATGTTTTTTTGCTTCCTGCATTTGCTCTTTTAACTGTTGATTGGTGCGATCATTCAAAGCCTGCATTTGCTCTTTCATCTCATTGTTTGCTTCTCTGATCATTTTAATTATGTACATTCTAAACTCCCTTTGTGACATTTCTTCTGCTATGCTGTTTTGGATTTTATTGATGTAGCATCTGGGTTTGTTTGGGACATTTTCTTCCCTTGTTTTCTCATAGTGCTCAGGTATCCACCCCTGTAGTAGTATAACTCTGAGATATTGCAGATTTCCCCTATTGACTTATAGTGTCTCTGTAGATTTTCAATAACTCACCTCCTAGCCTTCAATAGCCTAAAGTCTTGGAGGAACTTGATAATGCAGTGATCCACAAGGAAGCTGCCCCTCTAGGGGTGGTGGTCTTCAGGTGGGGTATATTCCCTGCTAGTGGGCAGAGGTGCCTCCACTTGTTGACGGATGGTCAGTCAGTGGGGGACTAGAATATGGCCTGGGGCACAACTGGTCTGGGCCTGTGTCTCTGGTTCTACCGCTCCCCTGGGGAAGACTCATCCAGTGGGGACATCTCGCTGGGTGGCCCTCCTCCAAGAAAATGCCCATGGTCCGGAACTACCACCTGTGCCGGAGAGCCTCGCCCATTGGGAGAGACTCACCCAGCGGCTTTGTGTTGGTCCCGAGTATCTCAATACCTACTCTTCTTGAATACTGAGTCCTGGAGTGACATGAAATGCAGTCACCCGCTAGTCTGCCATCTTGAAAAAACCCCTGGTTAAGCTATTTTCTACACTGCATTTCTCCACTGTGAAGTTATTGTTATTTTCCTTTGTAACTTGTACAGGTATTGCAAGACTATGTAAATATCTTGTTTCATTGACCTTTAATCCATTTGTTTTATCATTTACTGATGATTCTCACTTGAATCAATTATTACTACTATGATTGCCACTGATGATTTCTCAGTTTCCACCATTCCTTCTGTATTCATTAGTTGGCATTCTAAGGTAAAGAATGCCTTCCCTTCTCTATTTGTTTTTATTAATTTTGACTCATGAGTTGCTATCTCATTTACCAGGCTCAAGTATATTATTGAGCTTATTCATTTTGATGCTCAAATTATTCCAGATTTAGCCATTGGAGTTCCTTCATGTCAATTCCCTTGTCCTTTTGAAAAGCTTCATTATTGTTAAATACTTTATCACTTTGTGGCACAAAAAGAAAATCTAATTACTTTTATCCCTAATATTCAGTACTGGTATCTATACCATTTTTTTTTGGTGGCAGATTAGCATTGACTACTACTTAGGCCAATGTGGTAATACAAAAGGAGCATTCTGACTTCCATTTATCCACACTAAGTTAGCCCACTCACTTGAATGGAAGTGCACAGCCCCTGACCATCCATTGCAGCTCCTCAGCTTCTCTCTACTATGTCTTCCTACCTGCACTCCCTCCGGTTGGGAAGTGAGCTTACCAAGTGATGGGAGACATTTTGGAAGAAGATTCAGGTTAACCAACCCCTTGGAGGACTCTTCCTCCTGCCATACATTCTAGAGGCACTGAGTCCCAGAACACTCTATTGTTCAAACTCATGAATATTGAAGCAAAACCCATACACATCTAAGATAATATAGCCACCGCTTAAGTTGAGCATTTTTCTTCATTGTAACAGTTTATATTGTGAAAAAACCTAAGAAAAGCATCCATTATAATCTAGTAGTCTCATTAAAGATTTGATCTTTAATGAGATCAAATTTTATCTTTTTTCTATAGAAAATATTTTTCTATAGACATTGTAGATTAAAATGATATAAAGACTTTTATTATGTTATTTGGCACTTATTTTTTCCTGTTACATTTAAGCATTAAATTGCCCCAGACTTTTCTTGTCCATTTGACTTGAGTTATTATTTCTGCTAACCACAGGAGGGTGCCAGTGAGCTTAGAACAGGAATATTCCAGACAAGTCTGAGAACTTCAACAACTGACAAATTTTTATCATTTCACTATATTTAGAAGTTATAATTAAAAATACAATCAGTAGGGCATGTATCAGTGGTAGAGTGCTTGCAAGGCATTGAGTTTGATTCTCGGCACCAAATAAAAATAAATAAAGGTATTGTGTCCATCTATTACTAAAATGCTATTTTAAAAAATACAGTCAGTAGGCTGACCAGAAGTCTTGGGTCAATATTCTTTCCATTAGGAGATCTTTAGGTCATCAAATGAAAGTCTTTTATGAAAAGAATTCAGAACTTTCAGTGAGGTGACAGAGCACAGAGAAATCTTCCCACACCAAGAATTAAGAGAGTCAAATTCCTGTCCTGATACCACCAGCTGTCACTTCAGCTCTCTGGGTCTTCATTTCTTTTTCTGTAATAGAAAGTAGATGATAAACTGATCTTCAGGCCCTTCCACAGAAAGCAACAATGAAGACCAAGTCAGAACATTAAAAATATACAACGAAGAACTTCCCCAACCCGGCAGTTTGTTTCTTTTATTGACTGCCTAGCAGGCACTGGCTGCTTCTCTCATATGATCACTTCAGGTCTGTGTATTACTGTTCCCATTATGAGGTCATGTACCCATGGTGGAGGTGTTTTCCTAGGTCTCTAACTCAAGGCCCATGTTTGTGTTTTCATCAAACGGCTTCCCTACAACCAAAAACATAGTTTTAATGGAGGTTGTACTCTTAGAGAAGGATACAGATAATTCTCTGCCCATAGAGCTCAGACCAAATGCTTACCAGTGTGTGTGTAGGCAATGTAGATGGGGGACCCAAGCCAGGAGGAGCTCAGGTGAACAAGAGGCTGGGCCCCACCTAGGAGCAGACCCCACTGGCCCAATTTAGCCTTAGCCTCTAATTTTCAAGAGAAGACTGAAATCTCATTAAAATGAAAATTTGATAGCAACAGTGGAATTTTTCAGGCTGCGGGATGGCAAAGTGCTCTAGGACCCACAGATCCCTCTTTGCTCTGATCTGGGTGGGAGCAGGGTCAAGAAATGAAGCTCCATTCTCTTCCAAACTTTTTCAAAATTGCTATGTGGCTGAATTTGCTTCCTTGTTCTGCAAACTCTCATAGTTTCTCCTAAAGATGCTAAGTATTTTGAACAGGAACTGATAAGTTGTACCATCTGTTTTTGTTGGGCCCACAAAGTAATATTTTTTTCTTTTCAGTTTTCCAACAGTTGAAAAAATCAAAAGAAGAACTGTATTAAGTGATATGAAAATGATATGATATTCAGATTTCAGTGTCAATGAGTAAAGATTTATTTACAGTCACATGCACACAGTATTTTCTGTGGTTGCTTCTGCACTAAAAGGGTGATGCTGAGTTAATTTCAACAAAGACCCATATGATCACAAAGTCTAAATAAAATATTTACTATTTGGTTCTGAAAAAGTTTGCTGTGGTTTAGAATACAGAATGCAAAACAGTGGGCAGTCCACCTCTGCTTTCTACCTAATTGAATATAATTTTTTAAAAATAGAATCTGCTTAAGTTAGAGGAAAAGGGGGGAAATGAAGAGAGAGTAATCACCACAAATATGTCAAATTATTTTACAGGTATAAAGGGATGAAAATTGTGTTTCTCTCCCCAGATTCTATCAAATATACTTATTTATATGCTGCTCAAGGCACAAAAGTCAACACCAGAACTATAATAACTGTTGGAGAAAGAAATCAAATCTGGCCCAGAGTGTTTTTATTTTTCTGCACTTTATGAGTAACAAAGCACAATTCTGTGGTTCTAAGAAGAATGAGAAGAATGAAGTTGGAGCACTGTCCACGCAGCCCTTGTACAAGCACTCCTGGGCCTGGCCTGCCTTCTCTCACGTTGTCCTCTGCAGGACAGCCCACATCCACTGGGACTCCTCCTACATGGCTGAGGGCTGGTGTGTCTCTCAGCCCCCTGGGCTCCAGCCTGTCCAGCAGAGTATCACCAGCCTGTTTGGCCTACAGCACCCTGATCACACTGTGATCTCTCACTTTGACGTGTGCCAGAGGGCAGGATCCCCAAGAACAGAATTAATGTCCCACTGTGGCTAGGACACCCAGCACTCACTGTCTGATACAAGTTGGTTGGTGCTCAAGAAAGTCTTAGTGCATCAGTGAATCAATAAATATAATCAATAAATATAATTAATTTGGTTACTTAAAGCTTTTGAGAAATCCCAAAGAGAGATAGATGGTAAAAGCTGAGACATTCTTTGGTATTTTTTAGAAGGCTGAATCTTTTGTTTCTGTAATTGAGCTCATTATTCTCTGACTAGTGCCTCACTTGGCAAAGAACAGATCAATCTGCCCTGTCCTCTTTACTTTTGTACACTGGATAGTTTGTGGCTGTAGAATGAACAGATGTGAACCAGTGGTCAGAATTCATTTTGAGTCACAGTTCTGTCCTGTGGCCTCAGTGAGTCCTTTAACCCTTCAGAAGCTCCATTTCCCCATTTAGAAATGAAACTCATCATAGCAGCGACCTCACAGGATAGTTATGAAAGCAAAGGAGATAACATGCTTAGGTGCCTCATGAACTGTAAAGTGTAAGTACATCAATATGTGATATTGCTTATGAAAATAAATCTGTGCAACAAATGGATCAAGATTATAGAGTATACGCACAAAAGTACCATTGAACTAAAATTTAAAGCTTAGGAACTTGTTAAGTGTGTGTTGTAGTAACCCTCCTGGGGTTAACTAATATTTAATTCATAACTTAAATAGATTAAAATAAACAGTTCAAGGACAGATTCTTTCCTGTCCCAACTAGTATTACAATGGCACAAGACTTGTTGTGATGATAATTTTCAGTTGTCTCTAATGTGTGTGAGCTCCCTCCAGTGGTAGGATGTTACCCTTCTGAGACGTGGAAGCAAATGTAGGCATAAAATGTTTGTTATATTTTCTTCCAGTTCTAAAATTCTGTGGTTTAATTTGGGGGATTTCACTCAGTGATGTAAAGTTTGCCTAGCATGTGTAAGTATCTGTTCAATCCAAAATACCACAAAAACTAATAAAATAAAATTCTGTGGTTTAATATGTCTTGTTACTACAGGTAAATTTGATTCTGCCACTAAGAGATATTATAAAGTTAGAGGTGCATTCCCCCCTCAGCAATGAATCTTTTGAAATTATACAATGAAAGGAAAAAATGATAAACTTGTGATTAAACACTAATAAATCCATAAAATTAGCAATATTTAAAATATCAATTAAAAAATCTGCATTCAAAATATTCACCAAGAAATACATGCAAAATAAAACTATTACACAAGAAATGAAGAATATATGATTATAATTCTGATATAAGAATCCATTTATTCTTTCATGTCTTATTTTTTTAATTATTTATTTTTTGATTTTTTTACAGACTGCATTTTGATTCATGGTACACAAATGGGATACATCATTTCATTTCTATGTTTGTACATGATGTAGATTCATACCATTTGTGTAATCATACATTTGTACCTAGGGTAATGATGTCTGTCTCATTCCACCATTTTTTATACCCTACTCCTTCTCATTTCCTTCTATATAATCTAAAGTTCCCCCATTCTTCTCTAACTTCCCACACCCACATATATATATATGATATATATATATCATTCTCCACTTATCAGGGAAAACATTTGACCTTTGTTTTTTGGGGGATTGTCTTATTTCGCTTAGCATGATATTCTCCAATTCCATCCATTTATTTGCAAATGCCATAATATTCTTCTTTAAGACTGAATAATATTCCATTGTATATATAATCCACAGTTTTTTTTTTATCCATTCATCTGTTGAAGGGCATCTAGGTTGGTTCCACAATCTAGCTTTTGTGAACTGAGCTCCTGTAAACATTGACGTGGCTGTGTTACTGTATTATACTGATTTTAAGTCCTTTGGGTATAAAACGAGGAGTGGGATAACTGCGTCAAAAGGTGGGTCCATTCTAGATTTTCTGGGAATTCTCCATACTGCTTTCCAGAGTGGCTGTACCAATTTGCAACTCCACCAGCAATGTAAAAATGTGCCCTTTTCCCCACATCCACACCAGCATCTATTATTGTTTGTGTTCTTGATAATAGCTATTCTAATTGGAGTAAGATTTCCTTAGAGTTTTTAATTTACATTTCTCTAATTACTAGAGATGTTGAAAACTTTTTCATATATTTATTAATCGCCTGTATATTTTCTTCTGCGAAGTGTCTGTCCAGTTCCTTGGCCCATTTATTGATTAGGTTTTTTTAGTTCTGGAGTAGAGTTTTATGTTCTTTATAAATTTTGGAGATAAGTGCTCTATCTGAAGTGCCTGTGGAAGAGATTTTCTCCGACTCTGTAGGTCTCTCTTCACGTTCTTCATTGTATCCTTTGCTGAGAAAAACCTTTTTAGTTTGAGTTTATCCCATTTATTGATTCTTGCTTTGATTTCTTGTGCTTTGGGAGTCTTGTTGAGGAAGTCTGATCCTAAGCCAACATGATGAAGATTTGGGCCTACTTTGTCTTCTATTAGGCGCAGGATCTCTTGTCTAATTCCTATGTCCTTGATCCATTTTGAATTGAGTTTTGTGCAGGGTGAGAGATAGAGGTTTAATTTCATTTTACTGCATACGGATTTCCAGTTTTGCCAGCACCATTTGTTGAACTGGCTATCTTTTCTCCATTGTATGTTTTTGGTTCCTTTGTCTAGTATGAGGTGACTATATTTATGTGGTTTTGTCTCTGTGTTTTGGTCTGCCTGTCTATTTTGGTGCCAATACCATGCTGTTTTTGTTACTATTGCTCTATAGAATAGTTTAATGTCTGGTATTGTGATACCTCCTGTTTCACTTTTTCTACTCAGGATTGTTTTGGCTATTTGAGGTCTCTTGTTTTTCCAGATGAACTTCATGATTGCTTTCTCTATTTCTATGAGGAGTGTCACTGGGATTTTAATTGGAATTGCATTGAATCTGTATAGTACCTTTGGTAGAATGGCCATTTTGACAATGTTAATTCTGCCTATCCAAGAACATGGGAGATCTTTCCATCTTCTAAGGTTTTCTTTAATTTCTTTTTTTTTTTATTGTAAACAAATGGGATACATGTTGTTTCTCTGTTTGTACATGGCGTAAAGGCATACCATTTGTGTAATCATAAATTTACATAGAGTAATGTTGTTTGATTCATTCTGTTATTTTTTCCCTTTCCCCCACCCCTCCCACCCCTCTTTACCCTCTATACAGTACTTCCTTCCTCCATACTTGCCCCCCTCCCTAACCCTAACTCTAACCCTAACTAACCCTTCCCTCCCCCCCATTATGTGTCATCCTCCACTTATTAGCGATATCATTCGTCCTCTGGCTTTTTGAGATTGGCTTATCTCACTTAGCATGATATTCTCCAATTTCATCCATTTGCCTGCAAATGCCATAATTTTATCATTCTTTATGGCTGAGTAATATTCCATTGTATATATATACCACAGTTTCTTTATCCACTCATCAATTGAAGGGCATCTAGGTTGGTTCCACAGTCTGGCTATTGTGAATTGAGCAGCTATGAACATTGATGTGGCTGTATCTCTGTAGTATGCTGATTTTAAGTCCTTTGGGTAGAGGCCAAGGAATGGGATAGCTGGGTCAAATGGAGGGTCCATTCCAAGTTTTCTAAGGAATCTCCACACTGCTTTCCAGAGTGGCTGCACTAATTTGCAGCCCCACCAGCAATGTATGAGTGTACCTTTCTCCCCACATCCTTGCCAACACCTGTTGTTGCTCGTATTCTTGATAATCGCCATTCTAATTGGGGTGAGATGGAATCTTAGGGTGGTTTTGATTTGCATTTCTCTTATTACTAGAGATGTTGAACATTTTTCCATATGTTTGTTGATTGCTTGTAGATCTTCTGCTGTGAAGTGTCTATTCATTTCCTTAGCCCATTTGTCGACTGGATTATTTGAATTCTTGGAGTAGAGTTTTTTGAGTTCTTTATAGATTCTGGAGATTAGTGCTCTATCTGAAGTATGATTGGCAAAGATATTCTCCCACTCTGTAGGCTCTTTCTTCGCATTGCTGATAGTTTCCTTTGCTGAGAGAAAGCTTTTTAGTTTGAATCTATCCCAGTAGTTGATTCTAGTTTTTATTTCTTGTGCTATGGGAGTCCTGTTAAGGAAGTCTGATCCTAGACCAACAAGGTGAAGATTTGGACCTACTTTTTCTTCTATAATCTGCAGGGTCTCTGGTCTGATTCCGAGGTCCTTAATCCATTTTGAGTTTAGTTTCGTGCATGGTGAGAGATATGGGTTTAGTTTCATTCTGTTGCATATGGATTTCCAATTCTCCCAGCACCATTTGTTGAAGAGGCTATCTTTTCTCCATTGCATATTTTTGGCCCCTTCGTCTAGTATGAGAAAATTGTATTTATTTGGGTTTGTGTCCGTGTCCTCTATTCTGTACCATTGATCTACCTTTCTATTTTGGTACCAATACCATGCCGTTTTTGTTACTATTGCTTTGTAGTAGAGTTGAAGATCTGGTATTGCAATACCCCCTGTTTCACTCTTCCTGCTAAGGATTGCTTTAGCTATTCTGGGTTTCTTATTCTTCCAGATGAATTTCATAATTGCTTGCTCTATTTCTGTAAGGTACATCTTTGGGATTTTAATTGGAATTGCGTTGAATTTGTATAGCACTTTAGGTAGTATGGCCATTTTGACAATATTAATTCTTCCTATCCAAGAACATGGAAGATCTTTCCATCTTCTAAGGTGTTCTTTAATTTCTTTCTTTAGTGTTGTATAGTTCTCATTGTAGAGGTCTTTCACCTCTTTTGTGAGATTGATTCCCAAGTATTTTATTTTTTTCGATGCTATTGTGAATGGGGTAGTTTTCCTAATTTCTCTTTCTGAAGATTCATCACTTATGTATAAAAATGAGCATTGATCTTGTAACCTGCTACTTTACTGAATTCACTTATGAGTTCTAAGAGTTTTCTGGTGGAATTTCCAGGTTCCTCTAAATATACAATCATGTCATCAGTGAACAGGGATAGTTTGAGTTCCTCTTTTCCAATTCATATCCCTTTAATTTCTTTGGTTTGTTTAATTGCTCTGGCTAGAGTCTCAAGAACAATATTGAATAGAAGTGGTGAAAGAGGGCATCCCTGTCTTGTTCCAGTTTTTAGGGGGAATGCTTTCAGTTTTTCACCATTTAGAATGATATTGGCCATGGGCTTAGCGTAGATGGCCTTTACAATGTTAAGGAATGTTCCCACTACCCCAATTTTCTCTAGTGTTTTGAGCATGAAGGGATGCTGTATCTTATCAAATGCTTTTTCTGCATCTATTGAAATAATCATGTGATTCTTAACTTTTAGTCTGTTGATATGGTGAATGACATTTATTGATTTCCTGATGTTGAACCAACCTTGCATCCCTGGGATGAAACCCACTTGATCGTGGTGCACTATCTTTTTAATATATTTTTGTATGCGATTTGCTAAAATTTTGTTGAGAATTTTTGCATCAATGTTCATTAAGGATATTGGTCTGAAATTTTTTTTCCTCGATGTGTCTCTGTCTGGTTTAGGTATCAGGGTGATATTGGCTTCATAGAATGAATTTGGGAGGGTTCCCTCCTCTTCTATTTTATGGAATACTTTGAGAAATATTGGAATGAGCTCTTCTTTAAAGGTTTTGTAGAACTCGGCTGAGAACCCATCTGATCCCGGACTTTTCTTTGTTGGTAGGCTTTTGATGACCTCTTCTATTTCATTGCTTGAAATTGATTTATTTAAGTTGTGTTTGTCCTCCTCGTTCAATTTAGGTAATTCATATATCTCTAGACACTTGTTGATGTCTTCGAGGTTTTCTGTTTTGTTGGAGTATAGATTTTCAAAATAGCTTCTAATTATGTTTTGTATTTCATTCGTGTCTGTTGTGATATTTCCTTGTTCATTCCGAATTTTAGTAATTTGAGTTTTCTCCCTCTTTCTCTTTGTTCGTGTGGCTAAGGGTTTATCAGTTTTGTTTATTTTTTCAAAGAACGAACTATTTATTTTGTTAATTTTTCCGATTGTTTCTTTTGTTTCAATTTCATTGATTTCAGCTCTGATTTAACTATTTTCTGTCTTCTACTACTTTTGGTGTTGGTCTGTTCTTCTTTTTCTAGGGCTTTGAATTGTAGTGTTAAGTCGTTTATTTGTTGATTTCTACTTCTTTTGTTGAATGCGCCCCATGAAATAAATCTTCCTCTAAGTACTGCTTTCACAGTGTCCCAGAGGTTTTGATATGATGTGTCTTTGTTCTCATTTACTTCTAAAAATTTTTTAATTTCCCTCCTGATATTTTCTGTTATCCATTCATCATATAATAGTGTATTATTTAATCTCCAGGTATTGGAGAAGTTTCTGTTTTTTATTCTGTCATTTATTTCTAATTTCAATCCATTATGATCTGTTAGAGTACAAGGTAGTATCTCTATCTTCCTGTATTTGCTAACAGTAGCTTTGTGGCATGACATGGTCTATTTTAGAGAAGGATCCATGTGCTGCTGGGAAGAAAGTGTAATCATTCTTTGTTGGATGGTATATTCTATATAAGTCGGTTAAGTCTAAATTGTTGATTGTGTTATTGAGATCTATGCTTTCTTTATTCAATTTTTGTTTAGACGATCTATCCAGTGGTGAGAGAGGTATGTTAAAATCGCCTAGTATTATTGTGTTGTGTTCCATTTGATTTCTGGAATTGAGAAGGATTTGTTTGACATACATGGATGAGCCAATGTTCGGGGCATAGATATTTATGATTGTTATGTCTTGCTGATTTATCCTTCCCTTAAGCAGTATGTAATGTCCTTCTTTATCCCTTCTGACTAGTTTTGGTTTGAAGTCCACATTATCTGAAATGAGGATGGATACTCCAGCTTTTTTGCTGTGTCCGTGTGCATGGTATGTTTTTTCCCATCCTTTCACCTTTAGTCTATGGGTATCTCTTTCTATGACATGAGTTTCTTGCAGTGTACGTCTTTTGTTGATGAGTTCAGGCCATTAACATTCAGGGTTATTATTGTGATATGATTTGTGTTCCCAGTCATTTGACTCATTTTTGTTTTTTGACATGATTTGGTTTCCCCTTTATTTGGCTATTCCTTTAGGCTAGTTCCTCCTGTTGCTGATTTGCATCATTATTTTTCATCTCTTCCTCGTGGAATATTTTGCTGAGAATGTTCTCCAATGCTGGCTTTCTTTTTGTAAATTCCTTTAGCTTTTGTTTATCATGGAAGGATCTTATTTCATCATCAAATCTGAAAGTAAGTTTTGCTGGGTATAAGATTCTTGGTTGGCATCCATTTTCTTTCAGGGCTTGGTAAATGTCGTTCCAGGCCCTTCTATCTTTTAGGTTTCCCCCTGAATGTAATTTGATTGTGTTCTCTCACGGCCTTTAAAATTCTGTCTTTATTTTGTATGTTAGGTATTTTCATAATAATGTGCCTTGGTGTGGGTCTGTTGTAATTTTGAATATTTGGAGTCCTATAAGCCTCTTGTACTTGGTTTTCCATTTCATTCTTCAGATATTATTTCATTGAATAGATTGTTCATTCCTTTGGTTTGTTTCTCTAAGCCTTCCTCAATCCCAATAATTCTTAAATTTGGCCTTTTCATGATATCCCATAATTCTTGTAGATTCTGTTCATGATTTCTTACCATTGTCTCTGTTTGGTCAACTTTGTTTTCAAGATCAAATATTTTGTCTTCAATATCTGAGGTTCTGTCTTCCAGGTGTTCTATCCTATTGGTTATCCTTTCTATGGAGTTTTAAACTTGGTTTATTGTTTCCTTCATTTCAAGGATTTCTGTTTGGTTTTTTTTTTTCAATATCTCTAACTCTTTATTCAAATGATCTCTTGCTTCTCGTATTTGCTCCTTTAACTGTTGATTGGTGCGATCATTTAATGCCTGCATTTGCTCTTTCATCTCCTCCTTCAATGCCTGCATTTGCTCTTTCATCTCCTCATTTGCTTCCCTGTTGTTTTAATTATGTACATTCTGAACTCCCTTTCCGACATTTCTTCTGCTGTGCTGTCATTGAGTTTTATTGATAGTATCTATGTTTGTTTGGGCATAAGAGGGGATGTCACACAGAAGCTGAACCCAGGCACAAAAACCCTGCCCCATCCCCTGTTGTCTCCTCAACTCCCTCACCCTACTGCATGAGGCCTGAAGAACATCTAAATGTAATTTGATACTCATTATTTGAAAATAGAAAACCCAAAATAAAATCTCACAAGTCCTCTAACCTGTTGTGCATTCTTCATACATCATTTCCTAGCCATGCACAATCCTTCTGCAGTGACAGAAGAAAGAATTCCAGGGGATGAATGCCGTACGATGTGGACTGATAATAGTGATGATAAAATGTCTGGGAAATCTGTTGATGGGTGAATTATAGAACTGGCATTTCTATAATAGTTATGTAATTTGGTTTATTACCATATAGCTCCTTTAAATTTTATAAATATAATTACCAGCATCAATTTTAAATTTATTTGAACTAGATGGTTTATAAAGAATAAGACTTTAAATTAGGGAAAATATTTATTTTAGGTAACTGATATTATTTCTTTCAATTTAAAATATTAAACTAATCTGTGATCACAATAGAAACTGTTTAAAGAAATCAATGACTCTATGAGTTTTAAACTCTTACCCAAAATGGAAAGTATCAGCCTAGTATTTTAAACTCTCTCTTAGAGACTTTCTACTCTAAGCCTAAATGCTACTTGTAATTTATGTTATTACTTGTCTTCAGCAATACTCTATGTGATTACTATTATGTAAGTCATGATAATTGTCTTTCTCTTGAGATGATAAAAACTTTTTGTAGATCTACAGGTTTGAGGAAAAGATTTTGCTGCCTGCCAAATAGAGCAAGAACTATTGTTTGAGACCTTTTATAGACATAGATGAAATTCTTGCCATTTGAACAGTGTTTACATTCAGGAAAGTTCACAGTTAAGACTTTGACATTCTCTGAAAGATCTTTTGTTCTCTAGAAAAAACATACTTCCTCATCCTTTGAGTCACCTTGTTTTTAGTTGCTTGTTTACTTTTCTGAGGAAATAATGCCTGCCTCTCAAGTAATGTCAAGGGAAGAACTATTTCAGAAATAAAAATCCCCCTCCATGAGGAAAGAGGGCTTGATTGCTGGCAGAAAAAAATCAGAAATAGTTTTTAAACCTGGACCAGATAAATAATGTAATATCATGATTCCAAAAATAATTTGCATAGAATTTTTTTCCAAGGCTAAAAATATCTTTTGTTAATCATCATAATTAATATTAATGAGGCTCAGGAAATATGAGATTCTACAGAGGGGACCATGGGCCTAGTCCAAAGGCATTTTTTGCTGTGTTGGGAAAGCTCTCCTCTGCTGTGTACATTGAAATGCATAGCTTAACATTTCCTCCTAGTTGGTGGAATCCAGGTCTAGTTTATGAGCTTAGGTTTAGTGATATTTACTTATCAGTCAATAATGTGGCTGATTCCACATGTGGCTTCAAAACTGGTTTTGGAGAGAGAAAGCACTGTCACTGTTTTAGTTTGGGATTTTTGTTTTTTTTGCATCACTGGGGATTGAACCCAGGACCTTACACAGGTAGGCAAGTGTATCCTCACTGAGCTGCACCCCAGCCCAACTCTTGTGTGTTGGTCACAATATGCCCAGTGCCAGCACAATGCCTTGAACTTACTGGACACCCAGTAAACATTTGTTATGAATGAATGAAATAAACATGCATTCAGAGTGACAATTTCAAATAAGCCTTTTTACATTTTTGTATTTCTTTTAAACAGTCTTTTAAAATGTGCTTCTTTTAAGAAAACTTTGTACATAGACTCAATGTGTTAGAGTGTTAATTTATCCTTACCTAATTTGCACAAATGGAAGGTGACTTATGGTTTAGGATTATCTTTAGGAATTATTAAAACCTGCTTCAGAAACCCTGTAGATGGGTTGTCCAAAAAATCTATTCTAAAAGCTTCTAATCTTCATTTATGTCCCAAGTTTATGTCCTCATTTGTTACAAATAGGGCATCAAAGTCTGTAATCTTCATGCTCTAGGACATTTCCATTGGAATTGTTTGTTCTCTATAAATGCTAGACAGATGTGTTTTACTACCATTACAAAAAAAACTAGGTATGTGATATGTGGAGGGAAGGTAAGAGACCTTTCCCTGCCTATCACTGTTAGGAATTATATACTTTCCTGCCTTTACTTTTTGTAGCTTCCGATGTGACAGAAGATGATGGTGCCATTTCACAGATAAAGAAAACAGAATCTCAGAGATTACATAATGTAATGCAGTGTCCTGTGCCCAGCAAATTATATTATTATCAGAGCAACTGGGACAGGCAACGAGTATGCAAGTCATGGTCAAGATTGTCTGGTATAAAGTTAATTCAGACTATATAAAAATACTGTTTTTCTAACCTTCTAAAAGATATGCTAGCCCGTTGATCCAGGGTTTTGCTTTCTAAAACACTGAATTCTGTAACTTTCAAGAACACATTCAATGTCAAAACTAGTATAACATAGTAAGAAGAATCTACTAAGCCTGACTTTTGGAATGACATGAAGTGGAATTTGAATCCTCACTTAATTAACAACTGTGAGACAATGAGTAAGTTGCTATACTTCTCTAAGCCTTAGTTTCTTGCCCTGCAAGGTAGAAATAATGCCTAGTACAGAGAATTACAAGTATTAGAATAATATATGTCAAGTGTCTAGACTGTGAGGGCAGAAATCATGATGGCAAACATGAGGGCGGGGATCATGGTGGTTTTGTTCTCATTATCTTCCCAGTACATAGCACAGATACATGGTAGGTGCTTATCATCAATATTCAGTGAGTGAAGGAATTAGTGAATGAATTGATGAGTGAGTGAATGAATGAGTACTCTTCAGCAGCTATGTGAAAATCAGGAAACTTCTATAAGAATTTTAGTGAACTTCTTGAATGAAGTATCACTTAAACTAGGCCTTTGAGGACGTGGGAACTTGAACCTGTAAGGACAGAAGCAGGAAATTCCAGAAGGTGAGAATATTCACAAAGGCTCAAGAGTAGGAAAAAGTGAGGTATATACAAAACTATACTAGTTCCGATGTCCAAAGTAAATACCCTGAGGGAAAGTTAGCAGGGTAGGACATGATAGTCCTGTTGAGAGGTTTGATCTTTATCTTTAGGAAAAAATCAGAGGCGCCTGGTGGCTTAGGAGGCTGAGGCGGGAGGATCCTGAGTTCGGGGCCAGTCTCTGCGATTTGTGGGGGGGCCCTGGGCAACTCAGTGAAACCCTGTTTCTAAATAAATAAAATATAAAAATGTTTAAAAAGGGCTGGGGATGTGGCTCTGTGGTTGTGTGCCCCTGGGTTCAATCCCTCGTACCAAGGGAAAAGGAAAAAAAAAAAAAAAGAAAAAAGAAAAAGAAAAAATGGAAGGAAGGAAAGAAAGAAATCCGAGGCAAATAAAGTGGCACTGACTGCTGTATGTGTGGAAGGTGAATTGAAGAGGGACCAGGGATGGTAGTAAACAGTACAAGCGCCCAGATGGAAGGTAATGGTACATGGGACTTGCTGAGTGAAGCTGGAGAGAAATAGACAATTCCAAAACCTATTTGGTGTTGGGGGATGGGAGACTAGCAAGAAGCAAATCAGGCCAGAAGGGTAGTTAGAGGTGGGCCTTTAAAAGCTATGGGGGGCCATGAAAAGATTGAAAGCTACTGGAAGGCTTTAAGCAAGAGAGTGGTGGGAACATGAATATTTTTCCAAGATATTTGCAGCTACAGTGTGGAGAAGGGCTGGGAGGCACTGGGAGAGGCAGTTGAGGATGGTGTAAGCATTACAGAAGAGATGCTAAAGGGTGGAGGCAGTGGAAGTGCGTACAAGTGGGTAGATTTAAGAGACAGTACAGTGGTAGACTTGATGGAATTTGATGCCGAATACATTATGAAAGGCAAGGGGTAGATCCCACTGTGGGCTGGCGTTTGATCTTATAAGCTTTAATGGAAAAAAAAAAAAAGAATTTTAGTGAGAGGAAAAATGGTATACATTCTCTTCTTTGCATTCTTGAAAATGTGTTTTTTTTTCTTTCAGCTACATGCAGGAAAAATATAAGTAAACAGAAAAATTCCATTCAATATCATCCTCTTTAAAAATATTCTAAATTTGTCAAGTAGATAAATAGAATTGGTTGAAGTACAAATCCTGACTTGGTACTTTAGGCAAAGAACTGCTTTTTCCCTGGCACTCCAGCGTAACAACTCTTATTTTTCAAGGTATCTGTTTTTCTGAAATCTTGCTTGGAGCAGTCATGTGGTTGAAAATGTTGAGTCCCTTTATGCCACATCTTTTGAAAGAGAGAAAACATGTTTCCAGGAGTTCAGAAGTAATAGAGTTCTCATTCCAGCTGTCAGAGTCATAAAAGGGCCCTGCCAGAATTTGAGCAGAGCACTGAGTTAGTTAGGAAACATCAGTTTGGTATTTTTAATATTTGCAGTAACATCAAACTTCCTGAGTAAGGTCATTTATGAACAGCAGCTCATGAGTGTTACTGTAAGAATTGGACAATGTGTGGAATTCTCATACAACCCAAATTTCAGAAAATGTCCTTGATTAAAATCCTGAGTTTTTTCTCAGTGCTAATATTAACATGATACATACCGGTACATCTTTACTGAGAAATGAATGTTCTATACTAAGCAGTGCCTTTTTTTTTTTTTTTTTTAAATAATAGTCAGGCACCATCACACACTCCTGTAATTCCAGTGACTCAGGAGGCTGAGGCAGGAGGATTATGTGTTCAAAGTCAGCCTCAGCAATGTAGTGAGGCCCTAAGCAACTTAGTGAGACCCTGTCTCTAAACAAAGTATAAAAAAAGGGCTGGGTTTGGGCTCACTGGTTAAGCATCCCTGGGTTCAATCCCAGGTACCAAAAAATAAATGACGAAATAATAGCAATAATAATAAGTAATGCATGGCCAAGCACAATTCTGAGTAATTATGTATAATACCTTTTTAACCCCATGGTGCCCTTTGAAGTAGGTGCCATCATTATTCTTATTTTATAGAAGAGATACCTTACTCAGTTACAAGTGTCAAGAGCCAAGATTTCAATCCAAGCAACTACATTAGAGGATATTTCTGAGTAGAGTAATACATGTATCTGTTAAGACTGGATGGAATGTGCATTTGATGATCCTAGAGAAGTGCACATGGGCAAAACAAGCCACCTCCCTAGACTGTCTTTCCTCGAGTGCAACATACCTAGATTTCCCATATAGCTTGGAAGTTCACAGGAGGAAATTCTCTGCAAAAGCCCTCCAGGGGTTTGCCCAAGTCTGAAAGCATTCACCTCACTTCCCTGGGAAAAGATGATTTAATATAATACACAATAAGAAACAGTCACGTTAGTCAGCTACTGTGCTAAATGCTTGCCTTTGTATCCTGATGAAGTCTGTTGGTACAAATTTACAGGGGAAAGATATTGGGTTGACCTGAAATAAGGAGGAAAGGCAAGAATAGATGCTATCCTTTCTACATGCTTATTCCTGAAGTTGCACTTGCCAAAACTCACTTGCACTGTGTTATCATAGAAGGGTTTTCCTTACTAGGGCTCTTTCAGCACTCGTGAGCACTGTGAGAAGTTAGGAAATGACGCTTTCACTGGGAGGATGGATTGCAAAAATGGCCCTCTCTGGGCAAAATAGTTAGAGGGAGAAAATGAAGAACTGTCTCCTTTAGGCTGCTCTCTGGAGCCTGGTGTTGGAGACACAGGCATTGTGTGACTTTCAGTTGTGCTCACACTGTGAGACCCACTCTGTACTACCCTAGACAGCTGCCCCATTAGGGACACCCCAACTATCCCATGATTCTTTAAGCTCTGTTCCTGTGTTAACTCATCCAAAGCCAACATAAGAACATTAGCTTCCCAAGCCCTGCTGGTATTGGAGAGAACCTGGGTGGAAATGGCACTTGGAAGGAAACCCAGCTCCAGTCAATGAAAAGGAAGCTCCAGCACTCATTTTTTGTTCATTCAGTTAACAACTCTCTGTGGAGGATCTACTATGTGCCAGGCATTGTACTAGATGTCAGCTCTTCAAAGATGCGAAGTCCTTGTGTCTATCTTTATTGTCAAGAGCCCAGCAAAATGGAGTCAGGCCTGAGGGTGGCTGGGATTTCAGTCAAAGAGATTCAGGATCAGTCAAAGGGGTTCCCTAAACATCAGAGAAAGGACAAGGCAGGTAACCAAAGCATAGACTCATGCAATAGGAGACCAAATTGGAAGCCAGTTGCTAGAAGAGGAATGCAAGGTAGGGGTCTTGCTACCTAGAGAAAGGGCAGGGGTCAGTCTAGACACAAAGAGTGCCAAGTGGGACCAACTAAATGGGTGGAACTGGAGAAGACCATGCTAAGTAAAATAAGGCAAACTCAGACATTTAAGGACAGGATATTTTCTCTCATACATGGAAGCTAGAGAGAGGTAAATAAAGCGATTTAAAAAAGCAATCTCATGAAAATCGAAGGAAGATCAGTAGAATAGAGGAAGGGAATTGAGAGGAAGGGAGGAGGGAGGTACAGGGAAGTACTGGGGAATGAAATCTAATAAATTCTACAATTTCCATGTGCATATATATATATAATTATACAGAATAAAATAATAACAATAGTAGAAGGAGATCAGTAGGGTAGAACAAGAAGATTGGGGTGAGAGGAGTGGAGGGAAAGGGAATGTACTGAGGAATGAAATTGAATAAATTATATTATCTGCATGTATAAATCTGGTATAATGAATTCCATTATTATGCATAATTATAATGAACCAGTAAAAAAAAAAAAATGAGAGTAGCAGTAGGATTAACTGCAGGCCAAGCAGCCTATGGACACAAGTGAGCATAGCTGTCCAGCCCACCTTAGCCTGGACTGAACCCTAGGTGTGCTTAACCACTGAGCCACATCTCCAGCCTTTTTTATTTTTATTTTTTGAGACAGTGTCTCACTAGGTTGCTTACAGCCTCACTAAATTACTGAGGCTGACTTTGAACCTGCAATCCTCCTGCCTCAGCCTTCTAAGCCACCAAGATTACAGTTGTATGCCACTATGCCCGGCACCTTAATATAGAGTCAACATATGAAACAGATCCCAGAAATTTTATTGGTAAATTGTGGAGAACAAATTTGAATTTTTTAATTTCATCATTTAAATCATTGCTGTAAATATGCACTGACAATAAATGTTTTATAGGCAAATATGTGATTCCTTCTATAAAATGGAAATGTATGTCAACAAGTGTTACCCTTGGTGATTGCTGTCAATAAACAGTGTTTAATTAAATACCCAAATGGCATGATTAACTCACCTAAGGGACTGGGTTTTTCCTACATCTTCAGTTATTATAGGGCAGCCATATAACTCTACAAAAGGGTGTTAGTAATTACACTGGGATAACAGGCATTAACATGGACTGTCCCACTGGTTATTAATCATTTGTCATTCATTTTATTTTATTTACAAGGTAGTTTTGTAGGATCCCTTTGATGTTTTGGAAATATAATTCCTGAATATATGACTATGCATAGGAGAAAAGGTTTCCCCATCTCTCCCATGTACTACTTATTAGATAAAACTCTTCCTTGCATTATGAACCTATGGTGCATTCTGGAATACCACACAGTATGGAGACAAATTAGCATGGCTCTTTCACCATCTATGACACTGTGGTTGCTGGGAAGACATCATTCCCTTGTCAGCATCTCCCAAGACTGATGAATTGCTGCCTTTTAATGTCAAATATAGAGCAGGCATCTAAAGAATAATAAACAACACAGCAGAATGGGCCTCTCACCAGTCAACAAATATTAAAACTATTAAAAAGCAGAGCCAGTACATATAGGCTTCAGAGTCTATGTATAACCTTAAGCAGTTGCCCCAAATGTTACATTTCTAAAGAGATTTCCAAGTAAAATAATCTGACACTAGCCTTGTCATTTTTCCAAAATCAGTAAGTCTCTCTAAATGCTTTAGAAAGTATTCTTCATAGAAATGATTTTTAAAATTTATTTTATTTGTTCTAATTTGTTACATGTGACAGACAGCAAAATGCATTTTGGTTCATTGTACACAAATAGAGCACAACTATCCATTTCTCTGGTTGTTCACGATGTACAGTCATACCATTTAACCATCATACAAGTACCTAGGGTAATGATGTTAGTTTCATTCCACCATCTTTCCCACTCCCCTACCCCCTCCTCACTCCCCTCTGCCCAATCCAAACTTCCTCCATTCAACCCCACCCCTAATTATGGATCAGCATCTACATATCAGAGAAAACATTTGGCCTTTGGGTTTTTGGGTTTGGCTTATCTCACTTAGCATGATATTATCCAACTCCATCCATTTACTTGCAAATGCCAAAATGTTATTCTCCTTTATGGGTCAGTAATATTCTGTTGTATATATATACCACAGTTTCTTGATCCATTCATCTAAGGTAAAGATTTTCTGCCACTCTGTAGGCTTTCTCTTCATGTTGTTTATTGTTTCCATTGCTGAAAAGAAGCTTTGAATCCATCCTATTCGTTGATTCTTGATTTTATCTCTTGTGCTTTAGGAGTCATTAAGGAAGTGAGGCCCTAAGCCAACATGATGAATATTTGGGCCTACTTTTTCTTCTATTAGGCACAGGCTCTCTGGTCTAATTCCTAGGTCCTGGATCAACTTGAGTTTTGTGCAGGGTGAAATAAATAGGGATTTATTTATTTATTTATTTATTTATTTTTATTTATTTTGCGGTGCTGGAGATCGAACCCAGGGCCTTGTGCTTGCGAGGCGAGCACTTTACCAACTGAGCTATCTCCCCAGCCCAAGATAGGGATTTAATTTCATTTTGTTGTATATGGATTTCCAGTTTTCCTAGCAGCATTTGTTGTATGTATTTATGTGGGTTTGTTTCTGTGTCTTCTATTCTGTACTATTGGTCTACCTATTTTGGTGCCAATACCATGCCATTTCTGTTACTATCGCTCTGTAGTATAGTTTAAGGTCTAGTGTTGTGATGCCTCCTGCTTTATTCTTCTTGCCAAGGATTGCTTTGGTTATTCTGGGTCTCTTATATTTCCAAATGAATTTCTTATTTTCTCTATTTCCTTGAGGAAAAACATTGGGATTTTAATTGGAATTGCATTGAATCTGTATAACACCTTTGGTAGTCTGGCCATTTTGACAACACTAATTTTGCCTATCCAAGAACATGGGAGATCTTTCCATCTTCTAAGGTTTTCATTAATTTCTTTCTTTAGTGTTCTGTAGTTTTCATTGTAGAGGTCTTTCTCTCTTGGTAGATTGATTCCAGTATTTCATTTTTTTTTTAGGCTATTGTGAATGGGGTAGTTTTCCTAATTTCTCTTTCAGAGGATTCATCACTTATGAATAGAAATGCTTTAGATTTATGAGTGTTGATATTATATCATGCTACTTTGCTGAATTAATTTATTAGTTCTAGAAGTTTTCTGGTGGAATTTGTTGGATCCTCTAAATATAGAATCATGTTGTCAGTGAATAGTGATAGTTTGAGTTCTTTTTTTTCCTATTTGTATTCCTGGTTTTGGTATCAAGGTGATACTAACTTTGTAGAATGAGTTTGGAGGGGTTCTCTCCTTTTCTATTTCATAGAATACTTTGAGGAGTATCAGTATTAGTTCTTCTTTGAATGTCTCGTAGAACTCAGCTGAGAATCCATCTGGTCCTGGACTTTTCTTTATTGGTAGGCTTTTGATGGCATCTTCTATTTCATTGCTTGAAACTGACCTGTTTAAATTGTGTATGTCCTCCTGATTCAGTTTGGGTAGCTCATATGTCTCTAGAAACTTGATGATGTCTTCAAGATTTTCTGTTTTGTAGGAGTACAAATTTTCAAAACAGTTTCTAATTATCTTATGTATTTCAATAGTGTCCATCATATTTCCTTTTTAGTAATTTGAGTTTTCTATCTCCTTCTCTTTGTTAGTATGCCTGGGGATTTATTAATTTTGTTTTATCTTTTCAAAGAAGCAACTTTTTGTTTTGTCAATTTTTTAATTGTTTCTTTTGCTTCAATTTCATTAATTTCAGCTCTGATTTTAATTGTTTCCAGTCTTCTACTACTTTTGGTGTTGATTTTGGTCTTCTTTTTTCTGGAGTTTTGAGATGTAATGTTAGATCATTTATTTGTTGACTTTTCATTTGTTTAATGAATGAGCACAATGCAGTGAACTTTTCTCTTAGCACAGCCTTCAAAGTGTCCCAGAGATTTTGATATGTTGTATCAGTATTCTCATTTATCTCTGAATTTTTAAATCTCCTCTCTGGTGTCTTCTGTTATCCATGCATCATTCAATAGCGTATTATTTAGTCTCTAGGTGTTGGAGTTGCTTCTGCTTTTTACTTTGTCATGGATTTCTAGTTTCATTACATTATGTTATGATAGAATGCAGGGTAGTATCTCTCTTCTTTTGTATTTGCTAAGAGTTGTTTTGTGGCATAACATACGGTCTATTTCAGAGAAGGACCCATGTGCTGCTGAGAAAAAAGTATATTTGTCGATGGATGGAATATTCTATATATATCTGTTAAGTCTACGTTATTGATTGTATTATTGGATTCTACAGTTAATTTGTTTAGTTTTTGTTTGGAAGATCTATTTAATGGTGAGAGAGGTGTGTTAAAGTTACCCAGTATTATTGTGTTGTGGTCTGTTTGATTCCTGAAATCAAGGAGGGTTTGTTTGTTGTACACAGATGCTCCAATTTAAGGAGCATCAATATTTACTATTGTTATGTCTTGTTGATGTATGATTCCCTTAAGCAGTATGAAATGTCCTTCTTTATCTGTACTGACTAACTTTGACTTGAAGTTCACTTTATCTGATATGAGGATGGAAACCCCTGCTTTTTATGCAGACCATGAGAGTGATATGTTTTTTCCTATCCTTTCACTTTCAGTCTGTGGATGTCTTTTCCTATGAGATGGGTCTCTTGAAAGCAGCTTATGGTTCAGTTGTTTTTTTTTGTTTGTTTTTAATCCAACCCAATCTGTGTCTTTTGATTAATGAGTTTAGACCATTAACATTCAGGGTTATTATTGATATGATTTTTATTTCCAATCATTCTGGTTTATTTTTGGTTTTTAACTTGACTTGGTTCTCCTTTGATTGTCTTTCCTTTAGTTTGCTTTCATTTTTGGTTTTCATTTCCTCCTCATGGAATATTTTGCTGAGAATGTTTGTAATACAGCTTTTCCAGTTGTAAAATTTTAACTTTTGTTTATCATGGGAGGTTTTTATCTCATCATCATATCTAAAGCTCAGTTTTCCTGGGTATAAGATTCTTGGTTGGCATCCATTATCTTTTAGATTTTGGTATATGTTGTTCCAAGACCACCTTGCTTTGAGGGTCTGGGTTGAGAAATCTGCTGAAATCCAAATTGGTTTCCCCCTATATGTATATGATACTTTGCTCTTATGGCCTTTAAGATTTTATCTTTATTTTGTATGCAAGCATTTTCATTATAATGTGCCATGGTGTGGATCTGTTGTAATTTTGTACATTCAGTGTCCTATAAGCCTCTTATATTTGATTTTCCATTTCATTCTTCAGGTTTGGGAAATTTTCTGATGTTATTTTGTTGAAAAGATTGTGCATTCCTTTGGTTTATCTCTGCACCTTCCTCTATCCTGATAATTCTTAAATTTGGTTTTTGTTATCCCATATTTTTGGAGGTTGTCTTCATGGTTCCTTACCATCTTCACTGTGGTCAGCTTTATTTTCAAGATTATTTATTTTGTCTTCATTGTCTGAGGTTCTATCTTCCAACTGTTCTAGTCTGTTGGTGATACTTTCTACAGAGTTTTTAATTTGGTTTATTGTTTCCTTCATTTCAAGGATTTCTGTTTTTTTTTTCTTCAGTATCTCTATCTCTTTATTGAAGTAATCTTTTGCTTTGTGCATTTGCTCTATCATCCTTTACTTCACAGATCATTTTAATTATGTACATTCTGAACCCCCCCTCTGACATTTTTTCTACTGTGCTATCAATGAATTCTTTTATTGTGGTGTCTTGGTTTGTTTGGGGTGCTTTCTTCCCTTGTTTCTTCATGTTGTTTGCACTTCTTCCCCTCTAGTGGTGCAGATTTGAGGTATTAAGGTTTCTACCCTATGGATTTATAATGTCCCTGCAGGTTCCCAATACCTTGCATTTAAGGGGGACATCAATATTAACAGCACCCAATGCAAATGATATGCAGCGTTAAATCAACTAGCCCCTATTAAGACATTTACAGTTATGTCACAATAAACAGAATCCCTGTGTTTGATTATTATCTACAATACAAACAGTAGGTTTGCAATAGTGTCTGCAATTTCTACTGGTGGACAAAAAGAGAACTGGGTCTAGGGTGTGATGTTCATGAGGTAGGAGGTGAAAATATAGAGGTATTAGATCATAGGAAAAGTGAAAGAGGAATCAGTAACAGTCGACTCTTAGCAGGAGAGAAGAGAAAAAGGGACTCTTAGGTGTAACCAAGCCTAGAGGGACCTTGGAAATGGTCTTCCAGGTCCTGACTGTTGTCCCTAGATGGAGGTGGCCGCGTCCCTAGTTGGTGGTGGTGGCAGCAGCTAACCTGTAGGCACCTTGATATTGGGCCTCAAGTCTCTGGCTGGTGTCCCACAATGGAAGCTTCCCCCACTAAAGTTGGCGGTTATGGCAGCAGAGGTGACTTAGGATGGAGACGAGATGGGGCTGTGAGGGTGGGCCATGCATCGTTCGGAGGTCTGTTTGAATATGCAGCATTGTGGGCATAGCTGTGGTGGGCGTTGTTGCAGGGAAGTTGCCTCCAGGCCCTGTCTCATGTCCTGAGGTGGAGGCTACCATGTGGAGGGCTGTGGTAGCAGCTGCAGTGTCACAAGATGGAGGCTGACCTGGGGAGTCATGGGGATCAAAGCGCCGGCACTCTCCTCTCAGCACGGGCAGCCAGGGAGTAGGCGCTCTCCTCTCTTCCAGGTGGGCAGTTGGGAGGGGCAACTCTCTTCTCCTCCACAAGGCCTGGGGTGGGGCAGGGGAGATAATATTTTAGTTTTGTTTTATTCCATTAGTTTTTAAGATTACCTTTTTCTGCAAGAACTGTAGGCCATACTCCATGTGTCCACTGCAGTACATTCTTTCCCTAGAAAATGTGTCCATCCTGTTGATTATCTGTACCTTGCCCACAAACTGTATAAGTCTCCTGCCAGTTCTCCTAATCCTTTGCTTCAACAAGCCTGTGCCTGAAGACTAAAAAAGTGTGCATACATGCCTTGGAGGAACAAAGCAAAGGCTAGTTAGAAGAGAAAATGTACTGTTATCCTAGCAATTTGTGGTAATCCCAGAGGTAAGGACTGAATAGAAGGACTTCTCAAACAGATTCCCTAATCTAATTCCTGTTTCTATCTTGTCCTTTTTGATTGTTTATGTGTTTTTCTTTTTAAATAGAATAACCAACTGTTTAGGTACTTTGCTTCAACAAATTAGAAATGTTACTTTCTTTAAAAAAAAAAAAGTCTCTACATTTTCATTATTGCAGAATGATCAACTGGATTGACTTATTACCTGGGGAAGTGCTTTTGCTTCAATTGCCATCAAACGACAAACATATCTGTAAAAAGTTTTAGAATATGAAATTTATTGTATCTTCTATTTTGAACTAAGACAAATCAGAAATTGGACAGAGCACCAATTTTAGCATTAAGTAGCCAAAACACTAGATAAATCTATTCTAGTGTATTTTTTAAATCTGCAAAGAGCTAGAAAAAGATTTTTATCTAGCAAGCAGTTTTTAAATCACTGAATATGATAGTCTATGTGTTTCAGTTTTTCTACCAACAGTTGAATGATTGCTTTTTCTTGCCAGACTGATTTCTTTTCCTTCTTAGTCTAGCCATCTAGTCTAGGTTCAAAACATTCAAGTTTATTGAGCAAAGGGATTATTATTATAAAAAATTTCTTTCCATCTTGGTTTATGTAAATCTACCAATAGGAGAATTTTATCACTCCCTAGGGTGACTATGAGCCATTGGGTTCTGGCTGCTGGTTAAACTAGTTCTTTTTATTTATGGCATGTATACATAAGGGAGAGCAAAAGTTGGCTCCTGTGAGCTTCTCTAAGCCTGGACACCACTTTCCTCCTGCTAAAAGTGCTGACGTTAATAGACTGTCACAGACACAAAGGTCACTTTTTCATTTTGTTCATACTGAGAAATATTTTAGATAATTATCTCTCTTTTGTATTTAAAGAATAGGAGCACGGGAAGGGGCTGTTTCATTTCCTTGAATTTTCTTTGCTAGGCTACCCAGGCTCTCTTGAAATTGTAAAACAGTGTCCGTGCAGTCCACATAAAGAGCATGTTGCTTCCAAGCATGGCCCACCCATGTGCTGTTGTGTTGCTGTTTCCAGAGACCTTTTGTTCTTGCAAAGATTCCTCACTCAGTGCCATGATAATTTTCCTCTGCATGTGTAAAGTTAATTTGTGTACACCAGATGACTTCCTCTTTGATTCAAATAGCCATTTCACAGATTGCATATAGCGGATGACGCACTGTGCAGCACAACTGTAAACTAGGGACTTGACTTGGAGAAGCCCAGAGGTTAGCATAATCTCATCCCAATTTCCCTCCTGCCTCTCCTGTCAACTCCTCTTAAGTCTCCTTTGCAGATTCATTTCTCTCCTGGGCCACTGTCCTTTTCATTCTAAATTTTCTTTTTAAACAATGTATTTACTTCCTTCATTTCAGGTGGTCAGTGGTTACCAAGTATACAAAAATAGTCATAGGAATGGCAGAAATTTACAAAAATGCATAGTAAATATGAGTTCTCCTTTCATCTGTTTTATTTGCATAATGTTTTAAGTGTATATATTTGAGTACTTCACATTTTTTCAAACCATTCTTAATGTAGCTATACACAGGTTCCAAGCTAGAAATGACTTAGAATCCTATCTGATTGTAACCTATTCATTCTGTATATGAAGAAACTGAAATCCAGAGAGATTAAGTACTTTCCTTAGTAGAGTCACACAACTGGTTCATGTCTTATTTGAATATCACAGTAACTCTGTGAGGCTGATATGGATTTATCACTAATAGATGAGAAAACTAACATGGGAATTTGAGTCTTGTACAAGGTTTCAAAGCTCCTAATTGCAGAACACCAGCCACCGGATCCTAGGCTGCTGGCATGGACCTTACCACTTCTCTGCAATTTTAAAAATGTTGCAAGTAATTTATATTTGAAAGCTGAAATTATCTTTCTTAAAAAGGCAAACTCACAACAAGTGCAGTGAGTACTCTTACATCCTGGCAGGATTGTAAGGAAGAGGGCAGGGAGGAAGAGTTGCAACGTAATATGAATTCTAAGTGTTTATCCAGATGTGAAGACTGAATTGGGTTTTGTTTTGTTTTGTTTTGTTTTTTTAATAAATACACGTAGTGATTACTGGTGAAGCAGTGCCGCAATGATGAACACATTTCTCCCTGATATTCTTGAGTGAGAAAAAACAAATTTAGCAGTGATGAGCCCTACCTCCTTCTCTGGTTATTGGGGTTTTCTATGTGTTCTGGTCAGCTTATTCCACTTTGAGCCAGTGGAATGGGTAGGTTTGAGAATGAGGCATTTCAGCACCGTGAACCTCCGTGAATGTGTCATGCATGCGGATTGTATTGAGAGCTATAAGGAAGCTGTAGTAACAGAGGCTCAGTGCCCTCAGTGTAGACTGTCGCCTCAGCCCTGGTTCTTACCTCCACCCCCACTCACTGCTGCTCCTTCTGCCTGAGTCCTCCAACCTCCTGTGCTGTCTGACTCTTAACACTTCATTCAAAATTCCCCTTGAGCATTACCTCTTCCAGGAAGCTTATCCTGACCCCAGCCTGAGTTGTGGACCCTTCTAGCAGGCTCGGCTGACACACTGTGCTGACCCCTGGCTTGGCACTCTACCCACTGTCAACACTGGTTACTGACTGAAGATCCCCTCCCACTCCTGGCTGAAAACTCCATGAAGTGCAGAGCCAGGTCTCATTTGTATCCCAAGCATCTCAGCAGAGTGCCTGACTCACAGCACTGTTTATTAAATAAACTGCAGTCATTCCCCTTCCCCCTTGTCTGTGTTTCACTTTTCTGAGGTTTCAGTGATTCATAAATATTCATAGAAAATTCTAGAAATAAACACCTCATATGTTACAAATTGTGCACTGTTCTGAGTAGCATTCTGGAATCTCACACTGTTGCTTTCTGTCCCACCCAGGACATGTTTCATCTCTTTACAATAAATCCACCAATTCACACTGTAGGTGCAACCTGCCCATTAGTCACTTAGTAGCTGTTCCTGGCTATCAGATAGACTATCGTGGTGTCACAGTGCTCATGTTCAAGTGATCCTTATTTTATTTAGCAATGAACCCAAAGAGCAAGAGTAGTGATGCTGGGAATTTTGTTACAGTGTGCTGTTATCATTATTCCATTTTATTATTGGTTTTCTTGTTAATCTCTTACTATGCCTAATAAACTATAGCAGAGTTATGTGTGAAAAAGCAGTGAATGTGTAGGGTTCAGTACTATCTGTGGTGTCAAACACCCACTGGGGTCTAGAAACAGATCCCTGCAGATAAGAGAACTGCTATACCATAGGTGGGTAGCAGTTTGACAGGCAAGAAGGGAGGCACATGAAGGTCAATCTGTTATGTGTGTATAGTTTTTAAAATTAAATCTGTCAGATTTATAATGAAACAGTTCAGAGGGAAACATTTTTAGCTGTTTTTGCTGACTTATTTTCTATCTCCATCTCTGTCTCTTCCTCTCCTCCCTCCTCTTCTCTTTCTCTTGAATTTTTCCACCAGTATACTGATGTTTCTTCTTGATTCTTCTATTTTAGAGCATTGTCTTTTGATGGCAATCATGGAGTTCAGGATTTAGCTTCCACTTCCCCATCCCTCCTATGTGATGCATACCTCCCACAGCAAAATTTTGCTAGAATTTGAGTTAGACCAGTATTCGGTTTTCATATTATAATAACTATGTAAAATGCTACCAATTGGCAGAGCTGTGTAGCTCACTTGAGTTACATTTCTGCAGTCATCCTCCTTGTTTTCTAAGTGAAAAAACTGAAGTGAAGATAAATAATTTTGACCCAATTCACTTCACATATTATTCACCTATTAATTCTAGAACAGGGTCAAAAGCTAATTGTGTAACTCCTAATAAGTTGGCTTTCATACAACAAGCTGCCTTGCAAATTTTATATATATATATATATATATATATATATATATATATATATATATATATATATATAAATTTTTTAAAGCAGAATGAACCAACCTGGAGAAAAACTAAACTTATATGATTATATCAAAATATTCTTTAAAATTAACTTTTGTTTTATTCAAATTGACCCCTGGTGACTTATTGGAACTGAAATCAGTTTAGATAAAAAGAATTTGGAGCTGGAAAGGATTTAGCCTTATTTGGAAGATGAGGAAACTAAGGCCCAGAAAGGTTAAATGAGTTGCCCAATGTCACAATACTAACTGAACAGTTCTTAGTGTTTAACCCAGTGCTTTTCTCTGCTGTGTACCTCATCCTCTCAAACACTCCCAACACCTCTCAGGCACTTTCCTCCATTTACCATCTGTGTCTTACAGATGCCTAACTTTATTTTCTATGTCAAACTGAGAAAAATGATAGTAAGACATGTGTAAATAATATAGAAGTAGGGGATAAAATGTGTTTCTTAAAACCAGGGTTATTTTAATCTACCTCAAATGGCTGCACAACCATAATATTACACAGTGTTAAGTCATGGCATATGATGACATCAGTGGAAAGAAAGAGACATGGAAAAATTCCTCAGTGTCATAAAGAATTATACAGCATTGCAGGCCCTGGGAGGATACAGAGGAAGGTCTGACTGCCACCTTGCTCACCCCAGCTCAGCCCTCTGAGGCCCTGGATTAATTCAGTGTCTCTATGTTGTGTTTTTTCCTCTCTCCTCTTTATGAAACACTTTTCATTGCAAGCGGCCATGCCATGCTGCCCATAGCCAAGCCCTTCCAGGTTCATATCCCAAACTCTGTGCTGGCTGAAGCTTTCAACCTCCCAGGTCTCTCTAGCTCTGTGGAAGGAATCCTGAGATGGACACAGAGGGAGATGGGTAGGATTGGCTGCAGAGAGAAGAGAAACCACAGGGGACAGAGATGGAGAAACTTGTTGAAAGGGCATCCAGGACATCTGTCTTTTTAGGAGTAAGAGTTTCAGGATATAAGTGGAAAACTCATGACAGATCCACACTGTTGAAAAAACTGGAGAACTAAATAAAGGAGAAAATGACCAATTCACCTACATTTGATTATATGAACCCTTAATTAATTACAGTCATTACACAATTTATTTGTTTGTAATTACTATGTAGCTCAATGTCAATGATCCATAATATAAATTTGTGTCATTAACTTTGTGCTAAATTTAATTAGAAAGATTTACCCCTGGTATTTAGTGTTCTAAATTTGTAGATAGTAAGAGCCTTCACAACTGAATATTAGAAGAATATTTTGCTAAGCAAGGTCTAATAATACTCTTCTCCAACCCCCAAATTCCTGCTTTGCAACTTGCCTGCTTGAGTTCCAGGAGAGGAGGTATCAAGCGTCCACATGTTCTTATAGCCACCTCTTCCTACATACGCCTGATTCATTGCAGTGTGATTTTTGCCACTGAAGTTTGTTCTTTTAAAAATATGCATGTGAATGTATGTAGTGTTCACATAAACACATACATAGATGTGTTATAATAAAAGTTCATTACCATTACTTAACATGTGACTTCTGCTTATGCACTGTGTACTGGTTTGAGCCATTTGCACCAATATAGTCACCTGACCAGGAAATGCCAGTAGAGATTATTGAGCTTGAGTAGTAATAAAAATATATACCTGTGGTGGGCGGAACCCAGGGCCCAGGGTTACGCCACGTGCATCCAAAGATGGCGACTGGCAGAGAGCAAACAGCATTCTGATTATGCATGGAGAAAGGCAGAACACGTTTACAATTGGCTGTATTATAATCAGTTCAGCTGCCTAGCGCGTGGACAGATATACTTCACATGTATGCTCGAGCAAGTGATTGCTTGACCTTTAACAGGATTGGATGGACATATCTGGTTACAATTGCTTATGCATGAGACTGCTTATATATTGAGGGTGTTATTTGAATAAATGGGAAGCTGCTTGATGAACCTTTGAAGTACGTGTCTTCTGTCCCGCTGGTTGGGCCGTAAGCACGAGAAGCGGCGGTTTTAGGTAAGTGAAAAGAGCAAAAAGCCGTGCGGAACCGCTTGGAGCAAGCCAGGCAAAGAAGCCTCGGTTTTCCTCCATAACCAGAGCCGCTTGAAGCAGCCCTGGGGCTGCGCTTTTCCTCCGTAACTGGAGCCGCTTGAAGCAGCCCATCAGCAAACAGCAGTGGTTCTGGTAATTGGTGGCCCAGACTGGGATCAAACGAGGATCGAACTGGGAAATGGTTGAGCGCTCAGGTATATAAAAAACAGTTTCACTACCGTAATTAACGAGAAGGTTTCCCTATTTGAGGAAATGGTTACCTTAAGGTTTTAACAGAAGGTTCCCCTAGAGAGGGAATATTAACTGAATATTCTCCTAAAGAGAGAATATATTGAAAGGCTGTCCCAAGAGACAACAAAGGATGTCCCATAACAAATATGTGTAAGTGAATTGTGTTACCTTTCCTTGTTTGGTTTCTGTTTGTTGTCGTTGTTGTTGTTGTTCTTGTTGTTGTGACATTAGTTCCTTTTTGTCTGACTTCCAAAAAACCAAAATCTCAAAAATAGTTAAGAGAAGGGGAAAAGATATTAGAAACTGTAAAAAAAAGAACAATCAAGTCAAGCTTCTGAAAGAGAAAGTAGATGTTCAGACCTCTGTGCCTCCGCCAGAGCAGTATTAACTCCAGAGAGGGAGTACAACCAATACCAACTTTGGTTGTCAGCCCATTACATAAAGGAACAGGGGACTAGTTCTGGGGAAGAGTTCTTCTGCTTTAAAAGGATTAAATATTGTCCCTGGAGTTATAAACCCTGATTTTACAGGAGAAATAAAAATTCTTGCTTCTTCACCTAGAGGTGTAGTAATAATAGCTCAGGATGATCGCATAGCACAATTGTTGGTCTTACCCAGTTGCTATGATCAATATCCATCAAAAAATATTATTAAGGGACATAAAGGGTTAGGTTCTACTGGCCAAAATATGGTCATGTTAACATGGGGTTTAAAAGATAGGCCTATGACAAAGTTAGTGATAGAAGGCAACAGCTTTGAGGGCTTATTAGATAATGGGGCTGACAAAAGTATTATCAAAATTACAGAATGGCCCAAAGCCTGGCCACTTCAGCAGGCAGATCAGACTTTAAGGGGATTGGGTATAGCTTCCAATCCTAACAAAAGCGCAGCCATATTAAAATGGAAGGTGGCTAACCAGGAGTTATGTTCTGATACTGCCCAATGTAATGCAGTTGCAGGCAATCCTCAATGGAATCTAAACATGCTGACAGGCCAAGGACCATATGAAGGGCAAGGTAACCAGATTAATTTCCACCCCAGTGGGTATCAACAAATTAACCCTCGAACTTTTAATCTATCATTATATGGATGATATTTTGCTAGCTCATAAGGAAAAACCTGTCTTAGAGCAATGTTATAATTCCTTACTAGAGTTACTTGAAAGATGGGGCTTACATATTGCTATGGATAAAATACAAATCACAGACACCAAAAACTCCCTGGGATCTATCATAAATCAAATTATGGTTAAACCCACAAAAATAACCATTCAGGTGGACGAGCTTAAAGCTTTAAATGATTTTCAAAAACTTTTGGGTGATATTGATTGGATTAGACCTTACCTTCATTTACCCACCTCAAGTTTGGGCTCCCTGTTTGATATTCTTAAAGGTGATTCTGACCCTCTTTCTAAGTGAGTGCTTACCCCTAAGGCTCAAACAGCTTTCAAGCTTGTTGAAACAGCTATGGAAAAGGCTCATCTTGATCATATTGACCTAACTAAGCCTTTATCATTCATTGTCTCAGCCACAAATAAGTTACCCACAGGAGTGTTTTGGCAAAAGGGTCCTATTCTATGGGTTCACATGAATTATGCCCCTAACAAGGTCTTAGCCTTGTTTACTGAATCTGTGGCAGAATTCATCCTCAAGGCATTGAAAGTATCCCTTTCCACCTTGGATCACATCCCTCAACTATCACTACTCTATATACTACTGATCAGATACAATATCTTATTAATAATTCAAATTCATGGGCTGTAGTCTTTACTAGTACTTCTACTGTGTTTGACAATCATTTGCCATCTGATCCTCTTCTCCAATTTTGGAGTCAACATCCTATAATTTTTCCTAAAGTCACCCAAAAAGAACCTATTACAGGAGCTACCCTTATATTTACTGATGGATCAAAAAATGGTATGGGTGCTATTACTATAGATAATATTACAGAAACATTGTTGTTTAATACTCTATCTGCACAACAAACGGAACTATTAGTAGCTATAGAAGTATTCAAAACCCACCATGAACCTTTTAACCTATTCTCTGATAGCAAATACGTTGTTAATGCTGTTCAAAATTTAGAATTAACTGGTATGATTTCCCTCACCTCCACTATTCCTAAATATTTGCAAAGTTTACAAAAACTTATTTGGGACAGAAAAAATCCTTTTTTTATTGGGCATGTTCGGGCTTATACTGGCCTTCCAGGTCCTTTAAGTTTACACAATGATTTGACAGACATGGCCACCCGAGACCCACACATCTTTAATATGCTTGAAAATGCAAAAACTTTTTATTCCAAATTTCACGTAAATGCTTCCACTCTACACACAAGCTATAAAATTACTAAGGCAATAGCTCAGGACATAGTCAAATCTTGTGCTAAATGTGTTACACTTATTCCTAACCTCTCGTTAGGAGTAAATCCAAAAGGGCTTCAGCCCAATCATATTTGGCAAATGGATGTAACTCATTATTCAGAATTTGGAAAACTACAATTCATTCATGTGTACCTTGATACCTTTTCAGGATTTATTATGGCCTCTGCTCTTACTGGAGAAAAAACCAAAGATGTAATAACACACTGTTTATACTCTTTCTTCATCCTAGGAGTTCCCAAACAAATTAAAACAGATAATGGTCCTGGATATACGTCCCAGGCCTTTAAACAATTTTGTTCCACCTTTGATATTCAACATGTCACAGGAATTCCCTATAATCCTACTGGACAAAGCATTGTTGAGTGTGCCCATTTAATGCTTAAAAACATGCTTTATAAACAAAAAGGGGGAATAGGGGCATCATACAGATCCCCAAAAGACAAATTGTCTGTTGTCTTGTTCATTTTAAATTTTTAAAATCTTGATTCTGAGGGCTGATTGGCTGCTGACTGTCATTCAGAGCCTAATAAAAAGCATCTACCTCAAGTGCTCTGGAAGGACATTCTATCAGGACAATGGAAAGGCCCAGATCCGGTATTAATCTGGACCCGAGGGTCTGTTTGTGTTTTCCCACAGGATGCACAATTGCCGAGTTGGGTGCTGGAGAGATTGGTCAAGGCCTCAACAGAGACCCAAAAACAGGAAGAAGATGAGGAGACTTCTCCCGCTGATGGTGTTGGCGAATTCTCACCAAATTAATTGAGGAGATTCGCGTGAACTACGGGGGATAGTAGACGTGGCCCTATCCTGTACCCCTTTACCAACTCCTCTATTCTATATCCTCCTAACTTTACAACATTTGGCCACATTTCTGCAGTCTGCTGTTCTATGGGGAAAAGAATGGTTTAAGTTTTTGTCCAGGGGAGGTCTCTTGTGCGTTGTATCTGTCCTGTGCATATACAAAATGCATATACATCTGCGCAGAAAAACAGCCATTATTCGCGAAGCTCTCGTTGCAATTGATGCTGGCCCATCCCCCCAAGTCTGGTTTATTATGCTAGACCGGTAGTCAAAGACGGGTACGATTCATGAGAAGCTCATACCAACCTAAGACAGGAAATGAGGGCTAGAGCCTCATTGTCCGATGATGGGTAAGGATGTTGCTCTGCCATGGACAACATAAGACAGGCATGGTCCCTTTTATAAACAGAAAGGGGGAGTTGTGGTGGGCGGAACCCAGGGCCCAGGGTTACGCCACGTGCATCCAAAGATGGCGACTGGCAGAGAGCAAACAGCATTCTGATTATGCATGGAGAAAGGTAGAACACGTTTACAATTGGCTGTATTATAATCAGTTCAGCTGCCTAGAGTGTGGACAGATATACTTCACATGTGTGCTCGAGCGAGTGATTGCTTGACCTTTAACAGGATTGGATGGACATATCTGGTTACAATTGCTTATGCATGAGACTGCTTATATATTGAGGGTGTTATCTGAATAAATGGGAAGCTGTTTGATGAACCTTTGAAGTACGTGTCTTCTGTCCTGCTGGTTGGGCCGTAAGCACGAGAAGCGGCGGTTTTAGGTAAGCGAAAAGAGCAAGAAGCTGCGCCTAACCGCTTGGAGCAAGCCAGGCAAAGAAGCCTCGGTTTTCCTCCATAACTGGAGCCGCTTGAAGCAGCCCTGGGGCTGCGGTTTTCCTCCGTAACTGGAGCCGCTTGAAGCAGCCCGTCAGCAAACAGCAGCGGTTCGCGGTATATGCCACAGCTACCTTGTATACTGTAAAACCAAAGCATTTGCACACTGCATGCCATCCACTATTTTTGCCTAACCTTTCCTTTGGCTGTGAAGATCTGAGGCTGGACATTAATTTACCCCAGTGCTGGATGTTAATCTTTTTTAAATATTGTATTTTTTTGCTGCCTTTCATGTTTGTGTGTGCACGTGTGTGTGCACATGCACATACCTCTGTGCATATGTGTGTTTTTTAGATTCTTTTTAGTTACCTATGAGTTTAAGATACATTTTGGTATAATAAAAAGCATACACTATAATTCAGTTCCCAGCACTACCCCCTCCCTCTGCTTTCTCCCCTCCCTCTCCTCTACTGATCTTTCTGCAACTTTTTTTTTTAAATTAATGTCTTGTGTATATACCTGATGTTGAGATTCATTTGTTGTTATTTGTATTCTTGATAATTGCCATTCTGACTGGAGTGAGATGTATTTTGATTTGCACTTCTCTAAATGAGAAGTGTTTGGTGCATTTGTCAACTGGGTTATTCGTTTGTTTGTTTTGGTGTTAAGGTTTTGAGTTCTTTGTATAATCTGGATGTTAATGCCCATTCTGAGGAGCAGGTGACAAAGGTCTTCTCCCACTCTGTGGGCTCTTTTCACTGTCTTACTTGTTTCCTTATCTATGTAGAAGCTTTTCAAATTAGATGCCATCCCACTTATACTTTAGGAGTCTTATTAGGAAGTTGGTTTCTGTGCGGACATGTTGGAGTGTCGGACCTACATTTTCTTCTAGTAGTTGCAGGATTTCTGGTCTAATTCCTAGGTCTTTGATCCACTTTGATTTGACTTTTGCGCAGAGTAAGAGATAGGGGTCAAGTTTCATTCTTTACATATGGATTTCCAGTTTATCCCGGCATGATTTGTTTCAAAGGCTGTCTTTTCCCCATCATGGTTTTTGTCACCTTTGTCAAGTATCAGATAGTTGTATCTTTGTGGGGTTTTATCTGTGTCTTCTCTTCTGTTCCATTGGTCTTCATATCTATTTTGGTGCCCATACTGTGCTGTTCATAGTTCTGTAGTACAACTTGAAGTCAACTATTGTGATGCCCCCAGCTTCGCTTTTCTTGTTCAGAATTGCTTTGGTTATTACTGGTCTCTCATTATTCCAAATGGATTTCAGAACTACTTTTTCTAGTTCTGTGAAGAATGTCATTAGTATTTTGATGGGAATTGAATCTGTATATTGCTTTTGGTTAGTGTGACCATTTTGACAATATTAATTCTACCTATCCAAGAACGTGGGAGGTATTTCCATCTTCTAAGGTCAATTTCTTTCTTTGGTGTTCTATAATTTTCAATATAGTGGTCATCACCTGTGTTGTTAGATTAATTCCCAAGTGTTCTATTTTATTTTATTTTTGAGGTTATTGTGAATGGGATAATTTTCCTAATTTCTTTTTCAGCAGATTCATTATTAGAGTATAGGAACATGATTGACTCATGTGTGTGATCTTGTACCCTGCTCTTTTGCCAAATTTTAGTCTTCCGGTAGTTTTTTGGATCTTCTATATATAGGATCATGTTGTCAGCAAAGAGGTAATGTGAGTTCTTCTTTTCTTTTTGTATCCCTTTAATTTCTTTCTCTTGCCTGATTGTTCTGGCTAGAATTTCGAGGACTACGTTGAATAGGAGTGGTGAGAGTGAACATTCATGCTTTGTTCTTGATGTTAGAGGAAATTCTTTTAGTTTTTCTCCATTCAGTATAATTTTGGCCTTAGGTTTGTCATAGATAGCCTTTACAATGCTGAGGTAAATTCCTTCTTTCTCTAGTTTTCCTGGTGTTTTAAGCATGAATGGGTTCTACTTTGTCAAGTGTAATTCTTGTCCTTAACTCTATGTGATGTATTACACTTACTGACTTCCATACATTGAACCAGCCTTACATTCCTGAGATGAAACTCTCTTGATCAAGATGCACTTTTTTTAATGTGTATTTATATATGGTTTGCCAGTGATTTGTTAGGAATTTTTGATTCTATGTTTATCAACGATATTGACTTAAACTTTTCTTTCCTTAATATGACTTTGCCTGGTTTTGGTATCAGGATGATATTGACTTCCAAGAATAAATTTCACAGTGCTCCCTCCTTTTCTATTTCTTAGAATAATTTGAAGAGGATTGGTATTAGTTCTTTAAAGGTTGGGTAGAAGTTGGCTAAGAAATTGTCTGGTCCCAGGCTTTTCTTTGTTGGAAGACTTTTTTTTTTTAATTGAATAAGTATATTTTTTTTATTGTAAACAAATAGAATGCGTGTTGTTTCTCTGTTTGTACATGGAGTAAGGCATACCATTTGTGTAATCATAAATGTACATAGGGAAATTTTGTTTGATTCATTCTGCCATTTTTTCCCTTCCCCCACAACCCTCCCACCCCTCTTTTCCCTCTATACAGTCCTTCCTTCCTCCATTCTTGCCCCTTCCCTAACCCTCACCCTAACACTAACACTAAATCCTCCCATCCCCCATTATGTGTCATCATCCGCTTATCAGAGAGATCATTCATCCTTTGGTTTTTTGAGATTGGCTTATCTCACTTAGCATGATATTCTCCAGTTTCATCCATTTGCCTGCAAATGCCATAATTTTATCATTCTTTATGGCTGAGTAATATTCCATTGTATGTATATATACCACAGTTTCTTTATCCATTCATCAATTGAAGGGCATCTAGGTTGGTTACACAATCTGGCTATTGTGAATTGAGCAGCTATGAACATTGATGTGGCTGTATCTCTGTAGTATGCTGATTTTAAGTCTTTTGGGTATAGGCCAAGGAGTGGGATAGCTGGGTCAAATGGTGGTTCCATTCCAAGCTTTCTGAGGAATCTCCATACTGCTTCCAGAGTGGCTGCACTAATTTGCAGCCACACCAGCAATATATAAGTGTAATTTTTTCCCCACATCCTCACAAATACCTGTTATTGCTTGTATTCTTGATAATCGCCATTCTAATTGGGGTGAAATGGAATCTTAGGGTAGTTTTGATTTGCATTTCTCTTATTACTAGAGATGTGGAACATTTTTTCATATGTTTGTTGATTACTCACAGATCTTCTTCTGTGAAGTGTCTGTTCATTTCCTTAGCCCATTTGTCAATTGGGTTATCTGTATTCTTGTTGTAGAGTTTTTTAAGTTCTTTATAGATTCTGGAGATTAGTGCTCTATCTGAAGTATGATTGGCAAAGATTTTCTCCCACTCTGTAGGCTCTCTCTTCACATTGCTGATAGTTTCCTTTGCTGAGAGAAAGCTTTTTAGTTTGAATCTGTCCCAGTTATTGATTCTACCTTTTATTTCTTGTGCTATGGGAGTCCTGTTAAGGAAATCTGGTCCTAAGCCGACATGTTGAAGATCTGGACCTACTTTTTCTTTTATAAGATGCAGGGTCTGTGGTCTGATTCTGAGGTCCTTAATCCATTTTGAGTTTAGTTTCATGCACGGTGAGAGATATGGGTTTAGTTTCATTCTGTTGCATATGGATTTCCAATTCTCCCAGCACCATTTGTTGAAGAGGCTATCTTTTCTCCATTGCATATTTTTGGCCCCTTTGTCTAGTATGAGAAAATTGTATTTATGCGTTTGTGTCCATGTCCTCTATTCTGTTCTATTGATCTACCTGTCTATTTTGGTACCAATACCATGCCATTTTTGTTACTATTGCTTTGTAGTATAGTTGAAGTTCTGGTATTCCAATACCCCCAGCTTCATTTTTCGTGCAAAGGATTGCTTTAGCTATTCTGGGTTTCTTATTCTTCTAGATGAATTTCATGATTGCTTGCTCTATTTCTGTAAGGTACATCATTGGGATTTTAATTGGAATTGCATTGAATCTGTATAGCACTTTTGATAGTATGGCCATTTTGACAATATTGATTCTTCCTATCCAAGAACATGGGAGATCTTTCCATTTTCTAAGGTTTTCTTTAATTTCTTTCTTTAGTGTTCTGTAGTTCTCATTGTGGAGGTCTTTCACCTCTTTTGTGAGATTGATTCCCATGTATTTTATTTTTTCAAAGCTATTGTGAAGGAGGTAGTTTTCCTAAATATTCTTTCCAAAGATTCATCACTTATGTATAAAAATGCATTGGATTTATGAGCATTGATCTTATATCCTGCTACTCTACTGAATTCACTTATGAGTTCTAAAAGTTTTTTGGTGGGATTTCCTGGTTTCTCTAAGTATATAATCATATCATCATTATATACTTATTTGATTATAAGTATATAATCAAATCATCATCCAGCAAATAGGGATAGTTTGAGTTCTTCTTTTCCTTTTCATATCCCTTTAATTTCTTTGGACTGTCTAATTGCTCTGGCTAGAGTTTCAAGGACGATGTTGAATAGAAGTGGTGAAAGAGGGCTTCCCTGTCTTGTTCCAGTTTTTAGGGGGAATGCTTTCAGTTTTTCACCATTTAGAATGATATTAGCCATGGGCTTAGCACAGATAGCCTATACAATGTTAAGGAATGTTTCTACTATCCCTATTTTTTCCAGTGTTTTGAGCATGAAGGGGTGCTGTATTTTATCAAATGCTTTTTCTGCATCTATTGAAATAATCATGTGATTCTTGACTTTAAGTCTGTTGATATGGTGAATGACATTTTTTGATTTCCAGATGTTGAACCAACCTTGCATCCCTGGGATGAAACCCACTTGATTGTGCTGCACTATCTTTTTAATATGTTTTTGTATGTGATTTGCTAAAATTTTATTGAGAATTTTTGTGTCCATGTTCATTAAGGATATTGGTCTGAAATTTTCTTTCTTTAATGTGTCTCTGTCTGGTTTAGGTATCAGGGTAATATTGGCTTCATTGAATGAGTTGGAAGGGTTTCCTCCTCTTGTATTTCTTTTTTTTTTTTTTTCACACAAGGAACCCTTTATTTTGCGCAGACGAATTCACGTCTGCACCGGGGAAGGGGAAAAAGAAAAGGAGAAAGATGGCTCACAGTTTCTCTCAGACATAGGAATTTCGTGGGCTGAGAGGAACCAATCGCGGAGAATTCTTACAGACTGACTGATGGACCAATGACATATTAGGACGTAATGCTGGAGGCAGGAAGATTACAGCAACATAAGCCGGAAATTCCTGTAACGTGAGAGGTGGGGAGAACGCAGATTGACAGGTGGTGGGGAGGCTGGGAATTCCTATAACAGAAGAGGCAGGCAAACACAGATTGACAGGTCGTTGAGAGGTGGGAAATTCTTGTCACGGGAGAGAAAGGTGGCTTTATATCTTACATTCCCCCATTTCATTTTATATAAAAAATAAAAAAAATCTTGCTCTCCAGTTCTTTTTGAAGCCTTCTTTCCTTCCTGCCTAGGTGACTGGGGTTGGTTTTGCAGGTGAAATGTAAAAAGTTCATTCTCCTCCCAGATTTCCAAAGGCAGATGATTTTCTTGGACTTCATTTTCTCGATTTAATTGATCCTCTATTTCTGCATTAACTGCCTGTCCCCAATTCTGACTTCATTTACCCCTCTAATACTAGGAACTCCTTCACTGCTGTAGGGAAAAGGGCCGATGACCGATCTGACTTCTTCGAGCTGGTAGTGGACAGCGTGGGGCAAGCAGTTTGGAGGTTCCTTTTTAGAAATTGGGTCAATTGAGGGGTTCATGGTAGAAGTCCAGTTGCAGGGAGAGCAGGCTGTAAAGGCATCTGGGGATGGGTGCTTCTATGGGAGAAGAACAAAAAGGCATGAGTACTGAAATGAGATTGATACAATATAAATGTTGCAGGATCTGGAACATGCTAATGCATATTACAAAGATGACAGAAATCAATAATTCCTCACCAGGGGGTGGAAGAACTGAGAAGTTATTCCCATAACAAGGCCTAGCAAAGGCTGGAGAGGACAGGCCTTTATTTGGGAGCTTTAACATTGTCTAGGTTGTCAGGAATGTGAACACAACATTTAGTAGAGATCTCTCTCTATAGTTCTGTTACTAGCAAACATAGATTAAGCCTACCTGTGTCTGGAGGCCTTAAACTGACTAAAAACTTCTGACTCTGGCAGTTTCTCTTGATAGTTACTATTATTTTTAAATGCCCAAGAATGGCTATACTTTGGTTTTAACTGATTTGCTAGGTGTTTAAGATCAAGCTGGTCAAAGTGACCTGTTCCTGTCTGTTAAAGAGTCAGCTGAGTTTCCACAGGGGTCACTCATAAGAACTTAAGAGCAGCTTCTTAGCTCCATTAGTGCCATTTGGTTAGGCAGGGTCTTCTCCATGATGTGGCTTTCTTTGAAAGTATCAGGGATGTCTCCCTTTTTCCATGACCCTCCTCTGCAGCAGGTGCATTGAGTGGCTTTTCCTCTAGCGGCCTTATCAATCTCCTTGGTCAGGAGGTTGTGTGACTCAAAGTTGCAAAGCTCCTTGGAGAAGTCCTCTTGTTCCCTGGGTTCAGGCTGACTTTGAGGGCAAGACCCAAATATGGACTTTTCTTGACCTCTCTATTTAAAATCTGTATTTCTAAGTTTGATCTTAACCATCAAGCAAGTCAGTCTCACCAGTCATAAAGTAAGAGTACTCGGCTTTGGCTTTAATGTCTATAACTTTACAGTTATTTACCCCCTTTTATCTAATTGGGGTTTACATTATCTGTTCTATAGGTGATGGGTTACTATTCCAAGTTAATTTTTGATGTTTTCTCTTGAAGCAGTACTTCTGCAAAATATTGATCAGGCAACAATTAGAGTTTATAAGGAAAATACAAAATGGAGTCATCAACAGTAAAACATTCAGTTTGGGCAATAGCTATTTTGAATTTTTGGCTGAGTTCCCATTTGAGATCACAGTACTCTTTACAACAAACATCAAACTTTTGAACACAACTTTAAATGAGTTAAAGTCAGGCTTACTTTGGAGCCATTGTAATGTGTAGCAGGGTGGTGAGGCAGAGCCTTATCTCAGGTAACGTGGGGCTTTTCAGTGAGGGGCAAAGGAGTATATAAACACAGATTTTGAAGATTAAGCTGAGATCAGATGGAGCTCTGTTCTCTGATGGAAATGTGAATCTAAAGAGTTATGTTAGCAATCTTTACAATCTTTATATGTGTGCAATGTTAGGTTATATATACCCTATTGATGACAGGTAATAGAACATTAAATGATAGGTTTACCGTTACAGACAAGTTTAATTTGGAGAACAGCAGCTTGATAAATTTTCTGCTTTAAAGGCTTGTATACCTGGAAAATATGAACACATTTAACATACAAAAAATAATGTTTTTAAGTATGTTACTCCATGGAATAGCTTTATAAATTAATCAGATGTCTCTAACAAACACATTTGAGTAATCCCATACATGTTGCTTATTGTAGAAAAAACCAAGACATCAGACAAGTGTGCCAATAGAATTTGCCGTCTCTTTCCTGTTGAAGAAAAGTCCTAGAAAAATTGATGTTAGACATTTTATAAACTTTAATATTTTATTAGTTTGACCACTTAGAGACTTGTGAGTTAATTTTAAGGACATTTTACTTTTATTAGTTTACCCAATTTAAATTGAACCTTGTTAAATCACGTGACTTAAAAATATTTGGATCCATTTTTAAAATTTTAATTTTTATGCACGTTTATATTTAACACAGAAGCAAAGGCCTTGTAATATTTATTTCCATTGCAATGTAATGGATGTTCAAAAATAACTCTAGAGTTGGATAAAAGAACTGATCAAAAATTATTAACCTAGGTTTGTAGGATTAAGATTGTGAGCTCAAAAATACAGCATTTAAGAAAAATAAAGTCCTGGAAGAAAAATGATAATGGTTATTAATTAAAGCATGAGAAAATGAGAAGGAGAGAAAAGTTGAAAGGGAGAAAAGTATTCTGAGTTGTAGCTGAGGAGAAATTTAAAATGGACACTTTTACACTTTTTTTTCCTTAGGTTTGAAACTGGTTTCCTACTGCGCCTTTCTTCATTCACATGTTAATGTAACCCTTGACTGAGATCTGAATCTGAAAGGGCCTAATATGTTCTAGCAGAAACTTGATGCTTAGGTCCTTTTAATTTCTTGATCCTGCAGGAAGAACTAAGAGAGAAAGAAAAGATTTGAAAATAAGGAATCAATGAAGAGAACGTGTTCAGGTTTTACTCCCTCTGCGCCAGCCACCTCCTGTAAAGAAGCTAGAATGTGTGTACAAGACCACGTGGTGGGGGGACTTGGTGGGCTGAATGGCGGAGTGGAAGGAGAAAAAGAATGAGGAAAAGGAGAGGAATGAACAGGAACTTCTGCAGTAGGAGGCCTGTAAGGACGACTCATCAGCTGGATTAAACTTGGAAGAGAAAGGATTAAAAGGGGGAGGAGAATCAGCAAGAAAGAAAGGAGAAACACGAAGGGGAAAGGTTCCTTTCCACTCACCAGATTGCCCACATATGTACTTAATCATAACTAGTATAATTAGGCATATAATTTTACCTAGTATAAAGCTAGAATTTAGGGTGCCATAAATAGACCATTCTGACTTACTATCTAAAGGACAATTTAGCTCTGATTTAGGGAATAGGTGAAGGGGTTTGAGATGATTCAATAAACATCTCAGGGGCGCGTTTGCTGGGGTGGATGTTCTGAATCCCATGGTAAACTGAGACCCACCTGGCTAGTGATTTCGGCGTCCCAAGACCACGGTGCCAGACAACGAGGTTAGAACAAAGGCTTGGTCGTCACCAAAAAAAACCCAATGTTTAACCGGGCATAAGCCGAGAGGGTCTGAACACCTGGCCAGGATTTCGAGCGAGATGCAGCGAGAAATAAGAGAGAGAGAGGTTCAGACCCTGAGAAAGAATCTCAGCACCATAAAACCCAGGAGTACACCCAGCAACTAGGACCAGCTCTGGGGACCATGGAGATACCCCCACACCTCCGCAGTCCGGCGGCAGGAGCCGCGGCCCAGGCGGCGGAAGCCAGGAGAGGGAAGGGGGCGGCGAGAAAAGCTGAAGGCGGAAAACCGCCCACTCTGTTGGCTCTTTGTTTGCTTTCCTGATAGTTTCCTTTGCTGAGAGAAAGCTTTTTAGATTGAATCTGTCCCAGTTTTTGATTCTTGCTTTTATTTCTTGTGCCATGAGAGTCCTGTTAAGGAAATCTGGTCCTAAGCCGTAATGTTGAAGATCTGGACCTACTTTTTCTTCTATAATCTGCAGGGTCTCTGGTCTGATTCTGAGGTCCTTAATCCATTTTGAGTTAGTTTCATGCATGGTGAGAGATATGGGTTTAGTTTCATTCTGTTGCATATGGATTTCCAATTCTCCCAGCACCATTTGTTGAAGAGGCTATCTTTTCTCCATTGCATATTTTTGGCCCCTATGTCTAATATGAGGAAATTGTGTTTATTTGGGTTTGTGTCCATGTCCTCTATTCTGTTCCATTGATCTACCTGTCTATTTTGGTACCAATACCATGCCATTTTTGTTACTATTGCTTTGTAGTATAGTTGAAGTTCTGGTATTGCGATACCCCCAGCTTCATTTTTCGTGCAAAGGATTGCTTTAGCTATTCTGGGTTTCTTATTCTTCTAGATGAATTTCATGATTGCTTGCTCTATTTCTGTAAGGTATGTAATTGGGATTTTAATTGGAATTGCATTGAATCTGTATATTTTGGTAGTATGGCCATTTTGACACTATAATTCTGCCTATCCAAGAACATGGGAGATCTTTCCATCTTCTAAGGTTTTCTTTAATTTCTTTCTTTAGTGTTCTGTAGTTCTCATTGTGGAGGTCTTTCACCTCTTTGTGAGATTGATTCCCAAGTATTTTACTTTTTTCAAGGCTATTGTGAAGGGGGTAGTTTTTCTAATTTCTCTTTCTGAAGATTCATCACTTATGTATAAAAATGCATTAGATTAATGAGCATTGATCTTATATCCTGCTACTCTACTGAATTCACTTATGAGTTCTAAAAGTTTTCTGGTGGAATTTCCAGGTTTCTCTAAATATATAATCATGTCATCAGTGAACAGGGATAGTTTGAGTTCTTCTTTTCCAATTCATATCCCTTTAATTTCTTTGGTCTGTCTAATTGCTCTGGCTAGAGTCTCAAGAATGATGTTGAATAGAAGTGGTGAAAGAGGGCATCCCTGCCTTGTTCCAGTTTTTAGGGGGAATGCTTTCAGTTTTCACCATTTAGAATGATATTAGCCATGGGCTTAGCATAGATAGCCATTACAATGTTAAGGAATGTTCCCACTATCCCTATTTTTTCTAGTGTTTTGAGCATGAAGGGGTGCTGGATTTTATCAAATGCTTTTTCTGCATCTATTGAAATAATCATGTGATTCTTGACTTTAAGTCTGTTGATATGGTGAATGACATTTGTTGATTTCCAGATGTTGAACCAACCTTGCATCCCTGGGATGAAACCCACTTGATCGTGGTGCACTATCTTTTTAATATATTTTTGTATGCCATTTGCTAAAATTTTGTTGAGAATTTTTGTGTCGATGTTCATTAAGGATATTGGTCTGAAATTTTCTTTTCTAGATGTGTCTCTGTCTAGTTTAGGTATCAGGATGATATTGGCTTCATAGAATGAGTTTGGGAGGGTTCCCTCCTATTTTATGGAATACTTTGAGAAGTATTGGAATGAGCTCTTCTTTAAAGGTTTTGTGGAACTCGGCTGAGAACCCATCTGGTCCTCGACTTTTCTTTGTTGGTAGGCTTTTGATGACTTCTTTAATTTAATTACTTGAAATTGGTCTATTTAAATTGTGAATGTTCTCCTCGTTCAGTTTAGGCAATTCATATGTCTCTAGAAACTTGTTGATGTCTTCGAAATTTTCTATTTTGTTGGAGTATAGATTTTCAAAATAGCTTCTAATTATGTTTTGTATTTTAATTCTTGTCTGTTGTGATATCCTTGTTCATTCCGAATTTTAGTAATTTGGGTTTTCTCTCATCTTCTCTGTTACTGTGGCTAAAGGTTTATCAATTTTGTTTATTCGTTGAAAGAACCAACTATTTATTTTGTCAATTTTTTGTATTGTTTCTTTTGTTTCAATTTCATTGATTTCAGCTCTGATTTTAACTATTTCCTGTCTTCTACTACTTTTGGTGTTGCTCTGTTCTCCTTTTTCTAGAGCTTTGAGCTGTAGTGTTAGGTCGTTTTTTGTTGAGTTTTACTTCTGTTATTGAATGCGCTCCATGAAATAAATTTTTTTCTAAGTACTGCTTTCATAGTGTCCCAGAGATTTTGATATGATGTTTCTTTGTTCTCATTTACCTCTAAGAATTTTTTAATTTCCTTCCTGATATCTTCTGTTATCCATTCATCATATAATAACGTATTGTTTAATCTCCAGGTGTTGGAGTAGTTTCTGTTTTTTACTCTTTCATGTATTTCTAATTTCAATCCAGTATGATCTGATAGAATACAAGGTATTATCTCTATCTTCTTGTACTTGCTAACATTAGCTTTGTGGCATAAAATATGGTCTGTTTTAGAGAAGGATCCATGTGCTGCTGAGAAGAAAGTGTATTCGCTCTTGGTTGGATGGTATATCCTATAAATGTCCCTTAAGTCTAAATTATTGATTGTGTTACTGAGATCTATGGTTTCTTTGTTCAATTTTTGTTTGGAAGATCTGTCCAGTGGTGAGAGAGGTGTGTTAAAATCACCTAGTATTATTGTGTTATGATCTATTTGGTTTCTGAAATTGAGAAGGATTTGTTTGACATACATGGATGAGCCACTGTTTCGGGCATAGATGTTTATGATTGTTATGTCTTGCTGATTTATGCTTCCCTTAAGAAGTATGAAATGTCCTTTTTTATCCCTTCTGACTTACTTTGGCTTGAAGTTCACATTATCTGAAATGAGGATGGATACCCTGCTTTTTTGCTGAGTCCATGTGCATGGTATCTTTTCCCCCATCCTTTCACCATAGTCTATGGGTATCTCTTTCTATGAGGTGAGTCTCTTGCAGGCAATATATTATTGGATCTTTCTTTTTAATCCAATCTGCCAGTCTATATCTTTTGATTGATGAATTCAGGCCATTAACATTCAGGGCTATTGTTGAGATATCATTTGTATTCCTGGTCATTTGGCTCATTTTTTATATCTTATTTATTAATTTTTTTTGACATGACTAGGTTCTTCCTTTGACAATTCCTTTAGGATAATTCCTCCCTTTGCTGATTTGCTTCTTTGTTGTTCATCTCTTCCTCATGGAATATTTTGCTGAGAATGTTCTGTAATGCTGGCTTTCTTTTTGTAAATTCCTTTAGCTTTTGTTTATCATGGAAGGATTTTATTTCATTGTCAAGTTTGAAGGTAAGTGTGGCTGGCTATAAGATTTTTGGTTGGCATCCATTTTCTTTCACGGCTTGGTAAATGTTGTTCCAGGCCCTTCTAGGTTTTGGATCTGGATTGAAAAATCTGCTGATATCCATATTGATTTCCCCCTGAATGTAATTTGATTTCTTTTTTCTCTTGCAGCCTTTAAATTTCTGTCTTTATTTTGTATGTTAGGTATTTTCATTATAATGTGCCTTGGTGTCGGTCTGTTGTAATTTTGTGTATTTGGAGTTCTATAAGCCTCCTGTTGAACTTGATTTTCCATTTCATTCTTCAGACTTGGGAAATTTTCTGATATTATTTCATTGAATAGGTTGTTCATTCCTTTGGTTTGTTTCTCTAAGCCTTCCTCAATCCCAATAAGTCCTAAATTTGGCCTTTTCATGATATCCCATAATTCTTGTAAATTCTGTTCATGATTTTTTACCATCTTCTCTGTTTGTTCAACTTTGTTTTCAAGGTTAAATATTTTGTCTTCAATATCTGAGGTTCTGTCTTCCAAATGTTCTATTCTATTGGTTATGCTTTCCATGGAGTTTTTAACTTGGTTTATTGTTTCCTTCATTTCAAGGATTTCTGGGTTTTTTTTCAATATCTCTAATTCTTTATTGAAATGATCTTTTGCTTCCTGTATTTGCTCTTTTAACTGTCAATTGGTGTGATCATTCAATGCCTGCATTTGCGCTTTCATCTCATCATTCAATTCTTGCATTTGCTCTTTCATCTCTTCGTTTGCTTCCCTGATCATTTTAATTATGTACATTCTGAACTCCCTTTCTGTCATTTCTTCTGTCATGCTGTCATTGGATTTTATTGATGTAACATCTATCTTTGTTTGGAGGATTTTCTTCCCTTGTTTTCTCATATTGTTCAGGTATCAGTGGACCGCTGAGATATTGCAGATTTTCTCTATTGACTTATAATGTCCCTGCAGATGTCTAGTATATCCCCTCTTAGTCTTCAGTAGGCTGAAGTCTTGGAGGAAGTTGATAGTGTGGTGTTCCACACGGAAGCTGCCTCTCTAGGGGTGGTGGCTTTCAGGTGGGGTATATTCCCTGCTAGTGGGCAGAGGTGCCTTCACTTGTTGACCAATGGTCATCCAAAAGGGAACTAGGCTGCGGGCTGAGGCAAGGCTTTTTGGGCCTGTGTCTCTGGTTTTACCATCCTTGTGGGAAAACCTCACCCGGCAGGGAAGACTCACCCGGTGGGGAGGTCTCACTGGTCATGCCCTCTCCTAGAGGTTCCCCTCAATTTACAGCTACTGCCTGGGCTGGGCTGCCTTCCTCTGCAAAGTTCCCAGGGGCCCGGACCTACCTCCTGGGCCTGGGAGCCTCACCATTCACAGACAAGTCTCCTTAGGCTCCCCCTCCTCAGAGAACCTGCCCCTAGACCTGAAACCTTTACTCCGCCCCTCAGCTTGTCTCTGTGTGGCTCTTCCACCAAGAAGCCACCTAGGTCCTGGGACCCTGCTCTGCACCTAATTGCCTGGCTATGTGGCCCCTCCTCTGAGCAGCCACGTGGAGCCCCGTACAGTTGCTCCGAGTCCCAGCGACCCGCCACACGCCTCTTCCTCCGGGCAGCCACCCGGTGTTCCGGTGCAGTTGCTAGGAGTCCAAGCAACTCACTGTGCACCTCCTCTTCCTGACAACCACCCATAGCCCTGGTGCAGTCACTCTGAATCCAAGTGACCCACCACACTCCTCCTCCTCCTCCGGGCAGTCCCCCTCCCCGGTGTTCAGGAGCGGTTGCTCTAAGTCCAAGCGACCTGTCGTGCTCCTCCTCCTCCTCCAGGTAGCCCCCCGGTATTCAGAAGTATTTGCTCTGAGTCCAAACAGCTCACCGCGCAGCTCCTCCTCTGGTCAGCCACCCGGAGCCCCGGTGGGTTGCTCCGAGTCCAAGCATTGTGCTGATTGGCCTCCTCTGCAATGCTCCCAGTTGTCTGAGTTCACTGCTCCAGCAGGGGGAGGGTTGCCTCATTGGGCAACTCTACTTCACAAAGTTCCCTGCATTCCAGGACTACTGCCCCATCTGGGACCCCCCCCAATGGGAGAGACTCACCTGGTGACTTTGAGTTGGTCCCAAGTCTCTCAATATCTCCTCTTCTTGAATCCTGAGTCCTGGGGCAACATGAAATGCAGCCACCCTCTAGTCTGCCATCTTGAAATGCCTGAAGAAAACCACGTCTATTTATTGATTTCCTTATGTTGAACCAAACTTGCATCTCTGTGATGAAAGCACTTGATCATGGTGAACTATCATTTTAATATGTTTTTGTATGTGATTTGACAGTATTTTATTGAGAATTTTGCATCCATGTTCATCAGGGATATTTTCCTGATGTTTTCTTTTTTTTATATGTGTCTGGTTTTGGTATCAGGGTGTTACTAGCTTCATAGAATGAGTCTGGAAGGGTTCCCTCCTTTACTACTTCATGGAACAATATGAGGATGATTGGTGTTAGTTCTTCTGGAAGTCTGGTTGAACTTGGCTGAGAATCTTTCTGGTCCTGGGCTTTTCTTTGTTGATAGACTTTTATGGCATCTTCATTTTCGTTGCTTGAAATTGATCTGTTTAAATTTTCAAAGTCCCCCGATTCAGTTTGGGTAAGTCATATGTCTCTTGAAATTTGTTGTTGTCCTCAAGATTTTCTGTTTTATTAGAGTATAACTTTTCAAAATATATTTTTAATCTTGTCTGTATTTCAGTAGTGTTCATTGTGAAATTTCCTTTTTTGTCAAGAATTTTAGTAATTGGTTTTCTCTTTTTGTCTTCATAACTTGACTAAGAGACTCGTATGAATCTACATTGTGCACAACTGTAGAAATGACATGATGTATCCCATTTGTGTACAATGACTCAAAATGCAGTCTGTAAAAATTTTTTAAAAATTAAAAAAATAAAAAAGATTATATATTTTGTCTTCATTGCCTGAAACTGTCTTCCAAGCAATCTAGTTTGTTGGTGATGCTTTCCATTCAATCTTTAAATTTTTTTTATTGACTCCTTTGTTTTGAGATTTCTGCCTTTTTTTCAGACTCTATCTCTTTATTGAAGTGATCTTTCACTTCCTTTATTTTCTCTCTGATTTCACTCCTTACATCATCTTTTGCCTTACAGATCAGCTAGCTTAACTGTGTACATTCTAAACTCCTTATCTCACACTGTGGTGTTGATGAATTCTGTTATTGGAGTATCTTGGTTTGTTTGTGTGATGTGTTCCCTTGCTTTTTCATGCTGTTTGTATGTCTACCTATGTAACAGTATGGGTCTGAGGTAGTAGAGTTTCTACTCTGTGGACTTATATTGACCCTGACATTTTTCAGTATCTCACATTTTAGTGGGAGAAAAATAATAACAACCAATGCAAAAATATACTGCACTCAAACAAATACTTCCTGTTTGGGCATCTACAGTGTTAATTGTCACAATAAATAGAAATTATATACTCAGTTATTTCCTACAATAAAACCAGTATGTTTGCAAAAGGTTTTACACTTTCAAATGATGGACAGGGAGAGAACAAAGGTGACATAGAATGTGATGATGATGAGTGAGGAAGAGAGAAGATAGAAGTAAAAAATTCACAGAGGAGTGAATAAGAGAATAATAGACCTTGGTTGTCAGCAAAAGAAAAAAGAAAGAGAATCAAGACAAACAGGAGAGAAAAATTTATATTTATATATATATATATATATATAAAATTTTAAGAATTAAAAATTCAAGAATACTAAAACTGATGTATATGAATTAAACATCCTTTTCCTTAAAAAACCTATCCATGATAAATAACTCCTAGAAATGAGAAAAAAACATATATATATAAATGTCCATTAGCCATTAAGGGTATAATTAAACAGAGAAAATTAAAAAGGAAAAGGAAAGAAAAAAAACTCAATGAAAAGTTAAAGACCCTGAACCAAGGCGGCGAGTTCCTACCTGCAGGTTGCTTCAGGGACCAGGACAGGGCAGCCAGGGACTTCCCCACACAGTCTGCAGCCCGCAGCCCGGCCCCCTCCGGCGGGAAGCGCCTTTCCAGGCTAGCTTCTCGGAGCAGACCGCCCAGTGAGAGCCTTTCCACACAGAGCCAGCCACAAGTCCCCTAGCCAGCGGTGACCTCCGGCCCACAAGCAGCCTCTGGGACCAGGGCAAGGAAGCCAGAGACCTCTCCAGGCGGACCTGCTCCTGGCCCCACGGCCCCCCCAGCCGCAGGCTTTTTCAACGGGATTATCCAAGAGGGCAGACTAGAGCGTGACTGCATCTCCAGTCACTCCAGAACCCAGGATTCAAGAAGGGGAGGCATTGAGAGACATGGACTAAAATAGAGCCTCGGAGTGAGTCTCCCCCACCTGCTGAAGCGCTGCCTGGGGGGCAAGCCCAGATTCGGGTGGCTGATTAGAGTAAGGCAGAGCAGCTAGAGTCCACCCCAGGCAGCCCTGCACACTCCGGCGGTGGGCTCCACCCACTGGGCCAGATTCTCCAGCAACTCCAAGCAGGCCCCAGTGAGAGCCTTTCTGCACAGAACCAAGCTTCAAGTCTCTGAACCAGGGAGGCGAGTTCCTGCCCGCAGGTTGCTTCAGGGACCAGGACAGGGCAGCCAGGGACTTCCCCAAGCAGCCCGCAGCCTGGCCCCCTCCGGCGGGAAGCGCCTTTCCAGGCTACCTTCTCGGAGCAGGCCCCACAGTGACAGCCTTTCCACACAGAGCAGCTCCAACCCCTGGAACCAGTAGCAGGCTAGGGGCAGATTTCCTTGGAAGCACTGCATTATCAAGTTACTCCAAGACTTCAGGCTACTGAAGGCAGGAAGGTGATACACTGGAAATCTACAGGAACACTATAAGCCAATAGAAGGATTCTGCAATATCACAAAGTCCCACTGAGATCTGACCAATATGAGAAAACAAGGGACGAAGATGTCCCAAACAAACATAGATACTATATCAATAAATCCCAATGACAGCACAGCAGAAGAAATGTCAGAAAGGGAGTTCAGAATGTACATAATTAAAACAATCAGGGAAGCAAACGAGGAGATGAAAGAGCAAATGCAGGCATTGAAGGAGGAGATGAAAGAGCAAATGCTGGCATTAAATGATCGCACCAATCAACAGTTAAAGGAGCAAATACGGGAAGCAAGAGATCATTTCAATAAAGAGTTAGAGATATTGAAAAAAAAAACCAAACAGAAATCCTTGAAATGAAGGAAACAATAAACCAAGTTAAAAACTCCATGGAAAGCATAACCAATAGGATAGAACATCTGGAAGACAGAACCTCAGATATTGAAGACAATATATTTAATCTTAAACAAAGTTGACCAAACAGAAAAGGTGGTAAGAAATCATGAACAGAATCTACAAGAATTATGGGATATCATGAAAAGGACAAATTTAAGAATTACTGGGATTGAGGAAGGCTTAGAGAAACAAACCAAAGGAATGAACAATCTATTCAATGAAATAATATCAGAAAATTTCCCAAATCTGAAGAATGAAATGTAAAACCAAGTACAAGAGGCTTATAGGACTCAAAATATACAAAATTACAACAGACCCACACCAAGGCACATTATTATGAAAATACCTAACATACAAAATAAAGACAGAATTTTAAAGGACGCAAGAGAAAATAATCAAATTACATTCAGGGGGAAACCAATAAGAATATCAGCAGATTTTTCAATCCAGGCCCTAAAAGCTAGAAGGGCCTGGAGCAACATTTACCAAGCCCTGAAAGAAAACGGATGCCAACCATGAATCTTATACCCAGCAAAACTTACTTTCGGATTTGATGATGAAATAAGATCCTTCCATGATAAACAAAAGCTAAAGGAATTTACAAAAAGAAAGCCAGATTTACAGAACTATCTCAGCAAAATATTCCATGAGGAAGAGATGAAAAACAACGATGCAAATCAGCAACGGGAGGAGCTAGCCTACAGGAATAGCCAAATAAAGGGGAAACCAAATCATGTCAAAAACCAAAAATGAGTCAAATGACTGGGAATACAAATCATATCACAATAATAACCCTGAATGTTAATGGCCTGAACTCATCAATCAAAAGACATAGACTGGAAGATTGGAATAAAAAGAAAAATCCAACAATTTGCTGCCTGCAAGAGATTCATGTCATAGAAAGAGATACCCATAGACTAAAGGTGAAAGGATGGGAAAAAACATACCATGCACACAGACACAGCAAAATAGCTGGAGTATCCATCCTCATTTCAGATAATGTGGACTTCAAGCCAAGTTAGTCAAAAGGGATAAAGAAGGACATTACATACTGCTTAAGGGAAGCATAAATCAGCAAGACATAACAATCATAAATATCTATGCCCCGAACATTGGCTCATCCATGTACGTCAAACAAATCCTTCTCAATTCCAGAGATGCCCCTGACACTATTTACTACCGTCACTTCAGAGCCAAGCTGCCTCATACTCTATTCAAGCTTAAGAAAGAAAGAAAAAACTTGTTGATATTGTTTTCCACAGTTCCTTAAATCCAGGTATAAACTTGTGTAAAGTTCTGCAATAGGCTGAAAATTTAGTTACTAAATTTAGAAAAATTGCTATAACATTAAGTGAGGGTTAAAGGGGATGGGGAGAAAGATTGGGAGGGAGAGAAAGAAAAGATAGAAAATAATGATACATAGTAAGGTAGAAAGGAGAGAGAGATGGATGTGGGTATTTGAGATAGTAGCAGACTGTGAGAGGGAAAATAGGGAGTATGAGGAGTGAGTATAAGCTAGAGCTAAGAAAACAAAGACAGAATGATTCAAAGTAATACTTTAAACCATTAGAAGGAATACATTCAAATGGGTTGAAGGTACAAAGTTGGCTATTAGGGTACCAACCACCAATCAAATTAAATAGTGATATATATGTAAATATATATAGATATGTGTGTGTGTGTGTGTGTATATATATATATATATAAAACTGTGTATATATATATATATAGGTAGATAGCTATATATACACACACACATACATACACACACACACACATAAAATAAAGACTTATTTATAGTAAACCATGTCAGGGTGTAAAAATTCTTGTTGAATCTTGGGTTGGATTTCATTAGGGTTTGGACATTTAGTAGATGTCCATCACTCTTTGGTTGTGAATCTCTCCAGAGTTGCAGGGGCACAGGAATCACTGCCCTAAGTGCCATGGTCCTCCCACCAGGTGGTTCTGGTTTGTCAGCTCAGGGGCCAGGAATCGACTACTCAGAGGTGCTGGGTTGTGTCTTGGTTGTTTCTATTGTATGGTAGAGTTCAGGATGAAGGGCTTTGGAGTATCCCTGTGATTGCTGTGGGTCAACCTTCTCCCCTCTACTGAATCCTTTTCATGGAGGTGTAGATCCTGGTGACTGTCTATAAGCACAGATCCTTTGGTTGTGGATTTTCTGTGGGTGTTCTGTGCTACATAAGCATTCCCCTAACCTATGCTGCTATCTGGAGTTCTGTAGTCAAGGGATTAAGGTGGTTCACCTGGGTTCTAGTTTCTACTGCCCCAGGTTGTAAACAGTGGGTGCCAATTCCCTCTGTTCACTACGACTGGTGCAAGGTCCAGCCAGTGCCCAAACAATATCCTTTCACTCACCAATTGTGACCACAGGTTAAGTGTGGAGCAGTTGCTTCCAGCTACCTTGAATCAGGCAACTTTCTACCTTGACTGGTCTCCCTCTCGCTATGATAGTGATTCTGGTGCCTTCCCCTTAAGCTTCCTGGGGCAGCTTTTCCTAGTGGCTTTCTGCTGACTTCTGCCACCATCCAGGAACCAGACCTCTATATCACTGGATATTTAGGTAGTTTCCCTACTGTCTGGGACTAGTGATCAAGGAGAAAGACCCTCTTATGCATCTTAGGACTCAAGTAAGCATTTTTCCATGGTGCCTTCCCCCAATGGTAGTGGTTGGTGCTGATATGGTCTTGATGGATGCACTTTCTTCTGCTTGGAAGCTCTGTAGAGCTTTCCACCTCTACCTGAGTCACAAGAAGACCGAGAAGAACACTGGGTTAGGCACTCTTCCCCACAAAGGTCTGCTCCACCACCTTCCCCTTCACCTTCATATTGAGGGGAAATGGGTTTCTGCGATTTTCAGCTAATAACCACCCAAGTTCTTTCTAGCCAGTCTTAAAATATCACACTGCAGGGACTTATTTTTGGTTATTTGTTGCTGTCTGGAAGTGGGTAGACTAGTCAAGTGAGGGTTCCACAAGTTGGCTGTGGACCCCGACACAGTTTTCTATTCATATTTTGCTTTTAAACCATTTGATCTGCTTCAAGGACACTGCTGACCATGTCATACTTTAATTTTGTCTGCCTTTCCGTATGTTTTTAAGTGAGTGAGCTTTAGAGTTTTTCTCCCTCCCTCTCAATCTTTCTCTTTCTGTTGCCCCTCCCCATTTCCCTCATCTCGGTCTGGCTTCAGAGTTGGGGAACTCTGCACTTATTTTCTACTCTGGTAACCTATTTTCAAGTCGCTCAAGATCACAGACTTTATAATATTGAGTCTCAGAGCTTTTATTTTATCACCCAACTCAATTCTGCTTTTCCTTCACTGCTTCCTTTCTGTTATGAGGAAATCAGGAATGATCCCCTGGCTCCCTTCCACCATTTTCGTGAACTTTCTCTTCCTGTATTTTCTTATTGGTGCACTAGAATGCTAACCTTTAAAAGAGTAAAAAATAAGTGGCAAAAATAGAAAGGGTAGAATATATAAAAACCTGACATTTGCCCCACCCATGCTGTCTTGGAATTTAATTAGCAGTTATTTCTCTGTGAGTGTTTGGAACACTGAATATGCCCCTGGGAGGTGGCAGGAGGGGAACATTTCTGTGCCAGTAAACTGTTGGTGTCCATGGTATCTGTGGGTTGTGAACATTTTTTTTTTGACACTCACCTATACATAATAACAACATACCATAAATATTTGTAACTATAGCATTTTAATTCATGAAATAGCCTCTTAATTCCATCATTCCATGTTTCTAGATTTCCCCCAAATCTTTGTTTTTTGTTCCTATTGAATTAAAAAAGAAGAAGGAGAATGAATAAGTAAGTTACCTTTAATTAAGTGAGAAGTGGCTTTAAATGGGCTTTGCAACCTTATAAGATTTTGGACAGTCATTCAAACTGCTGTGTTTGGGCCAGGGAGCAAGGAGAGAGGCCATCTCTATAGACTCACAGGTCATGGTAGGGAGCACATCCAGGGCGCAGTGAGGGATCTGGTCACTGAGTTGAAATGGTGGTAAGAGTGGAATTTAAGAACAAGTGAGAGCTAATAGGGATACATGTATCCTGATTCTGTTAGAAGATGGCTTTCTGCTGATCAGTGACCCAGTGGGTGCTGATTATGGGCTGGCAGGTAGAGCAGGAAAGAGTCTCCCCAGGCACCCAGATGATAGCTTATTATGGAGAAAATTATATGCAAATTAAACTATTAATATTTATGCATGAGCAGCCTCCCATGGACACATTTAACACATATTTATTAAGGACCAATTATGTACAAGGCTGAAAGAAGAAGCCACTGTGCTCGCTACTGCTATCAGACAATAAAAGATATAGTCAAATATTAGTAAGTTGGCATTCTGCCCTCATTTTAGGCCACTGCTGTGGAATCTGTCATTTTAATTTGGACTGGGTGTTTTTGTTGCATACTAATGGCTCTTAGTGAAGAACATCATCCCAATGAGAAGGTACTCTGTCCGAGACTCTGTGAACTCAGATAGCTTAGTATGCATAGAACATTCCAGACCATTGAAATAGAGGGTGGAGGATGTTTTGAGTTATACTTCCAAATGTTTTTAAAAGATTTACCAAACACATCATTTGTGCCAGAAATCAGTATGTGCATAAATCTTTGGGAGTTTATTAGCAGAAAGAAGTAGGAAGGTAAGACCCATGGGTTAGGTTTGGGATTGTGAGCAAAGGGCTCCAGCCTAGAGTGAGGGGAGGGTTTGCTGGCTAACTTAAGAAGCCCATGAGAAAGATAAACCTATCTACACCAGAAGACAGGCCTCTACAGGACAAACCAGGGACCAGTCACCATTTCTCACCTGTAATGTCACAAGTCACCCTAATAGGCATTTGTTTTCAGGGCCTGGAAGTAGGCCTCATGGACCCCAGGCCCTGTCCTGCCACCTCTGCCTGCTAACTCCCAGAATTTATAACAAAGAAAAAAAAAACTTCAATTCTCAATTAGTAATACAGTCACTTAAAATATGAATGCCTCTGGGGTCAGTTTTATTTAGTATAAGTGAAAGTCAGCTACAATGTAATTTGTGGATATTAATGATCAAAAGTCAAAGTCTTCTCTGTTTGTAGAGATAGTGAGGGATTAAAGACAGCAGAAGACCATTGAGTATTTGAAAGCAAATGTTACCATCAGAACAGGCAAGAACTGAAGATAAATTGCACATTTGATGGCTTTCCCAGAGATAGAAATTAGAAAAGTTACCTATAAGATAAAGGTATTTTTGTAATGCAGTATCACTTAGAAGATACAGAGTCGTCTAAAACTTGGTGATTACCTTTTTATTTTTTTAAGCCAGCTGAAATCGTATGAAAGATCATCATTCCTAAGTACATGTTAATGTGACTTTCATCCTATCTATAACTATGAGATAATTTTCTGGTCTGTGGGTTAGAATGACCTCAGACACTAATGTGATTCAGGCAGATGTGGTCAGTACCCTATGATGGCCTGTAGCACCACCATGTTATGACTTTGCTTCCCTCTATGCAATATCTTGCTGGGAGCAAAGATCCTGTTTCATGCATCTCGGTATCCCAGTGAGTAAAAGACACACCTCAAACAGGCACAGGAGTGTTTTTGTTTAAAAAAAAAATCAATGAATGGATTCTTCCAGAATTATATCCTATTTATATCATTTTACTGATTTTTTAAAAAAATCATTAGCTCAAGAAGGAGCCTAAATACAAGGATCTTGCCCATAGGGCTTTAGGAATTATGTCCCTTCTGCGTGCTGTCTTTGGGTTGTTTTACTCAGAACATTTTTTGACTTTTAGTTTATAAGACCTGTGGATTTTTTTCATTTTAATTCATAAGTAAGAGGATAATTACTCTTAGTATCACAGCACACTTACCTAAAAGCAAACCGAGAGTGTCCACTATGGGAAATACATCAAAGGGTTTAGCTTGTATATAAGGTTCTGTGAAATGTCATAAAGGGCCATGATGTTTTCTTATTTGGAGAAAATTTGATCCCCTTAAGTGAATTCAGTAGTGTCTATTTCTGTCATTATAATGACTTACTTTTTTCTAGATGAAACCACCTCTCAAGGGAAATGCATTACAAATACTTTTCTGTCTAAAAAAATATATGTTTTAGTTCTAGGTGGACACAATACCTTTATTTTATTTTTATGTAGTGCTGAGGATCAAACCCAGGGCCTCAAGCATACTAGGCAAGTGCTATACCACTGAGCCACAATCCCAGCCCACAAATGCTTTCCAACATATGCATGACAAAACACAGCAATTATTAACTTTCTAAATGGCCAGTTGTTCCATAGTACACATCTGCACTCAGCAAATAAACTTCCTCAAATGACAGTCGTTCCTTGGTATCTCTTCCAGTTTCTGTCCTGAATTGAACTATCCAAGACTTCCTGCCTTGCTTCTATTATGAATTATTATCAATTCATGTAAGAGATACTCTAAAATGACTTTGAAAAGGTACTGGCAGATATACACCTCCTATTCACGTAGAGAAATATATTGCTTGAGTACAACAGCATTCATGAGATGACCCCAAATCAGATCAACTCCTCAGATGCCTTGCTTTAAATTAAATGTTCCTGGAATTTTATGGTATGTATTTCTCTGAAATAAATCATGGTTTGACTAATGATTGACTTATCAAGAATTAATCAGTTTTCTAACATGTCTAGGCTCCCACTTGGTGTTGGATGGGGCTGACTTGTGGACAATGCAAGCAGCACCATTTCCCATCAAATAATATGGCAAGACACAAAGGTGACAAAGAAAACATCAGTACTTTTCTTCCAGCATTTATGCTCCATTTTCTGCCTCCCTGATGGCCACTACAAGTGTTTTTGCAACTTCAAAAGCATAATTTAGGAGGAAACTGTGGAGGCTATTGGTAGTGCTTTTTCTTTTGCTTTGGGCCATTAATTTCAGGGCTTAAAAATCTGTTCTCTCAGAGAAGACTGACTGGGGTGTGTGAACTGTTTAAAGGAGGTAATTAAGGTTTGATGAAAGTACTAGACACATTGGAATTTGCTTTTCATACCATCTCTAAAATTCTTTTATTTTTAAACAATATACCAGAATACACACACACCACACACCACACACCAAAGTCACTGCTGAGACTGTTTTTGGAACCTCTCCTTTATAATTGGCTTGTAGAAGAGTCAAACCCCATGTAAGCAAATTAGTCTCATTATTCAATTGCACTTGGTTTTGACTAAAACCCCACCTGATCACCTTATTCACCAGATTTGGAACCAGTGAATCAACCCCAGGAGGTTACCGCTGGGTAGAGTGGCAGGGGAAGTTCCAAAAGTGGTCCAAGCACTGACAGTTTTATTGCAAGAACTGTTCTGAACACCATTCCACACTCAGGTATGTTGTTTAAAAAGAAATGAAAGAACTTTGGAAATAGGGGCAAGCTGTCATGGGGGAGAGCTAACATCCACTAATTCTGTTTGAATTGCATGAATCATAAATTCATTAAAGGAAAGGCAAATTAGGAAAGCTACAAAATACTATAACAAAATTATAGTGAGTCCAAACAATAAACAAGCAACTTTTAGCATATTTGGGTATATAGAACATAAATCTATCATAGAGCTATATATACATGCATTTTATGTTTTTGTTTTTTATATTTTTATATAAAACTTCATTTCTCAAAGTAATGGAATTTCTATAAGAATGAAATGAGTAAGTGTATGTTTATTGTCTGAGCTTCATCACTGAGGTGGTAAGTTTACTATTTTCCCTATCTCATCCTTTTTTAAATGTTTTGGCACATTCTGCATCAGGAGAACTCTGAAGTTGAAAGCCAGCTCAACTCCTTTTTTTTAAAGAATTTCTTAAAACTTTACTTCATCTCTTTCCCAAAGAGATGTAAGTTAAATCTGATGAAATTTTTGCCAGACACAAACAACATTTGTCAAGTCTATGGCCTAAGAAGATTATGAGATACCTTAAGGACTTCCAGGAAAAGAATTCTTTCGGTCCAGCAATTCCTGGTGTCGGTCACAGGACAGTGAAAATGTTTCTTCATTTTTAGATAACAGTCAAGATAGATAGTAGTAAAGATGTGAGCTCCCCCAAACACGGGAAGGAAGACCCAGACAACATGCCCCATGTGGGTGGCAATACTTGGGCTGGTGGAACAGGTTGGTAGCGAGGATGTGGCATTCTTGTGGGTCGGGCTTCCCATCAGGCCAGCACTGCTTCTGCCCTCAGAAGGCTCAGGGGACAGCTGTGCTTCTCATCCTTCCCCATTAGTTAATCAATGCGTTCTTACCCTTGGCTCCAAAGTGACATCGGGACATAGAAAGAGCCTGGCATTCTGTGTCCCAAAGACTCTGCTGACCTAAGACCTAACACAGTTCTCACCCTCCTGGAGTTGTTTCATTGTGAAAGGGGATAACAACTGCCTCACCAGGTCATGATTTGGACTGAATAAGATTGTGAGAGTAAAGCACTGAGCTCTGACTGGCCTGAGGATGGTACACATTCAATGTTAAGCTCTTCTTTTAACCTATAGGCACTTGGGTTTCTGCCATAAATCTACAGTATATTCTTTCTTGAGCAACTGATTTTGAAACAAAATAGTCCTTGTCTCCCACATCTCAGAAATGAGTGTGATGAGGATGCAGGATTTTGAGAGAGGAGGGTTGGTTGCTGTTTACAAGGATGCCGTGTGTAAGCAAACTAGTCTATTCCTTCCTCTCAGCTGCCTGACTGGACCATTGTTCCGTGACTGCTGTCTTCCTTTTTCCTGTGGCAGCTGGAGCCCCACATCTGCTGGGCCACAGGAATAGGGCCAGACTGCGCACTGCCCGAGCTTCTCTGAGCCCTGAGGAGAGCTGGCAGGGATTCCAAGCTTCACCTTCCTTGAGGACGGTCTGTACCTCTTAGCCTTGACAGCCAGGGCAGGAAATGGGTTTCTGTGCTGAGACAATGAGCTATCAAATAGGCTGTAGGCTTCTTGCCTGCTCTGTTTATTCATCAAGCAGCAGCTTTAAAGAAAGGCTATTTTTAGAAGTGTCCTTTGATCTGGAAGGTAGTGTCAAGCCAACAAGATTTAATCCATATGGAATGCATTGTGGAGCCAGCTGGCCAGATGTAGGCTCCCCAGCAGGAGACTGCTGCTCTTAAGTGAAAGTTCTTTCTTACTATTCAACTTGAACCTCCTAGCTCCAATATCTGTCCAGATAGTATCTGTGTTTCCCCTGAACTTTTATTTTTCAGTTGATCAAAAGCCTTGGCTTCAACTTGTCTTTCTATCTTTGTCATTTTTCTCCCTCAATATTCCCTACATTGAACTTAGCTCTGGCCCCCTGCCTTGCCCACCTTACTCCTTATCTTGAGGATAAGATATGTTTAAAATGTCCAAGCTTAGCTTCAAGGCTATGCTTTGCAGTCTCAGAACCCCCAGCAAGTGTTTTCACTTAGAAAGTACAAAATGGAAAGCTCTGGGAAGTAGAAATCATAGAGAACTCTCCACTCATGTCCTGTGCACCCCAGGGTGACATTCCCTAGGGTCCATGTGACTCATTCTGCTTTCACTCTCATCTACGTCTAACAGTTGCAGATTCTTTCCTCTCTCCAAAATGATGACCTCTGAGTACCTAAGAAGTGCTAAGCTCTAGTTCACATCTCCCCATACTTAAGAACAGTCTCCTAGAGGGAGGGAGTCAGGTCTCAAAAACAGCTTCCCATCACTAACTCATGTCACTACCCAGTTCCTGTTCTTTTGGCTACAGATTGATTGTCAGTGGGAGACAGGAATCACACAAATCTAAGAAGTAATTTTCCACCACCCAATTTTAAATAAAAATGAACTAAGATGTGTTCCAATCAAAGGATGCTGTAATTAATAGACTGTGGTCATGGTATTTCCCAAAAGGAAATGACCATCTACCTGGACTTTCATAAAGGAAGTGGTTCAGGCTAAGTGTTCCTTCTTAGTTTATTAGACCAATTAAAGTTTCAAAGGAGAAAAAAAATATTATAATTTAACCAACATGTGAAAGATTTTAAATTTTCCACTAACAAATCTAGAAATTATCTCTGTGTATGGGAATTATTTAAATAATAATTATAAGATTGGTAATTTATATAGCTCTTATTTTTTGCCAAGTGCTTTTCTAAGAATTTTGCTTCATGATAGTCCCATGAAGTAAATCATATTAGTATACTTGCTTTCTAAATGAAGAGACTGAGACACAGAGTATTTGCATAATTTCCCCAAAGATACAGCTATTGAGTTGGAGCCAGGATTCAAACTCAGGGAGTCTGCCTTAACTAGTACAGTATACAATATTGTACTCACTGTAGTGTATAATACTGTCCATCAATACTGAAATGTCATCCTAAGTTTTCTTGTTACCTATGAGTAAACAAAAGACAGTGGTTTTTAGTATTCTTTCACAAAGGAAATAAATCAGTAACCCAAAAACCAAATCTAGTCAGTAGATGTATATATTATCATAGGTCAGTGTAGCTTTTTTATTTTATTTATTTATTTACTTATACTTACCAGGGATTGAACTCAGGAGTGCTCAACCACTGAGCCATATCCCAGATCTTTTTATTTTCTTTTGAGACAGAGTCTCACTAAGTTGTTTGGGGCCTCATTAAGTTGCTGAGACTTGTTTTGAACTTCTGACTTTCTTGCCTCAGTCTCCCATGTCACTGAGATTACAGGTGTGCACCACCATGCCTATCCAGGGTATTATTTTAAAATAATTTCAATTGGAGCACATCTAGCCAATGCCCCCACCACTTCTTATAATACCTACTACCTACTAGACTTATAGCCATTTAACTTTCATTTTTAACATAAACCATTCATAGATTATTATATGACATATATGTACAAATATGTAAACTTGGATTTATATTGAAAGAGTGTTCTGATAATATTGTCCATTGTAAATTATTCAAAGCTAAAAATCAAAGTTGATACAATAATTGACCTCAGATCTTAGCTAAGCCAGAGGTCTTTATAGGTCACTTACCCTCTCTATGTATTGTTTTTCATTATTTTCAAAACAAAAAAAAATTACTGTAGCTTCATTGCTCTTGGTATTTTGTGGGAAAATAAGATAACATGTGAGCTGCTCATTTAATTAGCAAACATATAGTAAGTGTCCATAATCTCAAGCTATTAATATATACAATTAACATATACATGTTAACATACACACTTAATATACCTCACAGAGCTATCTTAAAGCAATAATCTATCTTCTGTTTTGTGGTCAGTTTTAGACTTAACATCTGGATTTTTCCTTGTTTCTTTCCAGGAGAAAAGACATTGCAGTGTCTGGAGAGAAAGGAGCTCCTTACTGGCTGGATGCAGGCTATGCAGTGTACCAGGTCTCCAGTGCTAAGAAGGACTAGGTTCCCAAGGTCAAGAGAGCTGCAAGAGAGATGGGCACAAGAGCCTTTCAACAGAGTGAGTGTTCACTTCACATTTACAATAATGCTATTGACTCATAGACACATGCACACTTGCACAGATGCATATACACATGTGCAGGCACACTTATGCACACATACATGAACATGCAAGCATACATACACACTGTTAGATGAAGTCACATGGTATAGAGACGGTACCCTCTAGCTTTACAGGGAAGGACAAGGTCAGTGGGCTAATATGAGATAGCACCCATCCACTGCCAGGATTTGGAGATGAGACAAAGCTAAATGAACAGAGGCACCAGGGAGGAATGCACAATAGTGATGATGGAAAGAGCCAGCTCGCCTACCCAGGAAAAAGGATAAGAGCTGGGGAGAGATGAAAAGTGAGGTTGACTAGAGGGCCCTTGTCAGCAGGTGGAGTCTTCGAAACCAGGCAGAGGAGCCTGGCCTTCAGATAGTCCATAGCTGCTCTAGGCCATTTCATTGACCTCTTCTAAAAAATAAGAAGAATCCACTAGATACTTTCACTAGACTTCTATTTATGTTCTTCAGCTAAAAGAGAAAAAGACCAAAAAACTAGCAATATCTCCTTTCTGATTGAAGGACTTGGTAGAACTTTAGGAAACATTTACAATTTTGTGCTCAATGAAAGGAATCGGGTGCAGTTAGAAAAAGGCATGCTCAAGTGTATGTGACTGATGAAATTCCTCCCACGTAGAACATCTGGTATTCCATTACATGGTGTGCTTTCACATCCTGCAAGTAAACAGTACAGAACAATAGTGACAAAAATGCATGTCCCGCCAGCCACACCCTCAGGAAAGCCTGTGAACCTCAGGATGGGCCTGAGAGGCAGAAGTGTGGCTCTCATTCTTCTGCTATCTTCCCAGGAGACCTCAGACAGTTTATTTATACTTGTTGAATCTGAATTTGCTCTTCTGGAGACTGGAGACTTCCCTCTCCCTTCATCTCAAAAAGGTTATTAAGGACAGATAACTATTTCAGATAGAAAATAGTTGCAATTTCTTAAAAAGAGGCAGGAGGAAAATTATACTATAATGAGAAGTAATGTTAGAATTAAAATAATTGCTGTATGTTTCATATGAATACTAAAGTATCCATTTAGGAAGAGAACCAAATGATTAATATATATCATTTTCCCCTCCCCAGCTAGCCAGTTGCTACTGTGGTAATTATCCAGTCCGAATGTTTGCCTCTGTGGACATGCAGAGTGTTCTGGCACACAGGTCATTCTCAGGGAGACAGAGAGGCCTTGCAGGGGTGCTTGGGCACAACTATGCAACCCCTCTCTGAAAACCACTAGTGAAAGGAGCCTGGTTCTGTTGAGGCCATTGTCCTCCAGGGGAAAGAGGTTAAGGGGCCTTTGTAATAAGATAGCTGAATGTAGAGAAGAGAGAAGATGTGGAGAAGGAAATTAGTGAGAAAACCATACAACACATTAAATACTATAGGAAGATTCCCAGTCAAAGAAAGTGAGAATACCATAGGGTGGTTGAAATCCAGAGGAGGTGAGCAAGGGTGTGAAAAGGGAGAAGGAGAAATCAAAACACACAAGGTTCCTAAAATGGAAAATTTTTCTTTAACTCTTTATTATGGACATTTTCAAACATGAAGCAAAAGTACAATTGTCCTGTGAAGATGACCCCCAACTTCAAGAAGAAAGTGGTTCTTATCCCTGTAATATCTTGCTGCTAATCCGAGATACTCTATCATTTCATCATCAGTGTTTCTGAGTGTTTTGTACAATATAAGAACTCAAAAATCACAAACATAAAGCACTGTTTATCATGTCTTAAAAGGTACTATTCTTAGAAGATTCAAAATGGTAGACTAGAGGTCAATTTCATGATTGCTCCATGGTGTGAAACCAAGAAATCAGCCATGCAGCTTCTTAGCAAGGTGAGAAGGAAGGATCTTACTGGGAATTCATTTTGTACATTCAAAGCAGATTGAGACCTTAAGAGGTTGGATATAACAAAATGAAACCCCTGGCATTGCTGCTGCTAGCAGTTGGTACCTCTGGAGAGGTACCTCTCTTAAAGGATCCTGCATTTTTAGGAGGTCTGATGTTTGTATAGGTAAGGAGAGATAGGAAATCAAAGACACTGCCCAATTAACCTGAAAGGTGTCCTGCACAATATCCTTGTGCAGGAAAGAAGTCCCATCTCTCCTAGCTGCCAGGGAACAGAGGAAGGAGACATTTTGCAGCTCTGCTGCAGGGAAGGGCAGCTGGGGAACCAAATTCTGGCAACTCTGCCTGGTTCAAAATACATGTCTGGCAAATTCACATCACAGCACAAAGTGTGCCAAAATGACCAGAAAAAAAATAAAATGTGAAGAGGGGGTTATACATGGAAATAAAGGTTGGGGAAACCCACCCAGTTTCCCCTGCCATCCAGACCTGCCACTTGAATGATCAGCTGAGAGGGACACCTAACTTGCAGAGACAGGACAGCTGGGAACTTGAAACGGTGTGGTAGGAAATGATTGAGTTTGGAATCTGAACCCTAGAGTCCAGAAACTCTGCTAAAAGTCAATCTTTACTTATCTCTCTTTCATGCTTTATTTTTCACTCCTGTTTACTCTCTTCCTACCTTAAAATCATTACATCCTATATCACTTCTTTTCTATCTCGGTTTGATACTTATATTTGTAAACACTTATGTAATGTAAACTTACTGTTTTTACTGTGGGAAATAACTGATCATATCATTTCTATCTATTGTGACAATTAACATTGTAGGTGCCAAAGCAGGAAGTATTTGTTTGAATGCAGTATTTTGTTTGCATTGGTTGTTATTATTTGTCTCCCACTAAAGTATGAGGTACTGGAAAATATCAGGGATGATATAAGTCCACAGGGTAGAAACTCTATTGCCTCAGACCCATATTGTTACATACAAACGACGTGAAAAAGCAAGGGAACAAATCACACAAACAAACCAAGATACTCCAATAACAGAATGCATCAACACCACAGTGTTTAGAATGTACATAGTTAAGCTGATCTGTGAGGCAAAAGATGATATAAGGAGTGAAATCAGAGAGAAAATAAAGAAAGTGAAAGACCACTTCATTGAAGAGATAGAGATTCTGAAAAAAATCAAGCAGAAATCCTCAAAACAAAGGACTTAATAAGACAAATTAAAAATTCACTGGAAAGCATCATCAGCAAACTAGATCACTTGAAAGACAGTTTCAGGCAATTAAGACAGAATATATAATCTTGAAAATAAAGCTGAACATGGAGAAAAGATGTTAAGAGACCATGAACAGAACTTTCAAGAAATATGGGACAACCTGAAAAGAACAAATTTAAGATTTGTTGGGATACATGAAGGCTCAGAGATGCAAACCAAAGAAATGCACAGTCTTTTCAGTGAAATAATATCAGAAAATTCATCAAACATAAAGAATGAAATGGAAAATCAAAAACAGAAGACTTACAGGACCCCAAATATACAAAATTACAGCAGACTAACACCAAGGCACGTTATTATGAAAATGCCTAACAGAGAGAGTAAGCATAAAATTTTAAAGACTGTCAGAGAAAAACAACAGGTAAATTTTAGAGGGAAACCAATTGGGATCTCAGTTTGCTCAACCCAGCCCCTCAAAGATAGGAGGTCTTGGAATAATATATACCAAACTCTGAAAGAAAATGGATGCCAGCCAAGAATACTATACCCAGCAAAATTAAGCTTCAAAATTGACTATGAAATTAAAACCTTCAATGATAAATAAAAGGTAAACAAATTCACAACTACAAAGCCTATACTACAAAATATGCTCACTAAGGCATTTCATGAAGAGAGGAAAAATAAAAGTGAAAACCAGCAAAGGGAGGAACTACCCTAGAAGAATAGTCAATTGGGAAAACTAATTCAAATTAAAAACCAGAAATAATTCAAAGTGACAGGGGAAAAAATAATTTCTCAATAATAACATTGAATGTAAATGGCCTAAATTCATCAATCAAAAAAAAAAAAAAAAAACAGTCTGGGAGGTTGGATTAAAAAGCAAGACCCAATAATACACTGTCTCCAAGAGACTCACCTCATAGGCAAAGACATTCATAGGCTGAAGGTAAAAGGATTGGAAAAAACTTAACATTGACATGAATCTCGTAAACATATCATCTACATACATCAAAGAAACCCTTCTCTATTTCAATAATCAAATAGACCACAACACAATAATACTTGGTGACTTTAACTCACCTCTCTCACCATGGGATAGATCCTCCAAACAAAAATCAAATAACAGAACTGTATAACTAAAACATACAATTAATAATTTATACTTAACAGACATATATAGAATATTTTACCCATGGATGACTGAATATAATTTTTCATGGATCCTCTCTAAAATAGATCATAGGCCACAAAGCAACTATTAGCACATATGAAAAAATAAAGGTGATACCTTGCCTATCAGATCATAATGGAATGAAATTAGGAATCAATTATAAAATGAAAAATAGAAATTACTCTTAACACCTGGAGACTAAATAATACACTACTGAATGACAAATGGATAGCAGGAGAAATTAGGGATGCAATTAAAAAATACAGGTAACTGAGGATAATGACACAATATATCAAAATCTCTGGGACACTATGAAGGCAATGCTAAGAGAAAAGTTTATTGCATTGAGCTCATTCATTCAAGAATAGAAACTCAAAAAATAAATAACCTAATATTACATCTCAAAGCCCTAGAAAAAGAACAAATTAACACCAAAAACAGTAAAAGATAAGAAATAATTAAAATCAGAGCTGAAATCAATGCAATTAAACAAGAGAAACAATCAAAAAATGGATGAAACAAAAAGTTGGTTCTCTGAAAAAGAATATATAAAATTGATAAAAATCTTAGCAATGCTAAAGAAGAGAAAGAGAGAAAACTCAAATTACTAAAATTTGTGATGAAAAAGGAAATATCACAATGGACACTACTGAAATATAGATGATAAACTCTTTTGAAATTTTATACTCTAATAAAATAGAAAATCTTGAAGACAATGACAAAGTTCTGGAGACATATGACCTTCCCAAATTGAATCGAAGTGACCTATAAAATTTAAACAGATCAGTTTCAAGCAATGAAATTGAAGATGCCATCAAAAGCTTCCCAGTGATACCACTGGTGATGAGAATCAAAAAGGATCAAGTTCCATTTCCCCAAATGTTGAAGATTGAACATCTGGGAAATGCCAAGGCAAGCATAGAAAGCAAGTTTCATTTAAAGGACAGAACAGAGGCAGACTTCTCCTGGGAGAAAGAAGAGGATCCAGGAAGTGGGGGTATCCTGCCCCTTTTATGCCTTTTAGAATTCCTTTGTTCTCATGGCCTCTCTGCCCCCTGTCCCAATCCTGTGTATGTGACTCATGAACAAAAGGTGGGCCAAAGGTAGAGTGATCCAAGAGTAGGAATGAAGCTGCTCTGGGGTCCGGGCAGGAAGGAAGCATTCATTAATAGGCCCTGTGGGAAGGAACAATTCCCTGGAGGCAGGTCACCTTGACAACAGTTGGGGGAAAATAGGGAAGGGCTCTGGAGGTATTAACATTTGATTTTCTTTCCTTTAAAACCAGCCCCCAGCTCCCTGATTGGCACCAATTATTTATTATCTACACTTACTGCCTTTTGTCCCCTGGCTTTAGTCCCACTCTGAGAACGCAGCTGTAACTGCTGTGAGAGGGAAATGGACAATAACTGCTCTGGTTGCTTCGAGCTGAGAGGGGATGATGTGGGGAAGCATTTGGGTTTCACTCTTAGGAATGTTTTGGGTCAGTTGAGGGGTCTGGGGCAAAAGCGTGGTTTGGAAAGAACAGGTTGTAAAGTCATCTGGTAGGATGGGTGCTTCTATGAGAGAAACAAAAAGATATGAGTACTGGAATGAGATTAATATAAAATAAATGTTGCAGCATCTAGAGTATGTCAATGATTATCATGATAATGATAGAAACCAGTAATCTCTCACCAGGGGGTATAAGAGCTGAGAAGTTTTTCCCATAATAAGGCTGGTGAGAACATGACCTCTATTTGGAAATGTAATTCTTTAACATTGCCAGTGTAATCAGGAATGCAAACACAGCACTTCGTTTTTATAATGTCGTAGAGCACCCATCAGATGTAGTTAAGCTATCTAATGTCATCTGATTTTTACAAAATATGTTTTTATTGTTGTAACCTCTGTGCTTAGCAGAGATCATTTACTTAGGGCTATATAATCATATTAACAAACACTGATTAAGTATGCCTATGTAGGAGGTTAGGAAGATTTGTAGGCCTTAAATTGACTGTTAGCTAAAAATTCTGACTTTGATAGTCTCTTGTGATAGTTATCAGGCACTCCTGTTTAAGAATCCCTTGTAGTCTCCAGTCTTATTTTCTCTTGGTAGGGCTAACACAAGTGTACATCTTAAGTTACATTAAAAGAACTATTGTTTTTCTTTTTAAATGTCCAAGGATGCATATGCTTTGGTTTTCATTGGTTTTTCTAGGTGTTTAAGATCAAGCTGGTCAAATTGATCTTGTTCCTATCTGTTGTTAAGAGTCAGCTGAGTTCCCTCAGGGGGTCACTCTTAGGGAACTTGAGAGCAGCTTCTTAACTCCTCTAGAGCCACTGGCAGGATAGGTCAAGATCTTGGTTACCACATGGCTTCCCTGGAAGCATTAGGCATTTCACTCTCCATTGACCCTCTTTTTTACAGCATGTGAACTGGGTGGTTTTCTGTTCTCCAGATTTTCTGTGATGCCCCCTGATTGGGAGATCATGAGGCCGAGTTGGAAAACCCTTAAAGAAGTCCCCTCGTTCCCTGGTTTTAAGCTGACTCAGAGGGCAAGAGCCAAATATTGACTGTATTCTTTCTTGGCCCTTTTACTTTCTTAACTAGAATCTCTAAGCTTTGGTCTTAAACATCTAGCAAACCAGATTTATCAGACTTAAAGTAAGAGTACTGGGTTTTAACTTTAATGTCTGTAACTTTACTGTTTAATTGGGGTCTGTAGTAGTACTGGAAGTTCCTTCTGTCTATAGATGATGGTCTATTATTTCTAATTAACTTAGGTAGTTACATTAGAAGTTGTATTTCTGTAAGGCACTAACAGACAACAGTTAAAATTCACAAGGAAAACAAAATGAAATCAACAAGAACAAAACCATACTGATCCTGCACAACAGCTATGAACCAAGAAACACAGTTTTATAATCCTAAACCTTTACTTTAAACTTTAGTTTGAAAAATAGCAACCTTGTAAAATGTGCTTCTAAACCTCATACTTTAAAGACGTGTAATTGGAAGACATGACAAGCCTACTAACAGTTCCATGATTACACTGATGTTCTTATATTAACCAAGTTTAGCATTTGAAGAAAAATTTAGACCCAGTAAGGTAGCGTAATACTCTAAAATAACAATTGTTTTTCAACAAGAGTTACATAAACTGTAAATACTTTAAGACTACTCTAAATATTAAAATTTAACAGACACAAGAGATTATTTTCATAGATAAGAGCAGATTTATGTTTTAAGAAATCCTTGTTACTTTAGCCCATAGTAGATTAAACTTTGGTTAATACCACTACATTAACATTTGACCTCAGGGAAAAATCCTTAAATAGTTTTAATTGATTGTGTTACTTTTATACAACTAACTTGGTTACACGCAAACTTTTTGAAATTTACCCTTCTTTTGTAACTTACTTATTTTACAACTTTTTACTTTACCACACAAACATTTTTCTCATCTAGAAACATTTTTTCCTTCTACTTTCTATATTACATATATTTCCACACCAGAACCTTCTTATATCTCTTTCCCAGCTATTGGCCCTTTTTAAAATTTATATCCTGAAACAACCTTTATGAAATTTTTGAATTTAGACAAATTACTCCATGTTAATAAGATGAAATATTTTTATGTTTTTATAGTACTTTAATTGAAACCCAGTTGAAACATTTGTACTCTTTGTATATAAATTATACCTGATAGAACCTTAACTCTTTGTAACCTTGTTTTAGTGAAGACACAAAAATAAAGCAATCTTGAACATTTTCTCATTTACCCACTTATGAAAACACACATAATGTTTAAATATATTACCTTATGGAATTTCAGAAGTTAAACATACTTGATTTTATATTTAGGAGTTAACACTTTATAAATTAATCAGTTGTCTCAAAAAAACACATTTATGATGATTAATCCCACTGATGTTAAATCCATTTATTTTTAACTGTAAAAACCAACATATCAGACAAGTGTAGTGAATAGTGTTATCTCCCTTGTTGAAAAAAATTCCTAGAAACAATGGTATTAGATTCTAGATATTTTATAGAAAAACCAACACTCTAATTGTCTGACCACCTAGAAAAACTTGAGGTAATAATTGTGAGGACATCTTTACTCTTATCTGTTTACCTAATTGAACCCCTTTTTTTAAGTCAGATGAACTGAAGGTATTTAGATCCATTTCCCATTTAAATTTTAATTTATGAGCACTCACTTATCTATATGCCAATTTTGATACCATGTACATGATATATGGACACAAGCACATGTAGACCCAACAACACAATACACAAGTATGCATACATAAACAAAATAAACAAGAAACAAAGATCTTCTACTTTTTTGTAGGTAGATCTCCACCAAAATGGTATCGATGTTTATTAAAACCTCTATTAGATTTATTCCCAGCACCATCATGTCTATGTCCTACTCAGGATCTTGATAGAAGTAATTTTCCCTAAGTATTTGAGAGTTAGTCCTTGAAAATTGGCCTCTGAATAAAGACATAGTGTAAAAACCTCTATAATTAGATAAGACTGATCAGAAAATATTTCAATTTAGGCATGCAGGATCAAATGGGAATTCACCATAAAACCATGAGTTCAAAATATAGAATTTAAAAAAACAAAGAGTTCTAAAAAAATGACACAGCTGTTAATTACTCTAGTAAGGATCATGCAGAATATCTTTATCAGAACAGAGTTTACTTTTAGCTCAGATTAGAGTAAGTTCAGATATTGAAAGAATGAGAGTGAGTCCTGAAATCCTTAGATAAATATTCTCAAGGTAAAGAAGACTTGACCATTTCATTTTCCTTCCCCTATGCTGCAGTTTTTGGGGAGGAACTTGTTGAGAAAGCAGGGTGGTTAGTTGGCCAGCCACAAATAGCTTGGATTTAAAAGTGACACATTTCCCCCCCTCTGGTCCCAAATCTGCAAGTGTTTGTAAGCTCTGCAGTGCTCCACAATTTACATTTCAGTGCAAGCCTTGGAAAGATAGAGATCTGTCAAAAGCTAAGTAAAGGAAGCTGCTGTTTTGAGTAAAGTCTCATGTCTAGCACATTTTAACCATTTTTTAATTTTCTGAGTTGATAATCAGGCACTTTATTATGGGTGGCCATGAAAAATACACAAGCCTCCAGATTATCCCCTCTTACTGTGTGATTTGTGATTCCCTGGAAGAACAGGGGACCCTGTTTATTTGTGTTGAACCTCCCATTATTTAATGCACTTTTGGGAGGGGAAATTTGACCTTATTTAGAATGAGGGATCATAACTGAGTCTAATTTATATGTTTGGCACAATTGGGGTTTTTAAAACAAGTTCTGAGAAGTCCTTAGGCCTACATATAGCAACCTAAGATTATTTCCTTCCTTTTTACAGAACAGGCTGCACTGTAGTATGGTATTCAAATTTATATTTCTCTCTGATGGCCATGATTCTCTATGAGATATGGAGTTGGTACTGAGACCATGTTTGGCAGCAGCAGAGCAGTAATGGAAAAGAGTGGAATAGAGTTTATGCTCACTGTGGATATAAATCTCCCTTTTCACAGTCAGGGAAGTTAGTGGAGCACATAGGAACAACAGTGGGGAACAGGCTTGTAAAAGCTGTGAACAGAGGGAACCCAGGGGAGAATGTACTTCCGGCAGCAGCAGCCAGAGCAGCCAAGGCAAGATGGGTCATAGTCAGAGTGGTGGTCATGGTCCTGGAGGTGGCAAGAAGAATGACAAGGATAAGAAAAAAAAATGTGAACCTCCTGTACCAACCAGAGTGGAGAAAAAGAAGAAGAAAACAAAGGGACCAGATGCTGCCAGCAAACTACCACTGATGACACCTCACACTCAGTGCCTCTTGAAATTACTGAAGTTAGAAAGAATTAAAGACTATCTTCTCATGGAAGAAGAATTCATTAGAAATCAAGAACAAATTAAACTGTTAGAAGAAGAGCAAGAGAAGAAAAGATCAAAGGTGGATTATCTGGAGGGGACCCCAATGTCAGTAGGAACTTTGGAAGAAATCATTGATGACAATCATGCCATCGTGTCCACATCTGTGGGCTCAGAACACTATGTCAGCATCCTTTCATTTATGGACAAGGATCTGCTGGAACCAGGCTGCTCAGTCCTGCTCAACCACAAAGTGCATGCCGTGATAGGAGTGCTGATGGATGATATAGATCCCCTGGTCACGGTGATAAAGGTGAAAAAGGCCCCCCAGGAGACCTATGCAGATATTGGGGGGGGGGGGTTGGACAACCAAATCCAGGAAATTAAGGAATCTGTGGAGCTTCCTCTCACCCACCCTGAAAATTATGAAGAGATGGGTATAAAGCCCCCTAAGGGGATCATTCTCTGTTGTCCACCTGGCACAGGTAAAACCTTGTTAAGCCAAAGCAGTAGGAAACCAAACCTCAGCCACTTTCTTGAGAGTGGTTGGCTCTGAACTTATTCAGAAGTACCTAGCTGATGGGCCCAAACTTGTATGGGAATTGTTTCAAGTTGCTGAAGATCATGCACCATCCATTGTGTTCATTGATGAAATCAATGCCATTGGAACAAAAAGATGTGATTCAAACTCTGGAGGTGAAAGATAAATTCAACGAACAATGTTGAAATTGTTGAACCATTTGGATGGATTTGATTTAAGGGAAGATGTGAAAGTTATCATGGCCACAAACCGAATAGAAACTTTGGATCCAGTACTTATCAGATCAGTCTGCATGGACAGGAAGATTGAGTTCCCCCTGCCTGATGAAAAGACTAAGAAGCGCATCTTTCAGATTCACACAAACAGGATGATACTGGTTTATGACGTAACCCTGGATGATTTGATCATGGTAAAGGATGACCTCTCTGGTGCTGACATCTAGAAAATCTGTACAGAAGCTGGTCTGATGTCCTTGAGAGAACATATAATGAAAGTAACAAATGAAGACTTCAAAAAATCTAAAGAAAATGTTCTTTATAAAAAACAAGAAGACACCCCTGAGGAGCTCTATCTCTAGTGAACCATAGTTGCCTTCAGGAGTTTTCTTGACCCTTCAGAGGTTCAAGTGTGGGGAAGTTGCCCAGAGGAATCCACGTTCCTGTTGATTTTTATTAGCAAAACACCCTGTGTATCTTTTGGAGTACAACATGTAAGATGCCCATTGGGTGACTTCTGTTGGTCATTGTGCTGCTCTCTGCTTCCCAATTTAAAAAAAGATAAAAGATGGGGGGGGGGAACCCAGGCATTTCCTTATGAACCACTGCATATCCCTCTCTCAAATCTAGAGTCTTAAAAGCTAGAGTCTGACCTGTGAGGGGTGAGGGGCTGTAGGGAGCAAGCTTCAGAGAGTGTAGCACAGCCCATCCAGAGGCATCTGTTATTGGTTCTTTTGCTCAATGCATTTGTAGACGGATCACCATGGATACCCCCTTGGGGCGGTTGGGAGAGGAGTAAAGAGAAGAAATTTTGGGGTTCATCTGGAAGTGGTCCAGACCAGAACCTCAAAGTTGTTCCAACCTTTTTTCCATCTCAACACATCCAAAAGTAGACTGGGATTAGAGACACTGTGTTCTTGGACCAAATGCTCACTGAACCTGGATAGGATAGTGGGGAACAGCTTCAGCAGAACCCAACATGACTGACCTTCAGGTCTGGTGATTCAGAATTGTCTAAGCTGGGAATCTTCTCACTGGAGTCTTATAGAATGGTGACTTGTACTAACTGCATTTTTAGCTGATGGGTGCCCATGATTGTCCTCTAGAAGAAAAGAGACAGAAAGTTGCACCTCTGAAACATGCAGGATGCCTGTGAAGTGGCTTACCTCAGTGATGATCTTGACCTCCAAATATGATATCACTGGTGATGAGAATCGGTCAGGGCCAAGTTCCATTTCCCCAGATATTGAAGATTGAACACTCAAGAAACCGTGAGGCAAGAAAGTGTGGAAGGCAAGTTTTGGATAAAATATAGAACAGAGTCAGAATTCTCACAGGCAGAAGAAGGGTCCAGAGCTGGTATCCGAGAAAGTAAGGGTGTCCTGCCTCTTATATACATTTTAGAATTTCTTGATTCTCATGGCCTCTCCCCTATTCTGCATACCTGACTTGTGACCAAACTGACTTGTGACCAAAAGGTGGGCCAAAGCTGGAGTGATTCAAGGGTGGGAGCAAAGCTGCCCAGGGGTATAGGCAAGAAGGGGGTATTCATTAGCAGTACTGGTAGGGAGGAACAACTCCCTAGAAGCAGGTCACCTTGACAACAGGTCAGGGAGGTGGGGAAGAATTCTTGAGCATTAGCATTTGATTTCCTTTCCTTTTAAACCAGCTACCAACTCCTGAGTCAGACCCAATTATTTACTATCTACTCTGACTCCATTTTGTTCCTGGACACCACCAACAAAGAAAAGCCCAGAACCAGACAGATTCTCAGCCAAGTTCTACCAGACCTCCAAAGAAGAACTAATCCTCCTCAAATTATTCCAAGAAAAAGGAGGGAACCCTTCCAAATTCATTCTATGAAACCAATATCACCCTGATACCAAAACCAGACAAAGACACATCTTCAGGAAAATATCCCTGATGGACATAGATGCGGAATTCTTAATAAAATATGGGCAGATTACATGCAAAACATATTAAAAGAATAGTTGACTATGATCAAGTGGGATTCATCCCAGGAATGCAAGGTTGGTTCAACATATGGAAATCAATATATGTAATTCATCACATTAATAGTCTTAAGGAAAACAATCACATGATTATCTCAATAGATGCAGAATAAGCATTTGACAAAATACAACATCAATTCAGGTTCAAAATAACTAGAAAAATGAGGGATAGTAGGAACAGACCTCAGCATTGTAAAAGCTACATATGCTAAACCAAAAGCCAATATCATTCTAAATGGAGAAAAATTGAAAGCATTACTTCTAAAAACTGTAATCAGACAGGGATGCCCTCTTTTACCACTTTTATTCAATATAGTCCTTGAAACTCTAGCCAGAGCAATTAGACAAAAAATATTAAGAGGATACAGGTAGGAAAGGAGAGCTCAAATTGTCCATATTTGCCAATTACATGAGTCTATATTTAGAATGCCCAAAAAACTCCACGAGAAAAATTCTAGAACTTAAACACAAATTCAGCAAAGTAGCAGGAGATAAAATTAATACCCATAAATCAATTGTTTTCCTATACATCAGTGATGAATCAACTGAAAGAGAAATTAGGAAAACTATCCCAATCATAACAGTCTCAAAAACAATAAATATTTTGGAATCAATCTAACAAAAGAGGTGAAAGACCTCTATAATGAAAACTACAAACACTAAAGAAAAAAATTGAAGAAGACCTCCAAAAGTGGAAAGACCTCCCACATTCTCAGATAGGCAGAATTAATATTGTCAAAATGGCCATACTCCCAAAAGTGCCATACAGATTTAATCCAATTCCTAATAAAATTCCAATGACATTCTTCACAAAAATAGAAAAAGCAGTCATGAAATTAACTTGGAAAAATAAGAGACCCAGAATGGCCAAAGCAATCCTTACTGAGAAAAGTAATGCAGGAGGCATCACAATACCAGACCTGAAGTTATACTACTGAGCTATAGTAAAAAAAAAAAAAAAAAAAAACAGTATGGGATTGGCACAAAAGTAGAATTGAAGACCAATAGAACAGAATAGAAGACACAGAGACAAAACCACAAAAATACATTTTTTTTTCATACTAGACAAAGGTGCCATAAACATACATTGGAGAAAAGATAGGCAGAATTAATATTGTCAAAATGGCCATACTACCAAAAGTGCTATACAGATTCAATACAATTCCAATTAAAATCCCAATGACGTACCTTAAAGTAATAGAGCAAGTAATCGTGAAATTCATCTGGAAGAATAAGAAACCCAGAATAGCTAAAGCAATCCTTAGCAGGAAGAATGAAACAGGGGGTGTCATAATACCAGAACTTCAACTATACTACAAAGCAATAGTAACAAAAATGGCATGGAATTGGCACCAAAATACACAGGTAGATCAGTGGTACAGAATAAAGGACATGGACACAAACCCAAATAAATACAATTTTCTCATACTAGACAGAGGTGCCAAAAATATGCAATGGAGACAAGATAGCCTCTTCAACAAATGGTGCTAGGAAAACTGGAAATCCTTATGCAACAGAATGAAATTAAACCCCTATCTCTCACCCTGCACAAAAATCAACTTGCAATGGATCAAGGACCTTGAAATCAGACCAGAGACCCTGCATCTTATAGAAGAAAAAGTAGGTCCAAATCTTCACCTTGTTGGTCTAGGATCAGACTTCCTTAACAGGACTCCCACAGCACAAGAAATAAAAGCAAGAATCAATAACTGGGATAGATTCAAAAAATCTATCTCTCAGCAAAAAGGAAGCTTTTCTCTCAGCAAAGGAAACTATCAGCAATGTGAAGAGAGAGCCTACAGAGTGGGAAAAATCTTTGCCACTCATACTTCAGATAGAGCACTAATTTCCAGAATATATAAAGAACTCAAAAAACTCTACACGAAGAATGCAAATAACCCAATCAACAAATGGGCTAAGGAAATGAACAGATGCTTCACAGAAGAATATCTACAAGCAATCAATAGATATGTGAAAAAATGTTCAACATCTCTAGTAATAAGAGAAATGCAAATCAAAACTACCCTAAGATTCCACCTCACCCCAATTAGAATGGTGATTATCAAGAATACAAGCAACAACAGGTATTGGTGAGGATGTGGGGAAAAAATTACACTTATATATTGCTGGTGGGGCTGCAAATTAGTGCAGCCACTCTGGAAGCAGTATGGAGATTCCTCAGAAAGCTTGGAATGGAAGCACCATTTGACCCAGCTATTCCACTCCTTGGCCTATACCCAAAGGACTTAAAATCAGCATACTACAGAGATACAGCCACATCAATGTTTGTAGTTGCTCAATTCACAATAGCCAGACTGTGGAACCAACCTAGATGTCCTTCAATTGATGAATGGATAAAGAAACTGTGGTATATATATACAATGGAATATTACTCAGCTATAAAGAATAATAAAATTATGGCATTTGCAGGCAAATGGATGAAAATTGGAGTATATCATGCTAAGTGAGATAAGCCAATCTCAAAAAAACCAAAGGATGAATGATCTCGCTGATAAGTGGATGATGACACATAATGGGGGGTGTGAGGGGGGCAAGAATGGAGGAAGGAGGGACTGTAGAGGGTAAAGAGGGGTGGGAGGTGTGGGGGGGAAGGAAAAAAAAGAACTGAATCAAACACCATTACCCTATGTAAATGTATGATTATACAAATGGTATGCCTCTACCTCATGTACAGAGAAACAAGGTGTATCCCATTTGTTTACAATAAAAATAAATTAAAAAAATAATTTTAGTGAGTATTTCCATCCTGACTAAATTACACCTGTTCTATAAAACCACTGATCCAAGCATGATATCTAAGTAAGTAGGACATTGTTACCAATAGACAACAGTTCACCTTGACCATAGAAACACTACCTTCTTAAAAATGAATACTTTATTTCACTGGTGACTTGGAAACCTAGACAAATAAATGATACAATGGTGATAATCTCTCTCCAAAACAGTTGGGTGTGGGATAGAAAGCTATCCTAGGGTTCACAGGTGTCTATTTCTTTGTATAAATGTGTTTGTATTTAAGATTTTATATGTTGTGTACAGTTTGAACAGTGAGACGTTAGAAACAAAATTTCATCAAAAATACTATTCAGCCATAAAGAAGAATAATATTATGGCATTTGCAAACAAATGGATGGAATTGGAGAATATCACACTAAGTGAAATAAGCCTAGCTCCAAAAACCAAAGGCCGAATGTTTTCCCTGATAAGCGGAGAATGATATATAATGGGGGTGAAGGGATGGGGAGTGAGAGAAGAATGGGGAACTTTAGAATATGTAGAAGGAAATGAGAGGGAGGGGGGTATAAAAAATGGTGGAATGAGACAGACATCATTACCCTATGTACATGTATGATTACACGAATGGTATGAAACTACATTGTGTACAACCATGGAAATGAAATGATGTACCCCATTTGTGTACAATGAATCAAAATTCAGTCTGTAAAAAACTTAAAAGCTAAATAAAAAAAGAACAAAAAATTAAAAAGGATATTATGAAGAAAAAAAGCAAGTTTAAGTCACATGTCAGAAAATATTACTATTTTTTTTCCTTAAGGTACAACATTTCCCAGTAAGTGAGCATAAAATCTGTAAGAACTGCATGATAATAGCATCAAAATAGACACATAGGCAATAGAACAGCATAGAGGGCCTATACAGTAGCAATGAACTTGTGTAAAATTAACTTAAAAATACAACATTACTTACAGTTGCTCTAAAAAGGCACTCAACTATAGTTTGAGCAATTTATGGAATGGGCCTTTAATATTGAAAAGCACAAAATAATGATGAAGGAAATCACAGAAAATCCAAATACATGAAGAGAAAACCATGTTTGTGAATTAGGAGGTATGGTTGTATTTGTTCATTTGGGTTGTAAGCAAAACTCAATTTTTTTCACTTGTGGGAGTGAGGGTCCTACTGCCTATCTAACTCTTTGCTGAGGAACATTCTCAATTTCTCACGTCTAACTGGAGTCCACCAAGAGTCCTTGTCTTTTGTTCCCCTTCCTTCATTTTCAGAATTAGTAAAGCTGGTTGAGTCCCTCTCATAATTTGACTCATCCATATTGTCTTCCTCATCCTATTTAGTTTTAGTTTTTAAGAATCATGTGATTAGATTGGACAAACTGGGTAATCAGGATAATCTCCTTATTGGCAGATCATCTGATCAGCAACCTTATTTCCTACTTTACTATGTGAGGCAATATATTTATAGATTCCAGGGTCAGGCCGTACATACCTTTTGGTGGTCAGGGTGATTACCTTACCTACTACACATGCCTAGCCCTTTGATGACTTCCTGTTGCCTGTGGCATTGTGTATAAGGTTTTCAAGATCACACTCTTTCCTTCTTGATTGTTTTACTTCTGATTCAGCTACCTGTGGTGTTCAGCACAGGCCATGTCTTTTATGGTTAGTGTCTTTGTGTGTATTCTCTCCTTAGGAACCTGTCCCCTTTGTACAACTTAATCTTCAAAACTCAGGTCAGAAGTCAGAGGCTTTAGAATCAGAGAGAGAGGGGGGTGGGGAAGGGGAGTGGGGGGGGGGGGAGAGAGAGAGAGAGAGAGAGAGAGAGAGAGAGAGAGATTACCTTCTGTTCCCATAGCACAATGATTATAGCACTTATTGTGTTGTGAAAATTATTTTGTTTCACAATTGTTTTAACCATTACATTAGTCTGGGATGCTTTCAAGGGTGCAGAACATATTTTATTCAGTTTTGTATTTCTTCTATCTAGTATAGAATCAAGCATACAGTGAGCCCTTTAAAAAAGAGTGACTGAATTTGTTAATGTACACTGATTTTTAGTGGTGATTGAGTTGTATCCTTTGAGCAGCAGTGAGTCAAATTCTAAAGCATGATGTAGGAAAGGGACTCCAGAGTCATCATCCTTGTTTCAGTATGAATACCAGTTCTGAAATCAGAATTGATGCTTTCAGCATCAAGGTGGAGATAGGCTCAGTAATGCTACATAGAAGAAGTATTTCTGTTATGATCTTTTCTACGTTATGAAGTAAGGGCATAGGCCTGGGTATCAGCACACATATATAGTATTTCTAAGTATCCTTAACCTCTCTTGGATGGTCCTTTTATTACATAAAAAAAAGAGGATTACGTCTCATTTTAAACGATTTACTGAGTGCTTAGTCCATCCCAGTGTTTGGTCAAATAAAAAATGGTTCCCATCCTTAGAGAATTTCATTGGGTAAGGTTGCTAATAAAGCCTGGTTGATTTAATCCAACTCTGATAATCCATGGTGCATTTCTTTTCCTTCTTATAAGCACATTTGAGAAGATAACAACTTTAAACAGGTAAGTGTGGGAGGGTCATTGTTTGGGAAACACACTTGATAGAGCTAAGCTATTTTTGGCCAGGAAGTAAATCTGAGATCTGATTAGTGTCTCTATTGCCTATGGAGGTGACAGGCTATATTCGCTTCCTAAAACCAGTGAGATGTCAGAAATGACTTGACATGCTTTTGATTTCATCCTGTGTCTCTGCAAGCAATAACTGAATTTCAAAGATGAATCCATTTTTTTAAAATTCAAAGGTGATTTGAACATTGTGATTCTAGTCTTGCTCTTGCTCTCTCCCCTACATCTCCCTCTCCCTTTCTCTTCCTTTCCCTTTCTTTATGAAAGTCTGGTTACCTCTTTGCCTCTTAGCCTACACTGAGAATCCTACTAGGAAGTGCCAGGAAGTGCTACTTGATCATAGGAGTTTCCTTAAAGCAATTAAGGAAGAAAAGAACTTGATCTCTCCTGTTACAGAATTTTAAGAGGCAAATTTTGACCTGGCATGTTGGCTCATGCTTGTAATTCCAAATGTCTTGGCAAAAGACAGGAGGATTGCAAGTTGAAAGGAAGCCTCTGCAAAATAGTGAGTCCCTGTCTCAGATTAAAATTAAACAATAATTTAAAAAAAAAGACTAGGAATGCAGCTCAGTTGTACAGAACCCTTTTGTTCAATCTCCAATGTCTATGTCTCTCTCTCTCTCTCTCTCCCCCGACACACACACACACACAGAGCAGATTTTGTGTTAAATTAACATTTACTTATTAATTATTTAGAGATGAAAGGATAAATTGTAGGAATTGCTTCAAAATATTCAGTTTAGGGGAATACAAAAAGTCAGCAAGGTAGTAGATTGGGCTAAAATAAGTCTGAGTGTGACTTAATAAGCTGTCTAAGCTTGAGGTGGAAACATCGAGGTTCACTACCCTGCTCTCACGACTTGTTTGTGTATAATTTTCCAAAATAAAACATCCTAAAAATTATATTGGGAGAAGATGAAGGGGAAGAAGGAAAGTGTTATGGAATATAAAGGAAGAGGAGGAAAAGCATTCGTGGAGTATGTACATAAAAGAACTACATTCTAATCATCTATGGCAACCAATGATGTGAACTATTACTAAAAAGACATGAAATAGCAGAAAAAATGTTAGTTTGCAACATGGACAAAAATGCCCAAGAAACAGCTGAAAAGTACTCAAAGCAGTTGCTTATGGAGAGTGGGAAAATTTGTCCAGGGGATTACCTAGTTTTCGCTCTGTCTTGCTTTACTATTTGAATTTTAAGATTATAAATATTATTTTTTCAAGTAATAAACGTGAACTTAGCAGGCTAGGGATATAGTTCAGTTGGTAGAGTGCTTGCCTCACAAGCTGGGTTCAATCCCCAGCACCACAGGAAAAAAAAGTGAACATAGCAATTAAATAATAGTTGTGCTACCACCTTTGGGTTTTGGGTGATTTTTAAATATCTCTTTTAATGTAGTTCTTACATAGCTTTTTCAACAAGAAAAATATGAAAAACTTTGTAAACTTTGAAGTACTTTATAAATTATGTTTGTTGAGCTCACTGACTTCTGACTTTCCAAACAGACCCACGTGTGACTACAATTTAAATTCTGAGCTTCCAATAGCTCCACTGGGTTCTCTAACCTTCCTTGACCACAGTGCACCTATCTCTCAGGTGGATTACAGTTGGGCATCTATGTGACCATAAGTTAAATTAAAATGAAAACAGAAATGATGATTAAATAATAAAGGAAATAAGAAAATCAACAAAAAATAATCACATTTTCACCTCTCTCAGCTTATATATAACTTCCATCCCAGAAGGCCTCTTAGGAGTTAACTGTGAGGAGGCTGAAATGGGAGGATCAGAAGTTCAAGGACAACCTCTGCAACTTAGTGAGACCTTGTCTCAAAAAGGGTGGGAAGGTACTGAGGATGTATCTCAGTGGTAAAGTGCCCTGGGTTAGAGCCCTAGTACCAAGAATAAGAATAAGAATAATTAACTGTGAAAATCACTGAACACAAATGGCCTTACTCCAATCACTGCCCTTCCATGAGCTATCCACCCATAGTAGGACATACAGAAAAGTTCTCTCACTTCAATGCCCCACAACATCATCCTTTCAGAAACTGACATTTTCTGAACAGGTTAAAATGAAGCCTACTCCTATGGTTTTGATAAGTGTCTCCCAAAGGTCCATGTACTAAAGGCTTGCTCCTCACCTTATGGCACTAATTGAAAGGTGGCAGTCTTTAAGAGGTGGGGCCTAATGGGAACTCTTCAGGTTATTGGGAACATGCCCTCAAAGAGTATAATAGCACCCTAGCCCCTTCCTCTTCCTCTTTCTTTTGCTCCTGGGTCATAAGGTGAGCAATTTTGTTCTGCCCATGGTCCTGCCATGATGCACTGCCTTGCCACAGTCCCAAAATAACAGAGCCAGCAAATCATGCCCTGGAACCTCTAAAACCATGAGCTAAAATAAACCTTTTCTCTTTAGAAGTTGACTATCTCAGGTACTTGTGATAGCCACGGAAAGCTGACTAACATACATTATAAATGTTATGCCTCATGTTGAAGATAGTATCAGAAATGGACATTCTTAAACACTGTTATTTATGACAATAAAATTGTTAAATGAAAAAAAATAAATAAATAAAATAAATTAACATTTACCATACTATGTTTTGGTGTTTTCCAGTACAGATTCATACTGATCTTTTCTATTTGTGAAGAAGCAGCATTAACACAGGGCTCATTAGTCCATGAATGCAGTTTACAGTTAATCTGCATAATGTCTGATGGTGCTGTGCTGAGAGAGCAAATGATGTAGATTTTGTTTTCTGAAGATTGATCATTTATCGATCATCTGACAACACTTTGAAGGTGGTAGCAGTATTAATGATCCTAAATCATTTATTTGTTTTATTTTTTAAAAAATTATTTTTTTAGTTGTCAGTGGACATTTATTTTACTTATTTACATGTGGTGCTGGGAATCAAATCCAGTGCTTCACACGTAGGCAAGCACTTTACCCCTGAGCTACAACCTCAGCCCCTAAATCATTCATATTAGCTTTGGAATAGCTGTATATTTATACTTTGAATATAGAGTGGTTGAAAATACACTACAAACAAAATATTGAAGGCCAAATGGGTAGTTTAAATACAAGAAGGTTGAAGAGCAGATTCTCCAAACATCTCCATACCAAACAAGTCCACTCTCAAGTGACTCCTTATATGTTTGATTTCAAGCTTCTCTGCTGCCTGTAAATAAGAATAAATACAAAATAGGATGTTAACAAGGCAACCAGTTAAGTGGATGCTTAGGTGTCCTCATGAGACATGAAAGCAAGATATGAAATGCCTACAGGCAATCTGTCTATGCTGGTAGTGGAGGGTAGACTCTTTGCTTTTGAAGTAGCATCTTCAACATCAATTTAACTTTTTTAGCCGTAATAGCTGGACAGAGAAGAGCTGCATAAAATCATCTTGACAGGAGACTGCCGATGTAAATGGCAAGAAATTTGCTGTTTAGAATTTTTTATTTTTTGTAATATCAGAAATTATGAAAACTTGTAGGTGGTCAAGCTGTGTTTCAGAGTGCAAATGAAGAAAATGGAATTTTAAACAGTGCAACTTTGGACTAATATTTAATTTTTCAAACAGGTACATAAAAATAATACACATAATTGAGTGTCATGTGGTATTTTGATACATGTGTACATTGTGAAATGTTTAAATCAGGTTAAATATATCTGTCTCCTCAAACACACTTTTATGGTAAAAAAATTAAAGTTCTTAAGATATACAGTTCATAATTGTTATCTGTTGTTCCTTGCTCCTAACTTAATTGTGACTTAGTACCATTTGCTCAACATTTCCCATTCCTGCTTCCCCTTACTCTTCCCAGTCACTGGGAAGCATCATTCTATTTCCAACTTTATGAGATCTCTTCTAGAGTCCGCGTATTTGTTAAATCATTCATTAAATCATTCAAATTCAGTGTTTGTCTTACTGCACCTAGATTCCTTCACTTAATAATCTATAGTTCCATCCATGCTGTCACAAATGCCAGGATTTCCTCCTTTGTATTCCGTTGTGTCTGTGTACCACATTTTCTTTATGCATTCATCAGCTGATGGATCCTTAAGATTGTTTCCATATCTTGGTTATTGTGAATAGTACTGCAACAGTCATGGGGGTGCAGATGTCTCTAAGAAACACTGATTTCATTTCCTTTGGCTGTATACCCAATAGGGGGATTGCTGGATCATGTTGTAGTTCTATTTTTGAAATTTTGAGGAACCTCCATACTGTTTCCATGATGGCTGAGTTCACCAGCTGCTCCCACCAAGAGTCTGTAAGGGTTCCCTTTACTCCACATCCTTGTTGACACTTTCTGTTATCTTTTTGATACTAGGCATTGGTACTAGAGTGAGGTGAGGAGGTAGGACCCTCATTCCCACAAGTGAAAGGAATTGAGTTTTGCCTACAATGCAAATGAAGAAATACAACTGAATCTCCTAATTCACTAACATGGTTTTCTCTCCATGTATGTGGATTTTCTGTGATTTCCTTCATCATTATTTTGTACTTTTCAATATTAAAGGCCCATTCCATAAATTGTTCAAACTTCAGTTGAGTACCTTTTTGGAGCAAGTGTACATAATGCTGTGTTTTCAGGTTAATTTTACACAAGTTCATTGCTACTGTATAAAAATAAAATGGATTTTTACGTATTTATTCTGAATCCTGAAGTCCTGCTGAACTTATTAATAATAAGTTCTAGGAATTCTTAGAAGCCTATAAAATTTTTTTGTGTGTGTAAAATCATGTCATATTCAAATGGGGACTGCTTTCTTCCTTCCTTTGTGATTTGTAGGCCTTTTATTTCCTGTTCTTGCCTTAATGTTCTGGCTAGAACTTCCTGTACTGGTGGATAAAGGTGTTGAGAGTAAGCATTCTTACTTGTCATCCTTTCACCATGAAATATATTAGCTATGCCAGTTTGCTTGGTCTCTATCAAGTTAAGCTCCCTTGTGCATGACTTTCCTAAGGCAACCACAACAAAGTACCACAAGGACAGTGGTTTAAAACAGCACACACATTCTCTCATTCTTCTGGAGAATATGTTTAAAATCATGATGTTGTCATCAAGGACATACTCCCTCTAAGACTGCTTCCTAACTTCTGGTGAAGGAGTCAACCCTAGGTATTCCTATGCATCCATCACCACAAGGGACACTGTCTCTACTCTCCTTATGAAGAGGCTTGGGTAGAAATTGCCACTGGTAGCACCTATACCTGAAGATCTTCTTAGAGATTTTCAAATGAGGAACTTACTTTTTTAAAATTTATTTTTACAGGCATTTTGATTCATTGTACACAAATGGGGTACAATGTTTCATTTCTATGGTTGTACACATTGTAGATTCACACCATTCATGTAATCATAATTGTACCTAGGGTAATAATTTCTGTCTCAGTCTGCTGTCTTTCCTTCCCCCACCCTCCCCTGCCCCATTTTTCTCTGCGCTATCCAAAAGGAACTTAATTTTCTTAATGGTCACTGGACCATGTAAATGGTCATATTCATCTGGTAGTTCATGAATTTATACAAATTGATCTATTTCATCTAAACTGTATATAGATTGTGTGTTTAAAGTTGTTTAGGTGCAGTAATCATTTTCTGTCACTCTTACGTTTTCCCTGAGGCTGCATACATTATTTTTTTTTTTAAAAAGGCAGATTTATTTAGCTGTCACTGTAAAAATGAAGCCTTTTCTACTCAGGGTTTGTGAAGATGAATGTCACACCCGCCGATAAACTCCTCTCAGGTGAGGACCTGCACTGACCACAGCCACCATCCTCACTTTACTTCACTGTGTCTAGCAGGCAAAAGGAGGCCATGGGAAGTGGTGGAGCAAGGAGGTCCTGGGGAGACCAGGCATCTGAGACCAACAGTGGAAAATGGAGTGGAAGCTGTAAGGATGGAACCCTTGGTTTCAGCGCTATTTAATGAAAAGGCTTCAGTGTGAAGGAGCTCGGCATCCACCTATTGAAAAAATTGAGTAAGTTTACCTAGAGACGGGGAGCTACATTGCCCCCAGAGGGAAGGCCAACATCTGTTTCTAGGAGCCACAGGGAGAACACCTGCCTGACATGTGCCAACTGGTCCCAGGGGGAGGCCTCAAGGAAAATTCCAGCTAGGACACCCTGTCTTTCCGCTCCTGAGAACAAGCCACACAAAATGCAAAAAGGTGTTCCTCCTCTACACCCCTCCCTCCCATCCTCCAGGACCCCTGCACACCTCTGTGACTGTCCCCATGTGGGCCTGGAGTTGTCCACCTGGACCTGGGTTCCTCCTCAGGCACACTCCTCCATGATCCTCATTAAGCCTCTCCTATTTCCCAGAATTTCCTGCACACCATAAGCTTTCAGGCAGCCATTAGGCAATCCCTTCCCTAGGGCAAGTTTGGATCAGAAAATGGCCATTTCCTGGCTGCACACCACATGCCTCAGCCTCAAGCTGGGAAGAGCCTTTGCCTTAGGGGCATTTACCACCATTGGGATTTTTTTTCTTTAGAAAAAGATGCAAAGAGTTTCTCTTTAAAATACTTCCAACCATCTGATAATTTCAGAACTGAGGCCCTATTGGAAAATGGCAAACTACTAAAATGACACGTGACATGTATTTGTTTTTTAAAGGTGTCCATTTCTGACCACCGAGGGGAATAGCAGGAAGAAGCTGCCAGAGCAGCTCTGGGGCACAGTCTTGCAGAGCCACCAGGGATGGAAGGTGTTAGGAGCCTCCCATCCTGGCTAACACAAGTATTTCCCTATCTTCATTTGTGCACATTTCAGTTTACAAACTTCGGCATCAAAGAACCCAAAGCAAAGAGCAGTTCCACATGGATACACTTTGCTTTTACATAAAGAGCATCCATAAGATGGCTTGTCACTTCTACTCCCCAAACCCATGTGCTCCCTTCTCTGTACCTTCAGCAGGACCATGAGGCAGCTTTGGGTGGTGAGGCAGCATGGCAGGTGGTGAGGCACACAGTCCCTGCTGCAAGCGTGCCCACCCTATACCCCGCCCCTCCTCTGCCTCCCTGCAAACAGGATGAAGGAACTGATGCCATAGAACACTCTGGGGTCTCCAATGCCTTCTCACATGTGATTTCTCCAATACGTGCCACCCACCATTTCCACACACCTCAAGGAGCCATTCCTTCTGCCAAAGGCCACCAGCTCAAAGTCTGTCATGTCTATACTGGCTCTAAGGCAACATCTCCATCTGACTGGGTTAAAGAGAGCAAGGCTCCATTGGCACTAGGACAAAGCAAGTGAGTGCTCATCTATACTGGCTAGAGGCCAGAGACTCTAAACTAGCTAAGGCAACTGAGTCCTCATCTACACTGGCTACAGGTGAGCAAGTTCCCTTGTACACTAAGGTAAGTGACATCTCTACTGGCTTAAGGTGAGAAAGTCTATCTACCTTGAACAGGAGAGATGCCTGGTGACCTCTGACCCTCTCTCTCAGACCTCCCCACAACTCCTGGCTCCATTTTTTTATCAGTCTTTTTTTTTTTTAATTTTTGGAACATCAGTGTGACTATGCATTTTGAGAAAAATGAATTTATTAAGTATTTCTGCCAACACAGGACCATGGGAGAGAGGAAAGAAAAGAGCCTAGGAAAAACAGTCTCATCTAATCTCTCTTGCAGGTCAGGGCAAGGAAGACTTGTGATGTCCAGGGAGATCCAGATGTGCTTCTGGATGGAACCCATGTGGAGAAACCTGAGCTATCCACGCACTCGATCCTGGAACTGTTTGAGTCCACTCGACCAATGCCCACATATCCACAGATCAAATGATCCTCGGACTGACTGTCTATTGGTTTGGTCCATCTTAGCTCTGCATTTATGTAGGAACAACCCCGTTTCTGAACCTAGCATGTTTCTGCTCTCCTTGTGTTGGAGCAAAATGTTTTCACTAACACAGCAAGAAACAACACAATAGTGGAAAGCAGATGATGATCCTCCCAAGAACCCGCTTCCGGCCCTTGCTGTTGCCATGGGGAGGCACTGTGGTAGCATTCTGGGAGAAATTGTCCTCTGCTGATAATATGCAGGGTTGTTGGACACAGAATCATGCTGGGAGGCTATGCTGGGGGTGGGGGTCTCCTCATGCAGGAAGCAGAGTTTAATGGCAGGCATGCTGGCCCTTCTGACGCCTTCTGCCCTGACTGTTTGACCTCCTCAGGTGACTGATGTTCACAGGGCAAAGGAAAGGTGTGAACAGCAGGCTCACTTGCACTCCTCTTTGGGAGGACAGGGAAATTGGAAGGATCCATGGGGCACGGGTGAGGTACAACCCTCTGTCACACAGGCTTCATGGAGCCTGTCCACTGGCTTATCTGGTGCTGGACTATAAGGTACGTAGCCATCACTTCATCGAATTTTCTCTTGGACAGAGACACCCTGGAATTGTATGGCTCATAACCCATGTCAAAGAGGATTGTCAGTGGTGTGGGGTCTGAGGGGTTGGGGTGGGCACATTATGATAGGATGCATACTTCACAACCTGATTCAGCCATGGGTCCTAAAAAGATTTCCTAATGAGAACCTCGCTATGGTGTCCACCGTCAGTATTTCCTTGATGAGTCTTTGTGCCTCAGTGGAGACATGCTGGTGAAAGTCCAACTGTGGGAACAAGATTTATCTCCTTTAGTGCTGGCTGCCCTAAATGGGCAGCTCCACATCAACATAAAATATAGAATGACACCCAGGCTCCAGCTGTCCCCTGGGGGGACTCATGTACTTGCCCCTGGATGACTTCCTGGGCAGAGTACTGGAGAGTGCCCCAGAACTTGGTCAGTTTTTGCCCAAGTTAATCAGTGATTATGCCAAAGTTAATCAGTCTGATGTTTCCTCTGGTATTCAGCACAATGTTCTCGGCCTTCAGGTCTCCGTGCAAGATGTGCATCTTGTGGCAGAAGCACGCGGCACATGTGATCTGCCTGAACAGTCTCTACGCCTCCTCTTCCTGAATGTCCCCGTGATGATGTGATTTAACAGTCCCATACCTGCATGCTCCATCACAATGCAGACTTTTTTGCAGCTTCCAATAACCTGAAAGAGCTGTATCATGTTTGGGTGGTCTATTTTAGAGCAGGCCACTGAGTTCCTCTTTCCCTTTGGCAGGACATTCACCACCTTTGCCCCAGTGCAGAGATGGTGGGCTATTTTCACGTGACCACACCCCCCTTGCTCAATGTCCTTCAAGACCTCATAGGGGTCTGTGAAGGCCTTCTCATGGAAGGAGTGGGGCCCCTGTGGACCTGCAGTAGTCTCACTACTCTTACTGTGCATCCTAAATGGGAACACCAACTAAGGATGCTAGCTTTAAAAAAAAATTATACATATTTGTATATAACAAACCAAAACAACAAAACAAAATCAAAAACAAAAACAAGACAAAATAAACAAACAAACAAAAAAAAAACCCCAAATCAAAGAATCAATCTCAAAAGACCACAACAACCCAACAAACATGCTGTCTACCTGAGAGTCCCACAGGTCACCACCAAAAGTTTCCCATGCTTGTGGACAAAAACCCAGCCAGAGCCACCCTCTTATGTACCTTGTATTTGAAATTCCCTCAAGTTGGCTCCTTGTGAGGTCAGAGCAAGAAATGGCCAAATCACACCTGGGCATCACCCTCAGTGGCCATCTCCCTGTGGGCCTACAGGATTTTTCCACTTTCAGAATAAGAATAAGAACGTACTCCAGAAAATTTAGCTTCAATGGAAACTGACATTTATTTTTCAAAAATTATATTTTGTACAGTACTTCTATGAAATTTTTATATCAAGTCTAAAAGTCTATAATAATTTTGGCTTTGAACTACTTCATCATATCTACACTCAAGGTATTTGGCTTCTTTTTCTTCTAACACTGAATAATGGGTGTCAAAAGGATGGTAGCTCCTCACTCACACGGTGATACTATAACAAAATGCTCTATTCCCTAAAACACTGTAGAGCACAGTATGCACACCTATTGGGTTGAGAGGGAGGAAGGGTTCATCATAATTTCTCCATAAGGTCCTCATCAGATCTCTCATTAGAAACATGGGAGCCCATATCACCAAAACAGTGGGTTTAAATATTCAAAGTGATAAAGGACAAACCCTAGAAACCAAAAACCCTAGAAGCAGTAAACACATTCCTCCCAGAGGGGGTAGATGACTGGGTCCCCTTGTGCTGCCATAACCAGGTACCTTAGACAACAATTAATTTCTCCCAGTTCTGTAGACTGGCAAGTTCAACATCAAGGCATTTGGGTGCTATGTCCTCACATGATAGAAGGGGCAAAAGGGTAGAACTCATTCCCTAAAGAACCCACACATACACTTTCTCTTTTATTTACATATATATTTGTTTTTATATACTGGTAACTCAAACCATAGCCCTGCACACTTTAAGCAAGAGCTGTACTGTTGAGGTAAATCCCCCAGGCTTTTATTCTGAGAAAAGGTCTTGGCTAAGTTGCACAGTTTGGATTTGAACATGTGATCCTCCTGCCTTAGTATTCCAAGTAGGTAGGCTTACACACTCTTGTGGTTTAAAAATGGTGTTCCCCAACAGCTGCTGTGTTAATGCAGGAATATTCAAAGGTAAAATGATTGGATGGTGAGAGCTGTAATCTAGGCAGCTGGAATGTGACTGGAGGAGATGGTCACTGGAGTAATGCCCTTAAAGGATGCTGCTAACCTGTGTTTCCTTTCCCTCTTTTTGATCTCTTGCTGCCATGAGGAAAACAGCTTCCCTTTGCTTCACCCTTGCCCCATGATGTGCTCTCTCACTATGGGCCCAGAGCAACTTTTTGGCCATCTCTTTGGACTTTGACTTCTGATATCATGAGCCCTGGTTAGTTTTCACCCCATGAGTTGTTCTTGTGGGGACATATATTATGGCAACAGAAATGTAACTGAAAAACAAATTGATACTTTGAACTTGATTCCATTTGCCCATGCTCTGAGACTATGAGGCTGCATTTTAAAACTAGAGACTAACTAATCTGGTAGAGGAAATTTCAGGACAACACAGCATTTGGTCACTGACATGGATATTGCTGGCAACTTTTAGTCTGATTTACTATGAGAATGGGAGAGGAAAACAGAACTAAGGGATTTTTTTAGATGTGTAGGTTGGACAGAAAAATGCATGGAAAGCTAAAGCTAAGGAAGACATGTGTTGAAGAGATTACAGACCCTAAAGAGATGCTAAGTGCTTTGCACAAACACAACAGAAAAGACACCTTGAGAGTATCTCAAGAATTTGCAAGATCATACCCACTGAGGGTTCCAGGGTACAGAAAATAATATTTCTTTTTGGGGATATCTTGGGATACTCTGCTGACTCCAAGGATGCCTAAAACATTTTTTTAACATGATGAGGTACACAGGCCCTCAGTGGCAAATTCAGCCTTGATTCCACACACAATATATACATTTTTTACACTGTGACATCAGTAACTGAGGGAGACATGTGGAAATGTACAGGGCAGCATTCTCCATGTTACTGAAATTATGTGCTATAGATGCACATCTGACTGGTTTCTCCTCATATTAAAGGAAATCCCATGGGAACTGCCAAGAAATACCTGAAGAATATACCCAAATTAAATGGGTGGGAATTCAAATGTTTCACTACAGTTATCAACTAGGAGAGAAGATAAACTTACAGAAATTCAAGTCACAGTGAATCAAGAACTTGCCCTGCTTTCTTTATGAGAACAAAAGTGCAAATAAATAGCCCACCAACCAACTACTTGTCCTACTCCCTTATAATCCTTTTTAGGTAATTACCTCATAATGCCATTTTAAAAAAATCCTTATTCCTGGGTCTGGAATTAGAACCTAAATATATGCTCTGGGGGATATAATTAAACACATAAACTCCCTATTTCTATTTGATAATTTTTATCCACAGGTGTTGAAATTTATATTATTTTTCTACATTAATTTATACAATCATATGACTTCCTGTACTTGTAAATGAAGTGCATTATCTAAGAATTTTCATGTCTATATTCATGATGGATCTTGGTCAATTTGGTGTTTCTTCCATTGTTTTATTTTGGCACTGTCTCTTCTGGTTTAACAATGTGCTTTTATTACCATCATAGAATAAATTGTGAATTGTTCCCTGTCCTCCTCCTTGCTAGAAATGATTGCATAGAATTGGCATTAATTCTTCTTTAAATGTGCAGGCAAACTACCCTGAAGTCTCTTTTGCTCTATGTGACACATACAAATCTCCAGTAATATCATCTATACCCAAAGGGCCTTTTGGAGATTTTCAAAATAGGAACTTCCTAATGCTCATTGGACCATCAAAGTTTCATGTTCTTGTGGTAGTTTATACTATTCCAAAAATTGGTCTCTTATATCTCAATTGTAGTTTGTGTGTTCAAAGCAGTTTGGTTGGAATAATCCATTTTCCATTTCTCTCAAGAAGAACCTGAGACAAGATACTATATCAAGAAAAGAGTCTTACAATCCAAGATGGCGGACTAGAGGGTAACTGCATCTTCAGTCGCTCCAGAACCCAGGATTCACGAAGGGGAGGCATTGAGAGACTCAGACTAAAATAGAACCACAGGATGAGTCTCCCCCACCCAGTGAAGCTCAGCTGGGTGGCAGGCCTGGATTCGAGCAGCTTATTAGAGTAGGACAGGGCAGATAAAGTCTCCCCCAGGCAGCTCTGAGCACTCTGGCGGTGGGCTCCTCCCAAGGGCCAGATTCTCCAGCCTCGCGGAGCAGGCCCCCCAGTGAGAGCCTTTCTGCACAGAAGCAGCATGGCCAGCTCTGGCCCGCCCCACAGCCAGCTCCAGCCCACCTGCAGGTTGCTTCAGAGACCAGGACAGGGCGCAAGGGACTTCCCCAAGCAGCCCAGCCCCCTCCGGCAGGAAGCGCTTTTCTAGGCTAGCTTCTCAGGGCAGACCGCCCAGTGAGAGCCTGTCTACACAGAGCCAGCTACAAGTCCCCAAGCCAGTGGAGACGTCCAACCTGCAAGCAGCCTCTGGGACCAGGGCTGGGTGGCAAGAGACCTCTCCAGGTCTCTATCCCTGGAACAGGTAGTGGGCTAGGGGCAGTGTTCTTTGGAAGCACTACATTATCAAGTTAATCCAAGACTTCAGGCTACTGAAGGCCGGTAGGTGATACACTGGAAATCTACAGGGACACTATAAGCCAATAGAGGAAATCTACAATATCACAGAGTCCCACTGACATCTGACCAATATGAGAAAACAAGGGAAGAAAACGTTCAAAACAAACCTAGATACTATATCAATAAAACCCAATGACAGCACAGCAGAAGAAATGTCAGAAAGGGAGTTCAGAATGTACATAATTAAAACAATCAGGGAAGCAAATGAGGAGATAAAAGAACAAATGCAGGCATTAAATGAACGCACCAATCAAGAGTTAAAAGAGCAAATACGGGAAGCAAAAGAGCATTTCAATAAAGAGAGATACTGCAAAAAAAACAAACAGAAATCCTTGAAATGAAGGAAACAATAAACCAAGTTAAAAACTCCATAGAAAGCATAACCAATAGGATAGATCACCTGGAAGACAGAACCTCAGATATTGAAGACAAAATATTTAATCTTGAAAACAAGGTTGACCAAACAGAAAAGATGGTAAGATATCATGAACAGAATCTATAAGAATTATGGGATATCATGAAGAGGACAAATTTAAGACTTATTGGGATTGAGGAAGGCTTAGAGAAACAAACCAAAGGAATGAACAATCTATTCAATGAAATAATATCAGAATATTTCCCAATTCTGAAGAATGAAATGGAAATCCAAGTACAAGAGGCTTATAGGACTCCAAATATACAAAATTACAACAGACCTACACCAAGGCACATTATTATGAAAATACCTAACATACAAAATAAAGACAGAATTTTAAACGCTGCGAGAGAAAACAACCAAATTAAATTCAGGGGGAAACCAATAAGAATATCAGCAGATTTTTCAATCCAGACCCTAAAAGCTAGAAGGGCCTGGAACAACATTTACCAAGCCCTGAAAGAAAATGGATGCCAACCAAGAATCCTATACCCAGCAAAACTTACTTTCAGATTGACGATGAGATAAGATCCTTCCATGATAAACAAAAGCTAAAGGAATTTACAAAAATAAAGCCACCTTTTCAGAACATTCTCAGCAAAATATTCCATGAGGAAGAGATGAAACACAACGATGTAAATCAGCAACGGGAGGAACTACCCTAAAGGAATAGCCAAATAAAGGAGAAACCAAATCATGTCAAAAAACAAAAATGAGTCCAATGACTAGGAATACAAATCATATCACAATAATAACCATGAATGTTAATGGGCTGAACTCATCAATCAAAAGACATAGACTGGCAGATTGGAATAAAAAGAAAAATCCAACAATATGCTGCCTGCAAGAGACTCATCTCATAGAAAGAGATACCCATAGACTAAAGGGGAAAGGATGGGAAAAAACATACCATGCACATGGACACAGCAAAAAAGCTGGAGTATCCATCCTCATTTCAGCTAATGTGGTTTCAAGCCAAAACTAGTCAGAACGGATAAAGAAGGACATTACATACTGCTTAAGGGAAGCATAAATCAGCAAGACATAACAATCATAAATATCTATGCCCCAAACATTGGGTCATCCATGTACGTCAAACCAATCCTTCTCAATTCCAGAAATCAAATAGACCACAACACAATAATACAGGGTGATTTTAACACACCTCTCTCACCACTGGGTAGATCGTCTAAACAAAAATTGAATAAAGAAACCATAGACCTCAATAACACAATCAACAATTTAGACTTAACCGACTTATATAGACTATACCATCCAACAAAGAACGAATACACTTTCTTCTCAGCAGTACATGGATCCTTCTTTAAAATAGACCATGTATTATGCAACAAAGCTACTGTTAGCAAATACAAGAAGATAGAGATACTACCTTGTACTCTATCAGATCATAATGGACTGAAATTAGAAATAAATGACAGAATAAAAAACAGAAACTTCTCCAATACTTGGAGATTAAATAATACACTATTATACGATGAATGGCTAACAGAAGACAGCAGGAGGGAAATCAAAAAATTCTTAGAAGTAAATGAGAACAAAGACACATCATATCAAAATGTCTGGGATACTATGAAAGCAGTAGTTAGAGGAATATTTATTTCATGGGGCATATTCAACAAAAGAAGTAGAAATCATCAAATAAATGACTTAACACTACAGCTCAAAGCCCTAGAAAAAGAAGAGCAGACCAACACCAAAAGTAGTAGAAGACAGGAAATAGTTAAAATCAGAGCCGACATGAATGAAATTGAAACAAAAGAAACAATCAGAAAAATTAACAAAATAAATAATTGGTGCTTTGAAAAAATAAAATTGATAAACCCTTAGCCACACTAACATAGAGAAAGAGGGAGAAAACTCAAATTACTAAAAATCGGAATGAATAAGGAAATATCACAACAGACAAGAGTGAAATACAAAACATAATTAGAAGTTATTTTGAAAATCTATACTCCAATAAAACAGAAAACCTCGAAGACATCAAGTTTCTAGAAACATGAATTACCTAAACTGAATGAGGAGGACATACACAACTTAAATAAATCAATTTCAAGCAATGAAATAGAAGAGGTCATAAAAAGCCTACCAACAAAGAAAAGTCCAGGACTAGATGGGTTCTCAGCCGAGTTCTACAAAACCTTTAAGGAAGAGCTCATTCCATTACTTCTCAATGTATTCCATAAAATAGAAGAGGAGGGAACCCTCCCAAACTCATTCAATGAAGCCAATATCACCCTGATACCTAAACCAGACAGAGACACATCGAGGAAAGAAAATTTCAGACCAATATCCTTAATGAACATCAATGCAAAAATTCTCAACAAAATTTTAGCAAATCACATACAAAAATATATTTAAAAGGTAGTGCACCATGATCAAGTAGGTTTTATCCCAGGATGCAAGGTTGGTTCCACATCTGGAAATCAATAAATGTCATTCACTATATCCACAGACCAAAAGTTAAGAATCACATGATTATTTCAATAGATGCAGAAAAAGCATTCGATAAAACACAGCATCCCTTCATGCTCAAAACACTAGAAAAAATTGGGGTAGTGGGAAAATTCCTTAACATTGTGAAGGCCATCTACGCTAAGCCCATGGCCAATATCATTCTACATGGTGAAAACTGAAAGCATTCCCCCTAAAAACTGGAACAAGGCAGGGATGCCCTCTTTCACCACTTCTATTCAACATCATTCTTGAGACTCTAGCCAGAGCAATTAGACAAACCAAAGAAATTAAAGGGATACGAATTGGAAAAGAAGAACTCAAACTATCCCTGCTCACTGAGGACATGATTATATATTTAGAGGAACCTGGAAATTCCACCAGAAAACTCTTAGAACTCATAAGTGAATTCAGTAAAGTAGCAGGTTACAAGATCAATGCTCATAAATCCAATGCATTTTTATACATAAGTGATGAATCTTCAGAAAGAGAAATTAGGAAAACTACCCCATTCACAATAGCATCGAAAAAAATAAAATACTTGGGAATCAATCTCACAAAAGAGGTGAAAGACCTGTACAATGTGAACTACAGAACACTAAAGAAAGAAATTAAAGAAAACCTTAGAAGATGGAAAGATCTCCCATGTTCCTGGATAGGCAGAATTAATATTGTGAAAATGGCCTTACTACCAAAAGTATGCAACAGAATGAAACTAATCCCCTATCTCTCACCCTGTACAAAAATCAACTCAAAATGGATCAAGGTTCTCGGAATCAGACTAGAGACCCTGCATCTTATAGAAGAAAAAGTAGGTCCAAACCTTCAATTTGTTGGCTTAGGAACAGACTTCCTTAACAGGACTCCCATAGCACAAGAAATAAAAGCAAGAATCAACAACTGGGATAGATTCAAACTAAAAAGCTTTTCTCTCAGCAAAGGAAACTATCAGCAATGTGAAGAGAGAGCCTACAGAGTGGGAGAATATCTTTGCCACTCATACTTCAGATAGAGCACTAATTTCCAGAATCTAAAAAGAACTCAAAAAACTCTACACCAAGAATACAAATAATCCAATTAACAAATGGGCTAAGGAAATGAACAGATACTTCACAGAAGAAGATGTACAAGCAATCAACAGATATATGAAAAAATGTTCAACATCTCTAGTAATAAGAGAAATGCAAATCAAAACTACCCTAAGATTCCATCTCACCCCAATTAGAATGACGATCATCAAGAATATAAGCAACAATAGATGTTGGCGAGGATGTGGGGAAAAAGGTACACTCATACATTGCTGGTGGGGTTGCAAATTAGTGCAGCCACTCTGGAAAGCAGTATGGAGATTCCTCAGAATGCTTGGAATGGAACCACCATTTGACCCAGCTATCCCACTCCTTGGCCTATACCCAAAGCACTTAAAATCAGCATACTACAGAGATACAGCCACATCAATGTTCATAGCTGCTCAGTTCACCATAGCCAGATTGTGGAACCAACCTAGATGCCCTTCAGTTGATGCATGGATAAAGAAACTGTGGCATATATATAGAATGGAATATTACTCCGCCTAGAAGAATGATAAAATTATGGCATTGGCAGGCAAATGGATGAAATTGGAGGATATCATGCTAAGTGAGATAAGCCAATCTCAAAAAACTAAAGGACGAATGATCTTGCTGATAAGCTGATGAGGACATATAATGGGGGGTAGGAGGGGTTAGCGTTAGGGCTAGGGTTAGATTTAGGGTTAGGGATAAGGAGGGTGGTAAGAATGGAGGAAGGAAGGACTGTATAGAGGGATGAGAGGGGTGGGAGGGGTGAGGGGAAGGGAAAAATAACAATGAATCAACATTGCCCTATGTAAATTTATGATTTTTAATAAAAAAATGGAAAAAAAATGTAGAAGTGATTCAGCAAAAATTACTTCATCTTTTGATACCTAATATGTTACTAAATATTTTTGTTCTGTGTTTAAATGGTAAAAATTTGGAAAGTAAAATTCAAAAATTCATGATTTGCTCTGTATTATTATTTGCTTTTAATAAAAAACTAATTATTGAAAATGAAAAAAAAAAGAAAAAAAAGAAAAGAGTTTTATTAGCTCATAGTGATAGATGCTTCTAGTCACCCCCATGTGTTTGGTCTCTGCTGAGATTTCAAAGGAGAATGTCACCATCATGGTGACAGCACATTCATCACACAAAGGAGAGATCACAGGGTGAGAAGGGAAAGTAGAAAGTACAGGTACCAGGTTCATTCTTTTAGCTCATTCTCTAGGAATTAACTGGGGTCCTACATGAACATCCTAATCCCCTTCCAAGGACAATGTCCAATGATCCAATAACTTTTCACTTCATCCACCTCTTTTCAAAAATTCTTTCAATTTTTTTTCTTTTTTCTTTGTTTCTTCTACTTGACAGAATATTGTGATGTATTACACATACATGTAATATAACTTCCCATTCTTGTGGTTGTACTTGATGTGGAGTTACATTGCTCGTGTATTCATATATGACCAAGAAAGTAATGGCCTATTAATAAGGAGTAACAACAGAGTGTGGTTTAAAAAACAGAAAAACAAGTATGAACATGACCTAGCTATTAAAAATTTGGGACAAAAATACATGAGGGACTACTAATGGGTTCACCACTAAGCAGCAGTCTTGACAAGTGATAAGAGATTTTTTTTTCTGTTTATATTCTTTCTAGAAACTTGGATTTTTTAATACTGATGCAATACTTTTATAATTTAAAATTTACTAGGAATAGTTTTTTCTAGTATTAAAATACTTATCTGGAACAACTCTCCCAGTGATCCACTAAAAGGATTCTAAATTCTTATGTGAGATAACACAAGAAAATAAGGTCTCCTTTAAAGCAAAAATGAAACAGGAATATGTAAGGAGACAAACTAGTCTCAAGTCTCTTTTGCTCTGTGTAACATGTGCAAAGACTTACAAATTCAGAATTTCCCTTGTGATAGCTATATCACACACAAGGAAAAGGAGATATGGCCTTGAGCCTCCACCAAGCCTAGAACACATGGGCAAAAAGCAAGGGTCTCAAGGGCCATACCTATAGGAAGAACGTGAAGTGGAAATAAGCCTGTCTAGTAAAGGTAGACTACAAGAAAAATGTATTGTGGGAACTCACAGTACAAGCCAGGCATATGTGAAATGTCTGTGTGGAAAGCAAAACAAACTTCAGTAGTTTAGATTTGAAGTGGCCCTGGATCAATAGTGGGTCTACTCTTCCAATAGAAAAACATGAAACCTCAAAATATATCTCAAGGAAAAAATTCCAAAACAGGGGGTCACAGTCTAAAATTTTTAAAAAACCCACAAAACAAAATATCAAGAATAGAAGAAACCACCAACCACAATAATAGACCTGGAAAACCAACAATAATTAGAATTATAGATATAGAATATAAAATAATATCTAAAGAATGTTTAAAAATAAGACGAGATGAAAAAATAAGAGCAAAAATTCACAAAAAATTGTTTTTTAAAATAGAGCCAAAGAAAAGTTATAAGGAAGACAGTATAATGGAAATTTAAAATGAATGTTACATGCAGAATACAGGTGAAGGTATGATTAGGAAACTGTAAGGTCTAAAATACAAATCTAGAATTTAGTAGATAGAGGTAAATAAATGGAGAGTGTAAGTTACAGGACTGGAAATAAGTGTATGGAAGAAAAAGTTCTACCATATATAAAATTAGAAAAAGGCACTATTCAAAGAGAAACTCCAGCAGGATAATAAGTTCCATCTATCACATAAAAGAAACTTGATAATATCAAAAACAGAAAATATAAAACAAGGCAGAGAGGGAAGAATAACTGGAAAGGAAAGAGTTTTAGATAAAGGGCCAACCTCAATGAATCAAACAACATTGCCCTATGTAAATTTATGATTTTTAATAAAAAAAAAAGGCCAACCTCTTATAAACAGGTAAGAAAATATTGTCAATGTGCTAAGAAAAGATAACTAAAAACCCTGAATGTCAGACCCTGGGAAAAGCTATCCTTCCAAAATAATGACAAAATATCAGACGGAAAAAAGAATTGAAGCAACAGACTCTAGGGGATAGTAATAATATATTTGAAGGAAAAATAATCAGAGAAAAAATGTATAGGAACCAGAAAAGAGTGATACCAATTTGGATCTCAGCTGATTTCTCAACCCAGACCCTCCAAAGGGAGGAGGTCTTGGAATAAAATATAACAACCTCTGAAAGAAAATGGATGCCAGTCAAAAATACTATATCCAACAAAATTAAGCTTCAGAATTGACTATGAAATGAAAACCTGCAATGATAAAAGTTAATAGAATTTACAAATGGAAAGCCTGTACTACAGCCAGGTGCAGTGGTGCATGCCTGTAATCCCAAACTCGGGAGGGTGAGGCAGAAGGATCTGGAGTTCAAAGCCAGCCTCAGCAAAAGTGAGATGCTAAGCAACTCAGTGAGACCCTGTCTCTAAGTAAAATATGAAACAGGGCTGGGGATATGATACAGTGGTCAGTGCTTCTAAATTCAGTTCCCAGTAGCTTACCCCCCTCAAAAAAACCTGCACTACAAAACAAAGTATTCCATGAAGAAATAAAAAAGGAGAAAACCAGCAAAGGGAAGAGCTACACTTGAAGATAGTCAAAGAAACTCAAAAACCAGAAATGAAATGACAGGGAATAAAAAATCATTTCTCAATAACATTGAATGTAAATGACTTAACATCATCAATCAAAAGACATGGACTGACAGATTGGATTCAAAAACAAGACCTAGATTGGGGTTGTAGCTCAGTGGTAGATAACTTGCCTAGTACATGTAAGGCACTGGGTTCAATCCTCAGCACCACATAAAAATAAGTAAAATAAAAGTCCATTGACAACTAAAAAATAAAAAACCAATATCCAATAATATGCTATCTCCAAGAGACTCACCTCATAGGCAAAGACATCCATAGACTGAAGGTAAAAGGATGGGAAAAACCATACCATTCACGTGGAGCTTCTAAAGAAGCAGACAAAGTGGACTTCAACCCAAAGTTAATTAGAAGGAACAAAGAAGATCACTTCATACTTCTTAAGGGAAATATACATCCCCAAGACAAAACAATTGTAAATATCACCCAAACAATGGAGCATCTATATACATCCAACAAACCCTTCACAATTTCAAGAATCAAACCACAACACAATAATGCCCCTCTCTCATCACAACTAAATAAAGAAGCTATAGAACTAAAACATACAATTAATTTGGACTTAACAGACATATATAGAATATTTCACCCATGAATGGCCATACTTATCATCACAAAGATCCTCTAAAATAGACCATATCTTAAGTCACAAAGCAAATTCTTAGGAAATACAAAAAAATAGAGATAATACCATGCATTGTATCAGATCACAATGGAATAAAATAAGAAATTAATGATAAAAATTTAAAAAGCTACACCTGGACACTAAATAATGAAAGATCAATGGATAGCTGAAGAAATCAGGGATGAAATAAAATACTTAGTGGTAAATAAGAAGAGCAACACAACATATCAAAATCTCTGCAACAGAGATTCTAAGAGGCAAGATCATTGTATTGAGCATATTCTTTAAAAGAATAAAAACTCTCCAGAGAAATAATCTAACATTATAAACCAAAGCACTAGAAAATGAACAAAGCAACTCCAAGAGCCATACAAGATAGAAATAATTAAAATCAGAACCGAAATAAATGAAATTGAAACAAAAAATTCAAAAATCAATGAAACAAAAAGTTGATTCCTTGATAAAATAAAATTGGTAAACACTTAGCCAAGCTTATGACAAAAATAAAACTCAGATTTCTAAAATTTGTGATGAAAAAGAGTATATCATCATAGATATCACTGAAATACAGAAGATAATTAGAAAATACTTTGAAAAATCTAGCCTCGAAAAAAAAAAGTAATGAAAACATCAAAAAATTTCTAGAGATATATGACCTACCCAAATTGAACCAGGAGGACATGAGAAATTTAAACAGATAAATTTCAAGCAGTATAATTGAAGACACTACCAAAAGCCTTCAAAAAAGAAAAACCCAGGACCAGTGGGATTCTTGGCCAAGTTCTGTCAGATCTTCTCATTAGAATTAACATCAATACTCATCAAATTATTCCACAAAATAGAAAAGAAAAGTAGGTAACCCAAAATCATTCTATGAAGCTAGTATCACCCTGATGCCAAAACCAGACAAAGACACCTCAAGGAAACAAAACTTTAGATTAATATACCTAATGAACATATGCAGAAATTCATAATAAAATAATGGTAAATTGGATACAAAAACATATTAAAAGATGGCACACCATGACCAATTTGTGTTCATTCCAGGGATGCAAGGTTAGTTCAACATAGGGAAATCAATAAATAATTCATCACATAAACATACAAGAATTGTATGATTATCTCAATAGATAAGAAACATTTGACAAAATACAGCATTCAGTCATGCACAAAATACTAGGAAAACTAGGGATAGTAGGAACATACCTCAACATTGTAAAAGATATATATGCTAAAGCCAAGGCCAACATCATTCTAAATGGAGAAAAATTAAAACATTTTCTCTAAAAACTGGAACAAAACAAGGATGCGCTCTTTCACTACTTCGATTCAACATAGTCCTTGAAAACCTAGCCAGAAGAAAAATATTAAGATGATACAAATATCAAAAGAAGAGCTCAAACTATCCCTGTTTGCCAACTGCATGATTGTATCTTTAGAATACCAAAAAACTTAACCAGAAAAATTCCAGAACTCATAAATGAGTTCAGGAAAGTAGCAGGAGATAAAATTAACACCATAAATCAATTGCATTCCTATACATCAATGAGTAATCAGTTGAACTATAAATCAGGAAATCTGATTCATGATAGTCTCCAAAAACAAAAATAAAATACTTGGGAATTAATCTAACAAAAAAGGTGAAAGACCTCTACAATGAAAACCACAGAACACCTTTGTCTAGTATGAGAAAACTGTATTTATGTGGGTTTGTCTCTGTGTCTTCTATTCTGTACCATTGATTACCTGTCTATTTCGGTGCCAATACCATGCTGTTTTTTTTTTTTAACTATTTATTGCTTTGTAGTATAGTTGAAGTTCTGGTATTGTGATTCCCCCTGCTTCACTCTTCCTGCTAAGGATTGCTTTAGCTATTCTGGGTCTCTTATTCTTCCAAATGGATTTCATGATTGCTTGCTCTACTTCTGTGAGGTATGTCATTGGTATTTTAATTGGAATTGCATTGAATTTGTATAGCACCTTTGGTAGTATGGCCATTTTGACAACATTAATTCTGCCTATCCAAGAACATGGGAGACCTTTCCATCTTCTAAGGTTTTCTTTAATTTCTTTCTTTAGTGTTCTGTAGTTCTCATTGTAGAGGTCTTTCACCTCTTTGTTAGATTGATTCCCAAGTGTTTTTTTTTTTTTTTTTTTTTTTTTTTTTTTTGAGGTTATTTTGAATGGGGTAGTTTTCCTAATTTGTCTTTCAGAGACTTCACCATTTATCAATAAAAATGCATTAGATTTATGAGCATTGATTTTATATCTTGCTAGTTTACTGAATTCATTTATGAATTCTAGAAGTTTTCTGGTGGAATTTTTTGGTTCCTCTAAATATAGATTCATGTCATCAGCAAATAGGTATAGCCTCTTCAACAAATGGTGCTGGAAAAACTGAAAATCCATATGCAGCAGAATGAAACTAAACCCCTATCTCTCACCCTGCACAAAAATCAACTCAAAATGAATCAAGGACCTTGGAATCAGACCAGAGACCCTGCACCTTATAGAAGAAAAAGTAGGTTCAAATATTCATCTTGTTGGCTTAGGACCAGACTTCCTTAACATGACTCCCAAAGCACAAGAAATAAAAGCAGGAACCAACAATTGGGGTAGATTCAAACTAAAAAGTTTTTTCTCAGCAAAGGAAACTATCAACAATGTGAAGAGTGAGCCTACAGAATGGGAGAAAATCTTTGCCACCCATACTTCATATAGAGCACTAATCTCCAGAATCTATAAAGAACTCAAAAGGCTTTACACCAAGAATATAAATAACCCAATCAATAAATGGACTAATGAAATTAGCAGACACTTCACAGAAGAAGATCTACAAGCAATCAACAGATATATGAAAAATGATCAACATCTCTAATAATAAGAGAACAAATCAAAACTACCCTAAGATTCCATCTCGCCCCAGTTAGAATGACTATTATCAAGAATACAAGCAACAATAGGTGTTGGAGAGGATGTGGGGGAAAAGGTACACTCATACATTGCTGGTGGGGCTGCAAATTAGTGCAACCACTCTGGAGAGCAGTGTGGAGATTCCTTAGAACAACTTGGAATGGAACCACCATTTGACCCAGATATCCCTCTCCTTGGCCTATACCCAAAGGACTTAAAATCAACATACTACAGAGATACAGCCACATCAATGTCCTTAGCTGTTCAGTTCACAATAGTTAGATTGTGAAACCAACCTAGATGCCCTTCAATTGATGAATGGATAAAGAAACTGTGGTATATATATACACAATGGAATATTATTCAGATAAAGAATAAAATTATGGTATTTTCAGGTAAATGGATGCAGTTGGAGAATATCATGCTAAGTGAGATAAACCAATCTCAAAAAACCAAAGGCTAAATGATCTCTCTGATAAGCAGATGATGATACATAATGGGGGGTGGGAGGGAGGTAAGAATAGAGGAAGAGTGGATTGTATAGAGGAAAAACAGGTGGGGAAGAGGTGGGGGGATGGAAAAATATCAGAATGAGACAAACATCATAACCCTATGTACATGTATAATTACACAAATGGTGCACCTCTGCTTCGTGTACAACCAGAGAAACGACAGTTGTACACCATTTGTGTACAAGGAATCAAAATAAATAAATAAATAATTAAATAAGAAATCATAAAACTGAACCCAAAAAATTATCATTATGCCCAAGGAATATAAATCTATGCTAATTTACCAGTATTTATCACTGATTCTAATTTTTTTAGTTGAAATATATAATGCTAAGTATCTGATTTATTGTTATTAAATGCTTATTTTTAAATTTAAAAAAAAAAGAAAGTCCAGGCGGCTGCTCAGAGGAGAAGGCGAGTGGTGAGTTGTTTGGACTTAAAGGGACAGCGCCTGAACACAGGGGGGCTGCCTGGAGAGGAAGCGTGGTGGGTTGCTTGGTCTTGAGTGGCCGCACCAAGAGCTCCGGGCGGTTGCCCATAGGACCCGTGCAGCGGGTCACGTGGATTCAGAGCCACCCAGAGCGACCACTCCTGAACACTCGGGGGTTTATCTGGAGGAGGAGGAGGAACGGGGAGGGTCACTTCGACTCGGAGTGATTGATTGCCCAGGGCTACGGGTGGTTGGTGGGAGGTGGAGGCACGCAGTGAGTTTCTTGGACTCCTAGTGACCGCACCGGAATACTGGGCAGCTGTCTGGAGGAAGAGGCGTGTGGCGGGTCTCTGGGACTCAGAGAGATTGTACGGGGCCCCAGGTGGCTGCTCAGAGGAGGCCGCATAGCCAGGCAATTAGGGGCAGAGCAGGGTCCCAGGATCTAGGAGGCTTCTGGGTGGAAGAGCCGCACAGAGACAGGCTTAGGGCGGAGCAAAGGTTCCAGGCCTGAGGGCATATTCTCTGAGGAGGGGCAGCCTAAGGAGATTCATCTGCGAAGGGTGAGGCTCCCAGGCCCAGGAGGTAGGGCCGGGCCCCTGAGAACTTTGCAGAGGAAGGCAGCCCAGCCCAGGCGGTAGCTGTAATTGAGGGGAACCTCTAGGAGGGTACTGACCAGCGAGACCTCCCCACCGGGTGAGTCTTCCCTGCCGGGTGAGGTTTCCCCACAAGGACGGTAAAACTAGAGACTCAGGCCCAAACAGGCCTTGCCTCAGCCCGCAGCCTAGGTCCCCTTTGGATGACCATTGGTCAACAAGTGGAGGCACCTCTGCCCACTAGCAGGGATTATACCCCTCCTGAAGGCCACCACTCCTAGAGAGGCAGCTTCCTTGTGGAGCTCCGCATTATCAACTTGCTCCAAGACTTCAGCCTACTGAAGGCTAAGGGGGGATATATATAGAAATCTTCAGGGACATTGTAAGTCAATAGAGGAAATCTGCAATATCTCAGCAGTCAACTGATACCTGAACAATATGAGAAAACAAGGAAAGAAAATGCTACAAACAAATCTAGATGTTACATCAATAAAACCCAATGACAGCATGGCAGAAGAAATGACAGAAAAGGAGTTCAGAATGTACATAATTAAAATGATCAGAGAAGCAAACGATGAGATGAAAGAGCAAATGCAAGCATTGAATGATCGCACCAATCGACAGTTAAAAGAGCAAATACAGGAAGCAAAAGATCATTTCAATAAAGAGTTAGAGATATTGAAAAAAAACCAAACAGAAATCCTTGACATGAAAGAAACAATAAACCAAATTAAGAACTCCATAGAAAGCATATCCAATAGGATAGAACACCTGGAAGACAGAACCTCAGACATTGAAGACAAAATATTTAACCTTGAAAACAAAGTTGAACAAACAGAGAAGATGGTAAGAAATCATGAACAGAATCTACAAGAACTATGGGATATCATGAAAAGGCCAAATTTAAGAATTATTGGGATTGAGGAAGGCCTAGAGAAACAAGCCAAAGGAATGAACAATTTATTCAATGAAATAATATCAGAAAATTTCCCAAATCTGAAGAATGAAATGGAAAATCAAGTTCAAGAGGCTTATAGGACTCCAAATACACAAAATTACAACAGACCCACACCAAGGCACATTATAATGAAAATACCTAACATACAAAATAAAGACAGAATTTTAAAAGCTGTGAGAGAAAAGAACCAAATTACATTCAGGGGGAAACCAATATGGATATCAGCAGACTTTTCAATCCAGACCCTAAAAGCTAGAAGGGGCTGGAGCAACATTTACCAAGCCCTGAAAGAAAATGGATGCCAACCAAGAATCTTATACCCAGCAAAACTTACCTTCAAATTTGACGATGAAATAAAATCCTTCCATGATAAACAAAAGCTAAAAGAATTTACAAAAAGAAAGCCAGCATTACAAAACATTCTCAGCAAAATATTCCATGAGGAAGAGATGAAAAACAAAGCAGCAAATCAGCAAAGGGAGGAATTATCCTAAAGGAATTGTCAAATAAAGGAGGAAACAAGTTGTGTCAAACAAATAAATAAATAGAATTTAAAAAATGAACCAAATGACCGGGAAACCAAATCATATCTCTATAATAACCCTGAATGTTAATGGCCTGAATTCATCAATCAAAAGACATAGACTGGCAGATTGGATTAAAAAGAAAGATCCAACAATATGTTGCCTGCAAGAGACTCACCTCATAGAAAAAGATACCCATAGACTAAAGGTGAAAGGATGGGGAAAAACATACCATGCGCATGGACTCAGCAAAAAAGCTGGAGTATCCATCCTCATTTCCGATAGTGTGGACTTCAAGCCAAAGTTAGTCAGAAGGGATAAAGAAGGTCATTTCATACTGCTTAAGGGAAGCATAAATCAGCAAGATATAACAATCATAAACATCTATGCCCCAAACAGTGGCTCATCCATGTATGTCAAACAAATCCTTCTCAATTTCAGAAACCAAATAGACCATAACACAATAATACTAGGTGATTTTAACACGCCGCTCTCACCACTGGACAGATCTTCCAGACAAAAATTGAACAAAGAAACCATAGATCTCAATAACACAATCAATAATTTAGACGTAACGGGCATTAACAGAATATATCATCCAACCAAGAGTGAATACACTTTCTTCTCAGCAGCACATGGATCCTTCTCTAAAATAGACCATATATTATGCCACAAAGCTAATGTTAGCAAATACAAGAAGATAGAGACACTAGCATGTATTCTATCAGATCATAATGGATTAAAGTTAGAAATAAATGAAAGAGTAAAACACAGAAACTATTCCAACATCTGGAGATTAAACAATAAGCTATTATATGATGAATGGATAACAGAAGATATTAGGAAGGAAATTAAAAAATTCTTAGAGGTAAATGAGAACAAAGAAACATCATATCAAAATCTCTGGGACACTATGAAAGCAGTACTTAGAGGGAAATTTATTTCATGGAGCGCATTTAATAAAAGAAGTAAAACTCAACAAATAAACGACCTAACGCTACAGCTCAAAGCCCTAGAAAAAGAAGAACAGACCAACACCAAAAGTAGTAGAAGACAGGAAATAGTTAAACTCAGAGCCGAAATCAATGAAATTGAAACAAGAGAAACAATACAAAAAATTGACAAAATAAATAGTTGGTTCTTCGAAAAAATAAACAAAATTGATAAACCTTTAGCCACACTAACAAAGAGAAGACAAGAGAAAACCCAAATCACAAAAAATTCGGAATGAACAAGGAAATATCACAACAGACAGGATTGAAATACAAAACATAATTAGAAGCTATTTTGAAAATCTATACTCCAACAAAATAGAAAATTTCGAAGACATCAACAGGTTTCTAGAGACATATGAATTGCCTAAACTGAACGAGGAGGACATAAACAATTTAAATAGACCAATTTCAAGTACTGAAATAGAAGAAGTCATCAAAAGCCTTCCAACAAAGAAAAGTCCGGGACCAGATGGGTTCTCAGCCGAGTTCTACAAAACCTTTAAAGAAGAGCTCATTCCAATACTTCTCAAAGTATTCCATAAAATAGAAGAGGAGGGAACCCTCCCAAACTCATTCTATGAAGCCAATATCACACTGATACCTAAACCAGACAGAGACTCATCAAGGAAAGAAAATTTCAGACCAATATCCTTAATGAACATCGACGCAAAAATTCTCAACAAAATTTTAGCAAATCGCATACAAAAATATATTAAAAAGATAGTGCACCATGATCAAGTGGGTTTCATCCCAGGGATGCAAGGTTGGTTCAACATCAGGAAATCAATAAACGTAATTCACCATATTAATAGACTTAAAGTCAAGAATCACATGATTATTTCAATAGATGCAGAAAAAGCATTTGATAAAATACAGCACCCCTTCATGCTCAAAACACTAGAAAAAATAGGGATAGTGGGAACATTCCTTAACATTGTAAAGGCCATCTATGCTAAGCCCATGGCTAATATCATTCTAACTGGTGAAAAACTGAAAGCATTCCCCCTAAAAACTGGAACAAGGCAGGGATGCCCTCTTTCACCACTTCTATTCAACATCGTTCTTGAGACTCTGGCCAGAGCAATTAGACAAACCAAAGAAATTAAAGGGATACGAATTGGAAAAGAAGAACTCAAACTATCCCTGTTCGCTGATGACATGATTATATATTTAGAGGAACCTGGAAATTCCACCAGAAAACTCTTAGAACTCATAAGTGAATTCAGCAAAGTAGCAGGTTACAAGATCAATGCCCATAAATCCAACACATTTTTATACATAAGTGATGAATCTTCGGAAAGAGAAATTAGGAAAACTACCCCATTCACTATAGCCTCGAAAAAAATAAAATACTTGGGAATCAATCTCACAAAAGAGGTGAAAGACCTCTACAATGAGAACTATACAACACTAAAGAAAGAAATTAAAGAACACCTTAGAAGATGGAAAGATCTTCCATGTTCTTGGATAGGAAGAATTAATATTGTCAAAATGGCCATACTACCTAAAGTGCTATACAAATTCAATGCAATTCCAATTAAAATCCCAATGACGTACCTTACAGAAATAGAGCAAGCAATCATGAAATTCATCTGGAAGAATAAGAAACCCAGAATAGCTAAAGCAATCCTTAGCAGGAAGAGTGAAACAGGGGGTATTGCAATACCAGATCTTCAACTCTACTACAAAGCAATAGTAACAAAAACGGCATGGTATTGGTACCAAAATAGAAAGGTAGATCAATGGTACAGAATAGAGGACACGGACACAAACCCAAATAAATACAATTTTCTCATACTAGACAAAGGTGCCAAAAATATGCAATGGAGAAAAGATAGCCTCTTCAACAAATGGTGCTGGGAGAATTGGAAATCCATATGCAACAGAATGAAACTAAACCCATATCTCTCACCATGCACGAAACTAAACTCAAAATGGATTAAGGACCTCGGAATCAGACCAGAGACCCTGCATCTTATAGAAGAAAAAGTAGGTCCAAATCTTCACCTTGTTGGTCTAGGATCAGACTTCCTTAACAGGACTGCCATAGCACAAGAAATAAAAGCTAGAATCAACCACTGGGATAGATTCAAACTAAAAAGCTTTCTCTCAGCAAAGGAAACTATCAGCAATGCGAAGAAAGAGCCTACAGAGTGGGAGAATATCTTTGCCAATCATACTTCAGATAGAGCGCTAATCTCCAGAATCTATAAAGAACTCAAAAAACTCTACACGAAGAATACAAATAACCCAATCAACAAATGGGCTAAGGAAATGAATAGACACTTCACAGAAGAAGATCTACAGGCAATCAACAAACATATGGAAAAATGTTCAACATCTCTAGTAATAAGAGAAATGCAAATCAAAACTACCCTAAGATTCCATCTCACCCCAATTAGAATGGCGATTATCAAGAATACAAGCAACAACAGGTGTTGGCGAGGATGTGGGGAGAAAGGTACACTCTTACATTGCTGGTGGGGCTGCAAATTAGTGCAGCCACTCTGGAAAGCAGTGTGGAGATTCCTTAGAAAACTCGGAATGGACCCTCCATTTGACCCAGCTATCCCACTCCTTGGCCTATACCCAAAGGACTTAAAATCAGCATACTACAGAGATACAGCCACATCAATGTTCATAGCTGCTCAATTCACAATAACCAGACTGTGGAACCAACCTAGATGCCCTTCAATTGATGAGTGGATAAAGAAACTGTGGTATATATATACAATGGAATATTACTCAGCCATAAAGAATGATAAAATTATGGCATTTGCAGGCAAATGGATGAAATTGGAGAATATCATGCTAAGTGAGATAAGCCAATCTCAAAAAGCCAAAGGACGAATGATATCGCTAATAAGTGGAGGATGACACATAATGGGGGGGAGGGAAGGGTTAGTGTTAGGGTTAGAGTTAGGGTTAGGGAGGGGGGCAAGTATGGAGGAAGGAAGGACTGTATAGAGGGTAAAGATGGGTGGGAGGGGTGGGGGAAGGGAAAAAATAACAGAAAGAATCAAACAACATTACTCTATGTAAATTTATGATTACACAAATGGTATGCCTTTGTGCCATGTACAAACAGAGAAACAACATGTATCCCATTTGTTTACAATAAAAAAAATAAATAAATAAATAAATAAAATAATAAAAAAAAAAAAAGAAAACCACAGGACACTAAAGAAATTGAAGAACTTATAAAATGTAAAGTTCTCCAGTGTTCTTGGATAAGCAGAATTAATGTTGTCAAAATGGCCATACTACCAAAAGCACTGTATAAATTTAATGGAATTCTATGACATGCTTCATAGAAATAGAAAAAAGCAGTCATGAAATTCATTTGGAAAAATAAGAAACCCAGAATAGCCAATCCAGTCCTCAGTAAGAAAAGTAAAGCAAGTGGCATCACACAGACTTTAGATTATACTACAGAGTCATAGTAACAAAACCACATGGTATTGGCACAAAAACAGACATGAAGACCAATGGAACAAAATGGAAGACACTGAGACATATCCACATAAATACAGTTATCTCTTACTAGACAAAGGTGTGACAAACATACACTGGAGAAAAGATAACCTTTTCATCAAATAGTTCTGGGAAAAATGGAAATCTGTATGTGATAGAATACATTGAACCCCTCTCACCCTGCATAAAACTCAACACAACGTGGAACAAAGACCTAAGCATTAGACCAGAGACCCTACACCTACTAGAAGAAAAAGTAGACCCTATTCTCTCATCATGTCAGCTTAGGAATAGACTTCCTTAACAAGACTCCTAAGGCACAAGAAGTAAAATCAAGAACCAACAAATCGGTTGGAATCAAACTAAAAAGTGTCATCACAGCAAAGGAAACACTCAAGAACGTGAAGAAAGAACCTACAGAATAAGAGAAAATCTGTGCCACCTGTACCTCAGATAGAGTTTCAGTCTTCAGGGCATACAAAGAACTCAAAAAACAACAAAAAGGCAAATAACTCAATAAATAAATGGGCAAAAGGACCAAACAGGCACTTAACAGAAAAAATATGAATGGTCAAAAAAATATGAAAAAATGTTCAACATCTCTAGCAATTAGAGAAATGTAAATTAAAACTACACTGAGATTCCATCTCCAATCAAAATGGGAATTATCAGGAATACAAGCAACAGTATATGTTGGCAAGGATGTGGGGGAAAAGTTTCACTTGGCACAGCAAATTGGTGTAACCACTATGGAAAGCAGTATGGAGATTCCTTAGAAAACTTGGAATAGAACCACAAATTGACTCAGTTATTCCACTCCTCAGTCTATACCCAAAGGACTTAAAATCAGCAAAATACAGTGATAGTCGCATCAATGTTTATAGCAGCTCAATTCACAATAGCTAAGCTATAGAACCAACCTAGGTGCCCTAGGTTTCCTTTATGAATTGATAAAGGAAACATGATACATATACACAATGGAATATTACTCAGTCATAAAGATGAATGAAATTACGGCATTTCCTGGTAAGTGGATGGAACTGGAGACTATCGTGCTAAGGGAAATAAACCAATACTGAAAAACTAAATGCTGAATGTTCTCTCTGATGTATAGATGCTGACACACAATGTTGGGGGGAATAAAAGTCCATTGGATTAGACAAAGGGAATGGAAGAGAAGGGAGGGGTGATGGAATTGGGAAAGATAGAACAATGAATTGGACATAACTTTCCTGTGTTCATATATGAATACATGACCAGTGAAAATTCACATCACATCAACCACAAGAATGGGATCCTTATTAGAATAAGGTATACTCCATGTGCATATAATATGTCAAAATACATTCAACTGTCATGTATATCTAAAAAAATATAAATTTAAAAATTAAAAGGTAATATTCTTTACTATCATCAAATAATTAGTTTTAAACTATTTTCTACCACTCTGGGAATATGGAGAATGAGATTAAATCCTGCCATTTATGCTTTTATAGCATCCTGTACCTTTTCTTCATAGCTGTTATCAATCTTTCCCATCTTATTATTTATGGGAGTAGTTGATTCTCTCTTCACTGGTTATGAATTTTTTAGGAATAGAACTGTTTGATGGTAGGCATTCACACATAATTTGTGAATGAAAAATATACATGTGCATAAAAGTTATGGTACCTTTATCAGTCATCCCTTGGAATCCATAGGACATTATTGGTCCCAGGACTCCACACCACCACCCAAGGATACCAAAATTCACATATACAAAGTAGCTTAGTATTTGCATATAGTAAATGTACATCCTCCTGTGTATTTTAAATTATCTCTAAATTATAATACCTAATAAGTGTAAATGTTATGTAACTAGTTGATATACTTTATAATGATGAGGGAAAAGTCTTTAAGAATTCAGTAGAGACATAGAGGTTTTCCCCCCAATATTCTGGATCCAAGATTGATGAATTGGTAGAAACAAAACCTGTAGGTATGGAGGGTCAAGTGTAACTGTATCACCCTTTAGTATGATTCAGAGACTGGTCTATACTAGGCAGTCCTCATCCTCAGGCAGAAGGTCCACTCATTGCCTTGAAGAGCCTAATGGTACTGATGTTTTCCTCACATCAAAAGCACAGTATTTAGTTAGCATCCGCTTGAGTCTCATTTTAAGCCAGACACTGGTTCCTACCTATCAAGAATTGATCAATTCAGGCAGAACAACAGAGGGGAAAAAAGCACGAGATGTGCATAAAATATAAAAGAAACATTACACTGATAAAAAAGTGAATGAAATAGAGAATGTACGTGTTGCACACTTAGAAAAGCATTTAGAATGGCTCCAGCTATGGAAATCACATCAGTTACCATTTGCAAAACTAATCAGCTGCACACAGTAGATTTCATCTGATGTATGTTTTCCACATAATTAATTTAAAATTATAGTATTTAACTCTAACCTGTAAGAAAAAGTAAAATGAGGACCAAAAATTCCCAGACTCTTATGTAACAATAAATATACCCTTTAAAAATATACCATGCCAACACAAAGTGCAGTTCATCCACATAGATGACTAGGATGTTAAGCGGCTGTGCCCTGAAGTTTTGAATTATAGGTAAAGAAGCAGAATGATATATTTTCAGCTAGTTTTTTGTGGGTTTGAGAATATTAGCATGAGAAGTTTATCTACTTCAGGAATTAAAATTTCCTGTTTTCTTTCTACATTCCCTGCTTCGGTTTTTCAAAATTTGTCACATTTTTTTTATACACCTTGTAGGTGCTATTTCTGAAAGTTGACACAATCTGGAATGTGATTTCCAGATATTCTCATAATTAAAACAGCCTGTGATGTGTGTTTAGGTACCCCTATAACTAGAGCTGACTTGCTACAAAGAACACTTTGCCCCAGGTGACAGAACTGCCTGACTTCCTGGCTTCTTCCTTACGTGTGTGTGTGTGTGTGTGTGTGTGTGTGTGTGTGTTTCTTCCCCCGTTCCGTCTCCCACTTAACTACCTCCCCAACAAGGACAAGTTATGTCTACATTTTTTCCAGTCAGCACTATACTTTCTTTGGTAGAGAAAATATGGACTTCCAAGACATGAAGTGGATAGGTAGCATATCCTACAGTGTTCACTGCGCCCAGCTTCTGTCAGTCTTGATACTTGAGACGTAATTTAATCTAATGAAAATTTATAGAGAGCTTTCAGAGATTGCCAAAGCTAAACAAAAGAGGAATTGTTATGAGGTCAAGTCCTAGATACATATTCCTTCTCATTCTTCTGAACAGAGTTAATAAGATTTAGAGGGGCACCTTAGTATACCAACTTAGGAAACAGCCATTCAAATGTTATAATGGCATTCTCTGTATTTACCCTTGGAGAGTGTTTTCAAAGTGTTTTTCTAAACAATTATTGAGTGCCATTGTGTACCAGGCATTTTGCTAGGTATTGGATATTCAAAGAAAAAAGATGTGTTTTTTTTCTCCCAGAGAAATAGGAAGTATCAAAGTGCATCACACATAACAAACATATTTCACTAAATTGGGATCTTATTATACACATATATATTCAAGTGTTTATACTGGATTTCGATGTAAAGCGTATTTTCTATTTTGGAAAAGAAAAGTTTGAGAAGACAGAAAGAGACCTATCTCCTAAAGCAATGAAGTATAGAATTCCATGATGGATGTCTGGAAAAAGGTATGTGAAAAGGGAATGGATTGTTTTGTTCAAGACTTCCTAGGATATGATCTTTGAACTGGGACTTGAAATGTGTTAGTGTTGGCTAACAGAGCTGGGTGGCAGGGCGGGACATGGTAGTCTAGGCCAGTATTATGGGGTTCTAATAAACTCCCAGCACTCTAAATGAATTCTTCCCTGTGCTCTCCCTGTCAGAGAATAGGAAAACATTAATTCTCTGTCAGCATTTGAGGTTTCTCTTCCAATCCAAGGTGATAAATACACTTTGGATAAGAGTTTCCACTATATACTAGGATCCATATTCTCATACTTGCACATGTGTACACACACTCATGCTCACACGCATGGCAGTTTAGAAGATTGTGCTATAGTTAGGCTTTTGAGATATGCATTCATTATTCCCTGGCCTAGTATTAGCACCTGGTATATTTGTAGACATGCGTGGAAATGTGTGATTGAATTAGTGCATTATGGCAACAACACTGTAAAGCCCCAAAGAGGTCCTCGGAGAAAGAACTTTCTACTTAAGATTAATTTAAGGAGCCACATCTTAAATAATCCTGAATCTTGTTTCACTGCAGTAATTCATTTGAACCTATTTTGAGTGCTTATTGTCTGTTAGGTATCATGTACCTAACAAAGATGTACCCAAAAAAGATTTTTTAAATTCCTTACCAAAAAGAGTACAGACCCTACCTGGGAAGATAGGAGGCAGGCAGCTGCGTTAGTAAAGGCTGACAGAAGAAGGAATGAAGTAAGATGAGAGCACAGAAAACAGATCCTGGGGCCAGAGCAACCTTCTTAGAGAAAATGGTAATTGAATCTTGTTGGGTAAATGGGAGTTAGTAGGCAAAGAGGCAAGAAAAGAACATTCCTGGTGGGAAAGAATCACATACAGGAGCACCGAGGCATGGGTCCACAGGATATGCAGGGAGTTTCCAGTGGGCTATAACAGAAGTAAATGGAGGAAAAAAATATTTAAAAAAGGAGCAGTGTGCACAGAAAGAGTTTCAAAACCACAGTAATATTAAAACACAATTATCCTATTTAAAATACATCAGCAATTTTAGAAAATTACCATATAGAGAGGCATAGAAAGATAATAACTTTCTTTTTTTGGACTTGAGCAGTTCTCTTGGTCAACCAAATATATGACCTGAGTTTTAAAAAGCAACCTGTGAGATGCTTTCTAGGAAATCTGCCACATGAACTGACCAACTGCTGACATCACATGTCTTTGGCATACAGTGATGGTGGATGATAGGGCAATTCATACTTGCTCATGAGAGCCAGTTGTGCACATTCTTTCTAACTCAGTGTTTCTGTTGGTAGTTTAAACTCTATTATAGTGGTAATATTTAGGCAATCAAAATCAACAAATATGTACTACAAATCAGAAATTGTGTGTGCGCGCGCATGTGTGTGTGTGTTGTGTGTATGTGTGTGTGGGGGGGAAGGGGGTTCCTGGCCAGCAGTTTATTACTCATTCACCAGCACACTGCTGGATTTTGAGGCTTCACTGGAGGCCTCACTTCTTGCCCTTTCTCCTCAAAGTCAATCTGAGTTTCCAAGGAGTTTCTTACCGTTTTAGCAGTAGGTGAATAAAAGTAAGCCCACATGAACATGCTGTAAGTTCTTGTCTTCTTTTGTCTCTCTAATTTCAGACTAAAGGAGATACAAATGAATGAATAAGATGCCTCAACCTTTGAAAGGTTTTCAGGTGCTGCTGTGTGACAGGTGCATTCCCTCCGAATCATCTTGGATAATTTATAGGTAATCTTCCATTTATGGCCCAAATGTGGACCTGTTTCAAAACTGTCATATACAGTTATCTGAACCCTAATAAGTCAATCATTAAAAAAAAAAGAATCAATGCCAAAGTGTGTGCATGAAACTGTGGCCTCACCTCCATGACCTTCCTAGTTAAGTTCTCCAAAGAAAAAGATTTCCCCTCACCTTTCCTTCTGTCCAGGAAGCAATAAAATTGCCAGGAACCCTAGCAAACACCAACTTCCTCATTTCCCTCATGTAAGATTTTGGAACATCTCTCCTCTATTGGGAATTCACAAATAGAACAGTCTCCCTATAAATAATTTTATTCTGAAGAAACAGCAGTATTCTGGATTATCCAGGAGACTATTCTCTATGCCCCCAGTTTCTCTTCCTGCCTTGCCCTTGCATCTGTACTGCCAGGCTTTTTTCAATTTCACAAAACCATTGGTGAGTAAGAACCAGCTGATACTGCTATTGTTCCTAAAATCATTGATTTATATGCATCAATATTTCCTAAGAAGAGATTGTTATTTCTGGTCAATTTGCACAAGTAATTAAGGAAGGGCTGAGTCTTCTCCAAAATCACACAAAGCCAGGTTATGGTCTAAAGAGAGGGCAAAGCCTGGGATCAGAGTAGTGGAGGAAGGGAGGGTCAGGGCCAAGACGTTCATGCTTCTCCATCCTGCTCAGTAATCATGAGCCCTTTCCATGAAGTGCTTGAAGTTTCTTATCTTTGGTTTTGCCCTTCCCTCTTTGATTCTTGTTTGTAATTGTTCTTTGAGGGAAATTTTATTATTTTCTATGAGGCACTGGAGTTTGAAGTTCTGTGATACAGATTTAACCCATCATCTTCACCAAAACTCTGGGAAAGCCTCATTTTTAGAAAGTTGTAAACTGTGTCTGGAGTCAGGGAAAGTTTTATCATTTCCAAGAGGAGGTAAATGTCATAGTAGGACATCTACAATATAATGATTAGTAAGATACATAAATTCAAAATCTGTGGAATGTAAGAATTAAACCATTTCCTTTAAAAAAAAATCCATGCTTCTTATCGATCCCCTGCTGTTTACCCCATTTGTCTGCTGTGACCACCTGCAGCCTACCAGCATATCCACGCCTTTTTTGAGTGCAGACTGCTCATTGTCAGGCGCCGATTATCCGCCGTTTGCCTGCCTCTCATCACCTGCCTTACGCCTATCCATCACCCAACGCACAAGGTTCACCTCCCAATCATCCAACAACAGTCAGTAAACTGATCGCCAACTGCCAGTGGAGCACCAGCTGCCTGCTGTTGTCTGGAAGTTCACTGTTACACTACCAGTGATTACACGTGGCTGCTGCCATTTTGAGACAACAGCCAGGCCCCATAGGACCCCTGGCCAGACTGACTGAGCCCCATCTCCAGAATCCCTCAGCCCGACCGATTGCTCCCTGCCTCTGGGACCCTCACTCCGATGACTGCTCCCTGCTGCCAGGACCTCCAGACCAACTGATTATGCTCTATCACCGGGACCCCAGAACTACTGCACCTGGCCTCCAGGATCCCACAACCACACCAAACACACCCAAACTCCAGGACCCCTGCCTAACCAACCGCATCCGACCTCCAGGACCTCCAGCTGACCGCGGCCACACCCTGAGCTGCAGCTCCCCATTTGCCAACACATTTGGAAGCCAGAGCAGCCATCTTGGATAATCCTGGAAACTGGAGCTCTGATATTTTGATGGAGCAAATACCATCCTGAGATGCCTGCTAGAGACTCAATGTCAGGTACCTCTCATGCATCAGGCTATTGAACACTGGGAGGTTTCATTACTATATGACTGTTACACTGTAGATTTTCTTTTTTCTCCTTATTGAACAATTTTAAGTTTTTATTTCTTTACTTTTCTTGCTCTCTTTTCATTTTGTTTACCTGTTCCCTCAGAGTCTCTCACTTTTTTGCATGCTAACATCCAATTTCTTTTGATTACACTCTCACCCTATTATCTAGAACTTCCATATATTCTTTTCTTATCCCATTAACAGTCACATTCTACATCCATCTGCATCCTCTTTGTTCTCCATTAGAAACTACAGACCTTATTGCAAATCTGTTTGTTTTACTGAAGATAACATTGGAACTCATTTTGTTTACTATGACAATTTTGTTATTGTCCCCATAGGGGCTATTTGGCTTAGGATTGCATAGTGTCTGATTTGGGCACTGCTAATATTGATCTCCCCTTAAATAAAGGGTTTTGGAAACCTATAGGGCCACTATAAACCTATAGGGGGAAATCTGCAATACCCAAGATGTGCACTGCTAGAGGGGAAGATATGTGAACAACATGAAAAAACAAGGGAAGAAAATGATCCAAACAAATCTAAGGTCTATATTAATAGAATCCAAAGACAGTATGTTACAAGAAATGTCAGAAAAGGACATTATATATGATTAAGATGATTTGCGAAGCAAAGGATGAGATAAGAGCAAATGCAGGCAATGAATGATAATACCAATAAGCTGACAGAGCAACTGCAGGAAGCAAACGATCATTTCAATAGAGTTAGAGATTCTCAAAAAAAAAAAAAAAAAAAAAAAAACCAAACAGAAATCCTTGAAAGAAGGAAACAATAAACCAAATTAAAAACTCAATGGAAAGCATCACCAAAAGACTAGACCACTTGGAAGACAGAACCTCAGACAATGAAGACAAAATATTTAATCTTGAAAATAAAGTTGCACAAACAGAGAAGATGGTAAGAAATCATGAACGAATCTCCAAGAACTATGGGACATCATGAAAAGACCAAATTTAAGAATGATTGGGATTGAGGAAGGCACAGAGATACAAACCAAGGGAATGAACAACCTATTCAATGAAATAATAGCAGAAAATTTCCCAAACCTGAAGAATGAAATGGAAAATCAAATACAAGAGGCTTACAGACAGCAAATGCACAAAATCACATCAGATCCACATCAAGGCATGTTATAATGAAAATGAATAACATTCAAAATAAAGATAGGATTTTGAAGGCCACGAGAGAAAAGCATCAGATTACATATAGGGGGAAACCAATACGGATAGCAGCCGACTTCTTAACAGAGACTCTAAAAGCTAGAAAGGCCTGGAACAACATATTTCAAGCTCTGAAAGAACATGGTTGCCAACCAAGAATCCTATACCCAAGAAAACTAACCTTCAGATTTGAAGATGAAATAAAATCCTTACATGATAAACAAAAGTTAAAAGAATTTACAAATAGAAAGCCTGCCCTACAGAATGTTTTCAACAAAATATTCCATGAGGAGGAAATGAAAAACAACAATGGAGGTCAGCAAAGGGAGGAACTACCTTAGAGAAAAACCACTCAAAGGAGAAACTAAGCCAAGTTAAAAACCAAAAATAAGCCCAAATGACTGGGAATATGAATCATATCTCAATAATAACCCTGAATGTTAATGGCCTAAACTCATCAATCAAAAGACATAGACTGGCAGAATGGATTAAAAAGAAAGACCCAACAATATGCTGCCTGCAAGAGACTCATCTCATAAAAAAAGACATCCACAGACTAAAGGTGAAAGGATGGGAAAAAACCTACCACACACATGGACTCAGTAATAAAGCGGGGGTTTCCATCCTTATATCAGATAAAGTAAACTCCAAGCCAAAGTTAGTCAGAAGGGATAAAGAAGGACATTTCATACTGCTTAAGGGAACCATAAATCAGGAAGACATAATGATAGTAAATATTTATGCCCCAAACAATGGTGCATTCCCTTACATCAAACAAATCCTTCTCAATTTCAGGAAGCACATAGACCACAACACAATAAGTCTGGTGACTTTAACACACCGCTGTCACCACTAGATAGATCTTCCAAACAAAAACCAACCAAAGAAACCATAGAACTCAATAACACAATCAATAACCTAGACTTAATAGACATATATAGAATATTCCATCCATCAATGAGCAAATTCACTTTCTTCTCAGCAGCACATGGAACCTTCTCGAAAATAGACCATATGTTATGCCCCAAAACAGCCCTTAGGAAATGCAAAAAAACAGAGATACTGCCTTATGTTCTATCAGATCATAATGGACTGAGAGTAGAAATCAATGACAAAATAAAAAGCAGAAATTATTCCAACACATGGAGACTAAATAATAAGCTATTGAATGAAACATGGATAACAGAAAAACATCAGGGAGGAGATAAAAAAATTCTTAGAGGTCAATGAGAATGACGATACAACATATCAAAATCTCTGGGATACTGTGAAAGTGGTACTAAGAGGAAAATTCATTGCATGGAGCGCATTCCAGAAAAGAATGAAAAGTCAACAACTAAATGACCTAACATTACAGCTCAAAGCCCTAGAAAAAGAGGAACAGAATAACAACAAAAGTAGTATAAGACAGGAAATAATTAATATCAGAGATGAAATTGAAACAAAAGAAACAATTCAAAAAATTGACAAAACAAAAAGTTGGTTCTTTGAAAAAGTAAACAAAATAGACAAACCCTTAGCCACACTAACAAAGAGAAGGAGAGAGAAGACTCAAATTACTAAAATTCGTGATGAAAAAGGAAATATCATGACAGACACCACTGAGATACAGAACATAATGAGAAGCTACTTTGAAAATCTATCATCCAACAAAATAGAAACTATCAAAGACATTGACAAATTTCTAGAGACATATGCTGCTCCCAAACTGAACCAGGAGGACATATACAATTTAAACAGATCAATATCAAGCAATGAAATAGAAGAAGCCATTAAAAACCTACCATCCAAGAAAAGCCCAGGACCAGATGGATTCTCAGCCGAGTTCTACAAGACCTTCAAAGAAGAACTCCTTCCAATACTTCTCAAAGTATTCCAGGAAATAGAAAAGGAGGGTACCCTACCGAACACATTCTATGAAGCTAATATCAGCCTCATACCCATACCAGGAAAAGACACATCAAGGAAAGAAAATTTTAGACCAATATCCTTGATGAATATAGATGCAAAGATCCTTAACAAAATACTGGCAAATCGTATCCAAAAACATATTAAGAAAATCGTGCACCACAATCAAGCGGGGTTCATCCCTGGAATGCAAGGATGGTTTAACATCCATAAATCAATAAACATAATCCATCATGTCAATAGACTTAAGGATAAGAATCATATGGTTATATCAATTGATGCAGAAAGCATTCAACAAACTACAACACCCCTTCATGCTCAAAACACTATAAAAAATAGGGATAGTAGGAACATACCTGAACATTGTAAAGGCTATTTATGCTAAGCCCATGGCCAACATCATTCTGAATGGAGAAAAACTGAAACCATTCCCTTTAAAAATGGGAACAAGACAGGGATGTCCTCTTTCACCACTTCTATTCAACATTGTCTTTGAAACTCTAGCCAGAGCAATTAGGCAGACTAAAGAAATTAAAGGGATATGAATAGGAAAAGAGGAACTTAAGCTGTCACTATTTGGTGATGACATGATTCTATATTTAGAGGATCCAAAAAACTCCTCCAGAAAACTTCTAGCCTCATCAAGGAATTCAGCAAAATAGCAAGCTATAAAATCAACACACATAAATCTAAAGCATTTTTATATGCAAGCGATGAAATATCTGAAAGGGAAATGAGGAAAACAACTCCATTTGCAATAGCCTAAAAAAAAAATAAAATATGTGGGAATTAATTTCACAAAAGAGGTAAAAGATGTCTACAATGAAAACTATAAAACATTGAAGAAAGAAATCGAAGAACACCTTAGAAGATGGAAAGATCTCCCATGTTCTTGGATAGGCAGAATTAATATTGTCAAAATGGCCATACTACCAAAAGTGCTATAAAGATTAAATGCAATTCCAATTAAAATCCCAATGATGTAACTTACAGAAATAGAGCAAGCAATTATGAAATTCATATGGAAGAATAAGAAACCCAGAATAGCTAAAGCAATCGTTAGCAGGAAGAATGAAACAGGGGGTATCACAATACCAAAACTTCAACTCTATTACAAAGAAATAGTAACAAAAATGCCATGGTATTGGCACCAAAATAGACAGGTAGATCAATGGTACAGAATAGAGGACATGGACACAAACCCAAATAAATGCAATTTTCTAATACTAGACCAAGGTGCCAAAAATATGCAATGGAGAAAAGATAGCCTATTCAGCAAATGGTGCTGGGAAAACTGGAAATCCATGTGCAACAGAATGAAACTAATCCCCTATCTCTCACCCTGCACAAAAATCAACTCACAATGGATCAAGGACCTTGAAATCAGACCAGAGACCCTGCGTCTTATAGAAGAAAAAGTAGGTCCAAATCTTCAACATGTTGGCTTAGTATCAGACTTCCTTAACAGGACTCCCATAGCACAAGAAATAAAAGCAAGAATCAATAACTGGGATAGATTCAAACTAAAAAGCTTTCTCTCAGCAAAGGAAACTATCAGCAATGCGAAGAGAGAGCCTACAGAGTGGGAGAATATCTTTGCCACTCATACTTCAGATAGAGCACTAATTTCCAGAATATATAAAGAACTCAAAAAACTCAGAAAAAAATGAAAAAACTCAAAAAACGAAGAATACAAATAACCCAACCAACAAATGGGCTAAGGAAATGAACAGAAGCTTCACAGAAGAAGATCTATAAACAATCAACAAACATATGAAAAAATGTTCAAGATCTTTAGTAATAAAAGAAATGCAAATCAAAACTACACTAAGGATCCAAGATGGTGGACTAGAGAGTGACTGCATCTCCTGTCACTCCAGAACCCAGGATTCAAGAAGGGGAGGCATTGAGAGACCCGGACTAACATAGAGCCATGGGGTGAGTCTCCCCCACCAGGTGGAGCTCGGCCCAGGCCCGAACAGGGGCGGCTTCTCAGAGCAGAGTAGGGCAGCTAGAGTCTTCCCCAGGCAGCCCTGCTCACTCCAGCGGCGGGCTCCTTCCATGGCCAGCTTCTCGGAGCAGGCCACCCAGTGAGAGCCTTTCTGGACAGAGCCAGCTCCAAGTCCTGGAACCAGCGGTGAGCTCCAGCCCGCAGGCAGCCTCTGGGACCAGGGCAGGACAGCCAGAGACTTCTCCAAGCAGCCCTGCTCCCTCCGGCAGCAGGCTCGTTTCACGGTCAGCTTCTCGGATCAGATAGCCCAGTGAGAGCCTTTCCACACAGAGCCAGCTCCAAGCACTGGAACCAGTAGCGGGCTAGGGGCAGCTTTCTTTGGAAGCACTGCATTATCAAGTTCCTCCAAGACTTCAGACTACTGAAGGCTGGGAGGCAATATACTGGAAATCTACAGGGACACTATAAACCAATAGAGGAAATCTGCAATATCTCAGAGTCCCAGTGATATCTGACCAATATGAGAAAACAAGGGAAGAAAATGTCCCAAACAAACCTAGACACTATATCAATAAAACCCAATGACAGCACAGCAGAAGAAATGTCAGAAAGGGAGTTCAGAATGTACATAATTAAAACAATCAGGGAAGCAAACGAGGAGATGAAAGAGCAAATGCAGGCATTGAAGGAAGAGATGAAAGAGCAATTGCAGGCATTAAATGATTGCATCAAAAACAGTTAAAAGAGCAAATATGTGAAACAAGATCATTTCAATGAAGAGTTAGAGATACTGAAAAAAAAAAAAAAACAGAAATCCTTGAAATGAAGGAAACAATAAACCAAATAAAAAACTCCATAGAGAGCATAACCAATAGGATAGAACACCTGGAAGACAGAACCTCAGACATTGAAGACAAAATATTTAACCTTGAAAACAAAGTTGAACAAACAGAGAAGATGGTAAGAAATCATGAACAGAATCTACAAGAACTATGGGATATCATGAAAAGGCCAAATTTAAGAATTATTGGGATTGAGGAAGGCTTAGAGAAACAAACCAAAGGAATGAACAATCTATTCAATGAAATAATATCAGAAAATTTCCCAAATCTGAAGAATGAAATGTAAAATCAAGTACAAGAGGCTTATAGGACTCCAAATATACAAAATAACAACAGACCCATACCAAGGCATATTATTATGAAAATACCTAACATACAAAATAAAGACAGAATTTTAAAGGCCGTGAGACAAAAGAATCAAATTACATTCAGGGGGAAACCAATACAGATATCAGCAGATTTTTCAATCCAGACCCTAAAAGCTAGAAGGGGCTGGAGCAACATTTACCAAGCCCTGAAAGAAAATGGATGCCAACCAAGAATCTTATACCCAGCAAAACTTTCCTTCAAATTTGACGATGAAATAAAATCCTTCCATGATAAACAAAAGCTAAAGGAATTTACAAAAAGAAAGCTGGCATTACAGAACATTCTTGGCAAAATATTCCATGAGGAAGAGATGAAAGACAACGATGCAAATCAGCAACGGGAGGAACTAGCCTAAAGGAATAGCCAAAAAAGGAGAAACCAAATCATGTCAAAAACCAAAAATGAGTCAAATGACTGGGAATACAAATCATATCACAATAATAACCCTGAATGATAATGGCCTGAACTCATCAATCAAAAGACCTAGACTGTCAGATTGGAATAAAAAGAAAAATGCAACAATATGCTGCCTGCAAGAGACTCATCTCATAGAAAGAGATACCCATAGACTAAAGGTGAAAGGATGGGAAAAAACATACCATGCAAAAAAGCTGGAGTATCCATCCTCATTTGAGATAATGTGGACTTCAAGCCAAAACTAGTCAGAAGGGATAAAGAAGGATATTACATACTGCTTAAGGGAAGCATAATCTGCAAGACATAACAATCATAAATATCTATGCCCCCAACATTGGCTCATCCATGTACGTCAAACAAATCCGTCTCTTGATTACTGAGTTTTTTATTCCCTCCTTTTTTTTTTTTCTTTTTTATTTTGCAGTGTTGAGGATTGAACCCAGGGCCTTGCATATGCAAGGCAAGCACTCCACCAACTGAGCTATCTCCCCAGCCCCAAATCCTTCTCAATTCCAGAAATCAAATAGACCACAACACAATAATACTAGGCGATTTTAACACACCTCTCTCACCACTGGATAGATCTTCCAAACAAAAATTGATTAAGAAACCATAGATCTCAATAACACAATCAACAATTTAGACTTAACCGACTTATATAGAATACACCATCAAACAAAGAATGAATACACTTTCTTCTCAGCAGCACATGGATCCTTCTCTAAAATAGACCATGTTTTATGCCACAGAGCTACTGTTAGCAAATACAAGAAGATAGAGATACTACCTTATACTCTATCAGATCATAATGGATTGAAATTAGAAATAAATGACAGAATAAAAAACAGAAACTTCTCCAATAACTGGAGATTAAGTAGTACACTATTATATGATGAATGGATAACAGAAGACATCAGGAGAGAAATAAAAAAAATTCTTAGAAGTAAACGAGATCAAAATCTCTGGGACACTATGAAAACAGAACTTAGAGGAATATTTATTTTATCGGGCGCATTCAACAAAAGAAGTAGAAATCAAGAAATAAACGACTTAACACTACAGCTCAAAGCCCTAGAAAAAGAAGAGCAGACCAACACCAAAAGTAGTAGAAGACAGGAAATAGTTAAAATCAGAGCTGAAATCAAAGAAATTGAAACAAAAGAAACAATCGGAAAAATTAACAAAATAAAGAGTTGGTTCTTTGAAAAAATAAACAAAATTGATAAACCCTTAGCCTCACTAACAAAGAGAAAGAGGGAGAAAACTCAAATTACTAAAATTTGGAATGAACAAGGAAATATCACAACAGACAAGAGTGAAATACAAAACATAATTAGAAGCTATTTTTTGAAAATCTATACTCCAATAAAACAGAAAACCTCGAAGACATCAACAAGTTTCTAGAGACACATGAATTACCTAAACTGAACGAGGAGGACATACACAACTTAAATAAATCAATTTCAAGCAATGAAATAGAAGAGATCATCAAAAGCCTACCAACAAGAAAAGTCCAGGACCAGATGGGTTCTCAGCCGAGTTCTACAAAACCTTTAAAGAAGAGCTCATTCCAATACTTCTCAAAGTATTCCAAGAAATAGAGGAGGAGGAAACCCTCCCAAACTCATTCAATGAAGCCAATATCACCCTGATACCTAAACCAGACAGAGACACATAGAGGAAAGAAAATTTCAGACCTATATCCTTAATGAACATTGACGCAAAAATTATCAACAAAATTTTAGCAAATCGCTTGCAAAAACATATTAAAAAGATAGTGCACCACGATCAAGTGGGTTTCATCCCAGGGATGCAAGGTTGGTTCAATATCAGGAAATCAATAAATGTCATTCACCATATCAACAGACTAAAAGTTAAGAATCACATGATTATTTCAATAGATGCAGAAAAAGCATTCGATAAAATGCAGCATCCCTTCATGCTCAAAACACTAGAGAAAATTGGGGTAGTGGGAAAATTCCTTAACATTGTAAAGGCCATCTACACTAAGCCCATGGCCAATATCATTCTAAATGGTGAAAAACTGAAAACATTCCCCCTAAAAACTGGAACAAGGCAGGGATGCCCTCTTTCACCACTTCTATTCAACATCATTCTTGAGACTCTAGCCAGAGCAATTAGACAAACCAAAGAAATTAAAGGGATACGAATTGGAAAATAGGAACTCAAACTATCCCTGTTTGCCAATGACATGATTATATATTTAGAGGAACCTGGAAATTCCACTAGAAAACTCTTAGAACTCATAAGTGAATTCAGTAAAGTAGCAGGTTACAAGATCAATGCTCATAAATCCAATGCATTTTTATACATAAGTGATGAATCTTCAGAAAGAGAAATTAGGAAAACTACCCCATTCACAATAGCATCGAAAAAAATAAAATACTTGGGAATCAATCTCACAAAAGAGGTGAAAGACCTCTACAATGAGAACTATACAACACTCAAGAAAGAAATTAAAGAAAACCTTAGAAGATGGAAAGATCTCCCATGTTCTTGGATAGGCAGAATTAATATTGTCAAAATGGCCATACTACCAAAAGTGCTATACAGATTCAATGCAATTCCAATTAAAATCCCAATGACGTACCTTACAGAAATAGAGCAAGCAATCGTGAAATTCATATGGAAGAATAAGAAACCCAGAATAGCTAAAGCAATCCTCAATAGAAAGAGCGAAGCAGGGGGTATCGCAATACCAGAACTTCAACTCTATTACAAAGAAATAGTAACAAAAACGGTATGGTATTGGTACCAAAATAGACAGGTAGATCAATGGTACAGAATAGAGGATATGGACACAAAGGTGCCAAAAATTTGCAATGAAGAAAAGGTAGCCTCTTCAACAAATTGTGCTGGGAAAACTGGAAAACCATATGCAACAGAATGAAATTAAACCCCTATCTCTCACCCTGCACAAAACTCAATTCAAAATGGATCAAGGTACTTGGAATCAGACCAGAGACCCTGCATCTTATAGAAGAAAAAGTAGGTCCAAATCTTCAACATGTTGGCTTAGGATCAGACTTCCTTAACAGGACTCCCATAGCACAAGAAATAAAAGCAAGAATCAACAACTGGGATAGATTCAAACTAAAAAGCTTTCTCTCAGCAAAGGAAACTATCAGCAATGTGAAGAGAGAGCCTACAGAGTGGGAGAAAATCTTTGCCACTCATACTTCAGATAGAGCACTAGTTTCCAGAATCTATAAAGAACTCAAAAAACTCTACACCAAGAATACAAATAATCCAATCAACAAATGGGCTAAGGTAATGAACAGACACTTCACAGAAGAAGATGTACAAGCAATCAACAGATATATGAAAAAATGTTCAACATCTCTAGTAGTAAGAGAAATGCAAATCAAAACTACCCTAAGATTCCATCTCACCCCAATTAGAATGGCGATTATCAAGAACACAAGCAACAATAGGTGTTGGCGAGGATGTGGGGAAAAGGTGGGGTTGCAAACTAGTGCAGCCACACTGGAAAGCAGTATGGAGATTCCACAGAAAACTTGGAATGGAACCACCATTTGACCCAGCTATCTCACTCCTTGGCCTATACCCAAAGGACTTAAAATCAGCATACTACAGAGATACAGCCACATCAATGTTCATTGCTGCTCAATTCACCATAGCCAGTTTTTGGCACCAACCTAGATGTCCTTCAATTGATGAATGGATAAAGAAACTGTGGCATATGTATACAATGGAATATTATTCCGCCATGAAGAATGATAAAATCATGGCATTTGCAGGCAAATGGATGAAATTGGAGAATATCATGCTAAGTGAGATAAGCCAATCTCAAAAAACCAAAGGATGAATGATCTTGCTGATAAGTGGATTAGGAAATATAATGGGAGGTGGGAGGGGTTAGCATTAGGGTTAGGGTTAGGTTGAGGGTTAGGGTTAAGGAGGGGGGCAAGAATGGACGAAGGAAGGACTGTATAGAGGGAAAAGAGGGGTGGGAGAGCTGTGGGGGGAAGGAAAAAAATAACAGAATGAATCAGGCAACATTACCCTATGCAAATTTATGATTACACAAATGGTGTGCCTTGACTCCATGTACAAACAGAGAAACAACATGTATCCCATTTGTTTACAATAAAAAAAAACTACACTAAGATTCCATCTCACCCCAATTAAAATGGCGATCATCAAGAATACAAGCCACAATAGGTGTTGGAGAGGATGTGGGGGGAAAGGTACACTCATACATTGCTGGTGGGACTGCAAATTAGTGCAGCCACTCTGGAAAGCAGTGTGGAGATTCCTTAGAAAACTTGGAATGGAACCACCATTTGAACCAGCTATCTCACTCCTTGGCCTATAGCAAAGGACTTAAAATCAGCATACTACAGAGATACAGTCACGTCAGTGTTCATAGTTGCTCAATTCACAATAGCCAGACTGTGGAACCAACCTAGATGTCCTTCAATTGATGAGTGGATAAAGAAACTGTGGTATATATATATACAATGGAATATTACTCAGCTACAAAAAATAATAAAATTATGGCATTTGCAGGCAAATGGATGAAATTGGAGAATATCATGCTAAGTGAGATAAGCCAATCTCAAAAAACCAAAGGATGAATGATCTCGTTGATAAGCAGATGATGACACATAATGGGGGTGGAGGGGGCAAGAATGGAGGATGGAAGGACTGTATAGAGGGAAAAGAGGGGTGGTAGGAGTGGGGGTGAAGGAACAAAGAACAGAATGTATCAAACATCATTACCCTATGTAAATGTATGGTTATGCAAATGGTATGCTGTTGCTCTATGTACAAACAGAAATAACATGTATCCCATTTGTTTACAATAAAAATAAATTTAAAAAATTTAAGAAAACATCCATATATTGCTATTTAGGATAGACCAACATGGGTTTGTATCTAAACTATGTAAGCAACATACCACTGAGTGATTGAATTTTATTCCACAGTCACCCACTTAACAGTGTTCACTGCCCTGGGCATTGGGGGCAACTGGGCAATTTCTAGGAAGGCTCTCAGCTCCAGGCCAAGGCAGTAGTTGACTAAGGGCTAAAAGGAGTGCTCAGAGGCAGTGAGGGTACTTGTACTAAGACTGAAGAATAAGTGTAGTGTAATCATTCATTCATTTCTTGTATTCCTGATGCATACCAGTCATTAGGGACAGGAAAAAATAAAGAAAAAAAAAAACAAAACTCCTGCTTTCAAAGAAAGAACTCGAAGAAATGACTTCCTAAGTTCTAGGAGAATTTTGTGTATGATGCTATTGGACAAATAAGAAAAGGCTTTCTAGAGACTATAATGCTTGTGTTATATATTGTGCTTTGTCACTCCTGAGAGGTGCTCAGGAATTTCCCAGGTGATTACATGGTGAGGAATTTTAGGTATAGGAAACAGCATATGTAATATACAGGGACAAGGGAGAACAGGGTGAGTTAGTTGTGAGTTCTGAGACAAGCACAATTGGGTGGGAGACAAGAACAAGAAAGAGGCCGGTAGAGTCCTGAGCTCCAAATCATGAAGAGCCCTGGATACTGTGAGTACATGCAAATGATATTAGTTTCATCTGTGAGTGAACAAATCATTAGAGAATTCACAGTACTAGAAAGGGATGCAGAATAGATTTTAAATTAAAGGAATTAGATTTCCTATGTGATATGAGTTAATGTCTTGATTGATTTTCTTTAGGTGCCATGCTATAGTTACTTTTACAAACACCATTGTTCTTACTTCCCACATCAACAATCCTTTAAAATAAATGATATTGTGTTTATAAGATCAGCCTAAAGGAGAGAAGTCAGATCTTCCACTGTGACTTTTCAGTATCTCAAAAGTGAAGTTTGGGTTAGAATTAGGATTAGCATCAAGGAAGGACTCTTCTGCCAAACACCACAGCCATGAGACCAGCATCAGAAAGCAGAGTTCAGTTTAGCTTTCAGCTTTCAAAAAGAAATGGAAGAAAATGAAAAAAGGCAACAAATATGATGGGGAAAGACTGGAAAAAAAAAAAAAGAAATTACTACCTATTAAAAAATGCTGAAGGGATTCAAGATGGCAGATCAGAGGAATACTGAATTCCTAGTTGCTCTGTGGCTTGGGATTCAAACAGTGAGAGTACTGATTCTCAGCAAAGTGGATTGGATGGTCAGAGTATCTTAAAGACTCAGAAATTTGGGTATATTAAGTGAAGAAAGATTACATTGAAGCTGAGCCAGTAGTTGCTGCAACAGAAGTGCTGGTTCAACAGAAGCAGTGCTGGTTCACCACAGAGGAAAGAAGAAACATAATGAGAAACACAATGGGTAGGGCACAGGAGGCATCAAGATGGTGGAGTCGAGGAGATTACTATCCAAGCTGCTCCATGGCACAAGGCCAGGAAAACAGACAAACAGCATTTCTTTGAGGTGGATGAAAAAAAGAAATCCTACAGGGAAACACAATGGACAGATTTAGTACAGCAAAACATGAGCTCAGAAAAGCAGCCTGAACTTAGCTGGTTCAGAAGCTGTACTGTGCACTGGTGCTTGAAAAGTGCTCTGTGTTTCCCACTTGACCACAGAGAACTGAGGCGGGAGCCATCTTGAAGTGGCCATGCTACAGCTGCTGCTGTGGGAGCCAGGAGATCAAAGCAAACACTGCCGCAATGTCCCAACAGGCACCTTCCATTTGCCCCATGATATACCTAGAAAAATGTGAATGAAACAGGCACAGAGAAGATTGTACCTGGGGGAATTTGATATGAAAGAGTGAAGAGGAGCCAAACTTGCTTCTCCTTTGGTTCTGGAGGCTCTTATGACCAGCTGAAGTGTGATGGGAAGGGTATGAACATACTCAGGGACTAAGTCTGAGCAGGCTGTGTTCATAGGCAGCAGGGTATGTGGAGGATTGTCTCCTCTGCTCCATGAGTAGACTTCTTGGCAGGTACCTGAGATACAGACTCCTGTCAGAGATCAGCAATTGCCAGGTCCTAGGACTGTGCTGATCTAATCTCTCCAGAGCGGCCTGATTAGAATGAAGCCCCAATCTATGAAACTCACCTCAGAACTCTACAGCAGCCCCACCCTGAGAGTGTATCCATCTGGTCTGTGCAGACAAAAGTCCAGCTGACAGTACTTAACGTTCCATCCTACCTTATACTGGTGAGAAGGGAAGCTGATTTATTTATTTCACCTTCAGTCGCAGGCCACTCCAACTGGCAGCTCAGAGAGCAACACAAACAGAGGAAGGGATTAACAGCCTCCAGCCCTGGCTCTCACTCTCAGTACATAGCTCCAGAAGGAATGGAAAGAAAGACAGTTGGGCACAGTCAGTGACCATCCATTATTGTTGATTATTTTGACCACCTCAGTGGAAATTATTTCTTCATTTTTCAATAAGAATCTTTTGTGTGTGTGTGTGTGTGTGTGTGTGTGTGTGTGTGTGTGTGTGTTCTTGCTGTGCTGATTGGTTCATGGACATATATACATGTACATATTTGTTTCTTTTTTTCTTGTTTTTGAATTTTTAAAATTCAGTTATTTTTTCTTGCCTTATCTTTTGAGGGTTAGAGTTTTCAGTTTGTTTATTTATTTTTTGTTGTTTTAATTTCTCTTTCTCTCTCACTCCCTTTTCTTTTTCTTCTATTTTTCCATTATTTCCTTATAACCATCATCTGCTACATCTCTTTTGTATTTTCTTTGTTTACTTTTTGAAATTGTAAACTCTTTTCTACCTTCTTACATATTTCCTTTTCTCTTAACTGTTTTTAATCATCTTTCAGAACTAATTGGTTTATATAACTGCCCTACCATTAATGCTTTTGTAACTATTACTGCTATGAATGATACAGTCAACCTGTTGTTTACTTTAATGCCAGATCTAGTTTATGGTTACTTATTGTTTTTGGTGTTGGCAATTGATAACCCACCTTTCCTGTTTTTTTTATGGTAAGTAACATAGATGTCATCATAGGAACCAGGTATATACTTACTTTAATCTTTTTTTTTTGCATTAGTTGTTGCTTTTGTTTCTCCCTATTCTGTGAGGGGCTGGGAACCTACAGGGACATTACAAGTCTGCAGGTTAAATACTCTCCTGCAGAAATTAACAAAAAGTACACCTTGCTCCACACAAAAGTTAATGACTTCAGTTATATTTTAATACAAATAGAAGAAACAAAACCCCAAACTCATGACCAAGCTCATATAGAAAACAGGAGAGGGCCCATAGGTCCACCTATATACATCCCCTGCTACAGCAAAAACAGAAGTAGCACAAAGACTATGGATGCCACATGTACAAGGGGGTCTCAATCTAGATCACTCTAGGACACTTAGGCAAGTGAAGACTTTGACCTAAAAAGGCTGACACAGAGTAGAAAAGAAAATCATCCCAATACATGCATAAAACCCAATGCAGCAATGTAAGAAATATGAAAAAAACAAGGTAATACAATACCTCCTAAAGTTCATAATTCATCAAATGACCCCAATGATATTGAAGTGGTTGAAATAATAGATAAAAAGTTTGAAAACTCATTATAAAAATGGTTAATGAATTTAAAAAAACAGAAAAACAACTGAATAAATTAAGGAAATCAGTGCAGAATATGAATGAGAAATTCAACAAGAGATAGAAATACTGAAAAAGAACTAAAAAGAAATCTTAGAATTAAAGACACAATAATTCAAATAAAATGTTCAGTTGAAAGTCTCTCTAATAGAGTTGACCAAGCTAAAGACAGAATCTCAGAGTGGGAAGACAAACTGGCCAGCCTTGAACATTCAGGCAGCATTAAAGAAAAGAAAATAAGTAATAATCATGATCAAAATATACAAGACTCTGGGACATTAAGAGACCAAATTTAAGAATCATTGGAATTGAGGAAGGTTGTGGGATGCAGGTTAAAGGAATGGATAACTCTTCAAGAAAATAACAACAAAATTTTTTCCAAACCTTCAGAATGAGATGAACATCCAGAAACAGAATGTATTCAGAACCCTAAATAGACAAGATCAAAAAAAGAACTTAAGCATGACACATTATTGTTAAAATGCCTAACATACAAAATGAGAATAGAATTTTTTAAAACCTCAAGGTAAAAACATCAGATCTCATTTAGAGGCAAGACAATCAGAAACACTTCCTATTTCTCAGCACAGACTCTAAAAGCCAGAAGGGCTTGGAATGATGTGTTCCAAGTCCTGAAAGAAAAATAACTGTCAACCAAGGCTGCTAATATCCAGCAAAGCTATCCTTCAAAATGAAAGATGAAATAAAATCCTTCCAAGATAAGCAGAAACATAAAGACTTCATTACTACCCAACCAGCACTAACTACAAAACTTCTTAAAGAAACACTTCACACAGAAGAAATAAAAAACAAACCCCAGAGCTCACAAATGAACAAATCTCATTTAAAGGGTAGCTAAGTGTTTTAGTCAGCTTTTTCTCTGCTGTGACTAAAAGACCTGACCACAACAATTGTAGAGGAGGAAAAGGTTTATTTGGGGGCTCACAGTTTCAGAGACCTCAATTCATAGACAGTAGGCTTCATTCCTTGGGGCTTGAGGTGAGGCAGAACATCATGGTGGAAGAGTGTGGTGGAGGGAAGTGGCTCACATGATGATCAGAAAGAGACTCCCTTTGCCAGATACAAAATATATACCCCACAGGCATGGCCCCATCATCCACCTCCTCTAGCCACCCCTTCCCCACCATCAGTTATAGTTCAGTTAATCCTATTGGGGGATTAATTCACTAATTGGGTAAAGGCTCTCATAACACAACCATTTCTCCTCTAAACCTTCTTGTATTGTCTCACACATGAGCTTTTGGGGAACACTTCACATCCAAACTATAACACTAAGCAAATGAGAAATAAAACCAAGTTAAACATAAATAAATGGAAGTGGCAGGAATTAATAAACATCTCTCTGTAATAACATTGTATGTAAATAGACTCAATTCTTCAATTAAAAGACATAGACTTGCAGAATGGATTAAAAAACAAGACCCAACTATATGTTGTTTGCAAGAGACCCACCATACAGGCAAACACACCCAGAGGCAGAAAGTGAAACCTTGGAATTTAATATTCCATGTGAATGAAGCCTGAAAACAAATAGGAGTAGCTACTCTTGGATCTGAAAAAGCTGAGTTAAAACAAAAATTAATCAGAAGAAACAAAGAATGTCACTTCATATTGGTAAAGGAAAAAATCCACCAAGAAGATGTAACAACAATAAACATTTATGCCCCAAATGTGAGTGCAACTAACTACATAAAAGAGACACTACTCATATTGAAGCCCCAGACAGACTCTAATACAATAATACTGGGTGATTTCCACAAAACTCTCTCACCATTAGATTGGTCATCCAGACATAAACTCAGTAAAGACTCTTTGGATCTGAAAAATATAAACCAAATGAACTTAACAGATATCCATAGAATATTTCATCCAACAACTGCTGGATGCATTTTCTTTTCAGTAGTTCCTGTAAATTTCTCCAAAGTATACCATATATTAGGCCACAATGTAACTCTTAGCAAATGCAAAAAATATTGATACAGTTCCTTGGATCTTATCAGATTATTATGGAATGAAATTAGAAATCAATGAAGCGAAACCCTACAGAAACTATATAAACACATGGAAATTGAACAGCATACTGTGGAGATTGAATGATGAATGGGTGATAGAAGAAATCAAAGGACAGATTTTAAAATTCTTAGGCTCAAATGAGAGTAGTGATACAAGATGCAAGAACCTCTGGGACACTATGAAGGTAGTTCTGAGAGGAAAGTTTATAGCTATTAAAGCCTGCCCTACAAAATCAGAAAAATCCCCAATAAACAACCTAATGATGCATCTTGAGGCCTTTGAAAAAGAAGAACACACCAATTACAAAACCAGTAGAAGGAAGGAAATAATTAAGATCACATCCAAAATCAATGAACTTAAGAATAGAAAGCAATACAAAAGATCAATGAAACAAAGAGTTGGTTCTTTGAAAAGATAAACAGATTGAAAAGCCCTTAGCCAAAAGAAAACTAAACAAAAGAAAAAATGAGAAAACCCCAAGTAATGAAATTAGAGATGAAAAAGGAGAAATCACCACAGACGGCTTCTCAGAAATCCAGCAGATTACTGGGGACTATTTTGAAAATTTAAATTCCAATAAATTGGAAACCCTAGAAAAAATGGTTACATTTCTAGACAAATAAGTTTTGCCAAAACTGAATTGAGGGTATAGAAAACCTAAGCAGACCAATAATTGGAATGATATAGAAGCAGTAATAAAAAGAAAAGCCCAAGACCAGATGAATTTTCAGCTGAATTCTACCAAACCTTTAATGAACTAAGCCACACTCTCCTCAGAGTATTCCATGAAATAGAAAGGGATAGTACACTTCCAAATTTGTTCTATGAAGCCAGTATCACACCCATAACAAAACAAGATAAGGACATATCAAGAAAAGAAAACTATAAACCAATATCCCTGATAAACTTAGATGTAAAAATCATTTAACGAAATATCAGTAAATCATGTTCAACAACATAAGGAGAATATTGTATAGCATGACCCTCTTGATTTATTCCAGAAATGCAAGGATGGTTTAATATATGCAAATCAATAAATGAAATTTATCACATAAATAAAATTAAGGAGAAAAATTAGTAATCTCAATGGATGCAGAGAAAACTTTTGACAAAATTCAGCATCCATTCATGATAAAAACAGTGAAGAAACTATGGATAGAAGGAACCTACCTCAACATGATAAAGGCTGTGTATGAGAAACTCAAAGCAAACTTCATAGTAAATGGGGAAAAACTGAAAGCATTTGCTTTGAGATCTGGGGCAAGACAAGGAAGTCTGCTTTCACCACTCCTGTTTCATATAGTGCTAGGAATTCTAGTCAGAGTTATTAAGCAAGAGAAGTAAATAAAAGGGATAAAAATGGGAAAGGAAGAAGTCAAATTATTACTGCTTGCAGATGATATGATCCTATACCTAGAATATCCAAAGAACTTCATCATCATCACCACTTAGTGGCTGATAGTGCCAGCTCTGGAGCCAGGCAATGTGGAATCTATAAAATGGGAATGACAGATAATAAAGCAATGATGAAGATTAACCCTGATGATATGCACAAGACAATTACAATGATGCCTGTCATATGGCATCCTTTCTGAAGGATGAGCTCCATCATTAATTTAATTGTACTAAGACTTATCAGTCAGATACCCAGTCAAGTACTTCACATTTATTGTGCTATTTAATCTCTATAATAATCACAAGTAGCCTTAGATGGGAATTGAAATGGTCATGTCAATTCTTATAATCCTATAAAATATACATATTTTGCTCCCACTTTATAGGTAAGGGAACTGAATATCAGAAAGATGGCATAACTTGTCCTGGGTTATATGATCAGTGAAGCACACATCTGGGCCTTCAGCTCAGATTCCTATTATTTTTTAGTTCCCTATCAACATCTTCCAACTCTGCAATTACACAAAGTGTGTGTGTGTGTGTGTGTGTGCAGAAAGAATCATAAAATATTTTGTATTATTATCCAAATGATAGCACAGCATTTTCAAATGCTTCCCATATTAAATTTTTAATTCATAGGGTAATAATTATTTTCAAGTGAGTTTTGTAGTCCTTAACTTGGAGAGAGAGAAAAAAGGAGAGCTACTTAAAAACACTGCTGCTGACCAACAATGGACAGGGCTTTGTGTAGAATATGAAACTTCAGGATATAACCAAAGCACAAAGACTTCAGTCTGACCTATTCTTGCCATCTTCTGCCAACGCTATGTGGCTCTGGTTGACTAAAATCTTCCAGCTGTTTTGAGGTTGCTATGTAATCCCAGTAACCATGAATGTTTCCTTGGTGAGCTGCACAAAGTCTGGTCAGTAACTAGCAAATTATCATTTGAGTTGACTTCCCAAAGCCCAGTTTCAACCCACACACTGGTTCTAGGTGGCAGGGGCAAGATTTGAGGGAGAGGAGGTGCCATGCTACTCACGTTAAGGCTTCCTTCATGTGTGTGTGTGTGTCACAGTAGGTTTCATGCTTCTCAATTAAAGCAGCTATCACCAGTGAGCTTCCTTGTCCTATTGACTGGATTCTAGGTAATATAACAGAGTCCTGGTAATTGGACCTTTATCCTCTTCTGACTCCATGGTAAGAATTTTCTCATTAGAATAGTGGAGTCTATAATTACTTCAATTATACTTGCATCAACATCTCGGTCTTTGATTACAGCACTCCCTAACAAAATATCCCTTCCCAAATCCTCTGATTTTAATCACATCATTCTAATATTTTCTAAATCTACAATCAGTAATTTCATTCTCCATCTAAACTAAATTAGCACTTCTTGATTACCTTAGGAGAATGAGATGTCTATGAACCAATAATTATGTTCCTTATTTTCTTCTAGTGATTCAAAACAAACTTTGGTTCAAATAAGTGGGGGTTTGAATGGTGACCAGCAAACGTGCCCTATGCGTGGCAACAAGGGCACAAAGATTGATAAGATACTGTTCCCAAACCAAGAATTCTAGTCTTGAGGGGCAGAGAAGATAGACACCTAAACAGATTATCTGAGCTTAATATATGTGCCTGGACAGAGGGATGCATAGAATGGAGAAGAAGCAGAGGAAAGGGAGTCAGGAATAGATGTTGAAGGAAAAGATACAAGAGCTGAGTCTTGAAGGACAGAGGAGTGTTAACCATACAGAGAAGTGTGGGAACAATGCCCCAGCAGTGGGCACAGCAACAAAACAACACTGTGTGGTCTCAGGTATGAGCTGAGAGCCAGTCACAGGCAGGATACACCCAGTGTGAGATGCAAACAAGGACAGGAGGCTGAAATTCAGGCAGGTAGGTGGCAGGTCAGGAACTTAGGCTTTACTCTGAGCTTCTAATTGGCTCATATGTAAATCAGAGTTTCCCAGTTCCTTTTATTTAATCTATAACTGTTTCATTCAGTAGACAATGGTTATGTATCTATTTTGCCTCCGAGTTTTTGCCTTCAATGACTAACCTTCTAGGGAAGAAGACATAATATGGTAAATGCCACAGAAAGATCAACATGATGCTGCAGGTAAATGTGTGAGTCATTTCTGAGCTGGACAATTGGGGTAGAACTTGTGGAGAAAGTGTTATTTGAGCTGGAAAGAGGAAGAATGGGCCTGGCTTCTAAAGGCAACTTAATTTAAAGAGTAGGAGAGGACAGACAACATTGCCAGTGCTTCTCAATCCTTCTGTAGGGAGGGGTCAGGTTTTTTTCCATCCAGCATAAATAACCCTTCTATAAAATATATTACACATGAATTACTGGAAAAAAGACATGGCATATAAAACATGGCATAGAAGTCACAAGCCCAAAATTTCTAATATTAGATTAAACAAACATAACATTTCTTTGTCAAATTGGCATAAAAGCTTTCTCTTGCTTATTGTATCATTGAACACTCACAAGTGTTTGAAGACTGAAAGCAGCTGTTGAAGCGATGCTCTCTGGGACAGATTTGAGGACCAGGTTGCTTAGAAAATGGCAAATAGTCCACAATGACTAGTGCTCCGAGTTTGGGGATGGGCTTGGGGGCAAAAATTAGTGGGAGGGAAAGCTGAGAGAATGTGAATCCCAAAGGGCTGTGAGCACCACGCTGAGGCTGATACATCTGCAACCAGGGAGGAGTCAGGAAGATGCGTGAGCAAAGGCATCGCATGCTCCCTCTTCCCTAGGAAGTGGCATGACCAAGGAGGGAGAAGGTTTCAGAGAGTTAGAGGTGAAAGTCAGAAATCAAATCAAAATTATTTTAGTTATTTAGGTGAGAAGTGATAGGAACCTGAAATAGGGGTCAATGAAGGGAAAATGGAAAAGACGTGACAAATTCAAAAACCATGTTAGAGGTCAGACAAGAAAACAGTGACCAACTGTGGAGTGAGGGGTGTGGGGTGATTTTAAGCCCTAGAGGACAGACCTAGGGAACACAGAAAGAGGAAAGACTTGTGAAGAAAGTACATGTTTCCTTTGGATGTTCGTATGTTTTCTCAGTACTAGGAATACCTATACAAAAGTGTCAAGCATGATACTTGAATGTTTTAATATGTGAAGCTGGTCTTCAGGAGCAAGGTTAAGACCAGATAAGGTCACACATCTGTGTGGATATCTGTGTTTGTACTTTTGTGGGAGTTTTTTTGTTTGTTTGTTTTTGTTTTTTTTTTTTTCTTTTAGGGGGAAGCCAACCCCAGGAGTATGGTGCAGAGAGGGCAAAGGCAAAATCAGTCAGGTCAAGGAATGTACATCAGGGAAGGCAGTGAAGTGTCAGTTCCCTTTCTTAGCTCATCAGTGGCTCATCTCTCAGCATGTGGCTTTAGTGGCCATGAGAAAACAATTTAGACCCAGGACACCTGGAAATAAGAGTTGTGATTCCCCAGTTACATGATCATGGACATCTAACCTAGTCTTTGACAAACAACAATTAAAATTATTAGAATAGTAAAAAGCTATAGATGGTGAAACCCATGTATGTGACAGTAGGGATTGGAAAAGGATGTCAGTGACAGGTGAGGAAGCTTCGAAGAATTTTTGCCAAATATAGTGCAATGGAATCCCTACCAAAGAATTGTAAAATCTTCCTGAGAAATAGCATTACTATCAATAAGTGCATGAGTCCTAAGAGTAACTCATTCACGTTCCTTGACTGGAGAGGCAGGGAAAAGAAGAGAGCTCTGGAGCTGGGGAGAAGTGCATCACTTCAGCTCCATTTTGTCAGAGTCAAGGAGCAGCACTGGGAGGAGGGACGGCAGAAAGGTCTAGGTGTGATGCAGTGGCTGAAAGAGGCAGAAAACTGGAAGGAGACTAACCCCAGGAAAGGGGCCAGACCAGCCCCAACCAAGAGTTGGCTTGAAGACCAGATCAAACATAAGCCAAATGCCAAAAGTTGGCCCCACTGCAGTGGCTTTTCCAAACAATATAAGAAATGATGTGAGATGAAGTTCTCAAGCTGGGACTGTCCACAGTCCCAACTCCTTCCCTGTGGAGTTCTTGAGCTAGGAGTATAGGTTTAGTTTAAAATGAGCAGAGAGAATTCTAATAGTAATTAGATGGAAGGTGAATGCAAACACAGAGAGTGCATTTATTCTGTTCCTGAACAGTTTCATATAGCTGTCTCATCAGTCACAGGTAAGAACCCCAGAACAAATGAAATAGCATGGGATCCATGAAAAGATGCTGCACTGAAATAGAGTAGGAAGCATTCAAGAAAACAGAGAAGATGCTGCTAAGCTAAATATTTTCTTCAGAAAATTTAAAATGTTTGAATAACATCTGCTTTGTGTTCTCATAATTCAAAGAAACTTGCAGTATGTGAAATAATACATGAATTTAAAATAATGAAAGCAATAAGGAAACTAAAAATGTTGTGCCAAAATTTAATTTATGTGAATAGTAGAACAAACTCAATCCAGTCTTAAATTCAAGTACTAATGTGAGTGGAATATTACTCCAGATCACAAAGGAAATAAAAAGTAAAAACTATAAGAAAGCTAGTCAATAAAATCAGAGATTGAAGAGCTAATACAGAGAGCCAAGAGCCATTCTGATAAGTAGTACAGTATGGTAAGTGCACAGTGAACACTTATGAATGAACAAGGAAAACCAAGGACACATAAGCAGTAATTAAAATAATAACCCAACTGTACTGAGCTGAAGGAAGACCTAAGTCTGTTGATCAAAAGAACATTACTGAGTGCCAGGCAAAATTAACAGAGAGAGAAGCACCGCACAACAGCTTCATGCAGTTTTAACATGTCAGAAATAAAGAACACGCCCTATAAACATACAAGCAGGTGAAAACAAGCTATTTCCAGGGAAAGAAAAACCAACCTTACATTAGTAGTTCCTGAAACACTGAATGCCAGGAGATAGTAGAGCAATGACTGCAGGATTTAAGGGAAAAATTGTGACCAAGAATTCCACACTCAGCACAAGTGCAAAGGTGACAGAAGGGCATTTGCAGATGTTCACAGGCTGCGAATACGTCACTTAAGTACCCATTCTGAAAATCATTTTGAATTAATTATGTGCCCCCATACATATATACACCTACATATGTAAATATTCCAGTCATTTAAGAGAAAAGTCAGGATTTCTTAAGCATGGGAACCTGTAAAAGGCCAACAATGAGCATTGAAAGCAATTAAACACAAAATCAGCTCTAAATAATTATGGCAAGTTTAAAAGGAAACTTAAATGTCAAGGATCATTCTTGCTAAAAATATACAATATGAAAAATTATGAATTGAATAATAAACAGGGTCTAAATCTCACATTTTAAAAATTAAACAAGAATCAAGAATACTTTTGGTTCATTTTGTTGGTTTTGTTTAATGAAGTCAGTATAGAGGAGGACTATAAGGAAGTAAAAGTGTAATACTTCATGTTACAAATGGAAAAAGCAAATGTTTTCATTCTTGCAGTTGATTAGAGAAATATAATATTTTTTAAAGACTTGGTTAATCATGTCACCACATTTTCATGCTGTAGTTTCTTGCAAATTGCAACATATTATGTAAAATTCCTCAGACTGCTATATGAAGAGGGGTCTGACAGGGAGACAAGGATGAGAATAGGAAGGCCAGAGGGAGGTTGTGTGGTGGTGCAGTTGGGAACTAAAGCTGGTGCATGAATGGATGTGCAGATGATAGAGAGGGTCAGATACTGCCAGGAAGTGAGAGGACTTACCAGTAGATTGAGTTGGTGAAAGAGGAGTCAAGATGTCTCCTAGGTACATGACTAAACAACTGAAAGTATAGAGCTGCCCTTTGCCTTTTGCTGAGGTGGAGGACCTCGAGAGAGCAGGTTGTGGGTGGAATCTAGGGTTTTGAACTTGTTAAGTTTAAGATGCCTATTGTAGATGCACACCCATGCATGTGGTTCCCTAAATATGTTGAGGTACAACATATTTAGTTCTTGAAAAAATAGACCTGAAGTTGTTTTTCTCCATAAAAACTGAATACAAAACGACAGTAACCTGTCATCCAAAGTAATGATTTAAGTACCACATCAACATCCAAGGGAACAAACTGTTTTAATGAGAACACCTTTGTTTAGTACATAAATCACCATTTTCCCTCACAATGGGGTGTCACTTTAAGAAAAAGGAATTCCTTAGAATAAGAAGATACATATCCTCTCTTCTCTGAAAACTCTTTCACTATTTAGAACTGAACAGATATTTAGTAAGACACTTTAACTACTATGTCAAAATATTGAAAAAGAGAAAGTAATTTTTTTACTTCTACCAGTTAATTTTTGTTATTTTATAGACACAATATGAAAGAGTTCCTTCATCTAGAAAATAATTTTGTTCATATGGTTAAATGAACATGGAGAAAAGTTAAAATAATGGGAGCTAATGTTAAATGAGAGAATTGCTGTTCCTGAGTATCCTCAAAACATCCATTTACAGTTACTTATTCATCCAACAAATAGTTACAGATGATCTTCTCCATGCTTTGTTCTCTACAGACTGATTATATCTCTTCTGAAGGCATATTAGAACATTGTCTTAACTATAGAGTTTATACGTGAAGGAAGTCTTGCTTAATCAGAACCCAAATACTTGAATACTTAAATCAGAATGTTTTCAGTGTTGAAATCACAAGACAGTATCACAAGCCACAAGATAATTGGTTTTGGTCAATTTTATTCATTCCAATGTCCTCAATGCTACAAATGTGTGTATCTGTGTGTGTGTGTGTGTGTGTGTGTGTGTGTGTGTGTGTGTGTGTCTACACTTTTTGGTTAACCAAGAGTTCCCAGAAAGTGAATTAACTAGAATATATCATTCTCTGAGCATTTTAGTTAGTTTGAGTGCTCTTTATGTGAAAGTAATAAAACTTTATTTCTTTTTAAGAAAGACCATGTTAGACTTTTTAATAGTACAATTAAGTTTTATATACAATAAGTTCTCATTAGTATGAGTTTATTATAGAATACAAAACAGATGGACATATTTGCAAAAATACTTTGCTTTATGCACTAGGACTATATAATAAAAAAGTTTGGCCTTTGCTATAAGTAAAATGTGTATTTAAATACAGTGAGAGCTTACTATTTCTAGAAGTATTTTGATGAGTCTGATAAAAATACAGAAGTTTTCGCATGCAAAGTTCAAAATAATAAATATTTCTGTTCAGTCCTCAACAACTTTTTAAGGAGCTCCCCCTCCAGCCCATGGCCCATTAACCTTCTTGTTTTAAATTTTCAAGTGTTGGTAGATTGACTAGAGGATAGAAAATGAATTTTCTTCCCTTATTTATTGGCTATTTATATACTTGAGAACTAATGAAAAGTGCTACTGTTATAAAAATGTCTTTGTGCCCAGTAGCTCTGGATCAAAAGGCTGAGATTTGTTTTCACATCTCAAAAACAAAGGCTACTGATTCGTGCTCCTTAAAGTATCAGTGACAAGCATGACTAAAAGTAATTGGTTTATTGCAAATAAATATTAAAATAAAGGGAGTCTACTGCATACCCACCAGAATGACTTAAAAAGTTAGTTACCAATATCAAGTGTTGGTGAGAATATAAGCAAGTGCACCCCTGATCATGGGAATGTAAATTAGACAAACCACATTGGAAACTGATTAGCAATATCGCCTAAACCTGACCATATTCACACTCTTGTGACTCAAAGCTTTTACCCAACAGAAATGCACATGTATCTGCTCCAGAAGGCATGATCAAGAATATTTATGTTTGCATTATTCATATTAAGGCCAAAATGAGTACAAAATAATTGTAGATACAATTGTAGATGGAATGAATTGTACAACTCATACAGTGGAACACTGTTTTACCTGTGAGAGAAACTAAAGAATTGCTACATATTACATAGCTAATCCTCAAAGATACAATGTTGAGCCTAAGAGGCTAGAGACAAATGAGTATATATTGTTTTTTTTTTAATTAAAATACTGAGTTTATTTCACATGTATATTTTTGTCTCCCCACCATTTCCATGTCTGACCACCACTACTGCTATGTCCTATCATAACATTCCATACATACTTAAAAACCAAGCAAAGGGTGGAGTTCCATCTTTAAAACTAAACAGGCATTTTGGACAACACATTCTTGGCAATGGAACCTGGACAACATTTATCAAACACGGTAGGGAAAGTTCTCACTTTGCATTATAAAAAGGACAGCCAGATATCAACTGTTACAGAAATGAAAGAAGACGGAAATTTTTAACAAACTGTTTAAACTATTTTCTTAAAGAGACTTCCTCCACTGCCAGAGATCTTGAATAGCCTCCTGGTCAGTCATCCGGAAGCAATTCTTCACATAATTGACGAACTTGGCTTCCACTTTGGGAAGAGAACCACCTTTCTCTATACTTGCTTACATTTTTGCTTTAATGTCTTCTACAGAACTAGGTCCTTTTGGTGTTTTAGGAGTTTTTTCCTGTTTTTTGAAGGATTCTTGACCTTTTGATCTTGGTGTTGATGGTTTTGAGTCTTTTCCATTCTGGTTTGATTTTTGTGCATTTTTGGCTGGAGTATCTCGTACAGATTTCTTCACTGGAGCTTTTTCTTCAGTTTCCTCATCATCAAAATCATCATCATCATCATCTTCATCATCATCATCATCATCTTCATCGTCGTCATCTTCATCAGCAGCAAGTTTTACTTTTTTCTGGGGAAACTTGCTACCACCTCCAGGGGCAGATCGCTTTCCAGACACACTTAAGAGTTTTACATCCTCCTCCTCTTCATCTTCTGATTCTGCATCTTCCTCCACAGCTACTAAGTGCTGCCCACTAATACGCACAGGCCCTGAACCACACTTCAACCTTAAGACCATAGGTGGTGTGATTTCAAAGCCCCCAAGGGAAACCGTTGGCTGTACAGACATTTTCAATGTTGCCGATGTTACTTTAATAGGACTGCCTTCATAATTCATTGCCTCTGCTTCAACAATGTGCAATTCATCCTTTGCACCAGCCCCTAAACTGACCGTTCTTAAGGATAACTGGTGTTCATTTTCATCATTATCCACCTTAAAGTGATAATCTTTGTCAGCCTTTAGTTCACAACCGAAAAGATAGTTCTGGGGCCTCAGGCGGCTCATGTCCATGTCCATCGAATCTTCCATGGGGTGGTAGCACGCACTTAGGTGGGAGAGAAGGCGGACAGAAAATAGGCTGCTGCCCTAGAGAAGAGACGCGCAGGACGGAATCACGCCAGGGCAGTATATATTGTTTGATTCCATTTTTATAAAGTTCAAAAACAGGCAAACTTAACCAGTGACTACAGGTAAGAGGGAGAATGAAATCCAGATCAGAGCTCTGGGAAGCTTCAGAGGTTTAGGTGGTTAAGTGGTGTTTTCACTTTGTAATAGTTCATTAAGATCTGCTATTAAAACTTCTGTACTTTATTATAAGTAGGTTATATCTAAATTTGAAAATTTGATGGAAGAATAATGGGAATAGGAATAGGAAGGGAGGGAAAGGAGGAAGAAAGAGAGGGAGGAAAGGAAGAAGGGCAAGAAAGGATAACAGATTTATTGGGAAAACCATACCCCTCCCCTTCACTTGCACAGCAAATTTTTCTAAGTCGTTTTCTTAATTGGCATATGAAGAGGGAGCAGTTTTCATGCCAGAGAGTTCTTCAGGGTGATCATCATGATGGGAAAAGAAGCAACAACAGAAGATGCAAAAATCCCTATATTCTTACATGGTAATGAATCCAGAGACGCCGATTATAATATTCTAAGAGGAAAATATTTTAAATTCTGTAACCTCTTTACCAAGGACAATAATAGGAACATGTGTCCATTTTATCATTTTTACAAAGCATTAATTATTAGCATGAATACCAAAAGAAAAATTCCACAGTGTTCTTGAACTCATTGTGTAACAAACTCCACCTGGTCATGGTTGTGTTTCTCTTCATCCCTCTGCCACTTCCCTCTGTGTTCAAGATCCATACCACCTGTGAGTCCCTTCTTGTGCCATTAGTCTTCTGGACTCTTAATGCTGGTCAGGAATTGAAATCACTAAGTCAGGACTTTAGAAACCTTACACAGGAGTTAACATTTGTTCACTTTGTGGTCTAGAAGAATTACCTTATAATAAATTAGCCTTGAAGACTAACAACTAGTTAAACTATAATATTTCTTTCTCACAAACCTACTAAAGACAATCAGATAGAAACTTATTCTTCTGGTACATGATAAATGACCTTGTATAGGTTAGTCACATACAAGAATATCTAAAATAGCAAATTATAACTACTTCAGATTACTTTATTACAGTGAGATCTTCATAAATAACTTTGATAGTTCATTTGTTTTTTTCAGACTGAATAGTGTTGTCTGAATGAACCACTTTTGCTTATCTATTCACCTGTTGAAAGACATCTTGGTTGTATCCAAGTTCTGGTAGTTATGCATAAAACTATTATAAATATCATGGGCAGATTTTTGTGTAGACATATGTTTTCAACTCTTTGTGTAAAGATTAAGGCATGCAATTGGTGGGTTGTATAGTAAAATAATGTTTAGTTTTGTTAGATGCTGCTAACCTGTCTTCCCAAGTGACTGCGTCATTTTGCATTCTCAGGCACTGTGAGAGTTCCTATTGCTCCACAACCTCAACAGCATTTAGTGTTGTCAGAGTTTTGAATTCTGGTCATTCTAATAGGTGTGGAGTGATATCTCATAGTTGTTTTAATTTTCAGCTCCTTTATAACATATGATATTGAACATCTTTTCATATGCACATTTGCCATCAACATATCTTTTTTTAACGAGGGGCCTTCTCAATTCTTTTGCCAATTTTTAAATTTTTTTACTGTCAAGTTTGAAGAGTTATGTATTTTGAATAATGATCCTTTATTAAAATTACATATTTGAATGCAGATGTATTAACGTAGACATGAGGTAAAGAAAGGGAAACTCCTAGGTCACCAGCATAAGATTCTTGTTTTGGTGGGCATTTCCTGGAATCACTATACCAAGTATATCTTGGAAGTGTGTCTTTTCCAGATGCAAATCCTTGATGAGAACCCCATGATCTCACATGGAAATGGGGCATATTGGAGCAAAGCAACTGTCATGTAAATGGTAGGGGAGGGTAAGCACAGGCTTCTGAAATCCTTTCCAGTATTTCAATAATTAGACAGACAACTTTGATCACACAGTGTCATCTTTCTCAGACTCCCCCACCACCAATACCAGAAATTGGGATTTAACACCTGTCTCCTCTTTCTTATCATTCTGGGAATCAGGAGTGGATAATCCCTCAGACTTCCAGGATAATTTATGCTTGGAAACACCATTGTGGATGACCATTTGGGTACTTTTCAATGTGATATTCTGTGACTCTTCAAGGTACCAAGCTGCAGAACTCAGGCTTCTAATGCCTCTCATAGATGAAGACAGACTCCCACAAAATTGACAAATGGAAAAATAAGCATGTAAGAAGGTAAAAGAGAACATGGTTGCAGTGGTCAACCACCATCAAAGTGGCATGGAAGTTGAATTCTTGAACTGGGTTTAAGAACAATATGGGATTAGTATCTGAATAAAATTATATGACACGTTTGGTAACAGTTGTGCCACTGTTATCATCAAACATTGGTTTTCTAAAGTTTCATAAATAGTTGACCAGGCAATGACCCTGAACACTCCTTTCCAAATCCTCCCAGCTGCTACATGATTTTCTTAACCAGTGATGATTTCACTGTTGCAGAGGCTGCATATTAAGTAATTTTTGTGATTTTTTTAAACACAGATCAAAATTATTATAAAAATAAATTCTGTGACTCTTGGAGGTTCCATCATCTTACAAAGAGGAAGTTTAAAGTACTAAAATTCTAACTATGATTCAACTCTCCTCTCATATTTTGGTGTTTCTAGAAACAAAACACATCTTATAATCTTGTTAATATGCATAAAAATGTTTTACCTATTCTTTCCTCTCATCATAAATATAGTCATGGACTATAATCAGCACATGCCTTTATTGGAATATTTTCATTCTTTATCATTCAACTATCCTCTGAGTCCATCTGATGGACTTTTTGGGCAAAGTATTATGTGAAAATAATTTAGAAAAGCAATTCTGAACATTTCAGAATGTAGAAGATCAGCGATAGAGATATATTCGGAGTACAAATGTTCACATACTGGTGTTTCCAGCTGTTTCCATTTGCACACCAAGACACAGAGAACTTGAGTAGCAATTTTTTTTCAAAATTAAAACTTCTAAAGATCACGTTTTCTCTGGACTTGCAGACAATGTTAACAAGTTCAAGCTGATTATTTTGTTACCTAATAAATTTTCTAAAAGCACTGAGACAGAATATCCATAAGAAATGCATCACCATTACCTTTCCATATATTGAACTTTTCTCCAGGGATTCATTTACATACTGTCTTCCTGTTCATATGCCTGTCCAGTGAGTTCATTTTATTGTTCCATTTGTTAAAACAATTAAAACTGATGAAATCCACACAAAGGGCATTTCTGTGTCAGCAGAGCATAAACCAGTCCATTTTTGCAATTGAGTTCATGCAGAACCATCATGTATTGAAAAGTTCCCTGGTATGTTTCCTGATAGTCATGTACAAATTGTGTCAAAGACCCTGCAGAAACATTTAAAATGAAGAATTATATATATATATATATATATATATATATATATATATATATATATATATATGTGTGTGTTTGTATGTCCTAGGCTAAAGGTAAAGAAAGGCAGTGACTAAGACACCAAGCTACTAGGAAACTAGATGATGCCAAGAGGAGGACTAGTAGCTTCATATTTGCATAGTTTAGAGTTATTTCTAGAAATCTGCTTTCCTAAGTTGTGTCAAAACACCATAAAACCTGAACGTGGCAACCAAGGAAAGCATTATGTTAAAAAAAAAAAAAAAGGGTGTTTATCACGATGATGATGAGAAAGAAAAAAACATAAATATTATACTATTTATTGTACATGTTAAGATCCCAGCAAGAAAGATAAGGCACACTCAGCCTGGATAATTTAAGTAGCAATGAATACAGAGAGTATTTACAAAGATATGGGTGGATTTAAGAAAGCCAAAAGATTCACTAGGTAACCCAGGCTGACACAGCAGGGATCTAACTCTGCTCTGAGGTCTAAAAGAAGAGGAGAGCAGTTTGGGAACCTGGAGAAGGTACTGCATGGAATTGTGACCTTCAGTGGGTAGATCTCATCTTTGGGCAACAGAAGAAAAAAAGCTGAAGGAACGGACACCCGAGCGTCTCATTCAGATCTGCTATTGCCTCCCATTGGCAGAACCCTCTGGAAGCCAATAGCCAAGAGAGACCCACTCCTGGAACACAGAGCAGGTGCCCTGGAAGGTAAACTGAGGGTACCCTATTGTCTCTGAATCCTAGAGTATTCCTCAAGTGAGAGCAAGAGAGCCATCTTGGTGGTTTTTTACTATTCTGTGTCTTTAAAGATCTGTGTCCATCATGTGATTTAAGAAAATTTTAAGAAATAAGGAATTCTCCCTTAACTCTAATTGTGTTAAGTAAAGTTCTAGTTAGCCATAGTTTTGGAAACTTTGCCATACAATGGCAACTGAGTGAAATATTGAGTGTCCTGCTTTCCTGTGACCCTAAATAACCAGAATTGCCAAGTTCCCACTGAGAGCTGGGGAAGCAGAGCCTGGAGAGGGCGGGGAGAGTCAGTCAACTTAAGTGTTTTCTCAGACAGGATCTAATGGTAGTTTGGGGAGTTCTCATTTCTGTGTCATTAGGATGAGTCAACAACTATGTTCTTTACTGACTCATTGTGGTCAAAAAATGTGTTCAGATAGATCTGAATTTGTGAGAAGTCATGGAAGCATGTGTAGCACTATAGTTAATATGGACAGACTCAAAAGATTTTTAAAAATGTTGAATTGGCCCAAACCATATCCTCTAATACTCACAAATATTTTCTTGAAATTACTGACTGCTTTTAGTTTTCATGCATGTCATGGAACAACCTGGAATTTTTCTTCCTTTGTTAGTAAGCTTTTTTTAAAATTCTGCACATTGGCAGGTAGGAGTTCAAAATCAAACTGAATCTCTTAAGTTTCACATTTAATTAAGATTTGCTTATAGATACCTGCTTGATGCTACTTTCATGCTCTAAACTGCCAAGAAAAAATTAAAATGTCATAGTTCAATAACTTCAAGTAAAATGAAAACTTACAAAAGACAAAAGACATTTAAAAAATATTTTCCTTATTCTTTGCCAGAGCCCCCTCTCATATAACCTAGTTTTAAAAATCTGACATTTCTTGCAGCCTACGTGGGAAATAGTTTTCAAGTGACTACATAACAGGTACAAGTAAAATTGAAGTGGGCTTCCCTCCAAACTAACAGACTCTTACTAGAATTACTGACTTTGAGGCATGGAGTGAAAATGACATGTTGGGGTTCATATCTTTCCAGAATATTTTAAGGCACCCGTTTCCATAAGGCAACTTTACTAGACTAGATTGGGCCTTGCAAGTTCTCTATTCCAAAGGAAAATCTTTTTCATATGGTCCTAACTACCATATGCAATTCCATTTACTGAAATACAATCCACTGGCATCTTTTCAACAGCCTAGACAGACTTGTGCAGGGCTGATCCTGCAGCAGATCTGTCCACTTCATGACTGTCACTCTGGGGCTTGTGTGAGAACCCCAGGACTGCAGCCTCTGATAATTTTCTGGTTCACAAGCTCTTTCTGTCATTCCCTCCCTCAGTTGGGTAGCCCACAACAGAAACTCAAGCATCTATGCCTGGTGGCAAATGTATCTATTAGCATGTTTTGCTTCAATGGGGTGGACAGCCAGCTTGAGCGCTCAATGGAGGCTGTGTGTATGGTCATGGAAGCTTTCCAGCACTATGAGGAGAAGTTCGAAGTAATGGCATGATCTAAGGGTGATGAGAGGCATCCTTGACCACATCTGCCCAGGGTGAGCCCCAAGTTATGGCATGATGATGGATATGTGGATTGAGACTTCATCCAGAGCAGGCAGAAATCTCCATCCTCTTACCAGCTCATTTGCCAGAGCAGAGAAAGTGAGACATTTGTTTCATCTGTTCTAATCATATCATAATTTAAAGGATTGATTCCTTCTGAAGAAACTACACCATTGTGTGACATTAACCATAATGTTCAGAAAAAAAAACAGCCACTTAGAAGCACCAGAGTCTCTTGCCATGCAACACTCACACCCACCCACCATTGCCCCATCACCAGGCAGACAGCCTTCCAAGGTTTGAGCTCACTCTGAGGGCGAGCTGTTCTCAGCATCACTGTCCTTTTCCACATGGGCAGTGATTCTACAGAAATGAATGTCTCCCCAACTGACAATGAAGATGACCACCCTGGCAGAAAAGCAGCCTCCCATTTAAGCTATTTATATTTTGCTCTTGTTAGTTTGCTGCATACCCTCCATTTCAGAGGTCTGAGAGTGGAGAAGGGATTCCCCCACACTGCTGTTACTACCTGAAAGAAGCCTACTTGTCTGCTCTTAATCAACCACAGAGAGCACCTACTCCTCTGGCCCTTTCAGAGCAAATAGCCTTGTGTTACCATAGTTATCACATGCGGTGTAAATATGATCAAAATGTTCAGTGGAGAAAAATGATATATGTGTAGACATGTAAAGGACACAGAGCCCATTCATAGATACTGTAGATCTTATTCTGGGTCAAACATGTCCTGGGAAACAGGAAGTATTAGTTTTTGCACTGTTTAGCTTGACATCCCACCTACACCTTGGTTTGTTGCCCTGGGTCATGGTTCTGTATTGCCTCATACAACAAGAAACATGTGGGTGAAACCCATCACTTCATTTACTTTGGGCTTATTAAGTGTACTGCCCACTCAATCTCCCAGGGTCCTTTATATGAATGAATTTCTGCAAGAGAAAGTCAATTTAGGATTGACTTGTGGGGAAAGGGCAGCTTTTGACAGTGAATGCTGTGGGTTGCTAGGCTTTACACAAGAACAGGATACTAATACAAATATACAAGATCTTTTACCATGAGGAGTAGTTCAGTTTCCTTGAAGAATTGGAATGTGTGTTCCCTTGTGAGCAATGAAAACTATGGAACTGTTCACAATTCCCTCTTCATCCTTGTTGCCAGAAAGCTTGGAGCCAAAGTCAAAGATCAGCTATGACAGTTTTATTTTATCTTATGTCTTGAAGACTGGTATTTAGATTTTTCCTTCCCTTGACCCTTCCTTGCCTCAGATGTCAGTTTGTCTTGATTTTTTAAGTTTTTACTTTCTCATGTTTTGTGGGTCAAAGGAAATATTTTTAAATTATTTATTTTAAAAACATTTTAGATCCTTTCTAGTTTGTAGTAGAGTTTGATTTCCTAAATCAGCTGGACCACAGATGATCAGCGGATGGTTAAAATCCATCTTATTAACATAAATAGCTTTATCACACCTAGTGTTTTAAAACCTATGGATTTTAACTTGCCCCAACATCCCCACTATTTCCAGAACTCCTAACAGACATTCCCTACACATTGTCACATTGGAGACTTTGTATCATCTTCCTACCACCTCTACCACAGGTCAGAGATTTGAATGTCTCTGGTAAGCCTTATGCAGCCTCCTCAATAGCGGACAGGAAGGAGATGGATTGGAACTACTTATGTTTTGTGAGAGCTTTATGTAATTAAATGTTTGGGGGTTAAGTAAGGGGTACACATAGTATAAAATGTAAAAGGGACAAAAGGAGAAAGAATGAAGATTAAGTCTCTGTCTACCCCTCTCAGTTCCAAGCTCCCCTCTCTGATGGTAACCAATGTTAGTGAATTTTTGGTCTCTTCTCAGATATATTCAATGCATATATATCAAATGTTTATGTTCCATGCACTATGTTTTGTATCCTTATGCTGATCATATTCAATTAATTTAGCCTCTCTGTATTTTCATTTGTGAAAGAGATATAAGAACTAGGAATAACTAATGAAAAGATATAATTTACTCAGAAAATATATAATAAGTCATGAACTGTTGACAACATGAAGAACTCCTAATGAAAAATTTATATTCTTCAGACCAGCATGGCATCAAATGTATCATCTTTAGGAATGCAGCAGTGTGATCTGAAACTTCCCACTCCTAATTCCAGATGGTTCTTAATGTCTTGCTGCAGTTATCCTTCAGCAGTAAAGTTGTCTAGTATGTGTTTGCTTTGAAATTTTCTGAAGCCACTGGCCTGGTGTGGTAATCTAGAAGCTTCCCATCTCTTTTGGCATCTGCTCTTTTCTTGGCTTGGGCTCAGCTGCTGAACTGTAGCTCATTACTGTCCACTTCAGTGGCCTTCTTTGCAGTCTGCCTCCACTTTTTACTCCACAGTAACATGATGCAGGCCAAACCACAGGAACCCCTGAGCAAGAATTACTAAAGAGGAGCTGGGTCCAGTTGCACATGCCTGTAATCCCAGTGGCTCTGGGGCAGGAAGATCATAGGTTCAAAGCCAGCCTCAGTAATTTAGTGAGACTGTAAACAACCGAGTGAGACCCTGTCTCAGAATTTTTAAAAATTTTTAAAAAGGGAGAGTGTGATGGCTAGGGATGTAGTTCAGTGGTTAAGTGAACTTGGGTTCAATCCCTGGAACCAAAAAAATAAAGAATTACTGAGAACATGTTTCTAAGCCATTTGGAGTTTTACAAGCTTTTCATAATTGTTCTACAAATGGATTTTGGTTATTTCCAGGAATAGTGTTCATAGTGGGTCATTTAAGACAAGAGCAACATTATTTGCTTATAATCAGCATAATTTTTAATGTTCCTAGAACTTAAACACTACAGTGAAAGGTGGACTATTAATGCTTTTATGAACCATTTTATTTTAGTCAAGTTGTTTTTTGCCCTTTACCTTCATTTCCAATTGGTTCCTCATGATTTTCTCAAGCTGCTGGGGATGTTTGCACACTAATGTTACAGTAGATCTCTTTTTCAAAATTCTTCATGGTTTAATTTCTTTTTCTTCAAAGTATGCAATAACACCAAAAAGTCTGGGGACTAGTTCTCCATGGAATTCTCAAATAGTGATACCAGAACACAGATTTATTCAGTTATTAAGAAATTGGGAAGGAAAGAAAGAAAGGGGGTGGGGAGAGGGAGGGAGGAGGGAGGGAGCGAGAAGGAAGGAAGGGAGGAAGGAAGGAAGGGAGGAAGGAAGGAAGGGAGGAAAGAAACTGGGCTTTGAAAGAAAGAAAAAGGACCTCAAATTTATTGTTTCTATGAAGGAATGTAAACCATATTCTAAGGCAGTGGCTTACTAATAGTGTAACAAGGAACCCTTGAAGAAGGTCAGCACTTTTACCCCATTTCCTCCACCCCAGTTCAACTAAACCATTCCATTTATATTGATAGTGCATGATGTTTCATAAGTGTACTTCTGTGCATGTTTTATTTGGAGAAAGGATTACACTGCTAAAAAAAATTAAAGGCAAGAAGAATTAGAAAAACACTATTCAAGGACAAATGTTGGATTATAATTTCTGAGGGTTTTCTTTTTGGAAATGTGTCATAGATACTCAGTTCAGTTGGATGATTTACTCTGCCATTGGCAGGTGAAAACAAGGCATAGGTGATTCTAAAATTAAGAGGAGCCAGCTTTTCATTCCATCTCTTGGGTATATCATTGATATCATTAAATTTTTATAGAACCTTGGGGTAAGAATGACCTTGGAAATTATCTTCATCAACTACTCTTTTACAGATGAGAAAACTAAGATTCAAAGAGGTTAAGTGCTTTGCCCAAGATCACAGCTAGATTGTGAAAAGTCAGGGATTCTGATGATGCTACTTCAGGGCTCTTAGTTTTCTCCCTATTTCTTGCAGTCATTTTATTCCTGCCCAGTTGGTGTTTTTTACAAACTGCAATTCAGGAGCAAATGTACCATTTACATATCTCTTTTCTCGTACTCTCAGCATCCCACCAATTAAAGGAAGTAATAGACATAATTTTCTCAAAGTATCTGAATCAGATGGCTGGGTGAACTCCCAGAAGGTTATAGAAAGACATGACTCACAAACCAACACCTGCTAGGAAAATTCCTTCCATCAAAAACTTAGTTTAGTGTCTGTAATTATTCTTTTCCCAATACCTCAGGAATGTTTCACAGGTTTATAAATGGAGACTAGTCATCCCAGCAGATTCCAGCTCTGAATAAACTCTTTGTTTTAAATTTTTTTTAGTTGTCAATGGACATTTATTTTATTTATTTGTTTATATGTGGTGCTGAGAATCGAACCCAGTGCCTCACACATGCTAGGTAAGCACTCTACCACTGAGCTACAACCCTAGCCCCCCTGAATAAATTCTTATTGCTACACTGAGAATAGGACCAGAGAAGGGTGTACAGACTTTTCTGAATCCACACGAGTTAAGTATTCAGAATTGACTCAATTGTTCATACAGGAATACTAGCCAGGTCAACCATACAAAAAGTCTAAGTATAGATGTAAGGGTACTTGGGGGAATGATTATTTCTCTAGAGTAAAAACACTGGATTTAGAGTCAGAACACGTGAGTTCGGCTTCCAGACCTCTACCCGTTCTAAATCTATGACCTTAAAATTCTGTTAGTCCTATACCAAGCATCATTTTTTCCATTTGTGAAATGGGGTAACACCTACACCAAAGTTGTGAAAAGAATTAAATTGAAAAAAGATACATTACAATGTTTTATACACTGTGACAAACTATACCAATGTTGAGCACTATAGTCCCTAAATGTATTTCTATTCTTTCAATGACCCTGGGAATTAGTAAAACAGAGATTATCCCTATTTGTCAGAGAGGTTAAGTGTTTCACAAGCATATAAGATTAGACCTCATCCAACCCAGCATTACTTACAAGGTAGAAAAGAGGTCCTGTGAGGTTAATTGCTTATTAATGTCAGAGTCATGTCAAGAATTCTTGACCTGTCAGAATATTATTTTTTTTTCACTAACTTCTATTGCATGAAGAGAGGGTTAGCCAGTAAAACTATTAGATTCTTAACTAGCACCCTAAGATTCTGCTGGCACATCCCTTGACCTTGACCTCCTTGACCTTTTAAACCATATATTTGTCTCTAATTCCTTGCTGCCCCCAGTCAGTAGTGCCATTCTACAGTGGTATATTTGGATTTTAGAACACAGTTGCGATTTCATATGTATTCAGTCTTCAGAAACAGCTCCAGATGATTGTCTCATGTCTCCTCACAGTGTGGATGCATTTTAAAGATGTGATTATCCTTCCTCATAGTAATTTAAATTAACACCTTATTCATAAAACGCTAATAGCTCTTTGTTTTAAGCAAAGCTTTCTTTGCATTCTAAGTATTATAAACCATCCTTCTTATTTGAAGATAAACCTCAGCATCTTGATTTAAACTACATTTGTCTTCGTTTGCTGTACTTTTCTCTAAATGAATGAGATTTTCAAAAGCAAATCTAGCAAAGGAGCATTTAAACAAGTTTTTTAAATTAGAACTTTATAGTTATACTGGTAGCTGGGTTCATACCAACAAACTCACACAAGCATGAAATAAACAAGTTTTGAAAACACAGAAATATTAAAAGGGCCTCTCTAGTCAAAACTTTTGTGCTGCTGTGGTAATATTTACATTGAGTGTTAAATTTAAAACTCCATCAGGGGTACATTGAAAAGGGGAAGATCATGATCATTAAAATTATGAGATACTCAGAAAAGTTATGACCCAAACACTAATGGATAAGGACAGCGAGGCCTTTGTTTAGAGTCCTCGGGCTTCTCCAGGGAATGGCTTAAGACCCTGGTAAGACTGATGTCACCATGGTCATGGCAGGAACCATAAGGGACAGGATCAGGACTTAAAAAACACAAATGAATGAGTCTGTGTACATTTTCTTTGAATCCAGACAATTTTGAGGATTAGCAAATCACTATTTGTAAAATATGTTGGAATCCTTGGATAATAAATTCTACATAATTATGATTGAAAAGCATTATTTTTAATGGAAACTTGAAATTATCTACAGGAAAATTAGGGACTGTTTCACACTTAGATGTATTTTTGATTCCTTTGAAACTTTTTATTTACTTTGGGCACAAAATAATCCTCAAGCCCATTTTCAAGATGAGAACCAAAACCTAGAAACCACATTTTAAGCACCATCCTGTCCTTTAGATGTCTTCTCGACCCTTTGCTTTACTAACTAGGCACATACTAAGGCTGATCTTTCTGCAAACTATTTCCCTTACTATGAATAAAGGAGAGAACAGGAAAAGGGAAAGGAAGAAAGAAGGAAAGGAAGTAAAGGAGTCTGACACCCACCTATCTTATGTCATTACCTGAAAAAGTGCAGTATATTTTTTACCCCCCAAGCAAATAATTAAATGGTAAATGTCTGTATCAATCAATCCAATCAAATGATAGATCAATAGTTGCTATCAGATTTTAGTCATTCAATATCTCATTTTGAAAAAGAGCATCCAACAGCTTACTTGATCACTATAAAGTAATTAACTAGAAACTTTTTTCCTTGCAAGACCCAGTTATATTCACCCCGTGGAGAGATCACATGGTCAAACATTTATGTAATGTAGTCTCTCCATTGTCATCTGTTTTGTAAGAACTCCAATATCATTTGACAGGGAAGAAAAAGTCAAATTGATTCATAGACCTCTTTCCTCAGCCCAGCATAGGAAATCTGTTTCAAGGAACCTATCTTTCTCCTCCTATGTAAGACCCTGTTTAACACATCACTTCACCAGCCCATCAGAAAAGCAACCTGCCCAGCACCTACTCAGGAGAGCTTTCTAATTGGCTATCAACAGTTCTCATGTGACCATTGTCAATCAGACTTGTCAGGCTAGAACGTGTTTCCATGGGAGAATTGTGAAGGTTTTGTTCACATCTCTGCCCGTCCTAGCACTGGACACAAGGATGATCCTAGTTAGGCATTTGCTACAGTCATTTCCTATAGGGTATTCGTAGCCATATTTAGAGCTTTTAAAGATCTGAGCTTCCTGTATGGACCTGCAGTTCCGTCCCCCTCCTGGGGATAACTGCTAGGTCTTCATCTCTAGCCACATTTCTCCCCCAGTGCAAAATTTCAGTACATCTAAAGTGGAACTCAATTTACCTAGATAATCCCTACCTTCCGACTTCTCATTTTTACATAGTAACAATTTCAATAGAAATGGTGCTACTTTTCTTCATTTTAAATATGATAGTTTCAGTATTGTTGTAGATTACTTTTTGTCAACTAGCTCGGGCTAACCATCATTTATCACATAGTTGCTAGGGGGAGAAATACATTCCAATTTCCATACAATTTATTTGTAAAATAATGTAATCCACATACAAAAGAAAACTGCTTATTGCTCCAACTTGATCGCAAACTTTCTTATATTATTTGGGCAATAAACAAGCTACGTACTCTTGTAGATACTAAAAATGAAAAGATGAATGAGATATGAGCTTGTCTTCAAAGACCTCACAATTTTAAAAGGAATAGACATACCTAGAAATGATCGCATCTCCTCCTAGAGTACTGTTTTGCAGTAGGAGTTCAAAATACAGTTGTTGAATGATGATGGATTGGTGGATATCAGTGATTATTAAGCATTTTATCCCATAGGACTCCCCAAAATCTTTTGCCACAAACCCACACTCAGGATTCTCTTTGCAGACACCCCAGTTGCCTGTTTCTGAACTTCACATCAGCATCACAAAAATGCTGTGAGAGAGGTAGGAATATAGAGAGAGCAAACTCAACAGTTGGAGGGAATCCCTTACCCCAAATAGAGTTTACCTCAAACTTCAATCCAGATTATGTAAAAGAGCTGCACATGATTCACAGTGTCAGCCTTTTCTCAACAGACAGGACCTTCTCATGTACACAGAGATAGGGAATTAAAAAGTACTCCCAGAATTGAAAAACACATGTCATATACTGTTAAGTAGAAAAGTAGATCACAAGCTAAACAGTTTCCATTTTAATGAAAAATTATGTTAATGCAGATGTGTTTGTGTGCGAATGTGCAACCTCTCACACATTAAAAGGAAAAGTGTAGAAAACTTCTTCAAGAAAATATTATCAGAGATTATATTTGATGGGATTATGGGTAATTTGCACTTTCTTTGTTTATACTTTCTTGTAATTTCTACAATGCCACTTTTGCGAAGAGAAGGAAATTATATGTATTAGTTTTCTTTTGTTGGGAACAGATTACCACAAACATAGGAACTTACAATACCTATTCATTAAGTCATAGTTCTATAGATTTTAAGTCCTGCCAGGCTCAAGCCAGGGTGCTATTGGGCTGGGTTCTCACCTGGAGGCTCTGGGGAAAGAGGCTTGCAAACCCAATTCATTGGCACAATTCAGTTCCTCATGGTTGTAGGACAGGGGTTCCTGTTTCCCTGGTAGCTCTCAGCCATAGGTAACTCCCTCATGTCAAATCCCCCTCACACTTCAAATCTTTCTTCCCCTTCTACTACCAACTAGGAAAAAACAAAACATAAATGGGATGCAGTGGTAGGATGCTTGCCTGGCATGTATGAGACCCAACACTGCAATCAATCAATCAATCAATCGTTTGTGTGATTAGGTTAGACCCACCCTTATAATTGCCTTTTTTTTTAGATATTATAAATTTTTAAAAAAAATATTTTCTTCTTTTATCTGACTTAAAAGGCAAGTAATCTCCCTTCTGATTATCTCAAGGTGAGTTAACATCTGCCAAAACCATTTTTTTCACATAAGTTGACATTATCACAAGTAATATCCCATCATATTTAAAGATCTTGCCCTTGTTTACAGGGAGGTTATAAAGAGCAAGTACACTGGAGCCTGGATCTGGAGGGCCACCTTAGAATTCTGCTCATTTTTGTATGTCTGTTTGTGATTTTTAAAAATCTCCCCTGAAAGTTATGAATGGAATTCAGGGTAGCCCCTGAAATCCTCATCATACTTTTCACCTCATGCAGACAGCAGAGATCACAAAAGAAGGTGGACCCAAAATAAGAATCTAGAACCTGCCTGTCATTCAACTGTTGATAAACACACATCTGCCTCTCTGCATTTCTTTATGGCCAAATATCGAGCAACTTTTGACAATCTACTCCAAAGAGATGGAAATTCAGAGGCCCAATTATAGTTCTCTTTTAGACAGAGGTTTCTAACTCTCTAATTTTCTTGCACAGTATGACATCATTGGACACTCTGGATATGACCAAAATATTGACTTAGTTTCAATTAACAGAATCCCCAAGGATAGTAAGCAAAGACTAGAAATTGTAAAGTTAAATACATTGTTACCTCTATATTGTGAAAACTTCCATTCAATTAGGTAAAGAATAAAATGATTCATTAAAGAAGCAGTAAATATAGGAAAGAAAAAGACTTTCTGTTTCACAAACATTCAAGTTTTAAACAAACACCCATTAGACCTCAAGTCCTTTTCTCCACCATCCATATTTATATTTTGTTCTGTGAATCTTTTTAGAGTACTCAGTGTTGGATTGGAATTGTACATCTCAGTATTGCATTGGGATTCTGGAAACTGTAACTCCTCATGTATGCTGCATGTTCACTAGAAGGAAAAGAGTGATCCCTTTTAGAGTACTAACTTATGCTTTTCTTAGTATTTTCTAATAATAAATTCAATTTCACATAATTCAATCTGCAAGAGAAACATGCATGTCATGATTTTAAAATAGATTTCCTCTGTTGCTACTGATGTGAGTAGTGTTCTACTTCTATATAACTTGTTTATTGGAAATTCAATACATTCCTTATTTTTTCTCCTATTATTACATCCATCCTCCTGTGTGATACCAATTTTTATATGTTCTTACATTTTTTTCACTTTAAATGGAATCTTGAATTTTTAAAGTGTCAACTTACTTTTAAAAAATGACAATTTCAAGCATTTCCTTGTTTCTAACAATAGTTTAATGCAAATATCACTGTGTACTATTGTTACTCTGATGTGCAAGTTGAATAGAACTTGTTTAAAAACTTGTTCCTGACTTGTAATAATTAGTTTTTATGCATTCACACAGTCAATAGGAAAACCATCCTGTTTGTTCAAAGAAACTTATCACCCATGACTTTTGAGCTCTGACTCTTTCCTCCAGACAATGCATGTCCACTCTTAGTTCTGCGTGAGTGGGGACCACACATTAAGGGGACAGAACATGCCATCAAGGAAACCATCCAAGAAGAGACTGATGAGTACTTTGTCACAATCTTGAGTGATGCAAATCTGTCATGATATGGAATACAACCTAACCATGTTTCCCAAGTCCTTACAAGTTACCCTCAAGTATATGCTTTTACCAGTTTTTTCTTCTGATCTTTAGGTGATCAAGAAACCAGGTAAGTGTCATCTCAGGACACAGGAAAGGGCAGACATAGAGAGAATGAGTGTCTGACATGCTCAAGCAGACATGAAGGGAACTGGGGGATGTGGAGGAAAAACAAATCTAGAAATGCCACCCTCAAGCTTGCAGACTAGCTGAGGTGATGTCATGCTCCAGCTTATATTTAGAGAAACAATCATAATTTTAAATTAATCACTTTTCAGTCTGTTTAAACTAACAAAATAATAAGTAAATTGATTTGTCCACTAATAGGTTAATTTTTATACATTCAACACCTTATATCAAGGTCCTAAGCATAGTCTCATCAGTTTGTGTCCAATCATATTCAAAATAATGAATATGATAGTTTTCCTAGCAAAAGAGAAAATGTTTAGATTTGTGTCTATAAGTATTATACATAGACATACATATATTGAGAGAAAGATAGACATGTAGACATACGTATGTGTATCTCCATAGATATGTCTAATCAGTGATATAAATATATATATACGTATACATATACTTATGTATATACACGTGTATCTATGTGTGTGTGTGTTATTACTGGGAAGACAAGGCAGGTGAAACACATGGAGACACAAAGTCATGGGTGATAAGACACCATATATAGTTATACACTACACTAAATATACTGAATGCTCATTGAAGAAATTTATGGTCAAAGAATAAATACCATTGGGGATGATCTAACTTAAACATACTAATATTTATCTTTTTGAATGACAAATAGATATAGCTTATGGTTTTTCTCTACTTAAAATACTTACAAAAAAACCCCAAACAAACTGAAAATACAGGTAAAAGCAAATCTGCTACGAACAACAACAAAACAACAAACAAAAAAACTTCCTGAGCCCCAAAGAGCCTGCCTGTCTTGGCTATTCTTCCTCTAACCTGTCATGTCCTCTGTTACAGAGGCCTATAAACTAAGGAAGGTTTTAGCATCCTGCATGTTGACATCTCTATTTCCTTCTCCTTGCTACAGGATTACTGAGTAAGGTGAAGAACAGACTTAATGTTATATAATCACCATCACTTTATTACAACTGACTTTGCATTTTTCTCACTTTGGTGCATTAGCACTTTGCATCTTCTAGAACCTTCTTGTACTTGAATGCAAACCATGCTTTTTCTAGGCATATTTTCCTCAGCACAGCCCAGAATTAGGCAGAGAGCAAACACTAGTTGAGCTGAAATGGCTATTTTGTCTTTCTAGTGAACAGATCCTGTTTGAATACTTAAGAAAGCACAATAATACCCTTGTGGTTTCCTAGGGAAGTCGTCCAAATCCACTGGCAAAAGATATGTTGCAGAATTTGCTGGTCTGCCGGGCATGCCAAATGGATGATACTACACAGGATGGCTGACTTTTATGAAATGTCATTCCAAAACCAAACTTCATTGCCACAATGAAAAGAGGCGTTCTTTTGAATAAAACTGTGTCTTGTAGTTTTATTACCTTCAAAAATGTCTTTTTGTTCCAAGTAATAAGTTAGTTGTTTTTTTTTTTTTTTAAATTGCCATAAGCCTATATAACCTCAGTATTATCAACGCAGCAGCTGGATAAACCAGACTGCATTACATATTGTGTGAATGGAGCCAAAAAAGGAGAGGAGGGTGGAGAAAAAAATAGAACCACTCATGATTTGGCTAGACAAAGTTCTTGGAGTCCTTTTTTCTAAGGAAGAAAAAGCATTTAGACGTACAGTATGAGGACAGCACATTTGCTGAACCCAGGTGAGCTTATTCCACTTGGGTCCCTAGGGCTTTGTTCTACCAAGGGAATATAAAATGTCAAAAAATAACAGTCATGAAAGGGAGAATTTTTTTCCTCTCCACATTCACTGATTTTCTCACTGCAAAGACCTCCCTTATGGTTCACTGCTTTCCCTCTGTCTCTCCCTGTTGCTCTTCCAGGTCTTTCATTGCTCAATGACAGCCAATTAAATTGCAGGTAGTAGGCAAGGTAATAGAAAGTGAAAACTTCCTTTCCTAAGAACCCATTTGGATGTAGTGATTTGCCAGGGCAGGAGGTTAGAAGGGGAACCTCAATTTGCAATGGTAATTTTCTTTTCCTTTCCCTTCTGGCAGGCTCCAGAGAACTTTACCAGCAGGCAGATCTTTCATTGCCATGGATACCAAAGACATCCCTCAGATTTTACAACAGATCTTCACCTCCACCATGTTGTCCAGTGTTTAAGAAATGCCCTCCACTGCCATAATGACCCCAGGATTTAAAAAAAGAAATGAAAAAATAGTGTTCTGAAAAGAAGAAGACATCTATAAAACAAACACATGCAATGACTAGACAGTTCTTCCAGCACTGGCTCCATAATCAGGATTCAGAAATGCAGCCAGAAGCAGATTTGTGCGTTAAACTCTCCCACCACTGATGGGTTTAGACGTCCTCAGAGGATGCAAGTTGATTTTCGTTTTACATAAGGTCAGGGTTAAAGGAAATTGACGAGAAACCTGAGGGGTAAAGAATTCTTGCTCTTACCTTAACACACCATCTGTCACCTATAATAAGAGAAGCAACCCCATCACATTGAACCTCTGAGGCCATGTTCTGACATTGGGATCAAGTCAGTGCAAACCCCACCTAACATGCTGCTGTCTTAGAATTATTTTTATTTTCTCCCTATTCTGTATTGCCCAGCAAACAGCAGTTTTATAGTATATAACTCACTGAAAAGACCTTCCAACAGCAGTATTTTATAAAAGGTTGAATTTTCCCAATAATTCCATTTTCTTGGCCAAAGCCAAAAGAAATCATGAGATCCTTAGAGTGCTTGCTTTCCCAGGTGATGTTTAAAAGGCTCTTTGAATAATAAAGACCAAATGTCCCAGTCTCCCTGCCACTGCATGGAAGAATAAAGACATCTTGCATGAAATTTCCTGGTTCTTCTTGTACTTCTAGTGCTTCTCAAAAGTTTCACACCACTCTGTTTTGGTGTTCAAAGCATAGAGTTCAAAATATCAAATGCTTATAAGGAATTGTCTATTGAGAACATTCACATAAAAATTACCTAACACAAAATAAAAGGCATTATGTTTGAACCTAACAGTGATTGGACATTTCTTTAGCTGAGAGAAAAAGAAAGGGAAAGAGAGGAAGGGAAGATGGACGAAAGGAAGGAAGCTTTTTATTTATTTTTTTAAATCCAATCCTTTTTTCTTCAGAGTATAGCTTATTCCCACCCACTCTTGGGCTAAGCTTTCTCAGTAGACTTCCTGTCACATTTTAAAAACCAAATGCTTCAGCAGAAGTCACTTCCTCTCAACCATATACTAAAAGGCTCCTCTACACTATTGACAGCAAAGTCAGGTGTGCTTGGGGCACCACTGCATGTGTACTTTCTTATGTTCTGGAAAAAACTAGTCTTATTCAAATGTTACCTTATTCACCCATATACATCAAAATTGTACAGGTCCATAATTTCATTTTAGTTAATTATAGGCCAAAGAAAAGATAACACCCATTTATTCCACCACCCCATTCCTGCTAATCAACTCTTAAAGAAAGAAAATCAATCAGATTTCTAATATGGTATTATTACCCATTGAGTTTTGCATAATTTGTCTTGTTTTTCTGGCCAGATGCTTGCTCAGTATATTGAATCATCCAATTATGCAATTTCATTTCAATAAGTTCCTTTAAAAACATAATCTTTAATAATAACAAGTTCTTATTTGCTGATTATTTATTATATACCAGAAATACATTGAATGATTTCATTATTCTATTCAGTCTTCACAACTGTGCATGTAAGTTGGGTATTTTAAGATAGTGCACTATAGCCTAGGTTTGGTGGCACATACATGTAGTCCTAGTGACTCGGGAGGCTGAGGCAGAAGAATCTTGATTTCAAAGCCAGCCTCACTAACAGAGAGACACTAAGCAACTCAGTGAGACCCTATCTCTAAATAAAATACAAATATAGGGCTGGGGATGTGGCTCAGTGGTTGAGTGCCCCTGAGTTCAACCCCTGGTACCCCCCCAAAAAAGGATATTGCATTATAATTATACATAATAGTGGGGTTCATTTCGACATATTTGTAAATGCATGTAACATAGTTTTCTCCATGTCAATCCCCAGTACTTCCTCCCTCCCCTGATCCCCTTCCTTTTTTCTATTGGTCTTTCTTCTATTTATTTTTTATTGTTCTGTTATAATTATATATATATATATAAAATTAGAAAGAATTGTGATATAGTCATACATGCTCAGACTATAATTTGGTCAACTTAATTCCCCAGTTCTTTCCCTTTCCCTCCCCTCCTCTTCTCCACCTTGATCCCCCACTTAAGATGGGTATTTTTTACCTCATTATATAATAAAGAAAGTGAGGTTCAGAGAACTTAAGTTACTTTCCCTAGATTCTTGATTCTAGACTTTCAACTAACTATTCTTGGTACTACTAACATCCTAATTTCACAAATTAAGACACAGAGCTTTAGAGAGGCTCAACTCAAGAAAATCAGCCATGCTCAGAGGCAAGCAGGGACAGGGAGTGGACTAGTGCTCGTGGCCCCTCTCACCCCATTCCTTACGCTTCTGCTTACAGATCTACATGTATGTCACACTCCTACTACCTAATGCTCATTACTTCCAGTCTGATTTCTCTGCCTGTATCTTGTTCACCTTCATAGAGTCCTTTTCTTCTCCCTTGACCTCAAAAATTCTCTGCACATGTTCACACAATTCAGAGGTGTGGGGACCAGAACACGGGTCACTGCGGGGCAGACACTTCTCTCTGCTCCTTCCTTCCTGAGCACACAGTAAGCTGAGGAAGTGTCCATGTAATTGGCAACTTAACCACAAGGGACACCCCCTTGCTAGTGGGCTCCTGCCCTTTAAACCTTTGGAAGTTGAATCCAAGAGTGATTAAAGGAATAGGATTTTACCAAATCCTCCCCATGCATAACTACCTGAGTAAGCAAAAGTCATTCTTTTTAAACATGGAAAGAATGTTCCCAAGTAATTTAATTTCCCTTTCCCAATTAGCCAGACATCCTTTGCAATTGTTATTTAAAAAAAAAAAAAAAATAGAACTCCTGGTGTTTCTTAATTTGTGAAAAGGAAGAATGATGGGGGAAGGGAGAGGAAAGGAGAAGATGATTTATTTTTGATTCTTGCAATACCTAAGTAGTGTGTGCATTATTAAATGTACTTAATTATAGGCCACTCCAAGCTGTTCCCAGGCCCTTCTTAGGGCCAAGATGTTATAATAAATGCATTCTGTGCCTCAGGGGGGGTTTCATTGAAAGGCATCTAACCCCTGTCTCCTTAGTGAGCCCATGTAATGCTGAGAAGGTTCATTGTTAACCCCGAGCAGCCAGGATGAATGAATGCTGTGAATAGCTGCAGTATATGATGTGTATTTCCCCCTGGAATCCTTTGTGTGCCCCCAAAAAATGACCTCATCACAGATGGTGTGGCTTGAACAGAGCCACAAGACGTGGATCAGAGCGGGAGGACGTGAAGGGAACCCATCAGATGTTTAGAATGAATCATTTAATTCTTTGCACTAAATCCCCTCTTATGACTGTCAGAGGAGGTGAAATTCATCAATGCCAGCAAGATTTTTCTCTAACCAAACTCTAGGGCTTTGAAAGCTATTTAGAAATGGTTTTCCAAACACAGCATTTTCAGAATTCCTGAAGACCAGCTCTGGAAGCTTTAGCCTTCCCTGCACCTGGCCCCTTTCTGTGCCTCTCTGATTGGCCAAATTAAATTCCTCATTGAATACAGAAGAGAGATACAGGGACATCAGAAAGAGCAAGAATATATTCATTGCATTTCTATTTGTTTTCAAAGATCACAATTATAAGACACATTCCACAAATTCTAAGCCAATCTGTTCCTTTTTCTTGAATTGCATCTCAGGGGTAATCAAATGTTAGGAAATTTTACATAGCTTTTTTTTTTTTAATCTTATTAAGAATTATAAAGTTCACTTTAATTTTTTTATAGTTGATAACAATGGTTTTTAAAAATATTTAGATGACAAGCCCAATTTCTGGTCTGGGTTATATCATGAAGTCCTTAACTATTGCCTTTTCTTTGTCTTTTTTCTCATATTTGCTATAGCAAAAGTACTACAAATAATGGAAAGGAATTCTGATTTTTCCATCTTGTAATGAAGAGAATTTATGAACTCTAGGTGGAATTTGTCTATAGCAAGAAGTTCATAGACCCTGCTCAGCTATTAACTACCTGTGTAAACTTGAGCTGCTCACTTCTAAGTCTCCATTGAATTAAATCTATGAATTCCAGTGGTTGGAGAAAATGATCCCTAACTCTGAAGCCCTGTGTTCTGGTGTCTCATTCCTACAGGGAATTGACTTGGTCCTTTTGATGCCAGTGAAACTTTTGTCTTCAGAGCCCCACACACATTAGCAAATGGATTGCACAGAGGATTTGGCACCTACATCAACTGTCCCAATAAAATAACATTACTAGCTGAATATGAACTCTCAAAATTACATAAATATTGCCACAATTAAACAAGAGCTGAAAAAATAATTCACAAGATGTCTGACTGTTGTCTCATACTTTGCACTTTGCTGTCTTAAAATTACATATCTGCTGATCTGCTTGGTGAGAATCAAAAAGGATCAGGATCTGTGTGCTGAGAGCTGACCTTTATGCCACAGCTAAACAATGCATGATTGTGTGTGTGTGTGTGTGTGTGTGTGTGTGTGCACGTGCACACATTTTAATTATTAATCCTGTAAACAAAAATCTCCTCCAGAGGGGCAAAAAATGCTTGTCAAGCAAACATTTCGAGTTGAGAATGATTTGACACTCTTTTTTGAGACTGAAGCACTGTCTGGGGCTTTCACCTTCAAACAGGGATCGCTTCTGTTCTTGTACTGCTTGCACAGTGCCTTTGGAATGCCAGGATTGCGTAATTTTAAAATTGAGTTGTGCTTGTGGTATTTGGCCACTCAGAGCAAAGTATAACATTCTTTTTAAGTGGTTTGCATCCCAAGGGTGGCAAGAACGTCATGTTCTGCTATAAGAAATCTCATCGAGGGAACGTGTAAACAATAAGGAACATCAACCACCTTGCATCATCCTCCCTCCAACCCCCACAGGTACCAGAGACACCCTGAGTCTCCCCTCTTCTAGAAGGCTTCAGAGAAAGTACTTCAGAGCTGCCAGTTCTTTTGCTGAAGGGACAGAGCATGTCCATAAACCCAGACTCCAAAGAAGTAGGTGTGACCACAGAGGAGTTTCAGAATTTAAGGATTTATTAAAATTAAACACAATACAGAAGCATTCATAATGGTTGCTAGAGTTGGCCTCAAGTGGAAGGGAACAAGGAAAGCAGGTTTGTTTTTTATGCAGGTTGGAATATGCAAGGCAATAATGAGCCTGCCCAGAGTACTTCATGTTATTGGTCTCATGACATCAGAACCATACATGAAGGCTTACTGATTGAAGCTTGAACAAAAATATTTCCTCAGATTGGATATTAAAGTTAGACACTTCAAACACAATATATTTATATTAACAAATAGTGATGCTAATTTGCTGGGACTGACCACTTCCTCATTCCAACACTAATGTAATCTTCCATCATGGGAACTGCGGTAATAAAGTCTCAACAAAAGCATCTCCTTCTACAAAAGATTTTATGGACCATATGACAATAAGTCATGAAAATGCTGACCTAGTTAGGAGCACTTCTGCACAAGTCCCGTGGAAATCAGAACTGGCAGAAGCAGTCTGGTTGACCAGCCTTGACCTTGCTTTCTGGGGATGGTTTCCACCAAGCCTGAGGCATAAGGAGTCCAAGGACCTCTGCAGAAAGCCAGGATGTTCAGATTCTAGGAATTGATGCACAAAAAGTGAAAGGCAAATGATGAAGGGTCCCAGGGAAGGCAAGGGATTAGTTAATGGACACATGGGTTAGATAATAAAGTTGTTCATTTTGCAATTGACCAAGAAGGGATCTGTATTTGCAAAGTTTCCTTTAAAGCCCCAATACTTTTGTACCACTATTTCCAAGGCTGATGGAATATGCATGCACACATTGCAGGCTCAAGTACAAAGATCTGATATTAAATATGTAGTGCTAGAATTAAAGAATCTCTTCTTCTGTGACCTTTCATGAAGACTGGAAGAAATGGGCAAATGCTGCAGCAGCAGTGGAGGACTGGAGCAGTTCCACAAAACTGCCTGAAAGCAGATATTCAGTGGCTCATCTGGCTGAGATACAGCTCCACACAGCTGGCCTGGCTCCCTGCCCCTAACATCTGAAGTCTATCTTCACAGTGGCGTTTCTCTACAAGAGAGGCTTCTCTTTCATAATACAAATGGTCCTGTGAGGCTATCTATCATGCACATCTTGATTTGAATTCTTTCATTCACATGCTTTCCTCCTAACCCCAGCTGAGATGAATTGAAGGTTCTCAGGCAGAGGGACTAGGATTGGGTTGAGGAGGTAGAAGTGGGTGGGGTGACTTGCCACTTAACTGCATCACCCAAGCAGAGGTTCTGGGCCAGGGGCACAGCATACGAAGGCTTGAAACATGGGCACGTTGGGAGTGACATTCTTGCCCTGGCTGTGTATCACCTCCTGGTCCTCCGAGAGAACCCTCTTTAGGCTGTGTCCAGTTTGGATGGGCCATAACTGGCTTATCTTTGTCTCAGTTTTTTCCAACATGCAAGTTTCCACTTGTGTTTCACTCTCTGTTGTATGGAAACTCTCTGTCTTTCCGACATCCAGGTTACCCAGGCAGGGACTGCATATTAAAGAGGTGATATCTAACTTCAATGAAAGGTCTCATGCCAAGGGAAGGGCCTTTCAACACTGGACACCTGCCCTACAGCCCCTGGACCATGTCTTTGATGACATGAACAAACCAAGAGAAGACCTATTGCCTTGCCTTGTGGGTTATAGAAAGAGAATTTATACCACAGGGACCACACCCTTATTGCAAGTCAATTCCCCTTCCTTCCCTGCAGAAGCAAGGCCTGGGCTGTGCACTGTTGGACTGCACAACAAGCCATAGGAAGTTCTTGTGGAAGGGGCTTTGGAGTTCCCACACTCCATCTTGGTGAGAACTGAAGTGAGATCAGTATGAGCCTGTCAGACTCAAAATCAAAACACATTTTTCCTGGCCAGTGAGAGGATGGAGCATACCTCCATGGAGCCTCTCTTGAAATGTCTCTAATCCGGTCTTCAGGTAGAAGCATTTGTGTGACAATCTTTAAGCCCAGGAGCACTATTTGCTTGATACTAAAACCTTGAGAGCCTCTGAATGAATGTGGGCCCTTAAAAAAACAACCAACCAACCAAAAAAAAAAAAAAAAAACAAAAAACTCCTTTTTCCTATAAGATACTCTCCTTTATTCTCTTTGCATTTTTTTTAATCCTTGCCTAGCCAGCTACTTCATATTCATTACTGCCACCCCCAAAGTGCTTATAAAGACCCATGACATCAATTTTCCTCTTAAAACCACTTCAGCTCCTCCCCATGACAATGTAATTTGTTCCATCATTTGTACATTAAGTCAGACTGTCCCCACCCAGGTCTTCTGTGAGTAGAAACCACAAGGCCAGCACCCTAAAAATATTCCATAAGTCAGACTTGCCTAGAAATGAGCACAGAAGGAAGAGAGAAGGGATACTTAGGATGAAGAGATTCTCCCTAGTTTCTGTGGTCAGTTTCATCCCTGACAGGCCATGGACACCTGAGAAACCCCAAACCCAACTCCACATGGCATAGGATGTAGAGTCAACAGGATGAGGGTGGAGCCCTGGACCCACCCTAAGGGAATTAGACAAGTTTCCTGGTCTCTCTGAGCAAGAGGTTCCTCATCTCTAAGATGAAGACAATAATACCAAGTGTTGTTCATGTGAGGATTGAAATAAAGAAAGTACCTCATAAACCAAAAGCACTCTCCAGTTCAAGGGGTACTTGGAGTGTGTTGTTTTCTCCAACACATGTTTGTTGGGGTGGTTTTACTTGCATCTCAACCTAGGATGCTGTCAGTGCTGCCCCTGTCTGAAGGAGCATCCTTCTGGAAGACTTGCTTTTCCTCCTGGGAGCTGGTACAGGAAGGAGGAGCAGCCAACACCCAAAAATACCATGTGTGCCTGGCTAAGGGCTGTGATGACCTCACAGCCTCCTGGTTCCATGGAGTAAGAACTGGCTCTGCCCCACCCACCCAACACATCCCTACCCATGTTGCTTCTCATTTTTCCACTTCTCTTCTGGAAAGGATGAAGGCAATCTTCTGTGAGAGGCATGTACTCATGTGGAGAGGCAAGGGAAATTTGATTTAAGCCCACAGAGAGAAGTGGCCCCTTAAGAAATAAGGGTCTCTTTGACTAATTTTGTTTGGGATTTGGGACATCCTCATCAAATGTCTTAGAACTGGTGGAGAGCCCTGAACAGTCTTTTCCTCAGGAAGAATATTTGGGAATCAAGAAAAAAAAATAAAAGAGGAAAGCCACAGGAGGGGACATGGGTGCAGAGGCAGATCATGGGAGGTCACTCTACTCCCAATACTTTCTGTCCCTGCAGGACAATGCAGGGCCCACACTCTGCCTTCTGTACAGACATAGTTGTATCGTGAATTTGTTTCCCCATCAGCACTGTTTCTCAGGCTCTTGTGAGCTGTCCCTGCCAAAGTAAAATGGCATTTCTCAGGAGTGGGTTCAAGTAGTTAGCCCTGCAAATTCAGGTCCTTCTCAGGAGACTGTTAGCATTGGAACTGCCTTAAGAATAAAGACTATAGTAGAGTCCTTTGGGATGTCTTCTCCACCTGTACCTCTTGCTCAAACCCAGAGAGAATCCCTGACTCAGCTGGGAATTCAGGTTTCCTTCCTAAGAATTGGTCCTTCTACCCTTCTGGGAAGTGACCGAGGGGTACCATATTCTGGCACATGCAGGGACCACAACACAATAATAATAGCTAATTCTTACCTAGTACTTCTCATGTGCCATACACTTCCTAAGCACTTTATACAAACTCATTAAAGCCTCACAATTCCATGAGGCAAGTATTATTTTTATTTCAATTTATTTGAAAAGCAAAGAAACCCATTCTATTACCAAAAGAGAAGGAAATGCCAACTTGCTGATGGAAAGAGAGAGAAGCAAGCATGGCACTCCAGAAATGTAAGAACATGGTCGTGGTTCCTGACTTTCAATGTCTAATCATGGTTCCTTTTGGGTCTCAGATGTACCCCTTTCCTGGAGACTTGACATTTTCCCAGCATCTCTCTCACTTCAGCTAGCTTGAGATGTGTGGCAGTTGTGTATTGCTCCCTGTGTGTCCCCTGTACTTTCCTCCCCTTGCATTTGATGATGCTCATGGAACTAGATCTGGCAACTAGGCTCAGGCTGAGGTGATGTGCCAATGACAAACTGAGGCATGTGAGAGCCAATGTGCAGTCCTCCAGCTTCTCTTCTCAGAGAAGGTGGTGTAGCTCTAAGGCAGCAGGGCCTCCATGAGCCTGGGTTCCAGGTGTTGTGACCGAATGTGTTCCACCAAAATTCATGTGTTGGAATCTTAACCCCCATTGCAATGCTATTAGCAGGTGGAAACTTTGGGAAGTTATGAGGTCATTAGGTTGCCACCCTCATGAATGGAACTGGTACTTGTCTTAGTCCACTTTGTATTGCTATAACAGATACCACAGACTGGGAAATTTATAAAGAACAGGACTTCATTTGCTTATGGTTCTGGAGACTGGGAAGGCCAAGGTCAAGATGCTGGCATCTGGTGCAGGCTTTCTTATAGCATCAACTCACAGCAAAAGGCGGAAGAACCACAGAGCCTGTGTGCATGGAAGACAGTGAGAAGGAAGGGGATTAAACTCACCCTTTGTATCAGGACCCACTTCCAGCAATAACTGACATACTTCCATGGCTAACCTGCTCTCATAATAGCATTAATCATTTCACGAGGCAGAGCCTATCCTAATCACTTCTTGAAGGTCCCAATTCTATGAAATTCAACATGTGTTTTTGGAAGGAACACTCAAACCATAACAAGACCTGGCCCTTAAGTATCAGCTGGGAAGACAGGACTTATCACAAGGACAGCACAAAAGAAATAACTGACAGAGGTATTTGACACCAGCCTCCTGGTCAAGGGCAGTCATATAGTCATGGGTGTTCAGCACCCTGTCTCATAACTTTTTCCACATTTGCCTTCCCTATGGTGAGGTGAACAAAGGCAAGGGTCAAGTCTTGTTTGTCTTGATAAAGAAAAGTTAAATAAATTTTTGTTGAAGGATTACCTGTGGGATGAGACACTGTGTTCCAGGGTGGCAGAATTTTGCTGGTTTGAAAAACAGGTCAGATCCAGATGAACTGAGAGGATTCAGGGAATCCCAGAGAAGGTAGAGGTAATGGTGTTTTGAGCAAAAGCCTGAATTTGGAATGTTCCTAAAGGTGACTGAGCCAGCAGATCCGACAGAACTATTCTCCCTTCCTTGACTGCCACTGCCCAGGTATGAATTCTAAACAGACTTCTTCTCAGAGCTCCAAGATGGCCTTCCGGGCTGCCCAGCTGCTGACCCTGGCTCTGATTGGCCAGGGCTCAGGAGGAAGGCCTGCCCAGAGCCCATAGTAATGATAGGTCAACAGAGCAATCCACCTTACATGGAGCAACTTCATGATGTGGCTCTTTCACTTGCTTATTTTTTTCCTTCTTGAAAGTGAGCTGAGAACTGTCTTAACCAAGATTACCAGTTGGGTTGGTGATGAAAGGTCTGTGCTGTGCAAAAGGAGCCCTCAGGGAGGAGATTGCACATTTTCAAGTCCTTCTGTTGAAAATGGCTTGCTCACTGGCAAAACAGGAGATTAGGAAGGAGGATCAGAATTAGTTCAGCCTTGGTGAGGCTGCCTGGGATTCCTGGCTGGTTGTCGTGGCTGCCAAAGGTTTCCACCCTACACACAACCCAGTAAGATCCCAGTTTCATATATCCCTAGAAGACTTGGGAAAAATGATTTGATCCATATTCCCAAACCCAAGTAAAACTATCCTTCAGTAAGTCACTTTACAGTCACTTCACAACATGATTTGTGAAATGGAATGAGTGAGCACATGGATGGTGGATGGATGAATAAGCAAGTGGCTGGGCAGGTGGATGGATAGAAGAGAAAGCCCACCCTATTAAAAATACCCTGGAGGAAAGGAGATTCCCGGGACTCTTATTAATACCCACACTAATTATAGGGTAACAGAGGTGAGATCTCAGCTTTGGCTCAGGCAGGAATGCTGCCACAGGTGCTGGAGTGGCACCATAGGCCACCCAAGTCCATCCGCAGGAGAGATGAGGAGCAGCAGGAAAGGGTTTCACCCAAGACACACAAGCTTGACCCTAAATAAAATCTTAGAAGTGGCAGGGGCAAGGATGGTTGTGTAACACTGAACATAAACTTGTGTCCAGGTATCTCTGCCCAGAGGACACAGCAACAGTTTTCTATGGGTGCCCAAGGCAGTTCCAAAGAACCCATGCTGCCCAGCAAGGCACAGAGGCCTTAACAACAGATGCCAAGTATAGGAGTATTAAATTCAAATCATCACTGCTGACCTAACTGGTTTTCTGTCCTATGAAGTTTTTTTTCTTATTTTTTCTCTAATTTTTAATATTTTATGTTGAAAAATGCATAGTACACAATTCATTCTTTTAAAAGTGCACAATTTAGTGGTTTGGAATATGTCTTTTTTTAGTTCTTAAATTTATTTGAAACATTTACAGTAACATCTCACTGTTGAGTAGGGAAATATTTTGATGTTTTCACATGCAGGAGCTCACTTGAACTTCATAGCAACACTGTGAGGAAAGTTGGACAAGTAATAGAGTCACACCATAAAGGTTTTTGCCTCAAAGTCTTTTCCACACCACTACGTTTCCTCTTTTATGGGGTTAATGGACTTAAAAACAAATGACAAGCTCTTAAAACAAGTCAAAGCCCATAGGCTGGTAATTTTCCATAAGCAATGTGTAACTGAGTGGCCAGTTGGTGTGTGTATATGAATATATGTATATAAATATAGGTACACTTATGTATGCATACACATGCATACATACATATCCAATTTTTTCCTACATCATTTTCAAATAAGATAAAACTTGGGTTCATTTTAAACATATATTCCACCTTATTACAGTCCCTCTAAATTAAAGAAAAATGACTGTATGAATTTTTCTAAACTACAAGTCTTCCTTCCCATAACAATAATCTTTTAATTGTAAACAAATGGGATACATGTTGTTTCTCTGTTTGTACATGGAGTAAAGGCATACCATTTGTGTAATCATAAATTTACATAGGGTAATGTTGTTTGATTCATTCTGTTATTTTTTCCCCTTCCTCCCACTCCCCCAACCCTCTTTTCCCTCTGTACAGTCCTTCCTTCCTCCATTCTTGCCCCCCGCCCTAACCCTAACTCTAACCCTAACACTAACCCCTCCCACCCCCCATTATGTGTCATCATCCACTTATCAGCAAGATCATTCGTCCTTTGGTTTTTTGAGATTGGCTTATCTCACTTAGCATGATATTCTCCAATTTCATCCATTTGCCTGCAAATGTCATAATTTTATCATTCTTTATGGCTGAGTAATATCCCATTGTATATATATACCACAGTTTCTTTATCCATTCATCAATTGAAGGGCATCTAGGTTGGTTCCACAATCTGGCTATTGTGAATTGAGCAGCAATGAACATTGATGTGGCTATATCTCTGTAGTATGCTGATTTTAAGTCCTTTGGGTATAGGCCAAGGAGTGGGATAGCTGGGTCAAATGGTGGAATATGTCTTTTAAATTGCACAAATATCACCACTACCTAATTCCAAAATATTTTCACCAGCCCCCAGGAAAACCCCACATTCCCAAGTAGTCACTTTCCATTGCTCTTCTCCCCAGCCCTCAGCACCACTAAACTTTCTGTCTCTATGGATTTGCCTTTTCTAGACAACTCATATAAATGGTTCATAGAATACCAGACATTTTTTTTTCTTTTTTCTGTTATCATAATGTTTTCAAGTTTCTTTTATGAGCAAATAGTATTCAGTTGCATGAATATGTCATATTGTGTTTATTGCTTATGTGTTCATGGGCTGATGGGCTTTTGGGCTGGCTATATGAATGATTCTTCTGTGAACATTCATGTACAGATATTATTTGTGGACATGTTTCCAGTTCTCTCAGGTACATAACCAGGAGTGGAACTGATGCCTACATGTCTAATATGGTTAATTTTTTGAGGAACTATCCAAACTGTTTTCCAAAACAGCTGCATCATTTTACATTCCCACCAGCACTATAAGGGGCCAATTTCTTCACATCCTCCCCAGCACTTGTTCTCTGTCTTTGTGACTATAGTCATCCTGATGCAAGCAAAGCGATATCTCATTGTGATTCTAATCAGCATTTCCCTAATGACTAATGATAGTGAGCATCTTTTCAGGTTGGCCAGTTGTCTATATTCTTTGGAGAAATGTCTATTCAAATCCTTTTCCCATTTTAAATTGGTTATTTATTTATTGTTTAGTTGTAAGAATAGTTTACGAATTCTTGATGCTAGACTATTAACATATATATGATTTTTAAATACTTTCCTATTCTTTCTTTCTTTTTCTTTTTTCTTTCTTTTTTTTTTTTTTTTTTTTTTTTTTTTGTGACGTTGGGGATCGAGGCAAGCACTCTACCAACTGAGCTATCTCCCCAGTCCAATACTTTCCTATTCTGTAGATTATATTTTCACTTTCTGGATAGTGTTCTTTGAAGAATAAAAATTTTAATTTTGATAAGGTCTAATTTATCCATTTTTTCCTTGGTTGCTTGTGCTTTTAGCACCATATCTAAAAAATAATTGTCTAATCCAAGGTCATGAAGATTTATACTTATGTTTTCTTCTAAAGTTTTATGGTTTTAGCACTTACATTTATGTCTGATTCATCTTGAGCTAATTTTTGTATATGATGTGATACATGGGTCTAACTTCATAAATATCCAGTTTTCTCAGCACCAATTATTGAAGAGATTGCTCTTTCCTGATTGAATTATCTTGGTGACCTTGTCAAAAATTAATGGATCATAAAGGTATTTTTTTTCTAGACTCTCAATTCAATTCCCATGATCAATGTGTCTATCCCTATGCTACTAACATACTGTCCTTATTATAGTTGTATAGAAAGTTTTGAAAGTGGAAAGTATGAATCCTCCAACTTTGCTCTTTATTTTCAAGGTTATTTTGGTTGTCCTGGGTTCCTTGAATTCCCATATGAATTTTAGGATCAGTTCAGTAAGATTCTGCAAAATCTATTTCTTTAGATCTTCTTTAATCTCCCTCACCAACACTTCATAGTTTTCAATATATAAGACCTACCTACACTTCTTTTAAAAATTTACTTCTATGTGTTTTTTTTTGGTACTATTGTATATGGAATTATTTTCTTATTTCATTTTCAGATTGTTCATTGCTAATGTACAGAAATACAATTTATTTTTGTATATTGATCTTGTAACCTGTAACCTGGCTGAACGTGTCCATTATTTCTAATGGCGCAAGTCAGGGCACCATAAACTCAAGCTTCTTACTGAAATTCAGCCTCTTTTTTTCTCTCCTTGAATAAGTGCTCCCAAGATTGCTGAAAGTCTTTGTTTAATTTCTAGAGTTTTGAAAAAGTTGAATCTGACCATTTTTACCAGTGTTCTCATTGCTTTTAAGGAGGTGGAGGCTTGCGGGGGGGTCTTTATTCCACCATTTTTACTGAGGTCATCCCCCCTAAGGAAGTTGTATGCCTCCATTTCCTCAAGTGTAAAATGAATTTCTTATCTTCCTATAGTTCTTTTTTTTTTTTAAACAGCATGCCTTTCTTTTAATTGTTTTCATTTTTTTATGTGGTGCTAAGGATTGAACCCAGTGCCTCACACATGCTAGGCAAGTGTTCTGCCTCTGAGCTACAGCCCCAGCCACCCCCCACCCATAGTTTTTTAGAGATAATTAGTGAGATAATATGCTGAAGTCCCTAACATCAACTGGCACTTGCAGGTACTCAGGAAAGTATTTATCACCAGATAAAGAGGAAGGAAGTAGCCCTGAATGTGCTGTGGCTGCCTAACCATCTTCTCAAGTGCACAGTGGTACAGTCCTCAGGAGACTCAGCTCCTACCCAAGAGGTCTGAGCTAGCCCCAGCCTGGAGTGGCATTCAATCCTGAACACCAAACCCTCCTCTCATTCCTGTCTTCCTGTCCAAACTTCCTTTTCCCAAGTTATACTTCCTCAGTGCCCATCTGCTGTCAGAGTGATGTGTTAATTACTAATATGTCACCTTTCCAGGTAACTGAGGATCGGAATCCAGGCCCGCTCACAAGTCTGAGTGAGGTTCACAAAACCACAGCTATGTCAGGACAGACCACAGCCATGTCAGGACAGGCCACAGCCAGCTTAGGGGAGGCAGAAAACCTGTCTCTCTCAAACCACACCAGTTCTATCCACTTTACTTCAGGCCAGCCTTGGCCAGGTGGACTTTTGTGATTTCTAAATGGTTCCAAGAAGACTATGCCCAGAGGCTACCCAGCCTGTAGTTATCAACAGGAGAGAACAACTGAGTAGTGCAATAAACCTCACCACCTGTGCAGTGCCACGTCCTGGTTGCACAGGGCTTCCATGTATCATCTCTGCCTTGCTGCAGCCCTGAGGCTGAGTTAACAGGGCTCCCAAGTCCCCCTGTCCCAATGCTCCCCTCATGCCTCACACTCTACAGCCACAGCCCTGACCAACTCCCCATCTGCTCTCCCCTTTGCAGGAAATATCCTCCCACTCCATCCCCCATCTGCTCACCCTTAGTCCTTCCAGGCCTACCTCACTCCTGCAAGATTTTCCCATGAATCTTTTTTGCTTCTGCTTTTTCTCATAAATCTATTCACCTATCCAATAAATATTTGCTGAGCACCTGCTAGGTTTCATGCCCATCCCGGACATACAACAGTGAATTTCTTCTTATGGAACATAGATTCTAGTGGCAAGAACCAGTAAGTAAATAAGTAAATAAATAAAGTATGAATCAGGATAAATTCTGAGAATAAAAAAGAAAGGGTTAGGGTTGGGATGGGGAGTACTATTTTAAGTAAGGAACAGAAGGGAAAGAATAATTGAACAGAAGGAAGGAAGGAAGGAAGGAAGGAAGGAAGGAAGGAAGGAAGGAAGGAAGGAGTGCAAATATAGAGAAGTACATTCCAGACTGAGGAAACAGTAAGTGCAAAGGGCCTGAGATGGGAGCCTGTTTCACAAGCTTAGAGAACAGCAAGGAAGACAGTATGATGAGATTGGAGTAGAAGGAGGAGAGTGTCAGATAATGAGCCCAGAGAGACAGCAAATCCCAGCCTAAGTGAGGCCTTATAGATCTTGGTAAGAACTTGGGATTTTGCATAATGTAAGTTTGGAAGTCAATGGAGCATCTGAGTGGAAGAATGATATGCTCTGAATTGCATTTTGAACATATCAATGTATCACTCTGGCTACCAGATTGAGTGTGGAGAACCAGGGATTGAATCACATAAACCAGTTAGGAAGTCATCAATAATTCAGACATAAAATGGTAGCAAAGTGATGAGTGGCAGCCAAAGTCTGGTGATATTTCAAAGGTGGGGCCAACAGGATTTGCTAATGGATTAGATCAGGAATGTGAAAGAAAGACGGTAAAGGGAAAGAAAGATGATTGTAAGGCTTTGGATTTAAGTTGCCATTTATAGAGATTGGGATACTGGACAAGTAGAGTACAAGGGATGTGACTTGACCCCTACCTCTGCCTCCAAGGCCATCCTCCTCCCTCACTGCACATGGCCCCAGCTGTGGCATGACATTCCTTCAGCCCTGGTTTCCTGAGCTATCTGCAGACATCTGCAAGTTTTATCCTTGTGGACTGGAGTCATCTTGGGAATCTTCAACCAAGATCCTCTTTCCTCCAGTCACATTTCTGAATAGACTGGGAAGTAGGAGAGCTTGTTCAGGCCCCAGTGGTGACTGGAGGAAACACCCTGGAGACACCGCGAACAGACCTGAGCGAAGCATGGGTAGGTTCAATTAACAGGACTGGTGAGGGAGGAGGAAAGGGCAGCAGAGCATGAGTCCTCCTCCCTGTGCAGGACGTCAGAATCATAAGGAGACTTTTATCCAGGTCATGCTCCAAGCCAATTCATTGTGTGGAGGTGGGAGTCAGGATCCACAGTTTTAAATTTCCCAATAATCAGTTAAGGTTGAGAACCACTACTTTGGATAACCAATGCTTCTTCAGTGTCTCCTGGTGTTTGCTAATTCCAATTATGCTTAGCAAGAAGCTGGGCCCTGCAGGAAGACAGAACACCCTTACCCTTGCAAAGAAAGGGGCCATAAAGCATTCCTCTCCTGCTCAAAACTGAATTCAAACCAAATTCTCCAAGGAAACACTGTGAATGCACCTGGCCTCACTTTAAACTGCTCCACCTCTAGCCCTGTTTTGAATTCAAAGTATATTTCAAAGTTCTTTTTTTTTTTTTTTTTTTTTTTTTTAATGTAATCTGGTCAAGCTCTGCATATCCCAGCTCTGCACATGGATTCCCCATGGCAGATGGACTCGAGAATGTGTTCCAACTCCAAACACAGGAGACTGAGACCCAGGTCCTACTCCCCTTGCCAATGCCCAAGGGTAAGCCAGTGTACCACATCTGCCAGACAGACAGACAACCATTGCTCAGAAGCCCCTCCAGTCCTGCAGTGGCTGTGACTCCTCCTTGATCATCTACTCCCAGACACTTTTGTGGATAGAAACCAAATAACTTGATGAAGCTGAGATAAAAAGAGAGAAAAAAAATTTGCCCTTTGAAAACTGCTACATCTGTCCTTGTAGCAAGCCAAAGTACAGGCTGTTTGTAACTAAGGAAAGAGAATCCCAGAAGAGTCTGGGTACAGAGCGATGGCTGCTCAGTGATGGCACTCCTGTACGCCTATCTCCCAGCCCACCTGCCGTGACAGGCTGTGGGGGCCATGAAGTGGGTCCTTGGGGCGGGTGTGGCATTACTGTCAGGCCAGCCAGATGGAAACCACGACTCTGCCATGACTATCTCTGTGCTTGAGATGTAGTCGTTTAACCTCTCTGAGCTTCTGTTTCCCCACAGGTGTGCTGGTAGGTTAATTCCAGGCCGTGAGCAGATGCAGACACACATCAGGGTTCCATTATGCTCTTTCTCCCTCCTGGCTCCCCTTGCCAGCTCTTTGAACCCATCTTTGACAGATGTGGCTAAGGCTGAGCCTGCTCTCGCTCCCCGGAAGTGAAGACCTCCTTTCTTCAAGAGCAGAGAGAGAAAAGTGAAAGGACCAGCCCCTGGTGGAGGCCATGGCTCATACAGGAGGTGGAGAGAGATCCCTGGTGCTGCTTCAGAGCTGATGATAAGTCCCCAGAGGCATCTCGAGATGCTATCATCTCCCCCTTGCCTGTCCAAATCAGCAATGATGTGGGGAAGGAGCAAGGATGGCAGTTCTGAGATCTGCCACATCTGTAAGGTGTGATTGGGGCTCCCTCTCCCTTCTGTGGAGAGACCCTTTGGCAGACCCTGACTGGGGAAGAGAAAGGAGGGAAATTCGCTACTGCAGGGGCCTGTCTTTTAAATAGGGGCTGCAGAAGGTCTCCTAGGAATAGCAGTGGGGGCTTTTTCAGTGACCTGCACCTAACAAACCACACCAAACAAACACGTCTTGAATTGGTCGGTGTTTATTACCTCCCATGGTTCTGGGGTTGCTAAGGCTCAGCTGGGTGGTTCCTGGCTAGTCTCACTTGGGGTCTCTCATAGACTTGCAGACAGAAAATACCTAGGGCTGGAATCCCCTGGAGGCACTCCTGGAACCCAAGGACACTTGGTCTCTTCATGTCATCCCAAGTCCTCAACTTCCCATGTGGCCTTTCTACAGGGTCTCCATGTAGACTCGCTGACCAGGGAGCCAGGCCTCTTACATGGAGGCTCAAGGCTCCACAAAGTGCCAAAGCAGATGCCTTCTTGAGACCTAACAGGAAAGATACATAGAATAAACACCCACAGACCCAGGGCTCATGGCAAATCAGTTTTACCACCTCATCTTTCTTCCCTCATACCCACCCTCTTCCAGATTATTCTGAAACAAATCCCAGACATCATATCATTTCATCTGTAAATATCTCAGCATGTAGTTCCAGAAATAAGGACTCCTCTTTTTCAACTACAATACCATAGATCATAGGTTTTGAGAAATCTCATCTAAACTGAGTCCTGCCCAGGAATGCCTCTCACAGTAAGGCCCCTCTGTGGGATGTGGCAGAGATGAGAGAGCGTTGGGTTGGCCTTGTGGTGTTGGTTTCCAGTTTGGAACACTCAATAGATCATGGTGGGGCCAGAAGCCAGAGGAGAGTGAGAGAATCACAAACAGGCACCCAGGAAGAAGATTCTCAAACTGACTGGATTTGGAAAGCAGCCAATGGTGCTACTCTGGCACCAAGTGACCCTCCCCCACCCATCACTTCCCCCACCAGTGGGTGACCATAGAGCTGGGGACCACTGAAGGCAGAAAGGGTCTAATCATTCTCTGTTACCAGAGAATGGAGAGAACTGCACCGTGAGAACTGCAGCAGGGGTCCCAGGCTCGGCCTGCTTTAGCGCTGCCCACCATACCTCATTCAGAAGCAGAGTGGGGCCTTGACTTTTCCATTAATCTGAAACACGGGCCCCACCAGGCTGAACACATGTGAAGGGCCAAAGGCCGTTTCCCTTGTGTAGCATTTTGAAAATGACTTAGCTTGTGAATTCTCAAAAAACAATAATTGTGCCTTATGCCTCTTTGTATCTCTCACATAGTTTCTAGTCCAGGGTTTCTCAACCTCAGCACTATTGGACTTTAAACCAGACAGCTCTTTGTTGTGGGGGGCAATTCTGAACATTGCAGAATCCCCCGGATGCTCGTGGCAGCCTTTCTCCCCCATGCTGTAACAAGCAAAAATGTCTACAGACATTGCCAAATGTCTCCTGGGAAGCAAGACCACTGTTCCGTTGAGAGCCTCAAATCTATTCAATTTGTTCACTTGTATCTTTATTTATTCCTCTAATTTGTCTTCGGTCTCTTACAAAAGAAACAGTTACTTACTGTGTGAGACAAATTAGAAATGACGGAACAATTGGGAGGTTCTCTTTGTGAACCCCAAGTTTGTCTGTCTTCAGGGTATTGATAACATTTGCCAGCAGTTTCACAATCCAAACTGTTAAGATTTCAAATATGTCTTACAAACTGAAACCATAAGCAGCTCTGTAAAACTAAGCTATCAAAGCAAATAAGTGGGGCATATTAAGTGACAAGCCTTTGTGTCAAATATTGTGTTTTTGTTTTTCAATTTTTTATGTTTACAGTTATAAAAACAAGAGACCGTCTCTGGAATTGATGACAGGAATAAGTCCACATACCATGACGCTTTTCCTCTGGACTCTCTCTGAGAACTCAGGTCTCAATTTTCTAGGTCTTGTCCTTCCAATTACTTTCTTATTCCACACCCCACATTTTTTTTTTTTTTTCATTCTAAGAAAGGCAGAACATTTTCTAGGATGTCCATATCTCAGTGAAAGCTAAAGGTCTGTAGGATGCTTCACATCCAGATGAACATTGAGGTTCCTGGAGTTAAGGACCTTGCGTTCCCTTACTCCAGCTGATGACATCAGTTAATCATGATTTTGCTCTACTTTCCAACTGGAACTCTAAATGTCTTCTTTTATCCCACAGATGCTGGTGCCCAGGGAAGGCGCCCTGGTTAATGATCATCAGAAAGAAGGCAGGCTGCCCTGAGTTGCTATGGAAATGCTCACCATGGTACCCAGGCTCCTGGCAATTGGTGATGCTGAGGAGGCCACAGAGCCTGCTAAGGGTTAAGCCCCTCAGATCCCTGGCTACAGTGTAAGGGAACTTTACAAAGAAATTGCCACTTTAGAAAGCAGAGCGCAGAGCCATGAGGTAATGAACTGAGAGTAGGCTGGACTGATGAAGAAACAGGGCAAGAGAGAGGGGAGCTGTAACACAGCTCCACGTGAGCGGGAGGCCAGGTCAGCGAGACCTCTCTCAGTCTCTTGGCCATGCTGAGGTGGGGTTGGCAGGAAAGGCCTCCCAGCAGGCACCCTCAGCCTCTCTGCATGGAGCTTCAGTCCAGAAAGGAAAAAAGAAGACTCCTGTCAGAGACGGTCACAGCAGGCATCTCCTAAAGAGGATGGAAATTTTAACCTTTCCTCCTTCTTGGGCAACACAGTGAAAGGGACAGTTGTTCTGGAAGATGGGGACTCTGGGACCCACTCTGTGCTTTGGGGACATGATGTGCCCTTTACCACAGTGCCCCGGGGCAGGGGGTTGGAAAGCACTGACCCTTCCACATGGGGGAGGCCTTCAGGGCCCCAGGTTCCCAAAGAACTGACTGATCAGCAGCTAGAGGAAGACCCAGCTGAGCAGGAGGGATCCCTCTCCCACTGTGATAAACAAGGTCTGCCTTGGGAGGGGGTGCCCAGACTGTCCAGTATGGCCAGCTTGCTGGATCTTTCTCATTCCATCACTGCCGTGGGGGCCCAGGGGACTTGAACAGAAGCCCGTGTCTACTAACAGAGGGAACTTTGTTTCCTGGACTGGGCTGGGCTTTCCTCTCCCTTCATGGAGAGGCAGGACAAGTGAGGAGTGTTTATGTTATTGTTATTTCCAGCTTGGCACAAATGTAAATGTGAAAGTTCATACTGACAGAAAAGAAATGATGCTTTCTCTAAGGACTAGTCGTGGTCATCACTAACTGCTCAGACCTAAGAGGACAGCTCCCCTCAGAGGAGCTGAGGAGCTGGAAGCTGGGTGCGTCCAGTTTTCCATCCTCCAAGAATTGGGAGGTTCTGAACCTCAAACCTTGTGCACACAGAGGTGAGAAGTAGCAACCCCTCTGCTGAGGTGGCTTCCCCTTGCTTCTGAAGCACCTGGAGACATTTTTACAGAAGCACCTGGGCTTTCCTGCGGGACCTGATGCTCAAACCTGCACCTCTTGTCCATCCCTAGACCTGCACCATTGCAAGTGACTGACAACTGGTCCTCGTCCCTTCCCCACATGACGGGTCATTCTGGTTTTGGAGCTTTCCTTTCACAGCACTGAATTTAATCTTCATAAGCACAAATCCATCCATCCATCTATCCACCCATCCATCCATCTGTCCAACAATATGTATTGATGACCAGATTTAGGGTCAGAGAGGTGGATGATACAGATATGGAAGGAAGAGCTACTGGGGAAGACAAAAAATAAACACATGAAGAATGGATACCATGAAAATAACAACCATTAGTGATTAAGAATTGATGACATGCTGGTCATACATAAGCCCATTTAATCCTCTCAGTTTGGGGCAGGAAGTCTCACATCATTCTAATTCTACAGAGAAAGTTAAGTTACTTGGCCAAGCCCACAGACTTGGTAAATGGTAGAACTGAGGTGACAACCTCATAGATACCCAAAAGTCACTCCCCAGAGAGAACTCTAGGTTTTCAGAGACCCATGGGAGCAAGCCAGCTGCTGTGTGGTCAGGAGCTATGGGCAGAAGGGCACTGAATGTAGAAGGCCATTGTGGAGCTCCAGGAGCCCTTTTGAGGCCACAGCTGTTTGCAGAGACCTGGCCTGTTCTGCAGGATCAAAGCTGGTCCTGCCAAAGTTCAAGGCAGGCTCCGTGGCAGGTAATCTGCAACCCCAGTTTTCATCCTCCATTTCCCCATCACACTGGGGTCCTCTGGTCCTGTCCCACTGGGGAGGGTCCTGAGGGTAAGAGTCAGTGAGTCAGTGTCTCCTTGCCAGAAAGAACCAGCCTAACCTGATCTTTCAAGAAGCAACTCAGGCAGGATAGCCAATGTGTGGCCAGTCACTGCCCCAGGGCCAGCAAAAAAGCTTGGACAGCAAGACAAACAGCCTGCCCCTGGATCTTCCCACCACTGCGTAAAATTGATTGAGCCACTTGGTATCACTGATCAAATGAGGAAGGGAATCAAAGATGACACCAGGTTTCCAACCTGGAGGGTGGTGCACCCTGAACAGGTAGGGAGTGTGTGGTCAGAGGAGGTGACAGTTGGTGCTTAGGGCTGGAACTCTGTGCATGGGTGGCACTGCCCAGTTTGGAGAGTGAGTGGGTGTCAGAGGGGCAAACCAAGTATTAAACAGATGTTCCATTTGAACCCAAAGGAGAAGGTCATCATTTGACTTTGCTTGATAGACAAGTGAGGTTAGAAAAGAGTGATCCAACATCTCCACAAAACCAGCAACCTAAGGACAGAACCAAAAAAGAAAAAAATATACTCCAACATATCAAGCAAGGACAATAACTATTAAAAAAAAAAAAAAAAAAAAAAAAGGAAGTTTGAGGGGAAAAGAAAAGGGGCTGGGGGTTGCTGCTGCTCTCGCTAACTCACCTGGAGGACCATGAAGAACCACTTGGCCCAGTACCCTCTGGTGTGGCTCCTCCTCTGTCAAGATGAGGCATAGGTAGTAGTCTCAGTCCAGTGTTCTTTAGAAACTTTGAGGAGAACACGTTCCATGTCTCACATGTCCTGTGCTTAACAGACAAAACCAAGCTGTAAACCATGGCCTTCTCAGTCATGAAGCCCCTAGTGAGTCAGCCTCACAAACCACTGTAGGATCCCAGTGCTGGGAGGATGATCCCTTGGCAGCAGCAATTGCTTAGTGAGGAAAACCTGTGGAAAATAACCTCAGAATCTGGGCTCCTATTGAGCAAGAATCTCAGGAGTCATTCATGTAGCAAGGAAGTGGGTGGCAACCTGCCCCACACACCTGGGATATGAGGACACAATCAGGTTCACACTCCCCATTTGCAGGGCCTGGGCAAGGCTGCAGGTGGAGATTTCTGATCTTCAACCTTCCTCACCTTGACACCCCTGTTCTGTCCTTGCATGCTTCTATCCCATCCCCACCTCCTGAACTGCCATCCCTGGTTCTAGGGTGCATACACCAACAAGGGAAAGTCCCTCTCAGGAGGACTGACCCAGGAAAACCAAAACCCAGGAAAGAGGCCCAAGCAACTCTGGAGACAGGCTCAGGGATGGCTGGGCAGGGTATTTGAAGGCCCCCAAACCAGGAATGTGACATAGAAGGGCAGCCTGTTTCTAATGAGCGCATTTCCTTGCCCCTTCCCCGCCCCCACCACATCCTCTTCCCACAGGGCTGGGTTCAGTTAAAGGAGAGGCAAACTACCTTTCTCAAAAACAAGACCCCACACAAATGGTATGCCTTTACGCCATGTACAAACAGAGAAACAACATGTATCCCATTTGTTTACAATAAAAAAAATAAATAAATAAATAAATAAATAAATAAAAAGAGAGGGCCACCCATGCAGCTGGCCCATTATTTTAACATTTGGATTTTCATCTTATTAAAAAAAAAAAAAAAAACAAGACCCCAAGCAAGGGTCCTCATCACCTAACTTTAATGGCAATGCCATGTGTAGAGAGGGTCATTCATGGGGCGCGGGCCGATGTGTGTCTGGCTCGCTCTCTCTCTCTCTCTCTCTCTCTCTCTCTCTCTCTCTCTCTCTCTCTCTCTCTCACACACACACACACACACACACTATCTGCCACCCAGTTAGAAGCCAAGAGACAAGTTCTCATTCAATAGACCATTGCTTAGGCCAAAACTCTACTAGATCAGGATGGCTTTCTGTCCTTACTCAAGTGTTTCCTCTTAAGTATCTCTGGTGGAGAAGGAGGCTTGCTCATATTATCATCATTATTATATGACATCAAGATTGTGCCAAGAAAGATTCATATTCATGAGAGAATTCATTTATCAGCCAGATCGCTAACCATCATCACCTTCCCAGGATAAAGAGGGGAATCGGTTGTGCAGGGTAGAACACAACCTGTTCAAGAATGGGTCACTCAAAAAACCTGGCAATGTCTAGTTCCTGGTGTCTTGTCCTGGGACAATCTGGGCATATAGACTGGATCAGGGAGGTATGGCTCAGGACTGGTTAGTATGCATCTCAAAGGCACCCTCCAGTCTGATCCCTTGGCAATCGGCAATTGGCAATCGTTTAGAAATCAGCTAGCCATGTCCCTGACTGGCCCTCCTTGGCCTGCCCAACCTCTGGGCTCAGCTCTTTTGAGATCTACTTGAACACATCCCTAAGCATCCACAGAGGTAGATGTGGGTCTGTGTCACCCACAGCAGAGGTTCAAAGCTCATGTGACAAATGCACCAAAACAGGTGTGGTTTTCTTTGCAACATTGGAAATACTGCCACTGTGATTGGATGTATGAAAACACCCATGGCTAATTTCCTTCCTCATCACTCCACAACTTACCTTCTGCACATCATGTGTTAGTATTTATTGCTTTACCCTGACTGGGTCCCAGAGTCACTGGGGAGGCTGTGCACAGGAGGCCTGGTGTATATGGCTGGCTGTGTGTGCTCTTCCCCACAAGGTAGTGCTCAGGACTCTGTCTTACTTTAAAAAGAATGTTGTGTTACATTGTGACATATTACATTGTGTTACATTGTGACACGCCCATTTAAGGAAGAAAATTTTTGGAATTGCTTGAGGGATAAAGAACCAGCTAACCCCCAAAGGCAGACACTATATAGACAATGCAAAATAGAAATACAGCGTCATTGACTTCAAGGATCTTAGTGATTGGCTCCAAAAACAAGTGGGTTCGTTCTGGAAGTGGACAGCCCCTCAACCACCTCCAGGAGGCACAAGGTTTTAGCAAGAATAATGACCTTGGGTTGACCTTCTGAAATTATCACAGAACTAAGTGAGATTTGCAGGTTAATGTTCTGTCTCCCACTTGCTCTTTAGGTAAAAATGCTTATGCTTATGCTCTGGGATGCTGACTTTGGACAATGACAAAATATTTCAGCTGCTCTGTGGGGCAGGGTAAGATTGTTGCTCTTCTTCCACTTGACTCCAGCAAATCTTCAGAGAGTATAGCCAAGGCATCAAGATCACATGGCTCAAGGGCCACTGTATCTTATGCTTCTGGTCAAGAGTAGCAGGAGGAAACTTTTCCAGCAGGTCACTGCAGAGAGACCACACTGATGCCTCTGGCCTGTGGAACTTAAGAAAGAAAACCAGTCCACCCAGGTCAACATTTCTAGTGAAGTGACAAGCCAGAATTAAAGACAAGGGGAAAGCAGGGCCAGGTGGGGCAGCTTCCAGAGTCCATTCCCCTTTATTCCAGAGATTGTCACCAAAATCCAGATAGGCAGTCAAGCAGGATAGGGAGTGACAGAACTCTTGCGTAGCATGCACAAGGCCCTGGGTTCAATTCTCAGCACTGCAGGGAGAAAAGCAGGAAAAGAAGGGTTTGAACCAAGGATGAACTCTGAAGCACCGACCTGTGCTGAGCAGCAGGTTGAATGATAAGCAACCAGCCAGTCTTACTGACCATCCTGGGCCTTCCTCACAACCACACCTGTCCCCTGCCCTTGCAGTTTAAGGATGACATCCCCGGTGGAGAAGACTGGAAAACAAGGATTCTGTGGCAAACCTATCGTCCTGACTCTGGAGCAGATCACCTTTCACATCCCATAGCATGAGATCATTATCAGTAATAATGCAATGAATCATGCTGGCCAGCAAATTGCAGTCAGGATTGAACTCTGTGAAATAATAAATATTTTTGTGATATTAACACTGGATCATTTACATTCCAACTATTTTTCCAATTTGTTCTTTCACATTTAATGTTGTTCATAGTATCTGGTCACTTCATGCTAAAGATTTATAATGACCTATTCTCTAAAGGAAATCTTTTCCTTCCCTGATGTTGCAATAAGAGCATCCCCAAGTTCCAATCTGAGCAGGGATGGGGTCTGGGTGGATTTGAAATTTGAAGTGCTTTAAGAACGGCTGTATTTCCTTTTCTATGGATCATCTGTTCTTGTCCTTTGCTTTTTTTTTTTTTTTTTTTTTTCCTTTGATGGTTGGTCTTTTTATTGACTTGAGAGAGAACATTTTTATATTCAATAATTTAATTGCTCTTGCAAATATTTTCCTTAGTTCGTCATTTGTCTTTTAACTTTGTTTACAGTGGGTTTTTTTGTCTGATTGCTACACAGAATTTATTTGTATTTTGTTGAACTTCTTAATGTTTTCTACAGCTTCTGAGTTTTGTGTCATACTTAGAAAGGTTTCCTTACTCAGGTATTATTTAAGTTCCCTGGAATTTTAAGTTTCCCTGGTTTCATTCTATAAGGTTAAATCTTGGGTCCATCTAGAATTTGCTCACATAAGTGGGGAAGAGTACAAGTCTTTTGTCTGTCTTAGTCAGTTTGGGCTGCTATCACAAACACCCTAGATGGTGGCTTAAACAACAGACATTTATTTTTCACAGTTCTAGAGGCAGTAAGTCCACAATCAAGGTGCTTGCAGATCTGGTGCTTGGTGAGTGTCCTCTTTATGATCTGTAAGCAGAAGCCACCATGTTCTTATTAAATCCTTATATGGAAGAGAGTGGAGAGAGAGAAGGAGTGAGAGAGAGACAGAGAGAGCAAGCTCTCTCCCTTCTCTTCTTAATAAGAACATTAATCCCATTCATAAGCCTTCCCCCTCAAGACTTAATCACCTCCCAGAGGCCTCACCTCCTAACACCAACACATCAGGAGTTAGGATTTCAATGTGTGAACCTGGGATTCACACATTGAAGGGTTGAATTCAAGGGTCCATAGCACTTTCCCAGATGGCTACCCAGGACGTTATTTTTAATAGCCTAACTTCCTTCATTAATATGAAATGCTGTCATATATATTTAAATGTTTGTGTCTTTTTTCAGACTCTTCATTCTAATTCCATTAATGTGCTTCTTCATGCCCCATTATGACACTGTTTGATTACTATAATGCTAAAGATAATTTTCAATTATGGTAAAAGTATTCTGTGCATCTCCATCCCACTCGCTACCCCTATTATGTCTCTCTTTTTCAGAAAAGTCCAGGCTATTATTTCATGTCTGCTTTTCCATAGAACTATAGTTCAAAATCTTTTCTGTTAGTGTGTTTACTAAGATCGTGTTAAATTTATGGATGTGCTCATGGAGAATTACCATCTTTGTGATAATCGTAACTAGAAACAGAATATGTGTTTACATCTTTAACAAGCCTTCTTTTGTTTCTTCCAATAGCCAGTTATAATGGAAAAGCCTACTTACAACCATTAGAAGGTTTTCAGCAGGGGAAGGATGACTCAAGTATAGTTTTGTTTGTTTGGAAAGAGACAGAAGGAGACCAGGAAAGGGTATAACATGGTCCAGGCAAGAGATGACAATGGTTGGGTTTGCAGACCATGGGGAAGAAATGGAGAGAGGTGGGAAGGTTCGAGACACATTGCAGAGAACAGTTAACAGAACTCGCTTAGGAATTAGGAATGGGTCATGAGAGAGGGGAGGAATCCAGGAGGACCTCTAGGTTTCTGATTTGAGCAACTGGGTGGCAGGAATGACACTTTCCAGAATGAGAAAGACTTAGATGAGATGCGGGGTGAGTTTGGGGTGAGAAATTAAGAATTTTATTTTGGACAAGTTAAGTTTGAACCATCTCTGAGACACCTGAGAATGACAATAATTCAGTCTGAGTACCCAAAGAAGTACCAGGTGCCAGCCACTAGAAGCATACCAAGAACAACTAGATATACCAGTCAGTCAGGAGGCAGATGAGGAGACGTTGGGCTCTTCCTTACAGCACAGCACCGAGGTCTCAGGTCAGCCTGGAGGGAGTGCTGGAGTCAGACAAGCTTCCCTTTCCAACCACCGGGAAAATTACTGATGGATGCTAAATCTAGAGGTAAATTTTGGTAAGGAGCAGGATATTGCATGGTCTTCAAGTGTCTCCCCACAGATCATGTGTTAGTTACAAGAAAGAGAAGGGGCGGGGGAAGCAGTAATCATGCAGTAGAGAAATTAAACAGCTCATCAACAAGGTGATCATAACTAACAGTACCACTGAGGCACAGTGAATTTTGTGGGCCTCTGATGTGATACTCTGAGAAGGACAACCCAACTTTTGTTGTCTCTAGTAGACTGAAGATAGTCTGACCTTAATCAAGAAAAACCATCAGACAAATCTACAATAAACAAGTGCCTATTAAAGGAGGGGAAAGGAGGGGGGATAGTATTCTCCAAAAATGTAAACATCATAAATGACAAAGAAAAGCTGTGGAAATGCTGCAGACTAAAGGAAACCAAAGAGACATGACCATTAAATACAGTATCTGACCCTAATTGGTACTTATGCTGAAAAAAAAAAAAAAAGCCATATAAAACACATTTGAGTTTACTGACAATTGAAATATGAATGGTAGATTAAAGGCTTGCAGCAATGTCAAATTTACTGAGGTTGGTAACTGTTGTGGTTATATAAGAGAATACTCTTCACCTCTGAAAACACTGAATGTTTAGGAAGAAAAGCGACAATGTAACTTGCCCTCAAAACATTGGTAGGAGAACATAATATTACATACTCCAGGTATGTAATACACACCCACAGAAAAGGAGAGAGAAAGAAAACAAATAAAGCAAAATGTTAATAATGCATGAATCTAGGTAAAGGGTATACAGATATTTTTGTGCTATTTTTATTTTTGCAAAACTTTCTGTAAGTTTGACATTGTCTCTAAATAATTTTTTTTTTTTTAAATGCATTGAACCTACAAGTCTGGAGCTCCAAGGAGAGACCTAGACTGAAGACAGAAGTGCAGAGGTCATCTGAACACAGATGTCGTTACGGTCAGAAGAATGAATGAGCTCAGTAGCTCATTCAGTGAGAACGCTGGAGATGAAGAGAAGGGGACAGGATAGTGATGTTCAGGAATTAGGCAGAGGAAGTGGAGCCAGCCAAGAAGACAGAGCAGGAGCCACCAGAGAGGTGGAAGAAAACCAGAGGGGTGAGATGTCATGGAGACAAAGAAAGGATGATGTTTCAAGAAGTGGCTAACTCATGATAAATGCTGCTAAGATGCAGAGATAAAACTGGATTTAGCAAAGTGGAGATTGTGAGAGAGCTTAACAAGACCAATTTCAATGGAATCATAGTGAGAGAAGGAGTGGTTCTCAGAGTCAACATAAGGCAAAGAAGTATAAATATAAGTATTTTCAAGAAATGTGGCTGTGAAATAAGGAAAAGGAAACAGACCACTTTCTACATCACACCAACACTCTCCACTAGCTATTTTCCAGTGACTTCCTCAATTTTTAGTCTTCCAGCAGTCATGAATTTGTTACTGTTATTGTTTTATTATTTTCATTTTATTATTCTTAATGGCTTTTCTGTAATTTCTGTGGGATTCTGGGAAGAAGGAGAACCAAGCAAGTGTCCTTATTCCACCATCTTGAACCAGATATCTATGCTACTTAATCCACTATGTTATTAAATTCTCACTGCAATATTAGGCCAGGGGATAATGTGGCCTAGGCCACAGAGATGATCACTGATAGAATTCACACAGCCAAATGGGTTTGCTTTCAAAGCTCACACCCTTTCCACTCAACCATCCTAGACAGAATATGGCATGAAACATTCAAAGTAGGAATGAAGCAATAGAAACGTAAGGTTAAAAAAATCGATGCCTCACACATTTGACTGATTTTATTAACTTCAATTTTTTTCATCTATTTCCCTAACTTTTGTAAAGCTCCTCTTAACATTTCGTTTTGGTCCACCTGTGTTAAGAGGGAGCAATAAGAAGTGGAATTGTATTGTAGGAAGACCATGAAGCCAAACAGACCTGAGTTTAAGTCCCAGTCCCAGGAGGCTCTTGATACTCCAACTTAGAAAATAGAGTTAGGGCTATTGTAAACATTAGTATCAATGTGTGGAAAGCCCTTGACACTTGGAAGATATTCTTCAAATAAAAAAATTCCCCACAAAACATCTTCCCGGTTAACATCCCACCCACCTCCCACAGGATGCCTCTAGGTTTTTACCATCCAAACTTCAAGAAAAATAAATATTTCTCCCAGTAATGTTTTTTGCCAGAATTATCTAGGGTACATGAATATTTACAATTCTGAAACACAACACACTACATTTTAAACAAAACAACATGCCAATAAAGTCTTGAAAAGCATTGCAATTATAATTAATAGGACATCAAACTTTCATGCAGAGGTTTTTGTAAAGCTTGCCAAATGAGGTGAACATTCTGATGTTGCTGGCACCGAAAGGTGTTACAGTGTCACTTCCTACGAGGCTACCATTAACAACCACATTGATTATTGTTGTTTTAATCTGTTTAAAGCATTTTACATCCTTATATAGTAGTTAATAATTATATAGAGAAGAGATGTTTTATCATTTTAATTTTTTAAATTTTTTATTTTTTTAAACTTTATTTTTTTAAATTTATTTTAGTTGTAGATTGACACGATACTGTTATTTTATTTATTTATTTTTATGCAGTGCTGAGGATCGAACCCAATGCCTCATGTGCACTAGGCAAACACACCACCACTAAGCCACAACCTCAGCCCCTTAAACTTTGTTTTATTCATTTATTTATTTTATGTGATGCTGAGAATTGAACTCAGTGCCTCACACATGGTAGGCAAGCACTCTACCACTGAGCCACAACCCCAGCCCCTTATCATTTTTATTACATTTAGGAAATTGATTACTGAGTGTGTACATTAGAGTTTTTTTATTTAGAATAACAGGATCATTATTTTAACAAGAACATTATGTTAACAGAACCATTAGAGGCTAACCTACAGCATGGTGACTATAGTGAATACTGTATTGTTCACATGAGATTTGCTTTAAGCAAATTCTTTAAGAATAGATCTTCAGTGTCTTCAACACACACACATATACACATACACATAGTTACTGAGTGAGGTGGTGATGGATGTTAACTAATATGATTATAGCAGCCATTTCACAATGCATACATATATATGAATTATCATATTATATACATTTAATAGATACATTTTTATTTTATATATTCAATTGTATCTACTGAATATATTTAATTATACCTCAATAAATCTGGAAATTATTAAATAGCGAGATTTGTTTCCTGGTGAGCATTTTTACAGAGAAGTTCTGATATTCAGGAACACATGAATGACTGTACGTGTAAAATATCTGAGAGAGAATTGGGATCTTGTCCCCCACCCCAGAGGAATCAAGGCATCAAACAGGGGTCCTGTCCAAGAAGAATCAGTCAAGTGCCCTATAGTCAGTTCATATAACCTTATGCTTTGTAGGGGACAAGTGTCATCTGTTTGGTCACCAAAGACCTGTTACTCTTTCTGTGCCGTGCTCCCCCTCATGCACACACCTGTGAGGCCTACCTTCCACCATAGAATGTAAGAGTGCTAGACTCTGGCTTCTCCAGACCCCTTGATGGGGAGGGACTGTGGACTGGCCTCTGTCCCTTAGAAACAAAAGCAGGTCTCCCTGCACAGCATGACAATTCTGACAAAAGGCAATCATAGTCATGGTGGCACTAACCCAGTTTCTAGAGAGGCTCTATTTCCAGCCAGTGCTCCATACCCAATGTTGGGGTGTCACAGTGGGCCCTGCAGCAGAGAAAATGTGTTCTATGGCAGGAGTTGGATTGCTCCACCTGGCTATGCCATTTCCAAACGTGGTGTCCCACAGTATTTAGGACCCTGTGAGCTGCCCAACAGTTTGTTAATAAAGCCTCCTCTACCTCATTAGCCAGAGTCAGGTGCTTTTGCTTTCAACTGACCGATAAAAGAATCTTGCATTTCTTGGCTAAAGAGGAGATTCCTTTATGTCTCCATATGCTACATTCTGCCTCTTGCAAGTATATAAATATTCAATGTCCTTGGCCAATGGCCATTGTGGACAGAATGGTCTCCCAGTGGTCATACTTTGAACCCTGATACCTGATATTCCCAGCAATCCTTTTTAGGTCCCTAGAATTCGGCCACCTCTCCAGTTATCGTGACTGATACATCCACTGCAGATACATTCCCTACTCCTCACTTGATCTTGGCTCTGTGAGAGTCCAGCTTCCCTTTAACATGGCCCCTTTCTCCAGGGATTCCTTGAAGTATGTGGTTTTTTTAGCTTTTTGCTGCGGAGTGTGGCAAAGGAGATAAAGAAAGGAATATGACATTGAAAGTTTCCTGAAGTTTCTAGAAGGCTTGTCTAGTGTTCATACTTCTTTGCTGTTTTCTGCCTGCAATCAGATGAATTATCATTGTCCTGGGCTGACACTAGATGAATCAGACCCTACAGGTTTAGGGAATCATCAGCAGTCTTCCCAGCCACCCTTAGCATAGACACCAACACAACTGACAGACAAGCCCTGAGTTGATTTCTAAGTATGACATTGGCAAATGTTCAAATCATGTTTTAGGACTACCTCCTCAGTTCCCCAGGTCTCTAGATTGCATGTCTTTTCCTTCATACTAAATGTATCTGAAAATCCTGATACCTTCCTAGAGCCCAAACCCCCCCACACATGCACCTACATGTGTGGTCCAGTGAAGAGACTTTCTGGCTTCCAATGTTGGAAGCAGCGAGTGCTAGACAACAAGAGACTGAGCTGGACATGTTCCCGGGAGCAAAAAGCTCTCAGCTCCCTGTTCTCATCTTCTCCAAGAAGCTCTTTTGTCACATGCCTCTCCCATTAGGTGCTATAAGTTCCTCTGAGGAGGAGAGGACCCAGCTGCAAAGAAATGAGGACTAGCAAGGACACAAGGGACTTCCAAAGTGGTAGATGGCTCACAGGAAACCAGAGATGTGCCCAGTCATGGCTGCTGGCACCAGCTTTGATAATGTGTCCGCATCAGCTGCTGATGTCATCATGCATTTGGCTTAGTCATTAATGGAGAGAGGTTCCCATGTGTCTCCCTTCCATTCTCCCTCTTTCAGTCATTAAATGAAAAGTTCTTTAAAAGTGTACGGTTCTCTATGGATTCACCAAGGCAAAGAGTGAGACATTATGATCACTGAAATTAAGACCAACAGATGGAGGTCGTAGCCTTGCCTTCTAAAAGTGGCTTATTCTCCAAACAAGATTTGTGTTGCTGTGTTCCTCATCTCCTGGGTCACAGATCTGCCTCTCCTGGTGCTGGTGGGCCTTGGACATCCTTCCATCCCTGGGGCAGCCTTAAAGGAGGCTGCAAGAGGGGAGGCATAGGAATGAGAGCAAGGCAGAGTCACCACGAGTCCTCAGAGGACAGAACAACACAGACTTGCCTGGGTATGGGAGATGGATGCCCAAAGTCAACCTAGCCCACCTTCCACCATATCCTGCTCTGGGTTGGGAGTGATAATGGGAATCTCTGAATGTTTGGGCCTCATTGTGTCTGACTCCAGAAATTTCTTTTCCATGTCCTTTTCCCAACCACAAGCTGACATTTGGAAGTCTTTGGGGTTTAGAGACTGGTCCCAATCCCTCATTTCACAGTCAGGGTGACCCTATTTCACACCTAATGCAAAGAAGGCAGAAAATCAAGCAGAGATATGTTCCACCATATAGAGAATACACTTGGGATTTGTATATGAGACTCTGTGGTCCAGCCAAAAGCCCAGCATGTGACAGGAAGGAAGAAAGTGGCTGACCCTGCAATTCTGAGTTCTCCCTGGCACAAAACTAGCCAAGTATCCAGAATGGATGAGAAACAGATCTGTGGCCTGTTGGTCTTGGAACCCAACTCCAATGCTCAACCTCCCTGAGAGATGCCCAAGCACCTTGATCTACTCAGAGTTGCCGGGCTCTGACGTCGATGAGGGTCCTCAAAAGCAGAGTTGTAAGTGAAGGCTGAATCCCATTTAAACCATCTGGTAGACCTCTGTAGACAACATCTTTTTCAGCTTCCCTTCTACTGAAAAAACACAAGGCCCTTATTTCTTTCCACTTTGAAGTGGCTAGAGTTCATTCTGCATCCAAAATCCTCATCTTTCTCTAACCCTTAAGCTCCCCTCTCCCACAGGGAACAGAGCCTCCATAGCTGGCTGGTGGAAAATGCTAGGTAGGCTGTGTCAGGCCGGGGTCCTTGCAGATTGTGCCCTGAAGGGACACCATGAAAAACATCAGTCTGTGCCAGGCCAGGAAGGGGACACACAGATCACATTGGGTGAGGGAGATGTTAGGCTAAATAAGGCCCTACAGAAGAACTCCATACCCTAAACCCTCAAGCCTGCAACTCTGTTGCTTACATGGTAAAAGGCACTCTGCAGACGGACTGAGTTAGATTTTGAGAGAAGAGGATTATATTGAACTATCAGGTGGACCCAAAGCAATCACAAGGGTCCTTATATAAGAGGACAAAGGAATACAGGGGCCTCTAGAACTGTAAAAGTCAAGGAACCAGATTATCCAGAAGCCTCCAGAAGGAATGTGGCCCTGCCAACACCTCGCTTTTTAGACTTCTGACCTCCAAAATAATAAGAGGGTGTGTTTTGGTTTCAGCCATTAAGTTTTTGGTAAGTTGTTGCAGTAGTAACAAGAAACTACTACAGAAATCTTGGGTGAGGACTCACAGGACCGGGAGGGAGAACTGGGAGTGTCCCCATGGGGAGCAGTCCCATAGTCACATATCTTCTAGCACTGGGTGACTTAGTGACCTCAAGTAATGGAAAAAACCTAGTCAGTTGTCTTGTATACAAGAAGCCCAAATGCAGGTTGCTTCACACTTAGTTGACAGGTGACTCAGTGATGTCACTGGGGATTTGGTTCTTCACATCATCCCCTTGAACTAGTCTCACTGCTGTCACAAGATGACTGCCAAAGTTCCAGATGTCACATCCAGGTACCCATTGCTCAGGCTCGGGAAAGAAGTCATTTCCTCTTTTTTTTTTTTTTTTTTCCCCCCTCTCTCTCTCTCTCTCTTTCTTTCTTTCTTACCAGGGATTGAACCCAGGGTGCTTAACCACTGAGCAACATCCCCAACCCTTTTTGTATTTTATTTAGAGAAAGACTCTCACTGATTTGCTTAGGACCTCACTTTGCTGAGGCTGGCTTTGAACTCATGATCTTCCTGCCTCAGTCTCCTGAGCTGTTGGGATTACAGGCGTCCACCACTGCACGCAGCTCTCTTGGGTTTCTTGTTGAGAATGAGAAAAACTTTTTCAGAACACTCTTTCTTCTTCCTCTGTTCACATACCAGGCCAGAGGATCTCTCCTCCCATCTACCTCACAGGCCACAATTATTCCACATGTCCATGCTAAAACCAATAACTGGAAAGCAAAATGGTAGCACTTTGAGGGGTTTAGATGAACAAGAACCTGCCCCCAGAAGTCAACTTCCCTGAAGCATTTGGGCTTTGGGCAGAGGGTAGAGACCAGAACTAAATCAGATTGTTTTAGCAAAAAAAAAAAAAAAGAGATAAATCCATGTTGAGTAGGCATCCCAAAGTGTCTGCCCACAGGTGCATGGCTGGGCTTCCCAGAGACCCAGAATGTCTCTCCCTTGTGCATCCCATAGCTCTGGAGCTGAGGTAGCCCACCCTTCGTGTAAGGAGGGAGTTGGTTGGCTTGTTTCAGTCACCATGAAGCATGCCTCTGAGTGGCAGTTCCACCGAGCCACCTTGATGCCTGAGCTCTCCCTCACCCGGCCCATCACCTGGATCCACAGTATGGAGCCTGATGGAGTCATCAGGGTCTCAGGGCAGGGCTCCATTCCCCCACTTCTGCAACCCACAGTCAAGATGGGGAACAGTTGGGGCCACTTTCCTCAGAAAGCAGCTCTAAGTATGGCAGCCCCCTTGGGCTTCATGGATTTCTCATTGACCCATCCCATTATTCCCCCAGGGCAGGTGGTCTGCCCTCTCAGCCCACAGCCTCAGCTTCCTCAGCTTTGGGTAGTGGGTGATCGTCCAGAGGCCCCTTTGACTGACCACGCTGGGAGCATCTCCCTGCAGTCACTGCGGGTCTCATGAGGGCATCACAGAGTCTGTTCCCTGTTCCCAGGACTCCTGCACCCCCGTCACTGCCCCCTTGCCTCAGTCTGCTGTCCCATCCATGAGGTGAGAGAGGAGGAGGTAATACAGGAAAACAAACTGGGAGTGAGAGGGATAAGGAAGGAAGATGACCCAAATGTAATACATCTTGACTGGATCCAGGAAGAGCTCTGGGTGGAAGAACTAGTGCAATCTCAGTCAAGTCTGACACAATTACTGTCATCTCAGGGTTAACTTCTGAGCTTTGACAAATGGCTCTGATTATGTTAATAGGCTAACTTTAGGAGAAGTTGGGTGAAGGGTATATGGGAATTCTCTTTTCTCTCTTTGCAATGTTCCTATAAATCTACAATTATTCCAAGATAATTTTTAAAAGAGAAAGAAAAGAAAATCATTTCAGACCCTGCCTGCTAGGGTCCCAATCTGCTCCCTAATCACCATCTGGAGCTGGAGACACTTAAGAACCCTCTGCCCTGGCCCCAATCTAACAAGAGGAAGAAGGACTCTAAAGAGATTCATAACCAAGGGGTTTCAGGTACATGCAGTTCCTGGGGATGTTAATAAATATTCAGAAAAGGGGGGAAATTGAGAATGAGAAGCAGTGGGGTTTGGTTTCTTAATGGCAGAAGCTTTCAAAACCACCAATAGAAACAATGTTTTGTAACTGTCCAACCAGGGGCTAAATCAGGTTGTGTTTTCCCAAAACCTTTTAATTGAGTACTTTTCTTACCAAGTTGTTTTGCAGAACTAGTTCCACACACTCCATGGGGTCCTTGATCCCTGGCCTTATCCTCAGATCCTCTGCATCAGCTTCTACTGATGTATAATAATAATTCTTCTGACCACAGAATCTTCCAGCCTCAAGCCAGGCCCGGCAGCTCAGTTGAAAGCTGGATCTTCATCATGCTGTATTAACAACCTGGCTGGAGCCCCAGCCTCCATTATTCTAATTATTGCCTCATTTAAGTCACAAGCCTTATCATGTTTGACAGGCAAGGAAACTGAGACCCAGAGAGATTTTAATCCTTTGCCCAAGATCACCCAGCTATCTGCAAGTGAGGCTATGCCATAGCCACCACTCTCCACTCTCCAAACCTTCTCACCTGCTTCCTGAGGAAGTCCTCCCAACACACTTCCCCACCTGGGCATCCGTAGTCATCACCTGATCACCACCATCACCCTTCTGCTGGCCAGAAAATGCACCGGCCAGGACCCACGGTAACTTAATGGTTTTGCTGACTGCTGCCACTGCAGCCTTTGTCCCTCCTCTTCCCACACTTGTGGCCAGATCTGTTCTACCCCAAGGGTCCTGGCTATTCCTGGCTGGGCACATCACTCTCTGCAGTTAAACTGTCCTCTTCCCATGATGGGCATGAGCAAAGGTAGCTCAGGAGGAAGAAGGGAAGAGGAAGAGGCTGAATGAGAGTGGAGGAACAGAAAGAAGGTCCCTGTATGGGCCCAGGGCAGAGTGAAAAGTAGTGAACCCTGTGCCCATTCAGCATCCAGGCCTCAGTGCACTGACCCCTCACCTAGTTGCCAGGGACTGTCACAGGCACAGAGGTGTTCATTACGCTCAGCCGGCCAGCCTTCCTTATTTCCCACTCTCCTTCAGGTGGCCCAGCTGTTAACCATGAGTTATGTCAGAACCTTGTCCTGCAGATTTTCAGGCTCCTAGGGCTCTCAGGTGGGGCCCCACGGTGACATTATACAATTCAGTGGGCCAAGGTGAGAGCCAGTGGCACTGATCCCATAAAACTCCCAAAGAGCTTTTATGCTCCAGTGTTTATTTTTGAAAAGGAAGGTCCGGCGCAAAAGCATTGACCTTTCTCTGATATTTACTCTGACTTGCATCAGAATTGTGGTATTTTCCCTTTCTGTTCTCAGCATGTCCCGGAAGGATAAACACTTCAATAAAAGCAGTAGCTTTAGGATGATCAGCAGAAGAAAGTTTCAAATGTTATGTCTTTGTTCCTGAGGGATCTCTTTTCAAGTATAAGTAGTAACACATTTAATGTTAAAATAAATGCATAAGGAATAGCCCAACTAAAAGCCTAACGTCACTGGACAAATGGAGAAATAATTGTGAAAAGCACTCTTTATTTTATTTTTGAGAAAGAATCTCACTAAGTTGCTTAGGGCCTTGCTAAGTTGCTGAGGCTGGCCTCAAATTTGTGATCCTCCTGCCTCAGCCTCCCCAGTTACTGGGACTATAGGCTTGTACCTCTGCATCTGGCTACTTTTTTATATTTTAAACATTAAGTTCTAGGACTGCCACAACTTTCTGGTGGCTCCTCTGTCTCTAGAAATAAAAACTGCTTGGAGGAATTCAGTGTGACTGATCTGACAGCACCTGTGGAGCCGAGGGAAGTGTCCTCAAGGTGCAAATGTTTTGAATGACAGGTGTTTAGGTTCCTGCCAACCTCACCACAGTGGCTCATCATGCAGTCACTCATTCTCTGACCTCCTTTCCTCCTCGTTCTGTCACATCCTCCCATTTGACTTTTTTTTTCATAGCACATGTTACTCCCTGAAATCATTTCTTATCTCTTTGATTATTTTCTTATGTTTCTCCACTCGAACATCAGTCCTTTGAGAGCAGGACTTTATTGGTCTTACTCACGTACAGCTGAAACTCCAGAGCCCAGAACAACACTCTGTGTCATTCAGCCTGAGTAGAGTGTCAGGCTGCAGCATGATAAATTAATATTAAACAGGTGAACACCACCATCACCTTCCATCGCATCACGCAGAGGCGGATAGCACCAGGTAACTTGAGTGCCAATCCTGGCCCTGCTGCTGACTGCACGTTAGGCGAGTTGCTTAACCCTTTTGTTCCTCGGTTTCTTTGTGTCATCATGGAGTGTAATGATGGACTCCCCTGCCCGCCCCCCGCCCATCGATGTGAAGCACTCAGGATGGATTCTAGCACATTGACAATCAATAAGCTTTACTTATTTATTCAGGGCCAAGCCCCAGGCCAACCCACGCTCACCACTGCCATTACTGGTCTGGTCTCGTCTCATCTGCAGTGCCGTTTGATGATGCCCGTCAGCCTCCCGGGTAGCTGGGATTACAGGTGTGAGCCACCATGCCTGGCTATATTCTTGAGAAATATAAAAACATGATAAATTTTTTTAAGTTGGGAATATAGTTCAGTTGGTAGAGTGGTTGCCTAGTATGCACAAAGCCCTGAGTTCAATCCCCAGCACCACCAAAAAAAAAAAAAAAAAATTCTTTTTAAATAAAACTGACAAATATGAATGGATCTGGAGACTATTGTGCTAAGTGAAATAAGCCAACTACAAAAAAACAAAGGTTGAATGTTCTCTGATATGTAGATGCTAACACACAACAAGGCGGGGAGGGGAAGCATAGAAGTTCATTGGATTAGACAAAGGAGAATGAAGGGAAGGGAGAGGAAAGATGGTAGCACAGATCTGACTTAAATTTCCTGAGTTCATATATGACTACACAACCAGTGTTTAAGTCCACATCATGCACAACCACAAGAACAGGACCCTAATTAGAATAAGTTCATCTCCACGTATGTATAATATGTCAAAATACATTCTACTGTCATGTATATCTAAAAAGAACAAATCAAAAATATATTGATAAAAAACTGATAAAACACTGAAATAAAATAGAAAAGCAGCAAAATGCTAATAGTTGATAATGGAACTACAAATTAAGCTTTCTTACTACCTCTACCTTTCTATTTTTTCTGAAGTTTCTGCTATATGTAGTAGTACACTCTTTTAAGCTAATTGTTAAATTACAATTGTCACACAATCACCTGCACATATTTATGTTTATTTGATAAGCCTTAATTCCAAAGTATACCAGTGAAATCATCCTCATTCTCAAGGTAAATGTTTTAGTCAGTTATTTTTTTTTTACTTCTGTGATTAAAGGCTCTGACCAGAACAATTTTAGAAGGAAAGGTTTATTTGAGGGCTCACAGTTTCAGAGGTCCTACTCCATGGAAGGCTGAGGTGAAGCTGAACATCATGGCAGAAGAGTGTGGCAGAGGGAAGCAGCTCACATCATCAGGAAACAGAGAGAGAGAGAGAGTCTCCACCCTCCAGATACAAAATATATACCCCAAAGCCACACCTCAGTTCCCACCTCCTCCAGCCACACCCTACCACTTCATTTACCACTCACTTAATCCCTATCAGGGGATTAAATCACTGATCAGCTTAAGACTCTTACAACCCAATCATTTCTCCTCTGAACCTTCTTGTATTGTCTCACACATGAGCTTTTGGGGGACACTTCATATCCAAACCATAACAGTAAAGAATTTATCTCCTTTCCTAATGCAAAAATTAACTCAAAAGAGATCAAAGATCCAAATGTAAGGGTTAAAACTATGAAGCTCTCAGAAAAAAAAAAAATCCACATATGTGTGCAAGTATTCATGATCTTGGATTAGGTGCAGATGAAAAAAGTTCAAAGGGTCAATTCTTTCCTAGAGGCAGAAGCCCGAGCCGCATGCTGTTAGATTCCTTCTGAGGGGGACAGGCAAGCTTTCCATTATCATTGCAGGGACCAGCATTCATCTGAAACACAAAAAGATCGTTCATTATGGCATTAGAATATCCTATATGCAGTTTGATAATCCTCCTTTTTCCCAAATCCACTTGCAAAACAGATCTGAACTTTCAACAAGGGCCCTGAAGCCCACTACATGCAAGGGGGCTCAGAGATGCAGCAGAGTAATGATTTGCATTCTGACACTGTACTGTATAACTCATCAAAGTCAGGAGTTCCACCTACCCCTGTATAACATGATCAAGAGAGTATGCCTTTGGAGTTGGACAGATCTGGATGGAAACCCATCATCCACCTCTTACTTACCATGTGGTTTTAGGCAAATTGCTTAACCCCTCTGTTTCTTCCTAAGTAAAAAGGGAGTGATGATAGTAGATACCTCTTAGAACTATTGTGTGGATATTGTGACATAACGTATGAAAGTGCTTATTATACTGCCTGCCACATGGTAAAAGCTCAATAAAGTATAACCATAGTAAATTTATGGAGAAACTATAAAACTAGTTAGAAGAACTCTGAGAAGCAGGAACCTGAACCACAAATATCATGTCTACAGAAACAATTAAAAGACTGATCCCACTTTGGAGGTATAAGGAACATATTTAGGCCAGTTTAGAATCAACCACTTTTGAATGCTGAGGCATTATAATGAAGATTGTTGTGATCTGTGCAAAAATATGCAAAAATGCAGGTGTCGATAGCCAGTGACTTAATTGTGAAACCCAGCTCACCAAAGGATAAGCCAGGAACACCTGCTGGTATCTGTTAGAAGTGCCACAGGGCATAAAGCTGCCCTTTCCTTCTGCATTGCCTGGTGAAATGACTTAAACCCTTTTGTGTGACTGGTGAAGATTCTAGTTGCCATCACAACTCCACTTTCAAAATAAATTGTGCTTCCTTTAGGTAAATTCAATATGTTTTCAATACATTTCCAGGCATCCTTGATGTGATAAGGCTGTGTTGAGGGTTTATGCTATGCCAGATGTTTTAGATGGAAAGGCAGAAAGGAAGAAAATAAGCATGTTTTGGATTTCTGGTATAATAAATGACCTATGGTTATTTATAACCCCCTATCCTACTTTATTTAAGGAGAGTAGATCCAGGGAATGTGTTCTGAGGATTAGGGAGTAAAATGGGAAATACTGGTGCTGCATATAAGAAAAATGAGTGAGATCTAGAAGAGAGGACCCCAAACTGGGGAGAAGGCGGGAGGACTCCCTGAAGAGGCAAGAGGCAGAAGTGAACAGAGTGCCAGGGAAGCGGGGGAGTAGGGAAAAAAGAGCAGAGCCTGAAAAAGCTGCTGTAAAGAGAAAGAGTGGACCAAGAGTAGAGCCCATGAAAGTAAGAACTGGGAAGCTCTGTTCTTCTAGGTGAGATGTAATTGCCTCCTGTGTCTTCTCATGAAACCTTCATCATTTTTCCATGCTCAGGAATCTGAGTGTATCCAAAGCAGAGAGTTGGGCTTCGAAAGAAAAACAGATGGCCCAGGGTGACAGGTTATGCATTCGCTTACTGAGGTTTCTGCTAGACAGTGTTTGAAAAAACTCCAGAATAGGAAATGTGCTCTGCCTGATAACAGACAAGATATAGTATGTGTTTGGGTGGGAAGACTTGGGAAGTGATGAGAGAGGATTATTAATGTGGCGTGCAGATAACCCATCCCTCCCCACTAACTAACCATCCTTATTTCTTCTCAGTGGTCAATTCTGCTGAGCATACTTTGGGAACACTTTTGAAGAGTAGAAAATTTTCAGGATTGACTTAGAGGACCCTTAACAAAAGGTACTAAGCAGGAAGCAAATGGAAGGAAACATGAAATTGTTTCTGGAAAATATGGGGTATATTTGACTATAACTGATGGGAAAATCCTTTAACTTTCAATTTTATTAGGAAAACACTAACTGCTTTAATAAATGAACCTAACATTTTAGTGGCCTCAGACAACAGAAGTTCATTTTTTACTTCTGTCTGCCTTACTATGGTGCACTTAGTGAGTATATGGTATTCTTCCACATGGTGACTCAGGCCCCAGGCTCCTTCTATCTTGTGGACCTGGCATCCCAAATGGCCTCAAAGCCCCCTACACCCAAACTGCAGAGGAAAAAGCAGAAAGAAAATCTACCCACTTCTTTTGTTGTTGTTGTTGTTTGTGTAGAGTGTATTTTGATAATACATATATGGGGTACAACCCATTACAATTTTGACCCCATTCTTTTGGTTGAACCTGATGTGGAGTTACACTGGTCATGTATTCATATATAAGCATGGGAAAGTTATGTCTGATTCATTCTACTATCTTTCCTAGCTCCAAGCCTCCTCCCTTCCTTTATTCCCCTTTGTCTAATCCAATGAATATCTATACTTCCCCTCCCTACCCTCTCTTGTCATGGGTTAGCATCCACATATCAGAGAGAACATTCGACCTTTGGTTTTTTGGGGATTGGTTTATTTTGCCTAGAATGATATCCTCAATTTCCATCCATTTACTATAAATGCTGTAATTTCATTTTTCTTTATAGCTGACTAACATTACATTGTGTATATATGCCATGTTTTCTTAATCCATTCATCCATTGAAGGGCACCAAGATTTGTTCCATAGCTTGATTATTATGAATTAAGCTGCTATAAACATTGATGTGTCTGCACGACTGTAATTTGCTTATTTTAAGTCCTTTGGGTATGAGCTGAGGAGTAGGATAACTGAGTCAAATGGTGGTTCCATTCTAAGCTTTCTAAGGAATCTCCATACAACTTTCCAGAGTGGTTGCACTTCCATCAGCAGTCCCATCAGCAACGTGTGAGTGAACATTTTTCCCTACATCCTCAACAATATTTATTGTTGCTTGTATTCTTGATAATTGCCATTCTGACTAGAGTGAGATGGAATCTCGGTGTCATTTTAATTTGCATTTCTCTAATTGCTAGAGATGTTGAACATTTTTTCATATATTTTTTGACCATTTGTGTTTCTTCTTCTGTGAAGTGCCTAGTCAGTTCCTTTTCCCATTTGTTGATTGGGTTACTTGTTTATATTAAATAAGGATAGAATTTTAAAGACTACATGAGAAAAGTGACAGATAACATTTAGAGGGAAACCAATCCAGATCTCAGCTGACTTCTCAACCTAGACCCTCAAAGCTAGGAGATCTTGGAATAATATATCCCAAGCTCTGAAAGAAAACAGATGCCAGGCAAGAATATTATAACCAGCAAAATTAAACTTCAGAATTGAAGATGAAGTGAAAACTTTCCATGATAAACAGAAGTTTAAAGAATTCACAAATAGAAAGCCTGCACTACAAAACATACTCAGTAAAATACTTCGTGAAGAAGAAATGAAAAATAAAAGTGAAAACCAGCAAAGGGAGGAACTACACTAGAAGAATAATCAATCAAATTAAAAACCAGAAATAAATCAAAATGACAGGGAATAAAAATCATTTGTCAATAATAATACTGAATGTAAATAGCCTAAACTCATCAATAAAAAGATATAGACTGGAGAACTGGATTATAAAACAAGATCCAACAATATGCTCTCTCCAAGAGACTCACCTCATGAGCAAAGACATCCACAGACTAAAAGTAAAAGGATGGGGAAAAAATATCATTCACCTGGATCTTGTAAACAAGCAAGGGTTTCTATCCTCATATCAGATAAAGTGGACTTCAAGTCAAAGTTAATCAGAAGGGACCAAGAAGGACATTTCATACTGCTTAAGGGAATAACACATCAACAAGACATAACAACTGTAAATATTTATGCCCCCAAACAGTGGAGCATCTACGAACATCAAACAAACCCTTATCAATTTCAAGAATCACATAGACCACATACAAGGCAATCATACTGGGTGACTTTAACATGCCTGCCATCAACAGATAAATTCTCCAAACAAAATCTGAATAAAGAAGTTATAGAACTAATAAATACAATTAATAATTTAGACTTAACAGACTAATATTTCATCCCATCAAGGACTAAATACACTTTCTTCTCAGTAGCACATGGATCCTTCTCTAAAATAGACCATAGTTTAGGCCACAAAACAACTCTTAACAAATACAAAAAACTAGAAATAATACCTTGCATTCTATCTGATCATAATGGAATAAAATGAAAAATCAACAATAAAAGAAAAAACAGAAGCTATTCTAATACCTGAACACTAAATAATATGTTATTAAATGACCAATAGATAGTAGAATGAAATTTAAAAAAATTTAGAGATAAATGAAAATCATGACAAAACTTATCAAAATCTCTGGGACACTATAAAGGCAGTCCTAAGAGGAAAGTTTATTGCACTGAGCACATTCTTTAAAAAAAAAGAAAGTCACCAAATAAATAACCTAATATTACATCTAAAGCTCTAGAAAAAGAACAGATCAACACTAAAGGCAGTACGAGATGGAAATAATTGAAATCAGAGCCAAAATCAATAAAATTGAGATAACAACAACCAAAAAAATTCAAAAAAAATTGGTTATTTGAAAAAATAAATAAAATCAATGAAACTTTAGCCAAGCTAATGAAGAGAAAGAAAGAGAAAACTCAAATAACTGAAATTCATGATGAAAAAGGAAATATCACCATGGACACAACTCAAATACAGATGATAATCAGAAACTATTTTGAAAATCTATACTCTAATAAAATAGAGAAACATGATGACATCAACAAATTTCTAGAGACATATGGACCTACCCAAAATGAAACAGGAAGACAGAAAATTTAAACAGATCAATTTGAAGCAATGAAATTGAAGGTGCCATCAAAAGCCTACAAAAAAGGAAAAGCCTAGGACCAGATGATTCTCAGTCAAGTTCTACCAGATCTTCAAAGAAGAATTTACACCATACTCCTCACACTATTGCATGAAACAGAAAAGGAGGGAACCCTTCCAAAGTCATTCTATGGAGCTAGTATCGCCCTGATACCAAAACCAGACAAAGACACATCAAGGAAAGAAAACTTCAGATCAATATCACTCATAAACATAGATGCAAAAATTCTCAATAAAATACTGGCAAATTGCACAAAAAACATATAAAAAGAGAGTGTACCATAATCAAGTGGGTTCATTCCATGGAGTCAAGGTTGGTTCAATATACAGAAATCAATCAATGTAATTCATCACATCCGTAGGCTTAAAGACAAGAACCACATGATTATCTCAATAGATGCAGAAAAAGCATTTGACAAAATTCAGCACCCCTTCATGCTCAAAACCATAGAAAAACTAAGAACAGCAGGAACATACCTAAACTTGTAAAAGCTATTTATGCTAAGCCCAAGGCCAATATCATTCTAAATGGAGAAACATGAAAAACATTCCTTCTAAAAACTGGAAAAAGACAGGGATGCCCTTTCACTACTTATATTCAACATAGTCCCTTGAAACTCTAGACAGAGAAATTAGACAAAACTTACAAATAAGATGACATGATTGCCAACCACATAATTCTATATTTAGAATACCCAAAAAACCCCACCAAAAAGCTTCTTGAACTTATAAATGAATTCAGCAAAGTAGTAGGAGATAAAATTAACACCCATAAATCAATTGCATTCCTATACACCAATGATGAATCAGCTGAAAGAGAAATCAGGAAAACTACTCCATTCACAATAGCCTCAAAAAAAAAAAAAAAAAAATTGGGAATCAATCTAACAAAAAAGGTGAACGACCTCTACAATGAAAACTACAGAACACTAAAGAAAGCAATTGAAGAAGACCTCAGACAATGGAAAGACCTCTCATGTTCTTGGATAGGCAGAATTAACATTGTCAAAATGATCATACTACCAAAAGCGCTATACAGATTTAATGCAAGTCCTATTAAAAGTCCAATGATGTTCTTCATAGAAATAGAAAAAGCAGTCATAAAATTCATTTGGAAAAATAAGAGGCACAGAATAGCCAAAGCAATCCTTAGTGAGAAAAGCAATGCAGGAGGCATCACAATACCAGACCTGAAATTATATTACAGAGCTATAATAGAAGAAGAAGAAGAAGAAGAAGAAGAAGAAGAAGAAGAAGAAGAAGAGGAGGAGGAGGAGGAGGAGGAGGAGGAGGAGGAGGAGGAGGAGGAGGAGGAGGAGGAGGAGGAGGAGGAGGAGGAGGAGGAAGAACAACAACAACAACAGCAGCATGGGATTGGCACCAAAATAGACATGAAGATCAATAGAAGAGAAGACACAGAGACATACCCACAAAAATACATTTATTTCATACTAGACAAAGGCACCATAAACATTCATTGAAAAGATAGCCTCTTCAACAAATGGTGCAGGGAAAAATGGAAACCCATATGTAGTAGATTGAAACTGAACCTCTATATCTCACTCTCCATAAAACTCAACTAAAGTGGATCAAGGTCCTAAGGCATTAGACCTGCGCATACTAGAAGAAAAAATAGGCTCAACTCTCTCCATCATATCAGCTCAGGAACAGACTTCCTCAATAAGACTCCTAAAGCACAAGAAGTAAACTCAAGAATCAATAAATGGGATGGCATCAAACTAAAAATTTCTTTACTGCAATGGTAACAATCAAGAACATGAAGAGAGAGCCTACAGAATGGGAGAAAATCTTTACCACTTGCATCTCAGGTAGAGCATCAATCTCTGGGATATTCAAAGAACTCTTACCACTTCTTAAAAGCCCCCTTGCAGAAGTGATACACAACTTTTAAACCCAAGCCCTACTGACAAGAATTAGTTACATTGTTCCGTAGTAACAATGAGTGATGAGCAGTGGAACGCATAGTGAGGTCACAGGTTAACTTTAAGTTACTCTTAAAAAGTTTCCTTTAAGTTACTGCCAAGGCATATGAGTAAATAATTTGTAGCAGATAACCTATGAAAAAACACTGGTACATAAACCTTGAGGATAAACAAACAAAAATAGAAGAGATTATGGGGGGATACCTCAAGCGAGAAGAATTTATGGGACTAACTCTTGACAGGATCCACAAAGATCAAGATAAAACTGGAAGTTATAGCACCAGGTGTCTCTTACTATCTTCGAAGGGGAGATTCTTTAGTGGTGCAGACTTAGTAATGTAACCCCTGACCAGTCACTGACCCCAGTACCCCCATTAACATAAACTTGATTTGTAGATGAAGAAGCCCCCCTTAATAGGTTGGCCACCATGACAGTTTCGGGAGGGATCAATTAGGGTCAAAAACTCCACCACCCGATGTGCAGAATTGAACACCTGATTGGGGAAGGTTGCTGAAGGAGGAACCAAATTCCCAAGACAACCTTAAAACAGCAATAAATTTGTAGATAGCACTTTCCCTTTGTCATTCTCTGCTTGAAGACGGTCTACTTGTCTCTTGAGAGTGCTCTTTGCTCGAGCTTTACTTTGCTTTTACTTTATTTTCACCACACTCCCATCTACTGTCACTTGCATGGCTTTTGGTGTCCGACTTAAAATTTTCTTTTATTGGAACACAAGAGCCAAGTTTTGGAGTTTCATCTCCCTATTTTCCTGTGATAACATGGCCACCTCTGGACAGATGACAAGAAGGCTGGAAAATATAATCCTTGTTCCTGTTGGGACAGGAATAATTCCACACATTTTTGGTTAAGAGTTAGCTACATGCATGTATGATTATTAATACAGTAATCATATTATTGTTCTTTACCTATTTTCTCCCACTCTAATACAAGCTCCATAAGAGCAGAGCTTTTGTTTTGTTCACTGAAAAATCCCCAGCTGTTATGATGTCTGAGCTGAGCTTTGAAGGCGTTATGTAGTTCAGAGCTTAGAGAGAAGCAGGTCATGCCAAGGGTGGGTGGCAGGAAGTATCAGGGTGTGTATGCTCTGAGAGCTGCTATAGTCTGCTCTGACAGGAGAGAGGAGAGGAGGCAGGGCCAGGGCAAGTCAGAAGCCCAAATGCAGGCCCAGAACAGGCAAGACTCTGGCCTTACCATAAGGAGTTGAACCCAGTCTTGACATATCACGAAACCCAGAAATTGTGCTTTTCCACAAAACAAATGAAAACATATGCCCACACAAAACCTGAACACAAATGTTCATAGAAGTACTATTTGTAGTTGCCAGAAAGTGGAAACAACTGAAATGTCCATCAATGAAGGGACACTGAATAAACAGAATCCACACAATGAGATAGCATTCAGCCATAAAAAGGAATAAAGTACTAATACATGCTACAACATAAAGGAACCCAGTAAAAGAAACCAGACCAAAAGGTCACATATTGCATGATTACACTTATATAAAATGTGAAGAGAGGCAAATCCATAGAAAAAGTAGACGAGTGTTTGCTAGGGGTTATGGGGAAGAAGCGAGTGCCAATGGGTATGGGTCATTTTTGGGGTGGTGATCGAAACATTCTGGAATTAGATAGTTGCACAATTCTGTGAATCGACCCAAAACAACAACCTTGAAGGGGTAACCTCTGTGGTATGTGCATTATAACTCAATGAAGGTATCATATAAAAGTCCTTAAGCCATTGGGAGAAGCACAGAATGGCTCTTTGAGCAGGCAATGCTGACATGGTCAGATACCCCCCTGGTGAAAATGTTGAGAGTGGACTGAGGAGTGAGAAATCAGAAGGGGACACTGGCCATCCCAATAAGACATAACCAGAAACTGAACCAAGGCAGTGGCATCTGGCATGGTTAGAAGAGTGGACTTGAGAGATGAACAGGAGGTAGCCTCAAGGAGACATGGGAGTGATTTGACTCCAAATGGTGATTGTTACAAATGGTGTTGAGTTGAACTGGAAAGTGGCTGAAGGGAAAAAATCTCCAAGTGAGTTAACTCTGGGTCAAAGGATGGAAAAAACTGTTGAAGGCATAGAACCAGCTCAGCAGCTCTGCCTGTAACACCACATCTATTAAACTGCACAAGTTCCAGGCCTGCTTCTAATCCGATTTCATGCCACTAAGGAGCTGCTAGATGGGTCATGCTGCTGGCTCAGGGATTCCCCTCCAGGGAGTTTGTCTTTTCAGCACCAAAACATGGAGCAGTTTCCCAAGTGCTCCCTGCCCATCACAGCAGCAGCAGTGCCAGCCCTGCCAATCTGGGTTATATGATGCCAGCTACTGGCTTTGGGCCTCCATGACTTTGGATCATTTTTAAAAAATATTAATAAATAACTGTGCACATTAGAAAGCCATTTTCCTATCCTTGGAATGTCTCCACTGAAGCAGAAGGTGGTGTTTTGTGATCAGTAGATTCATGACTCAGGCAATGAATTTAACACATGCCAGATTTGCAATCCTGTCCTATACAACTCAACTGGATTTTGCTACCACTTACTGCAGGCCAGGACCTAGAGATACAGGTGGATAGGAATACAGTCCCTGTTCTTAAGAAGTTCACAGGTTGGTGGGAGAGAATAAATAGGAAGCAGGTGCATGAGAGGCTATGGAAATGCAATGTCCAAGGCCGGCACGGGGCATCCAGTCTGAGAATGGGAGAAAGGTCTCCAGTCTGGATTTACTCCAGAGTCTGGGAAACCTGGGGCTGACTTTGTGTCATGGTGTAACTTTTCCTGGGAGGGAAATCCCAATGGGTCCTGCAGAAGTAGGAGCCAGGACATTGAAAAGAGCCCAAACTAGGAAGACTTCAGGTCAAATTTCCAGTCTAGAGAACAGAAAAGTCCAGAATAGGGTACCAATACCTTATAGGGTATCGACTGTGATGGTCCCCGAAAAAGAGCTTCTTGAGTGTTAGTTAGTACATTTAAAACATTAGAACAAAATCCTAGGCCTGCTATGATAACTGGGCTTATTCGTTATAATTTTTTCAATAGCACAAAAATTCTCCACCTTGTATTTCATATATACAAAAGTTTCATCTGTGTGATCTCACTTATTTTTAATAACCCTGTGATTAATTAAAACACATCGTTTATGCCCACAACTCAAGCTCAAATGGTTTAAATAACTTGTCCCAAATCACCCAACTGGAAAAGTAACAGGATTTGAATCAGTTCTTTTAGCTGGAGCTTTATTCTTATTATTCCAAGCTGTCTTAAAAATGGGGAGCTATACTTGCCTAGCATACGTAAGGCCCTGTGTTCAAATCCAGTCTTGCAAAAAAATAAAAATAAATTAAAATGGGAAGCTGTACTTTTTTTTTTACAGTACTAATTATAGATCTGTAATGTCACAGTTTGTCCAAGACGACTCTCAAAAGCATCTCTTTACTTGCTTAGCTACAAACCAACCCCTGTCGCTTCTGAGACTGTCACACATCAGCTAGAAGGTGACTGAGAACACTAGGTTTCATTGACAAGGGGTAAAGTTGATGAGATTTCTGCCTGATCAAAATCCCAAGGAGGGACTGAGCCTTGAGTGGCCGGAGCTCAGCTGACCCAGACCTTTCCTCGGGGGCCGTCTGGTATGATGGAGCAGGAGCCTGACCTACAGGAGCTCAGGGGGTCAGCTCTGCTGCTGTCCACTGCTACCCCAAAGCCTTATCTTCCTCAAAGCTTGGGGACAACAGAGCCTGCCTGGCAGGGCTTCTCTGGAAACAGCATGAGAACTCCCATGTAAAATGCCACAGACTGCAACTGGAATCATATTCCCATATAAGATTCCCCAGAGCGGCTCTGTCAAAGCTCTGCAGTGGATTCCCTTGGTGTCCCATTCACAGAAACACACCCTTTTAAGCTGCCCTCGGAAGATGACTTTATGCTCTTAACTGCTAGACTTGTCTACTTAAATCCCCAAACAGGATGTCTTTGCCCTTGGAAACCCCCAGAGTGACTTCCGAGGCTTCCGTGATGCCCTGAGAAGGGCGTATTTCACGTGACCATCACTTCATCCTGTGGCACAGAAGGGATGTAATCAAAATGGTGACTTTAGTGGGCCCGAGTCATGTGCTCATTTTTAGCCTGCAAACTCTGTGCACAGTTCCATGGTAAAGGTGGCGTTTGATTCACTAAAGTACAACAGCTCGAAAAGCCCACAGTGGGGAACAGAGATCTGAAAGATCAGCCACAGGACAGAAAAAACTTTATGGTGTTACAGGGCCAACCCCTGCCCTCAGAAATGGTCTTCCCGACACCCATCTAGGCAAACAATAATCTAACCTTTAAAAATGAACCGGCTATAGGACAAAGGAAACTTCAGCTCTCCATGTACTCCCCACCAGACAAGAGTATCCAACTGAGATGTCTCCTGCTGTCACTTAACCATGCTCCATCCTTAGCAATGTAAAAAGCCAGTGACATTGAGTTGTGTTAAATTGCCATTAAGTTCTTTTTTCCTTGGACTGTGTAAACCCAGCCCTTTGGATATTCCCCAGGTCTCTTCTACATTGTTCAGGAAACTCAGAAAGCAAGCATCTGAGCTCCAAGGAAAGACACAGGTTGGGTGTCTATCATCTTAAGAGAAACAAAGTAGTGATTGTGAATTGCAGAGTCTCAGTTATCAGGAGGAAATGTTAATGTGACCTTTCAGACTTAAGGCATCTGTCTCTTTTTTCTCCCCAGGGGAAGAGTTTTGCCTTTAAAAACAGGACTTCATGCAGCAAGAGACAAATTTTGGATCTCAGGACAAGGTGGATTGAAAAGGCAGAGTTCACATGCAGGAAAGCTCACTGCTTTAAAATCTCAGGATCACAGATTACGCTGCTGTCAGCAGTTGATTGGGTTTGAAAAACTGCACTGAGCAGCCTGCCAAGGAGATCCAGATTTCATTTTCCCTTGTGCTTTGGGACCCAGAGGTCATGGCCCTGACCTGTTTTGTAACCCCTCTAGGGTGGTTCTAATCTTAGCACAATGGGCTTCCTTGGATCAAGGTGACCTCACTCCCCAAATGTTTTTCTTGTCTGTGGGCTGGCACTCCCCTGCCTCCCGCCTTACCCAACCCCTCTTATCTGCACCCAAGCCACTGGCAAGCAAATGTCCTTCTGGACACAGCTAACCAGTCTGTCAGCCCTAGATCACTGAGATTGTTCTGGTCAATTATATTTTGGGTCTGTGGAACTCATTTCTCCCGTGGCACACTCAAGTCCCTGATTTCACCTTCCTGAATATTTTTTCTCCCTAAGGGACACAATGTTTGGTCACTTAATCCTTTGGCCCCAGTCTCAGTTTTCCTGTCTCTAAAATGAGGCAGCTTGACTAGATGAACTTTTTTCATGTATCAGCTCAAGGAAATAAAGCCAGTTAGAGGAGGATCAGATGCCAGCAACTCTTGCGTTTGGAAAAGGTGCTATCAAACCAACTTCCAGAATGATCCTCGACTTCATTTTGCCTTAAGTTTTGTGAAAGAAATCTGAACGTTGTCAGAATCAATCAAATTTCTTGTGTCAACCTTTCCAAAAAAAAGTAAATAAGGGTGGGAAGTTCTGAAGGAAGGGTGCTCACATATGATTACCAGATAGTAACTATCACGAAAGAATGCACAACCATAGAAAGGAAAAATTGTACCCTATTAGTGTACAATGAATCAAAATGCAGCCTGTAAAAATAAAAAAAATTAAAAAAAAAGACTGCCAGACCACAAGCTTGCACGAGACCAACACACCTTATACAAAAGTACCTCTGCAGGGACATCTGCCCAGTAGCTGTCTAGCCTCAGATTGATGCCCTTCTTGCTATTGATCACTGTGGTCAAGGATTATTGTTTCAAAGTATCTGATAGAATCCTCCTTATTTTTGTCTTGAAAAATTTCCACTTGTGTCAACTTCCTCGAATACCCACATAGTTTGCTGTGACATGCACATTCTCATTGTAAGCTCTGGGAATATCTCACTGATATTCCCAAATAAATATCAGTGTTCTTTGGAGACTGATTCTTCCCTCACCCTTATTATTTTAAATTTAGGTTGACAATTTCCTTTTCTTCAAGTCTACTTACCTCCCTGAAACCTCACTGGATAACTCATCCCGTTTCCCAAATTTCCTCTAGCTGGCTGAATAATTCCAGGAACTTCTCCACACTCCCACCTTCCTCAGCAGGGGCAAGCCCCTGGCTTAGAATCCCTTCCCAAATGGCTGGTAACTCTCTGCTGCTCTCTTCTCCACCCAGTGCTCCCAAGTCCTCCTTCCTGCAGCTCCAGACCTCACCCTCAGGACACCCTCGACAAACAAGAAGCCACATTCTGGTCCTGCCCCTCCCAGCCCTGTTCTTGGCTGGGTGGGGGCCTCCTTTGGCTCAAATTCACAGCCAAGCCCTGACTCTTGTGGTTCCAGAACAGGCTTTGGCTGTGAGCCTAGGACAACAGGTCACACACCCCCTGGGAGCACATGGGACTGGGCCCTTTCCATGTGATGTATGAAACCCCAATTAGGAATATAATCCTGTTCTGTAACATTGACAAGCAAGGGCAAGTCAGCAGCAGGAGGGCAGAGCCAGCCCCCAGAGGCAGAATGGACTGTCACCATAGTCTGTTGAGTTGCCCCAACACCAGACTCTCAAGACCCTGACTTCCTCTATGGGCCTTCCAAATCAGGGCCCATGACTTTGTCTCCTATTACTTCTACTGCATCACACACACACACGCATGCACACATTCGTGGGCATTCCTGTGGTTGTAAAAGCAGGCACACATACACATACACACAGTGTGCTAATACAATATTTGTCTATAATGAGACTAAGAAAATTTTTTCTGACTTTAGAGCCTTACAGTCCTGGGACAAGGCCATTGAAATTGCACTGGGATCAAGGTTCACCTCTTTCCCCACAACTACTCAGGGTGCCTAAAGTTCTACTGTTAGGGATTCATTCCTTTTGGTCCTAAAAGTCTCCCAGTCTTCAGAGTCCCCTTCTCCCCCAGTAAGTTTTAAGCAGCTGGGGAAGAGAATGTCAAGGACAATTGGCCCCTGGTCAACTTCTCCTATGCTGTGGTAGAATGAGAACAAGGCCCTGGGAAGGGGAAAGCAGTAAAGATCTGCATGAGAAGGGTGGCCCAGTGAGGTTGGGACAAGGCCAACAAGCACTTCACAAGCACTGTGTTGTTTCAGCCTGCTGGGGCTGTGGAAGAGGTGGGAAATTTGTGCATTCATTCAATGGATATGGACTAAGTGTAGACATTTGCCCAGCACCACAGTAGTCACTGGGATATGAGGTCAAGCCAAGCCAGAGAAGGTAAGATCCCTGCCCTATGGAGCTTATGATCCAGTTACAGGAAACTGGGGAGACATTAACCAAAAAATTTTGGTAATGAACATTTTATTGCAAATTGCACAAGCATTGCACCACAAACCAAGACAAGTACACTTAAGGAAAGTTCCACAAGAACATGGTACTGATGAGCCAACCTAGAATGGAGGGTCGGGGTGGGAAAGGCTTTTCAAAGAAGTGGTACTGGAGCTGATCCCAGAGAAGTAGAATGAACAAGAAAAACAGAACAGAAAGGGCATTCTAAGCAAAGGGAGCTCAAGTGCAAAGGCCCTAAGGTGGAAAGAAGCCACCTTCATTGCCATCGTGGAGAGTCATGATCCTTAACCTTTAGTAAACTTTGAAAATGAAGGAAAATGTTCTCTTCTAAAAATGTGCTTCCCTTTCCCTTTCCCCTTCCACTTACCCTTGCACTTAATACCAAGCCACCCAGAGAAAGGTGAGCTGTGCAGGAGAAAACCTTAAAAAAGCAAAACTTGCAGACAGCAGCTATGACAGCCATTTCCTGTTCAGTGTCCTCTTACCACCAGCCTTTTTAGCCAAATAAATTAACACAGGAAAACATTTGGGATATGGGTGTGAAGAAACACACATCGAAAAAACAAGAAAATTCCATCTGTTTTTCAGAGAAGAGGCAAGCTAGAGGAAGAACAATTAGTCTCACTCCTGTGCTTACCTCGAAAGAATGTGAGACCCAGAGAGGAGAGGGTTGGGGCTTCAGTCAGTCTCCTGGCCTTTCGTCTGTGTTCTCTCTCTGGTCCCATCAGACCCAGACCTGCTGCTTTCTTCTGTCAGACAAGGAGCAGGGGGTTGGACTGCCCTGGGCAACCACGTAGATGAAGCTCCCTTTTGCCTTGGGTGCAGGAGCCTAGTGTTCTTGTGATGTGAAGAAGAGAAAGAGTGCCAAACACTTTTCATATTCTATATTTCATTTCTGCTAGGACCTAGGAGATAAGCATCACACCCCCACTTACAAATGAAAAAGCAGAGCTGCTAAGAGGTTAAAAAAATCTCGTCCAAGTTACGGTTGTTGCAGAGCTGAGATTTGAAGCTGGTCTGGCATGAAAGTAAATCCCACACCAAGAGGAATGTTTCTGTGGAGAAACTTTCCCAGTATCCCCAACCTTGACTGATGACCATCACCACTTCTGGCCCCTCCACTCAGATGTGCCTTCTCACACGTTGGGGTAGATAGGATATAGCTCACCTAGACATGGTCCCTGGGGGGAGAGGTGTCCACTGGTTCCTCTGCCCCACTACAGAGGCTGGCAGGCATATGACTATTTGGGCTATGCTAGATTCTCTTACTTGTGGGTGTGTGAGGTGTTTTTTGTTTTGCTTTAGTTATTCCTCCTAGAAGTTAGAACTGCAAATTCCCAGTCAAAAACACGTCAGCTTTGCCTGCATGATATCCAGTCTTGTTCTGTCCCCAGAAGGCTGTTGGCTCACATTCTCCAGGTAACAATTGAACTGCTTGCAAGGGCCATCCTCTCTACACTCAGGTCTTGGAGGAGGTGGGGTACAATAGACCCCATAGGAATGAGGTACCTGTGATGGCACTTCCAATGTGTGTTCTGAGGAATACCAAAATGCTGTGAATTACTGACAGTTTTTCCAAAAAAGAAAAGAAAAAAGACAAAAGCTAGGTTTCTTAGCTGCTGGATACCTGGATGTTTCAATATGCCACAGCAAAATGACGAGATGCTCTCCAATACTCATTCTCTTCATCTTTCTTTAATAATGAATACTTGAATTTTAGCTAAGCAAATACCTACTCAGCTGAACTCTTCCCAGCCTCCCCTACAGCTGGAAATGATCATTTGACTAAGACTTGAACACAGGAATGTGAGCAGAACTAATGTGTGTCTTCTATTTATGTCTTTGAAAGAAATAGGCCTGAGCTTGACTTGAATTTCCCCCTTTCTGATTGCTGGGCTGTACATATGATAATAACATGAGCAGCAGTCTCTTTGGATGAGAAAGTCCCTCTCCCAACACTGTACTGCTCATTTTGGGAATACTAATGAGAAAGAAACTTCCATCTTTTTTGAGCCACCATATTTGGCTCTCTGATCCAGCAACTTAGACTGATCCCTAAGTAATTTATGCATAATATGCATAGTAAATATCTAAATGGAATATGTAGCATATAGCATTTTTCAAGTATATGACCTTAATTCCTTAATACTTAATCCCTATTTTTCAAACAGGTTGGGACTATGCTCCTTGAAACACATCTTGAGAAACTCTAAAACGCTTTTTTCAGCATTCCCAGAACCCCAAACTGTGACTCTGTCCACAGCTCACTTGTCCCTAAGTCATTATCCAACAGGGGTTTCTGGAGCACGAACTACCCTTTCCACACACTTGCATAAAAGGATCCATTTCCTTTCCCCACAAAGCTTCACACACTACATATCTAAATTGGGAATCCAGGTCCCAAGAGTTCATATAGAAGATCTGCCAAAATGAAGTCAGATCCTCAATTCCAGAAGAGGCCAGTAATAAAAAGTTACAGTGAAAATAACAGCCACTCATTTCTGACCAAAAAAAAAAAAAAAAGATTTATCCAAAGTGGATAAAGGCTCTCAAGCAGGAATAAGAGCCAGCTTCAGGTTAATGGAAAAATCAAGTTTAGAAAACAAGTCAAGGGCTCATTTAATTTTTTAAAAGATCCCACAACTAGCATTATACTTAATGGTAAAAGACTGAAAGTTTATTCTCTTAGATCAGGGACAAAATGAGGAAGGCGTCTTCTCACCATTTCTTTTCAACATTGTACTGAAAGTTCTAACCAAGAGGTTAGGCATTCAGCTTGTAGAAGAAGAAGTAAAACATTTCTATTTGCAAGTAATAAAGAATTACACACACATAAACTATTAGATCTAATTGACAGTACAGCAAAGTTTCAAGACACAAGATCAATATCAAAAATCAAAGGTATTTCTATATGCTAATAATGAAAAGTCTAGAAATAATATAAGAAAACATTCTATTTATAATAGCATCAAAAGAATAAAACAAATTTAGTGAAAGGCAGGAAAGATTTGTACTCTGAAAACTACAAAATGGGGTCAAAAGAAATTAATGAAAACCTAAATTTAAAGATATTTCATGTTTATAAATTGCAAGGAAAACTAATGTCAACACTCCCTAGAGCAATCCATAGGATTCAGTGCAATCTACAAAAACCCCATCTGTGTTTTTTTGCAGAAATTGACAAGTTGATACTAAAATTTAGGGAAATGCAAGGGACCCATACCAGCCAAAAGAAGGATACAACTCAAAGTCTCACACATTTCATTTCAAACTTACTATACAGCTGTATAATCAAGACTATGTAGAAATAGAATAAGATAGTTATGCAGCTCAATGGAATAGAATTGACGATACATGAATAGACCTATATATTTATGGTTAATTGATTTTCCACAAGGGTACCTACACAATTCATTAGGGAAAAAATTGACTTTTCAATAATAGTGCTATTTTGTGACAACTGGATATTCCACACACACACAAAAATGAAGTTGGACTCCTATCTCCTACATCACGTACTAAAATTAACTCAAAGTACATCAATGACATAAATGTAAAGCTAAAACTATAAAACTCTTAAAAGAAAGCATAGGGGTAATTTCTATGATCTTAGATTAGACAACAAATTCTTAGCTATGACATCAATAACACAAGAAACAAAAGATAAAATAAATTGGATTTCTTCAAAATATAAAATCTTTACGTTTCAAAGGACAGAAAAGTGAACAGATAATACACAAAATAGAAGAAAATTATCTGTAAGTTATATACCCAATAAGATGCTTGTATCCAGATACACTGAAAATTCCTACAACTTGACATAAAAAACATGGTCCAATTTTTAAAAATAGACCAAGGATTTGAAGGGATATTCTCCAAAGGGATAGGACAATGGCCAATAAGCACATGAAAAGACATCTTTAGTCACGCAGTAAATGCAAAACAAGCTATAATGAGACACTACTTTATACTCACTAGGATGGATATATCAATAAGAGAATTACAAGTGTTGATGAGAATGTGGAGAAGTGGAACCTGCATGCAATGCAGTGGGAATGTGCAGCTACTTTGAAAAAATGTGGTCATTTCTCAAAAATTAAACATAGAGTTCACATATGAACCCAGGAATTCCACTTCTAGTGATTCACTCAAGAGAAATGCCAAGGCTAGGCGTGGGTGGCACATGCCTGAAATTCCAGTGGACTCAGGAGGCTGAGGCAGGAGGATGCAAGTTCAAGGTCAGTCTCAGCAATTAAGAGAGGGTCTAAACAACCTAGCAAGACCCTGTCTCAAAATTAAAAATTACAAAAGGGCTGGGAATAAGGCTCAGTGGCTAAGTGCCCCAGGTTCAACCCTAGTACAAAAAAAAGAAATGACAACATACATTTACACAAATACTTTCACATGGATATGCATTAGCCAAAAAGTAGAAATAACTCAAATGTCCATTAACCAATGAATTTATAAACAAAAGATAGCATATTCACGCAGTGCTATATTATTTGGATTAAAGTAGTGATCATGCTACAACATAGATGAACCTTAAAAATATTAAGCTAAGTGAAAGAAAACCACACACAAAACATCAGTATATTTCATTTATATGAAATTTCCAGACTATACACATCCATAGAGGCAGAGATTTAGCTACTGGTGATGTTTGCAATATCTTTAAATATACTAAAACTCATTGAATTGAATGTTATAGTATGTGAATTATTTCTGTGTCAACTTTGTGTCACTGTGACCAAAATACTTGAAAAGAACAACTTAGAAGAGGAAAAGTTTATTAGGGCGCACAGTTTCAAGCGTTTAGTATATAGTCAGTAACTCCACTTCTCTGGGCCCAAAGTGAGGCAGAACATCGTGGTGGAAGGGCAGCAGCAATAGCAGCACAGAGAGGGCAAGCAGGAAGACGAAACCTTCCAGGGTACGCTTCCAGGGACCCACTTCCTCCAGCCATGTCCCACCTGGCCTAGCGTTACTCACCCAGTTAGTCCATCCAAACTTGGATGGACAGATTAAGTTACAGCTCTCATAAACTAAGCACTTCAACTCTGAATATTCCTGCATTAAAACAGGAGCTCTGGAGGGACACCTCTTACCCAAACCATTAAAATATCTCAATTTTAAAAAGAAAGAAATATTGCATTCAAAACAAAAGCTTTCCAGGATGCTTGAAGGAAAAGGAAAAAGACTAAAGAAAATGCAATTTATAGCCAGGTGTGGTGGTACACACCTGTAATCCCAGTGGCTGGAAGGCTGAGGGCAAGGAGGATCATGAGTTCAAAGCCAGCCTCAGCAAAAGCAAGGCATAAGCAATTGAGTGAGACCCTGTCTCTAAATAAATACAACATAGGGCTGGGGATGTGGCTCGTGATTGAGTGCCCCTGAGTTCAATTCCAGTACCCACTCCCCAAAAAAGAAAAAGAAATGCAATTTATTTCCAAATGCCCTAAAAAAGAGATCAAATACAATAGTTTGAAGATAGAAGATTGTAAGCACAATGTACATCTCTTAGCAATGGAATGTTTTGAAAGATGCTTGTTGAGGTACTTCTATCATTATGTGGACATCAGACTTACACAGACCTACATGGCATAGGTTATCACTCAACATGGCCCTCTTGATGCAATCAAGAAGAAGCTGCAAGATGAGATACAGGAGACTGCTGCTGCTGGAACACAGCATGCTGTTCTGCAGTAAACTTTTTTAATAAGTGCACTCTAAATGATAAAAAGAATAGCATGGTCTATACATAAACCAGTGATAGTCATCATTAGCCTCTGGTGTTATGGACTATATATAATCTTATTGCTGACTTCATGTTTCTGCAAGAGTATTATTGAATGGAAACACACGGAAGAAATAAAGAAAGGAAAGCTCACAAAACTATAGACACCAGTTCAAATTTTATTGTATACAAAAATAATTATAAGTGGCAAGCATATTACTATTTCAACGATATATAATTAATTACAAATATTTCATAAAAGCACTTTAAATTACAAGAAAGCTATGTATCTTAAGAGACAAACATACCATTAGCATAGATGACCTGTTCTAATATGCTGGAGGCAGACCAACAAAGTCGTTTCACCTGTCTAAATTGCTCAGAGATGGGCCCAAGGGCTAATTTTAGATGAGTCTAAGAATGGCCTTGGTGGTAGGTGAGCTCTCATCTCTGGTCACTCTGGCCAGCAGATTCTAGTAGCTGATTGTGCCAAGTCCTCAGCAGCTTTCTGAAGCATTCTCTCTTGTTAAAAAAAAAAAAAAAGGACCTGGAACTCCTTGTTTTCACATACCTATAACAGGAGATAAAAAAGTTTAGGCCACTCATAGACGTTCACGATTCCTGTGCTTAACCACATCACACAGTCTCAGACAGGCATCAAGCACCACACTTAATGGCAGGCTTTCCCACGTAATGTGTGTCTGATTAACTGGAATGACTGGGCGGCTACTGCAATTTCCATGAGGTAGACAGGCTTGTTCCATCGGTCATGAATACAAATTTTGTGCTGCAGTTATAATAATCTCTGTCAAAACGGCCTAGGTTGTCTGATGTAGGGTTGCAGCATAGCAGGTAGGAAAAGGGGCAATAAAATCATCAAGTAAATAGAAATGATGCAAAAGACCTTCTACCTATGTTTTCATCTTTCTGAAAGAATGTTAAGAGCAGAGATATTGTTAAATGGCCAGTTTGGCATTTAATTTTTCAGATTTTTACGTTGGTTATTTAGCAGAGTACAGCACAGAATTCTTCTTATGGACAATTAACCCTTTACCGAAAAATGAAGTGAGCTAAGACAAGTTCCATCCTGGAGGTTGGAATTGATCCTCCTGGTCTTATAATATTGTCCTTCTTAAGTAGGATGTGTGGATAGATGGTAAGGATCCTTCCTCTAGACCCTACTACCCACCACTGTAGGTCATGATCTAATATCTTCAGTTGCCAACATCTTTGTCACACAAATTGGGTTACCATTAGTATGATTCCCAAAATGGGTAAATAAGTACTGTATCCTTAATCCAGGTTATTGGGTATGGGTCCCCCTGCCAAGACAATTCTCTCCTTTGGTACCTAAGTCTTAAAAGTCAGACCTCACCAAATTCCTGGATCTAACCTGGGAAAATTAGCCAGAGGGTTCCCTGGATAGAAACCCTCTGGTTTTGCTGGTTTAATGTCTGTGTGATCCATCAGCTCTCCTCTCTAAGAAACCTGACAAGTCATCAGGATGGTAAAGCTCCAGTCTTGCTTACTCTCTATTTCCGAACAAGTCACCATTGTTTGCCAGTGACCTGTTCTCACAGTTGGAAAGGAATGTGGTCTATTTTAATACAAGCTTATCCTCCGAATTCTTTCCAAGCCACTAGGGTCCTATTTCTAAACCTAAAGACGCCTTATGATGTAACCTCATGCACCCACAGCAAGCTGGTTGACATTACAGCACTTTATCAGAGGTGTTGGCTAGTTTTCTGTTTGATTTTTTTTTTTTTAATACCAGACATGTCCTTACTTGCTAATGTTCTGTCAAGATCAGCAATAAAGTCTTCTAGCTCTTTTTGTGTCACCTAATTTAGCTATAAACAGGAGAGAAGGTTCAGTTTACCCATCAAAGACAGCTGATGACCCCATGGGTTTTCCAGGTTTTATGCGATGGATTACTTCCATTTTATATCTACTTCAGCGACTTTACTGAAGCGTTGTCCTGTACCAGTCCTGAGTGTCTGCTCCAGTGTTTTAGTTTCAGAAAGCTCAGAAGAACCAGTCCTAAAGACTAGTCTCAAAGTTTCCTTTGTAGTCCATCACAGCGCTCTCCCATCACCCCACCTCTGTACCCTCCTAACCTGGAAGCAAACTCTCCCTTTGTTGTCCTTAAAAAGTTTGGAGGAAAATGAGGGGGAGAAGGAAAAACAAATGTTTTGACTTTTTGCTTGTTAAGGATCAAAAACAGTCAGTTAGCAGGCTGGGGATTTAGCTCGGTTGGTAGAGTACTTGCCTTTCAAGCACAAGACCCTGGGTTCAAATCCCCAGCACCGCAAAAAAAAAAAACAAAAAAAAAAAAACAAAAACAGTAAGCATGGTGCTGTGCCCAATGGAGCCCCACATTCTGTAATTCCTGCAGCTCCCACCTTCTGCCACATTCTTGCTTGTCCTATCACTCCAGGGCAATACTGAGGCCCTTAGAGCCCCCTCCAGCATGAAATGAATGAAGAACTACACTGCTCCTTCTCCCAGTGACCCACGGAAGGAGACGTGAGGCTGCTGGGCCCAGGCAGCCTCGTCCTATGGTGGCATTCTCTCTATAGCCTGAAATGTATATTTTCTCCGTATATTTTACTTTTTTCTGCAGAGTTTATCGTTGGTGATTTCCCTGAAATTCATTACTGGGTGTTTTTATTATTCATCCTCCACTGGCTACAAATGGCTTATTGTTCTTAACTTTTCAAGTTCATTTACCACTAAGGCTCCCCCTTCCCAGCTTTAAACCCTATCTGTAGAGGATCAGGTAGCAAAATCTGGACACTATTTAAGCTACTTTCTAGACTGCTCTGTCTCTAAATTCCACAAATCCGTTGTAGACAGAGAGCTGAACCGTGGCTAAATCCCCAGCGGCTGCTAGGGTTGCGGTGTTGAGAAGTGAATTTTAAAAATATCTCTTTCAGAAAAGAGAGAAGTTCTGTCAATGCTAGATTGAGAAAAAGTGATGGAATCTTCATATTTCTTTTAAAATATGTTCCATTTTTATTACATTCTGTAACTATTTTCAGCAAGCCTAAGTTTCCTTAGTGGGGGGAAGAAAACTTCTTTTGTTTTCAAAAGGGCTCTTGTCCAATACAACAGAACATTCAGCTCTCCAGTTGGAGACACTCTGTCAGTTCCAAAAATTAAGAAACTGCTCATGCATCTTTAAAAACTTTTAGGTCTATTAATATCACAGTAGAGACAGGCTAGAGCTGCTAGTTTGAATCATGTCAGATCACTGCTTGTCTCTAAGGATGACACCATTTAAATTACTAAATTGGTAATGTGAAAATTTTGGTTAAATATTTAATACAATAAAAAGAATCCTTTCTGCAAGTTAAACTGCTGATTTTTAAATTCTAGAACCAACTAGTCTGGGAGGAGATCCGGGAGAAGCACTATCATTGGACAGTCTTGTTTACAATAAGAACGAAGAGAGTCTGGAAACTTAAGTTGTCTTTTCCCATGAATGCAGGTTTTCTACCCCAATTATCTGCTTTTATCCCCACACAGATCAAAACCCTGAGGAATAACAAATTTCCAGTTCACACTCTACCATTATGACATTAGTATTATCTATTTGTTTTCACATTTAGAAAAGAATTGGTTCAAGTCAAGAGGAAAAGAGACAGATGGGAAGGGAGGAGAATTTCAAAAGCAGGAAAGATCATGCTCCAACTAATGAGCTACCCTTTCCGAGGAGCAACAGTGGTTGAGAGCAGAGCTGGGGTCGCATCTGTTGGAGAATTCAGCTTTCATCACTGACAGCTGAAGCTATTCCTATAAAGTGAATCTGCACCTTCCAGAAAAGAAAACATACTCTTTTAGAAATAGTACTCAAACTGTAGACTTACCAATCGGTTAACTACTCATAACCACACAGTTAAGCTCCAAAAGCCTAGAGTAAAAGAAAGCGGTGGGTTTTCAGATTTTACATTTACTCCCTAAACGATTTGGGGCACGTGGTGTGTGTGTGTGTGTGTGTGTGTTGGTGTGTGTGTGTGTGTGTGTGTGTGTGTGTGTGGTGTTTCCAGTCCAACACATCAAAGTGTGAAGGGATCAGTAGGACCAGACCTTGGCCAACACAAGAGCCTCTGACCAGGTGTCAGACCCAGTGGTCAAGCCACTGTTGGCTGATGGAGGTGGGGGTTGGATTGAGATGTTAGAATAAGGAATCATCTTCTGCTCTCTGAACCCCTAAAAATACAAACAATAAGTTGGACCCTAATGCCATAATAATCCTCCCCACTGTTCATGAGAGTCTTTGTCATGAATTTCCCCAAGATTTGCACTCTGGGAACAAGCTAGAGTCAAAGGTAAGGCTGTTCTCTTACTGTGAAACTGACCAAATTATGTGTTATATAGTGGGCATGTACACAACATGTAACAACAACTCTACTACTAGGTTAATTATAATGCACTATTGTAATTTAAAAAAAAAAAAAGAAGAGAGAAAAGGTTTCTGTTCCTGGTGGTCTATCTACTACAGACATGCAAGGGATTTCGTAGATCCTGCTATTCTTTATACCCCTAAAGACCGGCATGGACAGCCAAGGCAAGGACCCAGAAGCAGGGCTGGACTGCAGAAGGACCCAAGCAGCTTAGCTACGGAGCACTCAAGTACCCTTGAGCAAAGCAGTATCGCTGTAGCCTCGGTTGACCTACCAATAAATCGAAAAGTGGGCTAGATATCATTAAAGTCCCTCCTTGCTCTGACAGTTCTAAGATTCCACCTCTCTGAGTCCTGCCAAGGGGAGGAAATCAAACACGGCCACCCAGCTGTGGGGTAGGATAGAGAAAGGGAACAGCACGAAGTGAAAGGGCTGCAAAGGCAGAGCACAGAGCGGAAGCAGGATGTGGCTGCTGAGGTGGCAGTGGAACAGCCTTTCTGGGTAAAAGAGCACACAAAGCCAGCCAAGGGGTAGCAGACATGAGCTCTGGAAAGCTCTTCTGGTGAGTGAGGGCAGCTGAATAATGAGGGTTCTCGCAGGCCCCTACAGCTCCTTGGGATTCTTCACTGAAGCCAGTCCCTCCAGCTCAGGAGGTAAAACATCTTGTTTTTTTGGTTCCTTTAACTAAAATATGAACTTGACTACATTAAAAGGATATCCCAGTTTAAAAGAATCAGATTTCAGAAAGAGGTTTCTAGTTCCAAGAGAATTCAGCTTCAGTCCTAAAAGGCTGCTACACCTTCCCCGGTTTGTGGCTCCCTCTCCTCCCACCTTCTCCCAGTTCCCAGATGCCATCTTGTCTTCTTTCTGGCCTACATGCCCATCTAGTTCACTTTTTCTAAACATGCCCAGAATATCCTTGTGACCAATGCTCACAATCTTTTTCTTCCTTCCAGGGGTCCAGCCTGGGTCACCTAAAAGGACCACAATTAATTTTCAGGGCTTTGATGATGAACACCTACTGAGATTTCAACACCCCACCTTATACCTAACATTTGCCCCCCAAACTACTAATGCTGGTCCTTTGAAAGAAGCTGCATGATCAACTAAGTTATAGAAACACCAAGCACCCTTGGACGTTCCCACTTTTAACATGCCTGAGATTTGTCTCAAGATAAAGAAGTCAGTTTGGCCTTATTCCCAAGTGCACTTGACAAGGGGACATCTTCTGTGCCCCCCCCCATAATATTTCTCAGGACACTGGTACTCTCTGGAACTTAACTTGGGAAACCCTTCAGTATGGGTTTGTCAGCTGAGGCCACCTCTCGAGCAATCCTGTGCACACAGGAAAGTAGTGTGCCAACTTTGGAACCTATGGGGAGCATTGCTGCCTATAAACTGTGCAATAACCAGGGGAATACCTCAGATTATAGCCTAATGAAACCTTGTGGGGGAGGAGGAATAGGTAAGACTTTAGGCATAAGAAAAACTAGAGAGGGTCCCAGAGTTAGGTCACAAACCCGAAGGAAGGAATATGAGACCCTTGGCTCTGAAAGACATCAAGCACATCATCCCCTGCTCCTTGGGCGAAGTTCCAGCTCCAAGACTTACTGGCCCAGAGCTCAGAGGGCACCTCTCTGGTCTCTATCTCCCGAAAAGCTGGCATTTGGGAGCCAACTTTTATCGCACATCTCACCCCACCCCACATGCACCAAAGGCTACTCCTCTGACTTTGAACTTCACCTCTGTTAGATCCAAAATATTAGCAATTTTATACCACCATATACTCAACATTTTGGGGTAGGAGAAAAATATCACTTTTTTTTTTTTTTTTTTTTTTTTTTTTTTTTTGCCTTCCAGACAAGTAGAACAAACATTAGCAAAAGTCTGTAGAAGGAATAAATCTCAACATGGAAAAGGACATGGTAAAAGGATGGTAGGGGAAATGGGTATGCAAGTTGCATGCATTAGTATATGCCTGTAATCCCAGAGACTCGGAAGACTGAGATAGGAGGATCACAAGCTTGAGGCCAGCCTCAGCAACTCAGGGAAAACCTGTCTCAAAATAAAAAAATAAAAAGGGTTGCAGATGTAGCTCAGTGGTAAAGTGACCCTGGGTTTAATCACCAGTATCATAAAAAAGAAAGAAGAAAGAAAGAAAGGAAAGAAAGGAAGGAAGGAAGGAAAGGTGGATGGATGGGTGAGAAGGGAGGGAGGAAAAAATCCAGTGAGGATTTGGGAAAAGTTCAAGTAACCCAAAGTAACCCAGTTGGCTTGGGAAAGTACAGAAAGAGCCATAACCTCGGAGGAACGCCCTAGCTTGCCTTTGCTCCTTTAGAACCTGGTCCACCTGCTAAATGCCTTGATCAAATAGTTTCCTCTAACTCAAAAAATATAGACACTACCTGACTTTTACTTAACTGATAAATTCAGTCATAAGCCAAACTACTATAATGATCAGAAGTTGGCTCTTATTCTTAATGAACTCATGCTACACCTGCAACAAGGGAGAAAGAGAGAAAAAATACTAGTTACAGTATCTATATATAGATAGATAGATAGATATATACACAGGGGCATGTCATCTTAACATATGCTGGCCTCCCCTCTCTCTGCCCCTGCCACCATCACCAACACCACACACACACACACATACACACATAGTTTCACAACTCACTGGCTCACCACAATTCTGCCCTCTTTCCATATCCTTACACAATCTGGGCTGACCTAACTCCAGATTCTGATATTTTCAACCTTCCACCATCAAGAGGAAATGAAGGCCCAGTTTCTTGAATCAAAACTGATCATCTAAATGGCACCTAGGGCAATAGTCTACACCTGCCAGTCATAAAAACATTAAAGATCAACCGCAAGAGCCCAAAGCTATGCCACCATGGAAGGTCTCAGAGCACAGAGGCCAGGGAAAGGCAGTAACGGGCCAGGTGCCCTGTGAATGATGCCTCCAGTTTTAATGATTGTATTCTAAAGTTCCTAGCAAAATGGAGACTACCCCAAGCCCAAGAGAAAAGGTCCTCATAAGGAAGAAAAATAAAATCAAAATTCTGGACCCTGCCTCCTGCTCTTTTTTAGATGGTAGCAAAATTCTTAAGTTTCTCTTCAGAAGGGCCCAAGAACAAAAACCTACACAGAGGGACCTCAAACTCTAGACCTCTCTTTATCCTTTACCCAATAAAACTTCTTCCCATGGACTTTTATTAAACACCTGTAATGAAGGGAATCTCCTGGTAGGTGGTGTGGTAAGCAAGGCCTGACTTCCCATTCCCTGGGACTCTATTCCTTGCAAAACAACAACCAGTTAGTCTGATAAAATGGCAGCAATGTGTCCCTGGCTGATAGCATATTCATGTATTATTGCCCCACCCAGGTATCAGGAGCTGCTCTTAGTAGGGGTTCCAGCGACTCACAGTAGGATGATTTGGGGAAACTGGGCAGGTTATAAGGCTCAATATTTGAGGGGCTATAAGATCTACTTCAATCTGCTCTGAAGCTTTCAATCATCTTCACTCCCTACTGGAAACATCCTTGCCATGTTCTCTTAGTGCCCGGAAGTCAGGGAACCTCAAATTCTGGGCTGAGTTTTCTAAGACAGCATCAAAAGAAATAAAAGCATATTAAATATATAACCATCTAACTTTAGGTACACCAACAGAGCTTAAGAAACTCCAGGCAAAACAGAGACTTGTCTAAAAGGTAGATGTGTTTTTTTAGTTGGGGGGGAGCGCAGTGGAGAGAAAGGTAATTTAGGGTTAGCACTGACATGTGCTACTCTAGAGGGAAGTAAAACCACAGACAGTAAACCTTGCCCAGAGCTCCTGTAAATATAGAACAATCCCACACGTTTACAGCAAGCAAACTATAGTAATTAACTGAGAAAAAGAAAGCCTTGGATCTGTTTCCCTTCTCCCACAGGGAATGGCAGGGACAGGGTGGAGGTGGGGACTCTCGTCCCCAAAATCTAGAGTCTGACAGCCTCACTACAGTGGGATACAGTAAGAAAGAGCACCTGTTCTCAGTTTCACCACCAAGGCCTGAGTAAGATCTGTCACTCACCCAGAATTCCTAACAGTACCAGACATCCAGAGAATTCCTACCTGACCTTATCCACTCGGGGTTTCAATAAGCCCAGGTTCTAGTCTCAGTGGCTTCTGAATCAACTGATATGCTGTTATGCTGGTCCCCTAGGACCTAAAAGGTGCCCTCTCCCAGGGTCAGACCAGAATGTCTAGACAAAGACATGCAGATTTGGTACATCTTGCTCATGCTGAAGAAACCAGTTCCTCATTCCCAAAAACGGTCTATGATATCATCATAGCCTTATACACACAGTAGACCACAGACCTTCCCTATTAAGTACCCAAACACTTCCCCTGCTCAAAAGAAAAAGACAAAATGCCAAAATGTCAAGGACAAAAGTTCATACCATCTTTTAAGGTTTAGGCTAATGTTATAAACTTTTTATAAAGTCAGGCAATAGCATAAATTAACATACATACTGGTTAAAATGTGGACTCTAATGAGTGAAATTTTCATTCTACACGGTGGAGAAATCATGCTATCATACTTTCATGATTTTAAAAATACTAAAAATATATATTCTTAAGAATAAATTCAAACCAAAGATATTCACAATTTCTAAAGCACCTCTAAGGGTCAAAGTTTGAAAAATCCTGCCCTGGCTCCCATATGAATTGCCCTTTTACTGCTAAAGTTAAAGTTGCCCCAGTAAAATATATGACATATGTTGGGATACAAATCTGTGGGAAAGATATTATCCTGTTTTAACCAACTACCGTTTGAATCCCATCCCTAATGTGAAGTTATTTTGTAATCTTATTTTGGCCTCTTCATGTCTTAAGAGGGCTCCCAGAATGTGGGAACAGGAAAGAGTATTTCCTCATTAAATATCTACTTTTCTTTCCTAAGTAACTTACTTCTTTGAGTGGAAGGAGTGTTTATTTTTCTCCTGTGGATGAAAGCAATCTAAATTTTTTTATGAGAAAAAGAAGTATTCTTCAAAAAAACAGGAATCCTGTTTTGATCTGCTTTGTACCTTTGTTGCCCCCTCTGAGAAACAGTTATAAAAGGTAGAGGACAAACCAAGATAACACTGGTTATGAGTTCAAAGATAACATTTTCTTGCAAGACACTGGTTCCAATGAATCTGATCTGTATGAAATAGGCTAGTATGTGCATTTAAGTGGGTTTTTTTAAGCACTGAAGAGGGCAAGTATTTTTCTTAAAAAAAAAAAAAAAGAGATCACTAATAGCAATAGCTAATAAATAATTATCAGAATAATGATAGTAAGGGCTTGGTAAAACTGAGCTGCTGTAACTCTCATTACCCTGTTGTCTTTCTCTGGAGAGCTCATTTTCAGAAGGCTCTACTTCTCTCCCAAATTTTCTTCCACAGAAAAACATCAAACAGACAAATGAGCATAACAAATGTCTGTGCTCAATTCTTGGCGGCAATTAAAATACACACATTATGCTTCCTTAAGAAATTACTATTTAGATACACACAACTCCTGCCAAGACTATTTCTAGCTAGTCTTGTGGGGAACAAACTACACATTTATAGCAAAGATGAATGTCATTTGAGCCTTCTTTAGACCCTTCCCATTACTTCTCTAACCACCAAACTAAGGGTTAGGTTAACAGTTAACAATAAATGCAGAAAGGAAAATACACACATATACCTAAGAAAAACTACAAGTTCTATCCCAAGTATCTCCCCCCAAACTGTTAAGAATGTGTGTCCAGTTCATTCTCTGAGACCCCTGAAAACACATTGGGATCCGAAATCCCACCCAGTGAAAAGTACGCTTAGCCATGATGGACAAACTCATGCCATATTCTAGCAGAAGGAGGCTGTGGCTTAAAAAGGAGCTGTTCTTTGCCACAGAACAGTAGTGACAAGACTGTCCCAGCTTGCTTTCCCATGGCAGAAAGAATTCATATTTGATGAAGAACTTGCTCCATGCCCCAGTAAGATGGAGACAAGTATAAGCTTGACCATAGAGATTGAGACAATTCAAAAATTTTATGACTTCCCTTTGACATTGAAAATGAGCAGTCAGGTCATTAGCAATAAAACCCAAAAATTCTAAGGGAAAATTAAGAGCACACTCTTCCATCCCCTTTCTACTCAAAAGTTACAGCTTGCTCTAACCCTCTGGCAGGGCTGCCAAGGAAACTGGAACTCAGATTTCTGACTCAGACCCCGACCATGGTGATAAGGATCCATATCCCTTGTCAGGACAATAGCTCAAGAGCAAGTACCTGTGCTGAATCTTTTGCCCAGTAACAAGGAAGAGCTTCAGATTTCAAAACAGAGAATCATAAGGCCATTCCTTTTACACTCAGAATCAAGGGCAGCAAAGGTAGTGGCATTCAAGCTTGCAACCCATCTAGGAATTAAAGGTTCAAGAATAAACAGAAGAATTCTAAATTCATTTTGAAAAACAATAAGGTAATCCAGGATTTGAAAATCAACAAGTAATATTAAAAAGTTGCCAAATTTGCTGACATCCAAACAGATATCCATTTGAATTCCTGGGGGTGGGGGGAAGCTGTCATTTTTCTTTAAAGATCATACAGGACAAACAGGTCCTGAGGTAGACTCCATTGTAAGAAAGATCACCCGGAATCACCTCTGTGTCATCTACTCTCTAGCTCTCCCTCCAGGTTGGGTGATGGACCTGCCTGAAAGAAGAGGGACACCCTTGTACTTGAACACTGCAGTGCCAGGGATTCTTTCAAAATTGCTTAAGATGGAGCAACAAGTCTGGGAGCGCGAGGCCAGAAGAAAGGGCAAGAAGTTATTTCAAAAATTCCAAGAACAGCAGCTTAGGAAATCTTTTCTGGTTTCACAAATGTTTCAGTACTGTGTCCTCCCATGTCCTCACCCCAACCACCTCCAACCAACACCACCATTCAGGTGGCTCTTGTTCCACATACTCTAAAAAGTTATAACTTAGAAGGGACAGAAATGAAAAGGAGGGGATAGGAGGAGAAACTGTGGAAAGGCCTGGCTCCGGTCCCAGGAGTCCTGCCTAGCTGTGACAGGTCAAGTTGCATAAACCCAGAGGCTCCTAACACACCTGCAGGCAGTAGGTAAACTAGCACGTCCGCCAAGAGTCTTCGGGGACTACCTTCACTGGTCCCACCAAGGCTGGGCTTACAGCCCTGGGGACTCAACTCTCCAGGCCTCCTGGAGCTTTAAGTCTCGGTTTCCCGACCCCATGTCTCTGTTTACAGATAAACAAACTGAGGTCAGAGCCCAAGTAGGCCTGAGGTCACGGGGCATTGTCCTAGAGGGGGGTCACACTTACTCTCTGAGTCGCTGAAGCCGCTGCTGTCACTAACGCTGGCGCTACTGCGCCTCTTCATATGCTCCAGGTGCTCCTCGTAGTGGAAGTGGCGCTCATGGAAGGGCGACGTGAAGTCAGCCAGCACCGCGTCAAACTCGCACAACGCGTCGGTCAGGTCCGCGGCTGCCGCGGAGTCCAAGGCCGGGGCTGCGGGCAGGGACGGTGGGCTCAGCTGAGGGGGTTGGAGGCAGGAGGGGCCGCCACCACTCCGGAGGATAACATTTACTGCGCTTTTTCCAGGTGACATTCACGCAGTACTTTGAATCCTCAACCACCCTCCAGAGTGCCTTCAGTTATCCAGCCGGTTGCACAGATAAGGAAACTGAGCCTACACCCGCGCAGGTGAAAGCCTAAGGTCCTCTAGCTCATCGACCCAGTCACGCTCTTTCCCACGCGCTGGCGGGTGCTTGTCCCTACGCTCGCTCCACGGGGGCGCGTGCGAATCTGGTGGCGGTGGGAAGACTGAGTCAGGAGGTGCCCGTTACGAGTCGGGCTCGGATCCCCAGTCCTGCGCCGGCGGCTAAGCAGCATCCGCCCGCGCGCGGTTCCCAGTGGGTCGGGTCCAGCGGATGAGGAGGGAAGGGAGCCGAGCGCACAAGGACCACAAGGGACGCCTCTTGTCTCGCCCACCCCCACCCCCTGCTGGGCTTTGAGGGGAGTCCAGGACCCCACGCTCACCTGCGGCAGCCGCGGGGCTGCCCTGAGCTGCGGGCGGCTTCATGGGGCAGCTGGGCTCTGCAAGGCGCGCGCGGCGGAGGTCCTGCGAAGTGCGGGTCCGCGCCTGTGCCCACCCTCGCGCTGAGGTCGGAGCTGCTACGCGTTTGCGCCCTGCCTCTCCCTTGGTCCGGCGCCGCTCTCAGCCCAGCCCGCGTCCGCTCGCTCTAGCTCCCGCCGCCGCGGGCCCCGCTGTCTTATAGCCCCGGGCGGAGGCGGGGCGGGGCGGGGCGAGGCCGCGGAAGCCGGGGCCGCAGGGTCTGTCCCGCCGACCTCGGGGACGCTCCGTCCCCGAAGCACCGCCCTCGCCACGCGCCAGCCTGTGAACCGCAATGACGAATTGTCGCCGGAACCTGGGTTACAGCCCCAAATATTTACCCTCCGCTTTCCCCACGCACCCTGACAACCAGACCACGGCAGTCTTTGGAGTCACTAGAGCGCCTAAGAGTTTACGCCAAGACTGGAGCGCCACTGCTTCCCGCCGTCTGCCACAACCTCCCCGAGCCTCAAGTTTCCTCATCTGTGAAAAGACGGATCCTGGAAAGCAGTCTCTCACTGCAAAAAACAATATCAGGGAGCCCATGACATGAGAGGCTCAGTCGGGTGTTGGAACGGTTGGGAAGGCGAGGAAGACAAGTAGGAGGATTTCTTAACTGCTGGCCGTCTCAGAGAGCAGGGACCTGAACTGCAGTCCCGCCAAACCCGGCCTTACTCGGAGAGGGTTGGTTTATTGAGGGAAAAAAATTACAGCGTAAAGGCAGAGTGAACGCTGGTGCCTCGCAGTGTCCACACAAATGAGCCATCCTGCTCGATGGCCTGGCAAGGGACCGTGCTGCTCCCAAAACAGCAAACACCGTAGAAGTTGTGCTGGCCAATATGGTAGACACTTGCCACAGAGAGCTATTTAAAAATAAATCAAGGATCTGGGGATTTGTTCCGTGGCAGAACGCTTGCACAGCATGCTGGGAGGCCCTGGATGCTGAGGGCCTGTGTTCAAGTTCCAGTACTTCAATTTTTAAATAATTACATAAAAATAAAGATTAAAATTGAATAAAGTGAAGATTTCAGTCTCAGTTGCATTAGATACATTTCAAGTGCCATTCAATAGCCATTGGTGCAGAAAGTTTTGTTGGACAGCGTTCCTAGGGTCTCTGGTCTAGGGAAGAGAGGCATCGTATCCCAGTTCTGCAGGGCCTTCCTAGATGCCAGTACTTGTCATGCACTAGTCCTAGCCCCTGGTTTGCAGGTGGAGGAAAACCAAGGGACAGACAAGCTAAAGAAGTTTGCCAGTCTCTTAGTGACAGAAAGGCAGGGCTGTCTGTTTCAGGACCCACTTTCAGTTTAACCACACCCTCCCTCCCTCCCTCCACATTGGGAAGCTCTGCAGGTGTATAAGGTGGAGAACTGAGCATCCAGGAGGAGGCTCCAAGGTAGGAAATCAGAGTAACCTAGGTCCTTGAAGCAACAGGTAAGGCACCTACTTCTTTCATTTTATTGTTTTTTTTCCTCTTTTCCCCATTCCCCTTCCCTGTAAATCCATTTTTTTCTCCCTATTACCCCTTCCTTTTTTCCCTTGACTTGCTGCTCATGACACCCCATGGTAATTGCCCAGAGCTAAACAAAGTAACAGCCAGTCTGGAAGCTGCCAGAAGAGCTGCCACTTAGATAGTCCTGGATTGACTACAGCACAATTATTTGTCCACTCTGCAGTTGGTGACACTTGGGTTGCTTCCAATCTGTATCACAAGCAATGCTACAATAAACATCCCTGTACATCCCGTGCTGCTCTTACTGAATCTGTTCATCTTGATTCCTTCCCTAAAACCATACAAAAGGCAAAGATTAAACCCTTAATCCTTGAGCTTTCTCACTGGGTTCCATTTCCTGTCCCAGGGCCTTCTGTGTTCCCCAGCCACTGATCATAGTGACTGAGATGATGACTGACCTCACTGTTCAAGTGCAATCTTGTCCTTTACTGAGGATAGGTATGAGCTCTATCTTTCGCCAGCCTGGGATCTAAATTAAACCATAATGTGCTTACACTTAGATTTAGCCACATTCCAAACTTGAAAAGGTCATTGGGTCACACAGAACTGCTTCCAGAAAGATTTGAGGCAGCCTTTGATTTGAAACTATACACCTACTTATGTTTTTTACAAAACCATCTCTTTATCTTAACTGATATCTGTCTCAGTTTATCTGTACTGCTGTAACCAAAATACCACAGGCTATAATTTATAAACAACAGCAACTTATTTCTCATAGTTCTGGAGCCTGGGAAGTCTAAGATCAAGGCACCAGCACTCAGTGTCTGGTGAAGGCTTCTCGTTGCATGTGTTTAGTTTTTCATCACCGTGATTCAAAATACCTGACAAGAACAACTTAGAGGAGGGAAAGTTTACTTGGGCTCTTGATTAGGAAGTTTAGTCGATGGTTGGTGAACTCCATTGCTCTGGGCTCTTGAGGAGGCAGAACATGATGGCAGAAGGGCGTGTTGGGGGAAAGGCTGCTTCAAACTCATGGCAAACTGGGAAGCAGAGAGAGCAAGGGGAGAGGCTGTAGGGAAGATGATCCCTTACAGGGTACACTCCCAGTGACCCGCCTCCTCCAACCACATCCTACCAGCCTACAGTTAGTTTACCACCCAGTACATTCAAACCAAGATGCACTGATTAGATTATACTTTCATAATAACTCATTTCAACTCTGAGTATTCCTGCATGATTAGCACAGGAGGCTTCAGGGGGACACCTCATATCCAAACCATAAACACTGCATCCTTTCGTGGCAAAAGGGATTAAAGGTAACAAACCCCCTTCTTCAAGTCTTTTGATAAGAACTAATCCCAGAACTCTCATGATTCACTCACGGCCTAAGGACCCCCACCTCTTAATATGGTCACAATCGCAATTAAGTTTCAACATACAAATTTCAACATAGTTGACAACTCCTTCCTTGGAACTGGTGCTAGGTATCCATATGACAGTCTAGTCATCCTTCCTCTGCCCTGCTGAGGCCTCCTGTTTAATCACTAAACTCTGGTTCCCTACAGGTCCCCCCCTTGATCCTTTCTTCTCACCCTTCATTGTCTCCAGGTCATCTCATCCCCTCTCAAGAGTGTGACTCATTTTCATTAGCTTTCAATTTTTATTTCTAGACCTACTTTTTCCCCTTAGGTCCCATTTCCATTCACTGAAAGGATTTCTGTACTTGATGCTCCTCTACATCCACTCTGGAAGAAACTTCTGGATGGTTCATAATATTGATTTCCCTTCCTATTTTTTAATGAATAGGTGGACTTGAATCTGGCCAGGGCCCTTTTCTTTGCATCCACCATTCCTGCCATCTGGCTCTAGGCTTCTCTCCCAAGCTTTGCTATACAGGTGCTGAAGATCCCTGGAGAGCAGGCCTGGCTCCTGAGCACCAGAAAATGGAGAAACCCAGTGTCTCACATGTGGTAGACAGGTGTTCTACCACTTAGCCACAATCCCAGCCCTATCTTTGGAAATTCTAACAGGAAAAAAAAAAAAAAAAAAAGGAAAATCTCTTTTCCCTGTGGCTGCAGAAGATGAGTATATTTCCTCAAAATCATTTGAAACTATCGTCATGGAGAGATGGGGCCATTGATTTCTCTGAGAGGAATGGGAATACCTGGAGCCTGTTCAGTGAAATTTGTTTAGAGATATGATGTTAGAGAACTATAGAAACCTGGTCTTCATTGGTGAGGATATCTTTCCTTCAGAATTTCTAATTAATTATCAATATTTAATTTCCTTCCCTTGCAGAATATCTTTTGGGTGCTTCTGCTCTGCATGAATGAGTTTGAGATTCTCTCTTTCAAGGAAAAATTTGAGGCAGTTTGTGTTATAAACAAGGAAATGCCATGACTTCTCAACATGCCACCAATTTTTACCAGAGCAGAACATGAAAGGTCTCTTTTAAAAAGTGATAAAGACAAAATATGGAAATTTGATCTTGTCTATTTACAACCTAAGCAAATTATGGGAAAATGTTGGGTGAGAGTGAAGGTCTGAAATCATATTATATGAACAAAACCATTAGTAGTAACTATATGTCACCGAAAATTGGCACTGTCAACAGACATCAAAAACATTTACTATCTCAGAATAGAATTTCAATTTATTACCAATTACTATTGAGGAGTTGTGTACTTCTTCAAACATATCCACAGCAAATTTGAAGCATACATTCTCTTTTTTTTTTCTTTTTTTTTTTTTGGACATTATATGCTTTTTTTATCCATTTTTAAAATTTGTTCTCTTAGTTATACATAGGAGGATAATATTTTAACATATAATGCATACATGGAGTATAACTTCCCATTTCATGGTTGTACATGATGTGATTTACACTGGTCATGTAGTCATATATGAACATAGGAAAGGTTATATCTGATTCATTTACTGTCATTTCTCTGTTCCCATCCACCCCTCCCCTTCCTTCCACTCTGCCCTGTCCAATCTGGTGAAACACCCCGACCCCAGCATCTGCATATCAGAGAGAAACATTCCAGCCTTTGTTGTTTTTTGGGATGGCTTATTTCACTTAGTATGGCAGTCTCCTGATCCCATCCATTTACCAGCAAATGAAGCATACATTTCCTCTGAAAGAAAATTTGGAAAAACTCAAAAAGAGATCTAGTCTGTGCTTCAATTTATAATGACCGATTTCAAATGTAGTATTGATTTAAATTTTTCAAGCATTTCTATAAAGAGATTTAAAAATTAATGACAATTAGATTAGGCAAAGGGGAATGAAGGGAAGGAGAGGGGAGGGGAATAGAAGGACAGTAGAATTAGTTGAACATAACTTTCCTAGTCTAGTCTCATATTTGAATACATGACCAGGGTAACTCCGCATCATGTACAACCATAAGAATAGGATCCTCGTTAGAATAAGTTATACTCTATGTATGCATAATATGCCAAAATACATTCTACTGTCATATATAACTAAAAAGAACAAATAAATAAATAGATGGAGTCACAAGTTCCTGAAATAATATATTCCCAGCCCATTTTGAGTTAGGAGTGGCAAATGTAACTGAATTTTGGACAACAGGCCATAAGCAGAGGTATCCTGTGAAACTGGGATATAGCCCTAAGGGAAGCAGGCAGGATTCCTCATCTGTGCTTCCTCTTTCGGGATGAAAGACACACATGAAACTAGACTACATGCCATGAAATGGAAGTTATTTATACCAATCAACCCTGGATGAGAAGTCATCCAGGTTTCTCATTTATTCCAACCAACACCTACATGAAAGAAAAATAAAATAGAATGTCCAGGGGTCCATGATCTAGCTCAGGTGTAAGAGCATGTGATTACCACATGTGAGGCCTTGGGTTCTATCCCTAGAACCACCAAAATCAATTAATAAGTAATAAATAAAATGTCCGCCTGGATAAGCCAATGTTGGAGGGTTTCTGGTCCTTATCCTTGAACCTAATCCTAATTCCTAGCCCCTCCAAAAAATCTCATCTGCAACCCTTCAACTCTGGACTTGTAAGTTTAAGAGACAATCATTTCCTTATTCCTTAAGCAAGTTTAAGTCATGTTTCAGTGACTGTATTAGTTTTCTAAGGCAACGGTAAGAAAGTATGAAAACTGGAGGCTTAAAACCATAGAAATGTATTTTCTCACAGAGATCTGAAGACTAGAAGTTTGAAATCAAAGTGTTGGTAAGGTTGGTGTCTTCTGAAGGTTCTAAGAGAGAATCTATGCCTCTCTCTTAGCTTCTCGTGGTTTGCTGCCAATCTTTGGTGCTCCACAGCTTGTAAATGCATTGCCCTGTTCTCTGCCTATCTTCACGTGGTCTTCCTCCTGTGCCTCTGCCTGGGTCTCTTCTCCTCTTCTTCTACGGAGACCAGTCATATTGCACTAAGCCCACCCTATCACAGTATGACCTCATCATAACTTGATCACTTCTGCAAATACCCTACTTTCAATAGGTCCACTTTCACAGGTAGTAGAGATTAGGACTTGAACATATCTTTTTGGGGGGACACAGTCTAACCCATAACTGTGACATAAGCCCAAACTAACCTATATCAGTCAAAATCATAGTAAAGAAATCATGCAGATAGCCTGGCATGGTGACATGCCTGTAACCCCAGCTACTCAGAAAGCTGAGGCAGGAGGATTTCAAGTTCAGGCCAGCCTCAGCAACTTGGTGAGACCCTGTCTTGAAATAGAGTAAAGTACTGGGGATGGAGCTCAGGGGCACAGCATTCGATCAGCAGGCAAAATGCCCTGGGTTCACACCCAGTAAAGGGAGAAGAAAAAGAAGGGAAAGAGGAGGAAGGTCACACTACCTGATTTCAAGACTTAATATAAAGTTATAATAATTAAATAATTAAAGTTGTGGTGTTTGTCAAGAAGAGACAAATGCACAGAAAAGTATCCAAATATATATATATATATATATATATATACTTGATTAATTGATTTGTAAGAAATGTCAATGCAATTACATGAGAAAAGAAAAGTCTTTTCAACAAGTGATGCTGGAATAACTGAATATCTGTATAGGAAATACGTTACTATAGCATACAAAACAGATCGTAGATCTAAATGTAAAAGCTAAACTATAAAGCTTTCAGGAGAAAATCTAGGAATTATTTTCCTTATGACCTCAATGGAGGGATGTTTCTAGACAGGATATAAAAGGCACTAATCACTTTTTTAAATTGACACATTAGACCTCAACAAAATTAATAATTTTTGTTTACTAAAGATACCATTACTAAATAGGAAAAGACAAGCCACAGACTAGGAGAGAATATTGCAATATATATGTCTGACAAAGGTCTTAGGGTGTTTTCCTTTTTTGTTGGTGCATTATAATTATATATACTAGTGAATTCATTATGCCATAATTATACATGCATATAACATAATTTGATCAATCCCATCCCCCAGTACCTTCCCTTCCCTCCCCTCCTCCTTCCCTAATCTGCTGGCTCTACTCTACTGATCTCACTTCCACTATTGTTATTGTTATTTTAATTAGGGCCTTGTAATCACAATTTTATATGTATACCTGTATATGTGATTCATTGTGGTATATTCATTCATAGACATAGCCTAATCTTGTAGATTTCAATCCCCAGTGTTTGTTTTTAGAAGATAGAAATATCATCTACAAGCTAAAAATAAAAAGACGAATAACCTGGTACAAATTAAAAATGGGCAAAAAGCTTTAACACATACCTCACCAAAGAGGATAGATTAGTGACTAATAACACATGAAAAGTCAAACATACAATTGCCCTATAAGTTATCAATCCCCCAACATATTTATCCAAGAAAAATGAAAAAACAATATATGAATGAATTTTTGTCCAAAAGAGCCAAAAACTGCTAACAACCCAAATGTTCATCAACAGAAGAATGAACATACAATCGCAGTGTGTTCATACAATGGAATATGCTTAGCAATAGAGCTACTGACACACGCAACAGCACGGGTAAATCTTAGAAACGTCATGGGTGCAAGAAGTGCTTCTGTTGGCAGAATAACAGTTCCTCAAAGATGAACATCTTAATCCCTGCAGTCTGTGGACGTTACTTTACGTGCCAAAGGGACTTCATGTGGTCGTTAAGGATTTTGAAATGGGAAGATCATTCTGAATTATTCAAATAGACCTGCATTAGTTTACTTTCTGTTGCTGTAATAGAATACATGACACAGAGTACTTTATAAAGAAAAGAGGTTTTTTTTTTAGTTTGGTGAAACAAGCCTTGTTTATTGATGAGAAATGAACCACAGTATTTATTTTGTCCTCGTTGTCATTAGTTTTTTAATGCTTTTTAAATTTGTTCTCCTTAGTTATACATGGCATCAGAATGTATTTCAACTCATTGTACACAAATGGAGCACAACTTCTCATTTCTCTGGCTGTACACGATGCAGAGTTATGCCATTCATACAACCATACGTGTACATAGAGTAATAATGTCCCTCTCATTCCACCATCCTTCCCACCCCCATACCCCCTCCCCTCCCTTCACCCCTCTCTGCCCAATTCAAAATTTCTCCACTATGGATCTCTGCTCCCTCCATTATGGATCAGCATCTGCATATCAGAGAAAACATTCAGCCTTTGGTTTTTTGGGATTGGCTTATTTTGCTTAGCATAATATTCTCCAACTCCATCCACTTACCTGCAAATGCTATAATTTCATTCTTCTTTAAGGCTGAGTAATATTCCATTGTGTGTACATACCACATTTTCTTTATCCATTCATCTGTTGAAGGGCATCTAAGTTAGTTCCATAGTTTACCTATTGTGAATTGAGCTGCTATAAATGTTGATGTGGCTGCATCATTGTAGTATCCTGATTTTAAGTCCTTTGGGTATAAAACAAGGAGTGAGATAGCTGGGTCAAATGGTAGTAGAAAAGAGATTTATTTAATTCATAACTTTGGAAGCTGAAAGTTCAAGATCAGACAGCCTCATCAGTTTAACCTCAAGTAAGGGTCTTCATAGCTATATCACACATGGCAGATGGCATTTCAGTGGGAGTGTGGGTAAGGAGAGATCACATGGAAACCAGAAAAATTCAGGGTTCAGCCTTACTCTTTGTGTAACACTCATTCTCTCAGAAACAAACCAGGGTCACCAGAGAGCAGTATTAATCCCTTCTGAGGGTAATACCCCCAATGACCTATATCCCACTAAGTCCCACCTGTTGAAGGTAACACTACTTCCCAACAACACCACATGAGGGACAAAGGTCCCACACATGAACTTTTGTGGGGACAACACATCCAAACCACAGCAGGGCCCAATCTAACCACCTGAGTCCTCAGTAGTGGAGAACCTTTCCTGGCTATGGCCCCAGGAATATGTAACTACAGAAAAGTAGTAGAGACCTAACATTGCCAGTTTTGAAGATGGAGGAAAGCGGCCATGGGTCGAGAAATGTGGGTGGTTTCTAAAAGCTGAAAAAGACAAGGAGACAGATTTTCCCCCAGAGACTCTAGAAAAGAACACTGCTCTCCCAACACCTTGACTTTAGAACAGCTGGATCCTGTTGAACTTCTAACACTAAAACTGTAAGAAACAAATCTATGGTTGTTTTAAGCCTCTATGTTGTGGTCATTTGTTATAGCAGCAGCTAGAACACTAATGGAAGTGCATGTCCAAAAACATGTAAAATTAATCCAAGGAAGTATATGGGTCAGATTCAGGGCTGCCTGTACAGCAGAGCACACCCCAGTGAAAAGGAGCACAAGGGAAACTTCCAGGAAATGTTTTCTGTCTTGATTTGGATGATTGATTGATAGATGGGAGTACACATTTGCCAAAATCCATTGAACTGTCCTCTAGAAGGCGCTTATGTAAAATATACATAATAATAACTCTTTTTTTTTTTATAAAAAGCAGGAGCAGCTATGCAGTTTGCCTTCCTTGGTTATTAGTATCTTCTACTCATAAGCACCAATCTCCCTCTTCAAGAGCAAGCACATGCCCCCCATTGCTTCCAGACCCCCAAAATCATCATCTTTAAGCCAAAAGGCCACCCCTGTCGTCTTTTTAATAAGTCCCAGAAAAGTTCAGGGTTTCTCTGGCAAACAGGTATCCCTGACATAGTCCATAGGAGTAGGCAGCAGGGGCTGGGGTTGTGGCTCAGTGGTAGAGCACTCGCCTAGCATGTGTGAGGCATTGGGTTCTTTTCTCAGCACTGCATACAAATAAATAAGTAAAGGTTCATCAACAACTAATAAAAACTTTTGAAAAAAAGAAAGAAACCCTGGCATTGACCCATATCAGACACTATATATTCCTCTTCTTGTGTCCTTATGATGAAACCTTGAAGCTGCTATTAGGATCTCCATTTTACAAATATAAAAACTGAGGTTTGAAAAGCAAAGAATCCTCCTAACACGACCCAGTTAGTGGGAAACAATGTCCATGCCCCATTGGTCGACTCCCCAGTGGATGAACCACTCTCCATGACCTCATGTGGCCTCCCTCCCCCACTGCCTGACTCCTGGCACTGTGCCTGTTTCCTGCCAGGGACCACCAGTGATTTAAATAAATGAGGGATGAATTAAGCAGAATATTCCAGAAGGGCCCTTCTCAAAGAAGGTCAAGCCATGGCAGAGAAGACAAAGAAGGCATTAAAACACCCTCTAGTGGTGTTTTAATGACAGAAAAACACCTTAATGTGATTTGTTACAGGTTTTTCTCAATGCGATTAACATACAATAAGCTGCCCATATTTAGAGTGTATAATTTGATAAGTTTTGACACAAGTTTATAAGAAAATGAAACACCCCCTGCAAGCTATTTCCTCCTGCCCTGTCTTAATCCCTTCCCACTTGTCATCTTTTTGCCAGTGTGACAAACACTTGAGAAAACAATTTAGAGGAAGATTTATTTTGGCTCAGGTGTCAGAGATTTTGATCCTTGGTTGGCTGTCTCGGTGGCAGAAACATCATGGCGGAGGGTCGTGGTGGAGGAAAGGTGCTCAGCACCTTCAGCTGGGAAGCAGAGGAAGAGTGTGGAGGGGCCAGGGACAAGAAGTACCCTTCCAGGGCATGCCCCGATGACCTACTTCCTCCAGCTCGGCCCTACTTCCTAAATTTCCATCACCTCCCATAATGCCATCCAATTTTTAATCCATCAGTGGATCAATCCTCAGCAGTGGTTATTCCTCAGCAAAGCAGGGTCAAACAAGCTGGTCAGCTTTCCTAAGCCTCAATGACCTCATGCTTAGAGCAGACTAATACCAACCGTGCATGAATGTTGTAGGGATTAGAGACAATATTCAATGCTTGGCACAGAAATGGTAGAATTAATTTTATATTACTTACATTTTCTTCATAAGAAAGATTTAGAGTAATCTTGTATTACATTCATAATGATAATAAGTGTTTCTGGGGAATCTTATTAAATACTAATAAAAGTAAACACAGAACAATCCAAATAAAAGTAAATAAAAATAAAAGTAAACACAGTGGATCAATCCACTGATAAGGTCAGAGCCCTCATGATCCCATCAGTTCCCCAAAGCCCCATCTCTGAACATAGCTTCACTGGAGACCAAGTCTTCAGCACACGACCCTTTGAGGGACATTATAGTCCAAATCAAAATACCAGTCCTTCCTGTCCCCTTCCATTCTCAGGCAACCGCTGATCTACTTTCCATCACTAACAATTACTTTTTCTAGAATTTTAAATAAATGAAATAATACATACTCTCCTATAGTTATTTTGAGATTTACCCCTGTTATTGTGTAGGCCACTCCTTAATAGTTCATTCCTGCCTGGGGGTGGGGGTGTAGCTCAGTGGTTAAGTGTCCCAGGGTTTAATCTAATCCCTAGTACCAAAAAAAAAAACTAAAACAAAACAAAAACCCTACTTTCTTAGCAACCAAACCAGCTTTGCAACTTGTGATAATACATATATATATATATATATGTGTGTGTGTGTGTGTGTGTGTGTTATATATATAAACACAGGTATTTTGTACTCTGGTGTCTGGCACATGGTAAATACTTAATTTGCATTTGTTGAATGAATAAATAATCACCACACATATTCCTCATTCCTGTAATTAATAATAGTAAAGATGTAGTTGGTTCACAGCAACAGTACTCCGTGAACTAGAGACCAGCAGATCTGAAATCTGGTGCCCACCCTGCCACTAATCTAACTTGCGAGGCCCATGAGCAGGATGTGGAACCTTTCTGTATATTTCTGATGATGAAAAACAGACCGGCTGCAGGGTTTTCCAGGGCTGCGGAAGCAGTCCCCCTCACGACCCCATCCTGTCACACTCTGAGTGCAGGCGAGGACTTCACTGTAAACCTGTCCTCATCTCTTTCCAAATGGTGCTTTCCTCCCTTTCCTCCTCAGAAGAATGACCTTTTGAGAAGGGAATGTACCATAACTTAATAACTTTTTAAAAAGTAAAAGTTTGGGTAGATTTGCCTAGAAAAGAAGCAATGAAATTAAGCTCTACACAGTCAATATGGTAGAAAATTTCAGTGTTCAATAAAACCTCGTACAATAAGGAAAGTAGACTACAATAAACTTATGTGAAATTAAGGGGGAATCAGGGTGCATAGAAAACCTCTATGCTCTCTCTTTACATGTGGCCCAATAACAGCAGCTGTTCTTTGGATTATCCCCAATGCATGTGAGCATCACTAGCACTTAGATTTTGTTCTCCAATTTCACATGGCAAAAGGACTCCTTGGAGAGTAGCAGCCGATTGAATGTCTTAGAGAAAGAAAGAATATATATATATATATATATATACATATATATATATATATATATATATAACTTTGAATATGGAATATCTTATTGTTTCCAGAAAGCAAAGATGCTTTTCAAAAGTTCTGGAGTACAGCAATGCAGGATAAGCTCCCACTGGTTATACAATCACCATTTTAACTACCAACATCTTGAAGTGGAGGATAGGTTACTGGTTCTCAAGTTCAAGTGAGTGTCAAAAGACAAACCTGGGGGTATTCAAACACACCTTGCTGGGCCCACCTCTATAGTTTCTGATTTGGCAGATTTGGAGCAGGGTCCATGAAACTACACTTCTAATACACGTCCAGGTGAAGTCGCTTAGTGGTCCAGAAACCACAATGTGAGAACCATTGTTATAAATTATCTTAACTCAACTGGATAAGTCTATGAGTATCTATGAACTTATTTTAATACTGAAAAGAGAAGAGTAAATGTAAAATGTATAGAGAGAGATTTGTAAAGCATTGCATTCATTGATATTGTATCTCCTTTTAAGTACATGTTGGTTTATAAAGCATACATAGTTTATTTAACACTCGTGTAATTGATAATTGATAAATGAATACACACAAAAATCTACAAGTTGGGCTGGTGATTAGCTCAGTGGTAGAGCACTTGCCTAGCATGTGTGAGGCACAGGGATCAATCCCCAGTACAAGAAAGAGAGAGAGAGAGAAGAAAAGAAAGAAATCCACAAGTTAATGAAACAACTTCAGAAAAATGCAGGAATGTCCCAAAATCAGAGGGAACTCTGCTCTAACTATACACTTAATGCAAGATAGAAAGGGGTCTATTTGTCAATCAACACCAATATTGCATAATAAGCAACCAAAATGTTTCTGTTCCAAAATGATGAACCATCCAAATGGCCCAAGGGACAGATTTAATGTAGTCCTTCATCATCCTAGAAAAGAAAACCTCCAAATGATTCACTGCAATAAAATACTTATAAGGCAGTGATACGTTTTCAATTAAAATATCAAACAAGGTTAATCTTAATGGCAGAACACTGAGTTTGGCCATGCCAAACTAACCTAGACTGACATAATTTCTAAGGAAGACACTAAGTTTCCACAAACTAAAATCTTTGAGAAAGTCATAGATCTAAAATTCCAATTGATAAAACAAGGTGCAACTTAAGTATAAAAGGCACTTGACTACTGACTCAGGTTTGCATTACCCTGAATTATGAAACCAAATTGAGCTCTCAACCAAGAACCAGTGATGGCAGCATAGATCTTGAAACTACAGGCCTGATTTTTTTATTTGTTTTGTTTTGTTCTGTTTTGTTCTGTTTTTGCTTTTAGAATCTGATGAGATCACTACTATATTAGAGGAGAAAGAAGAAATAAAATCAGGTCAAATTAGTGTAATTCCACTATACAATTGTGAGATGATCTATGGATAAGAATAAGAACAGAATGTAAATAAAAGCCTCTAAATGAAAAAAGGCTAGCTCACACATGTTTGCTAAGCAGTTTTATTCTTAAGATTCCCAAACTGAAAACTATCCAAATACTCATCAACTAGTGAATGAATATGTAGATTTCAATAATAATAAGGAACAAAGTACTGATAAAGCTACAATTTGGACAAGTCTCTGCTGGAGGCCGCTGCCCTGTAGGGCCCGCAGTGGTAGCTGGCTTCGCCCTAAGATGGCGCCGAGAAGCCCAACTGCAAAGAAAAACAACTTTAAGGAAGTGCTTTCTATTGGCTGACTGATCTCCTCCGCATCCGTGCTTAGCTCGTGATCAGTACATGTCCTCATTACCCACCATTAAGTATCCACGAGCCAAATGCCTGACTGGTTAAGGTGATTGGCTATTACGTCCCATAAAGCTGTGTACTTTGCGCGGCGGAGGCAGGCAAGGAAGGCAGGCAGGCAGCAGCTGAGGGACGAGAGAAGAGGAGAGGCTGTGCGGGCGCGATGAGAGAGGAAGAAGAGAGAAGCGGCAGCTGCATGAGAGAAAAGAAGGAGAGAGAAAGCTGCGCGACAAGAGAAGGAGAGAGAGAGCTGCGCGACACGAGAAGAAGAAGAAGAAGACGGCGGCGGTGGAGGAAGAGGAAGAACCAGGCACTCGGCTCAGAAGCTCTCCCATAAAAATAAAGACGTTAAAACTTCATTTGAGAGCCGAGTCTTCGTTGTACTCGCTGGACGAGACAAGTCTCAAAACTATTAAAAGCAAAGGAAGCTAGATACTAAAAGAATACTTGTCATATGATCTCGAATTAGTGATTTAGTCAAATATTCAGAAATATTTGATAAGTTTTTGGTCAATGTTGATGGGGGATTTTAATTTACCAATTTATTTATTAGTTACAAAAATCCTATGTAAATATGTAAAGGAATGTAAATATATATATACTTTTTTTTTTTGGCTTTACTAGGTAGCTGGATATGGAACCCAGGGCCTCAAACATGCTAGGCAAGTGCTTCAGGATCACAAATGTTAATGATTAAGGGAATGCTAATTGTTCAGAATGTTTCAAAGAAGAAAACATTGTTTCATTAAATAAGGTGCAATAGAAGGGAGTGGTCCTTGCACAAAAGTCTATTATGAGCGGGGTGCGGTGAAACATACCTGTAGTCTAGTGAGTTGGGAGGCTAAGGCAGTTCAAGGTCAGCCTCAACAACTTAGCAATATGTCGCCCTAAGCAACTCAGTGAGAACCTATCTAAAATAAAAAAAACAAAACACAACTCTATTATGTATTTGATAATGCATCAATACAAACTCATCTCCAGTCTTCACCAGAATGAGCACATGCACACTGCACAGCCTCAACTCATGTGCACAGACCATCTTGGATTGTGTCATTTCCACTTAATGGTATTTTGTGTATACAATATGACCTATGGCGACAGCCCACGTTGTTTTTGAGACATTGATAGTATATGATAGTTCATAGTATACGTAGTTCACTGGAATTTTCCTTCATTGTTAGTGCTCGGTTCAAAATTCTTGGATATTACTGTTTCCAGTTGTTTATTTTTGCCATGTTGCACTAACATTTCCCAGTTCTACCTTGCTGACGCCTCATGACTTTGATCATACATAAATAAAATACAATGGACTTTTGCATATTCTGTTACAAAATAGTAAAGCGCAGTGCAGTGGCACACACCTGCAATTCCAGCAGCTCTGGAGGCTGAAGCAGGAGGATTTTAAGTTCAGACCCATCCTCAGCAAAAGTGAGGTGCTACACAACTCAGTGAGACCCTGTCTTTAAATAAAATACAATGTAGAGCCGTGGATGTGGCTCAGTGGCCGAGTGCTCCTGAGTTCTATCCCTGATACCCACTCCCCCCGAAAAGTAACTACTTTCTTAAATGTCACCTTAACCAGTGTTCTCTGAGGGTACCTTGCAATGTGGCACCTGTTTTAGAAAAGGACATCCAGCTGATGTCAAGATCCGTATGGGCAGTGGCCTGAGGGCATTCCTGGCCTCTTTTTTTGTGCTGATTTACCCTAGCAAAGTTGTCTAAGCACTTTGTTTTCAACCACCTGTGTCTGTGTCTTGGTAGAGGAGGAAGGAGGATCATAAATTCAAGGCCAGCCTGGACAACTTAGCAAGACCCTGTCTCAAAATAAAAAGGGCTAGAGTCTAACTCAGGGTAGGTATCCCCAGGCTCCATTCCTACTACTGCATAATAAAGAGAAAGAGAGAGAGGGAGACAATCCTGTTTTACTTCATAAGGTGCATTTTTGCCTTGGGGAAATTGAGTCTCAACATGAGTACAGGCTTTGTGTGCTGCCTTTTCCCATGAAATGTCCATTTATGACTTTGTCTGTTTTTCTGTTTGGTTGTATCCTTTCCTTATTGGTTTGTGTAATATATTCTTGGTATAGAGTCTTTGTTTTTATAGGTGATACATCTCTTGGTTTGTAGTTTCTCTTTTTGCCACCTTTAACATGTCTGCTGGACATAACTCAGTTGGTAGCATTCTTGCCTCACATGCACAAGGCCCTGGGTTCAATCCCCAGCACCATGAAAAACAACAACAAAAAAAACATGTCTTCTGATGAACTCAAGTTTTTAATTTTAGTATAGTCAAATTCCTTACACCTTTATTTTATAGTGCTGCTTTTTTGTGTCTGGTGTTTTTAAATTTAACCTCCTTATCCTCAAGATCTAAGGACATCTACCTATAGAATCTTCTGAAGTTTAAAGTGTTGAGTCCTTAATCTTTCTAGGGTTGATCTGCACATCTTATATAAGATACAAATCTGAGTTACTTTCACATGGATAAAATTTTTTACAGTTCCATGTATTGAATTCCTCATAATTAACTGAGGAAACACAAATCAAGATGATAAATAAATACCAATTTATACCATTCAATTAAAAATTAAGGAGTTTACAATATCAAATCCTGAACAGGATAGATGAATAAGGTAGCTTATATGTTGCTGGTAATTATAAATTTCTTCTGCTGCTTTGCAAATTAGTGTGATAGTATCTTGGAAAAACTGAAAATTCACACACTCTAAAACTGACCCAGCTTTCCATTCCTACATATGAATGGGGTAAGACTTCAACAGGTATGTAACCAGGAAAGAGTCATAAAAGAGAATATCTACTCTTTATTACAGGAAGAAATGTGAAAACCTAAACTCTGGTGTCCAGGAGACCAGATGAACAAATTTTGATGCATTGATATATTCACACAGTGAAATACTATGCCAAAGGAGATGAATGACTCACAGTCACCCATAGCAATATCAATGATGCTTAGTAATAGAAAACTAAATGGAACAGTGTCACACACAACTATAATCCAACTACCAGGGAGGCTAAGGCAGAAGGATCACAAGTTCAAGGCCAGCCTGGGCAATTTAGCAAGACCTTGTCTCAAAAAAATGAAAAGGACTGGACATATAGCTCAGTGATATAGTACTTGCCTAGCACATACAAGACCCTGGGTTCAATCCCCAGTACTGGAAAAACAAACAACAAATACCCCCACGAAAAAATGAAAATAAAAATGCTCCTAGATGGAGTCAAGCATGATGGTGCACACATGTAATCCCAGCTAGTCACGAGACCGAGGCAGGAGGACTCCAAGTTCAAGGCCAGCCTGGGCAACTTATGGAGACTTTGTCCCTCCTTGGTATAAGTAATAAGCATTAATAAATTAAAATATCCTCAACCTTACCCTGGTAAATTTTTTTTACCAGATCCTGATTAGAAGATGTATATTAATAAATTGGCAGCCTGCATAAACTCCATGAGTTTTCAAGTCTGTTTGGGCTACAGTAAAAACTAAACGAAGAAATTCACTTGTATAGAATGGATCTTGGGATAGAATGGGTCTGGGTAGAAAGAAAAGAAAGTTGACTGGATTTCTTTGACCTCTATTTAATCACAAGAATAAGTTAAAGACTATGTCATTTCCAAGCTTTTAATAATATAATAAGCTTACATTTTTCTAGGATTTTACAGTTTACATAGTGTTCTTATATACTTGCTCCAGTGGATATGGGTCAAAGAGCCTGAGAACTTACAAAATCAGGGCTGTCAGTTGTTTGTGACAAAAAAAATATATAATAATAACAATAAAAATAAAACAGTCCTAGTGTTATTTCAAAGCTGTCTCACTGTAGAAGTTAACTAAAGGCATATTTTTAAAAAATGGTGGGGAAGACTCTGTGGGCTGGCAGGGAACACCTAGACCACACCCCAGTGCTACCCCACCTGAGAGGCCAGGAAGCTGGGGTGTCTCTGACTCTCATTCACCATTGATCAGAAGCTCTTACAAGGAGCACTGACTCTCTGGCACTTGGCTCTCAGGGGGCCAGTTGCATGTATTTGCAGTAGGATACCTACCAGTGTGTCCTAAAATGCAGATAGGGGAGATGTGTGTGGGGCCCTGAAGCATCAGCTGCAGAACAAGTCAGGTTGTTTCCCCTTTGTTGCTTATATCAAAATTGAAGGAGCTACTATTTATTTGAAGGAAGTTCACCAAAATGCTGAAGATTTTTGGAATAAAACTAAGAGTGTCAAAGAATTAATGGTATTGACATACAAACTATTTCCAGTTTCCTCTGTATATTTCTTTATTTATAATATAGCATATACTTTAAAAATTTATTATGGATACTTAAGGTATACAACATGATGTTTTAATAGATGGTTACTACAGTGAAACAAATTAACATAGCCATCTCATATAGCTACCTTTTTTTTGCATATTGATTTAAACAAGTTAATCAGCACATATTGATTTTACATATATATCCATATATATGGAGACAAATAGGAATGAATTATATTTATTGATATGTAATATTTATCATGGAATGCATGAATCAAGAGTTCTAAAGTGCATTAATATTTTATTTAAATATTTTGAAAATATGTAGGATATTTAACTTCTTTTAACACACTTAGAGCCTAATGGGCAATTCAAATTTTAAAATAAGCATTTTTGTTCTGGAAAATTGTGAAACTGTAATAATCAATTAAAAAATGGAGAATTTGGAATGGAAATAGAGGTTTAAAGAGAAAAAAATGATGTAAAATATTCTTCTGTTAATGAAAAGTTTGTTCTCTTTTTCCAAAAGTGAATGATGGACGAATGAATTTAGTTATAAATTTATATTCCACTAGACAAGAGTAAAAGAATAACAGAATTATTTTATTTTAAAATGTAAGTATTGTGGATGCATTCATACACACCAGTAATCCCAGCACCTCAGGAGGCTGAGGAAGAAGAAAGATTGCAAGTTCAAAGGCAGCCTTAGCAACTTAGCAAGGCCCTAAGCAACTTAGCAGGACCCTGTGTCAAAATAAAAAATAAAATGGGCTGGGGATGGTGGCTTAGTGGTTTAGTGCCACTGAGTACCAAAAAAATAAAATAAAATGTAGATATTTATGGAACCCAGGAAATCACTTTCTCTGCAATTAATTTTATAGGCTTACAATGAAAAATTTTATAAGCCACCCTAACATTCTTTTAGGGAGTAAATGAACTAATCTTTAAACCATCATCCCCAAGTCTCAGGTAAGAGGGTCTGATTGCCCCGATACGGATCAGACAACTCCCACTGGTGGAATCAGTGGTGGCCAGGGGAGATGGCATTGCCAGTCTTGGGCCCACTAGATGTGTTGAGGAATGAATGATCAACAGTTCTCAAAGAAGGGGCGGGTAGTCCCAGGCAGGTTCCCCAAGAAACCTTGACCATTTCATAACAGTCTTATTGAATACCAAGTGGGACTTTCTGTTTGTTTGTTTTGCCTTACGTATGCTGGGCAAGTACTCCCACGGAGCCACATGCCCCACCCTGCAATATTTCTTTTATATAGAACCCCCATGAACTGACTTGTATGCTGAATCCATCTTTTAAAAAGATATATTTTTTAAGGGAATGGACTGCAACCGCTCTCCAAAGACCCTTTGAAGCACGTGGATCATCAGAGCCAGCTGAGGGACTGGCCCCACAGCCTCTGCCTCAGAATGGGAAGCAGGTCAGTCTCTTTGCTCATGGATGGCAGCCCTCAGAGTATGAAGTGTCACATAAACCTTGCTCATGACATAAATTTCCCCTTTTCTTCCAGGCAGTGGTCCAGTGCATATTTTAGATTCCCTCTTTTGCATCCATCAGCATCTCTCCTCTTATTTCATAAGACAACTTATATTTTGCTTGTATATTTTTAATCAGATTGAGTAATACAGCTACTGGTCTAGGCCAAAATTGGATTGATATGCTTGTGACCATGAGTAACACAGTGGTGAATAAAAAGGAAGCTTGGACAGTGTGTCTCCAGAGAGGTACGAGATTTTCTGAGGAACGTCAGTTTCTAATTCAGAATTTCCCAGTATGTCAGGTCAGACATTTCTGTGTTTTCCTCATGAAGTTGATTATATCTGTTTACTACTTCTTTTTGTAACAGCTGTATTGGGAAATAATTCATACCTTTAAAGTATTCAACAAGATTTTTTTTAGTATATTCAGAGTTGTGCAACCATCACCATAATCTAACTTGAGGACATTTTCATACCCTATGAAGAAAGTTCGTAGCCATTATCAGTCTAATATCACATATCTTTCAACCCTAAGAAATCATTCATCAACTTTGTCTCCATAGATTTCCTACTCTGGACATTTCACATAAATGGAATCATATAATTTGTGACTGACTTCCTTCCTTTAAATAAAGTCTTCAAAGTCCATCCATATTGTAGCATGTGCCAGTATTTCATTCTTATTTATTGCCAAATAATATTCCATTTTATGAATATACCCATTTAATTTAGCCATTCATCAGTTGTTGGAAATGTATATTATTTCTGCTTTTTGGTTTTTATGAATAATGTTTCCATGAACATTTGTGTACAAGTTTTTGTGTGGACATATGTTTTAATTTACCTAGGGAAAAAAATTGCTGGGTCAAGAGAAAACTCTATAAGATTTGGAGAGGACCAGGGTGTAGTGAAGTGGTAAAGTACTTCTCTAGGATGCACAAGATCTTGGGTTTAATTGCCAGCACTGAAAAAAAAATGTTTTTAGAAACTGCCAAATTGTTTTCCAAAGTGACTACATCATTTTACATTTCCACCAGCAGTGTATGAGGGTTCTACTCCCTCTATAATTTTGCCAATACTTATCTGTATTTTTTTATCCTAGTCATCTCAGTTGATGGAAAGTAGTATCTCATTGTGATTTTCACTTCCATTTTTTCCCAGATATTGAGCAACTTTTCATGTGCTCTTGATTGGTCTTTAGAATATTTTCTTCGGAGAAATGTCTAGTTACATCCTTTGTCCATTTGTTAATTGGGTTATTTCTCTTTTTATGAGGGTTAGTGTCAGACATATGGTGTGAGGATGGGATCTAATCTTCTTTTGCATGTGACTAGTTATCACCACTATTTGTTGAACACATACTTTTACTTTTTTATTTACTAACTTATGGAAATTCTTTATTATTTGAGATACACGTCTCATTTTAGATACACAAATATGAAAATATTTTCTCCCATTCTGTCAGTTGTCTTCTCATTTTCTTGATAGCATCAATTGCAGCCCAGTTATTTTTACTTTTGAAAAGTTCAAGGTATCCATTTTTGTCATTTGAAGTGCAAATATCTAATATATGGGTTCATAGCTAACAAACTATTAACTAATCCATGGTCTCAAAATTTGCTTTTATGCTTTCTTCTAAGAGTTCTATAGTGTATATTTTGTTTTGTGTTACCAGGGATTAAACCATAGCCTTACACAAGCTAAACAAGTATTCTACGACTAAGCTACATCATCAGCCCTTTTCTTTGATACAGGGTATTGCTATGTTGTCCAGGCTGACCTCAAACTTGTGATCCTCTCTCACTCTCCCTGATAGCTGGGATTATAGTCACTCCAGACTCTAGAAGGTTTATAGGTTTAGCATATATATATATATATATATATATATATTTGTGTCTAATTTTGAGTTAATTTTTATATACGGTGTGAAGGAAGGGATCTAACTTCCTTCTTTGGCATGTGACTGTCTAGTTATCCCAGTCATATTTGTTCAATGTATACTTTTACTTAATTTACCCTTAATTTAACTAATCCTTTTTATGTAACAAATTATTTAAAAGACAACTTATAGCATTAATATCATTAGTGTTAATTAATCATTAATGTAAAATAATTTATCATAAAAGAACATATATATATGTACTAAGAAGATTTTAAAAACTGTATAAAATTTTAGTTAGAGATACAAATGACGGCTGAGGACCTTCTCCCTTCTTTGTTAAAAAGGAACAGAGAGGGCAAGAGAAGGATTAGAAATGTTTCCAGTTATAAGAATTAAAAAATGGAATTTTAAAAGAAACACTTAACTCACTAAGTAGTTAGTGAATTAGGGCTGGGTCTCTGTCACTAAGTGTAGCCCCTACCTTTGGGAAACACTTCTCTGTATCACCAATAACAGCAATAAAGGAAAGAACCTGGTTGGGGAAGTACCGCAACATGGGTTTGAGTCCCAGGTGCCTCACTGATTGTCTGAATCTGGGCAAGTTTCTCTCTTGGAACAGCATTTGCTCCAGGGTAGATGATGTCTCCCTGAAGAGTATCATGAGGATCTACTATTAGGGCAGATGAAAGGCAGGTCATCATAGGGTAGGTATACAGAAAAGTGAGTGTCCTCTTGGAGTTTTGTCACTTCCAAAAAGAGAATTCAATATCCAAGAAGTATTTCCCAAATTTTGACTGGAAGCCTGGTCAGATCAGAATACACTGAGGGTGCAGTACCCCCAAACTCAATGATTCCACTTCACACAATTCGGGAGCTTCTCCCCGTAGACCTGCCTTGAGTCTTTATGATTTCTTTCACTCTGTCTTTATGGGCTGGCCTTGGTGAATTTTCCTTGCAGAATCTGAACACATTCCATTCCTGATAACACCATCTCCATCTGGTAACCACTTAACGGTCTTCTCAGGGATCAGGGAGCTGGCTTTCACGAAAGGAGACGAAAGCTAGAAGCATGGAAAATCCAAACACATTGCCACATGTTCAATCTTCCCAAAGGAAGCAGTAGCCACCAGGCCTGTCCTGCTCCTCTGCCCTCCCCAGTCACTGGTAGACACTAAAAAGCAGAAACAAGGTGCCAGGGCCATCTGTGGGCCTCAGGAAGTGGGGGCTAGAAAATCCCAACTGAGAATAATCCACACAAGCCACTCGTGCCATGGGGAACTACTGAGCCTCTCCCAGGGCCACAGTGCCAGGCACAGAGGCGCACAATGCCTGGGGCTGCAGGATGAACCACACTCAAGTTAAACATCTACAAGAGAGGGGTCCTGTCATCCTGGGTGAGTTCAGGAGAAGCATGGAGAAAGAATGGCTGGTGCATTTATGAAGGAGAAAAGGGAACAATTGTTCCAGAAGAGAGACAGTGGGGCAATTGAAGAGCTGAGGTTCATGGAGGGATAAAGGGTAGGAAAAAGGAAGGGGAAAAGCTGCATTGAAGCAAAATATTTTAAGCTTGTTGTTCTTTCTTTAAAATAATTGAAAATTCCTTCCTTCTGTGCTGTGGTTTCATTGTGTCCCCCAAAGCTGAAGTGTTAGGAACTTGATCCTAATGAAAAGGTGTTGGGAAGTAGGGCATTTAAGAGGTGATTAGGGGGTTGGGGTTGTGGCTCAGTGGTAGAGCGCTTGCCTAGCACACGTAAGGCACTGGGTTTGATCCTCTGAACCACATAAAAATAAACAAATAAAATAAATAAAAAAACAGATTTAATTTAAAAAGAAAAAAAAAGATGTGATTAGGTCATGAGGACTGTGTTCATGAGGGGATTAATGTTGTTGTTGTGGCTGTGGGTTTGTTATAAAATTGAGTTTGGCCCTCTCTCCCATTTTCTCCCTTTTGTTCCCCTCCCCCTCCCTTCCCTCTTGCCCTTCTGCCTTCTGCCATGAGATGATCCAGCACAAAGGCCCTCAGCAGATGCTGGCATAGCCTTGATCTTGGACTTCTCAGGCTTCAGAACTGTAAGAAATAAATCTCTGTTCTTTGTAAATTACCCAGTCTCTGGTATTCTGTTATGGCAATACAAAATGTACTAAGCACATCCTCTGGGTCCTGTATTTCTGATTCAGATTGGCAGGCAGACTTCTGATCATAGCCTTGAATCTGCAAGCTCTCCTAGCTGACTCGTTAAGAGAGCTACTGATAAGAGAGACCTTCCAGAAGCAGATGAAATACTAACCAATGTTACTTAAAACGATATATCTGGGGACTTCTTTCAGAAAGAAAATTACTTTGTCTTTCTGTAGTGTCTTGAATGGAAATTTTTACTTGTAACCATCTTGTCCTATATCCTGCATCCATGAAGGTGTTCATACATGATGCCTGTGACAAATCCCCTGGGAAGCACCTAGCTTTTTAAAGTATAATGTTCACTTCTACATTATGTAAGCCCTAATCTGAAACCATTACAGGCAGGGTGAAAATGATGTGATGATTATAGAGGAAAGAAAAGAAAAGTCAGAATGTCTGGAACTTCCTTTACAGTGTTTTATAAGAAAGGGGGATGAGGAAATAAGGGAATAGGTGAAGCCAGGTTCATAGTCCTCATTTTACTCAGTTGAAGATGGGCTATAAGTCCTTGAGAAGGAACTGTTGTTTTCCTATTCCATTTTTCTGTATATTTGAAAACATCCATAATGAAAAATGTTTTAAATGCCTAATTTTTTATTATATAGTGTGATGTACCAAGTTATATGTAAAATATATCTAGAGAGGCATGGACCAGGTACAGTGATCCCAGCTACTCAGGAGGCTGAGGCAGGAAGATCACAAGTTCAAGGTCAACCTGGGCAACTTGATGAGACCTGCCTCCAAAATGTTTGGGGACATGAAGTGTCTTTGTATCAACCATCCTGCATTTCTGACACAGACACCTTTGTGAGGGTAATTCTGAATAGATTAAGATGTGCCTCAATAAGTTCAAAAGTAATTGAAGGTAATGTTAATGAAGAAGGGTACCCTCTGACCAGCCACCTGCCCACTCCGGATGCAGTCTGCTCTCCCAGGTCTCCCATGGGAAAGACCACCAAGGTAGCTAGGGAATGCTTCTGTTTTTCTTCATAGCTCTTATATTCTCATTTTTAATGGTTCAGAGTGTTCCACTAAGTAGATTAATAATTATAGAACCTAATCTTTCCCTTTCTGAATATAAGGTTGTTTTATGTGTGCTGCTACTATAACTAAGTCTGCAGTTAAAAAAAACAAAAAGCAAAAAACAAACAAACAAACAAACAAAAACACCAGCACTACTCTAGGTTCAACCCCTAGTACTGAAAAAAAAAATTACTAAGATGATTATAGTCAATTTCTTCTCCAAAGGAATGAGTGGAGAGATCATTTGACTGTAACATGTTGGAGCAGAGAATGATAAGGTGGTGTATATAGAGGTGAGATAGGGTAAGAAGGCTAGGGCAGAATGTGGGAGTCAGGATGAATCATTTAAATTTTATAAATTTGCTAAAATAAATTGAACTTTTGAATAGAAACATGATATACATTAAATAACAGTCTTTTAAAAGGAAAATCAGAATTTTAACAATGGCACAAGAGTCTATCCTATGAATGAATCACTATTTTTTAAACAATATTCCTATAAATTTGACAATATTCCTGTCAAACCTTATAGGTTGTTTTCAAATTGGGTTTTGGGTTTGGCTTTTTATTGTATGAGAAACACTTAGCACGGTTGGCATATAGTGCTTTGCAATATTTTCTACTATAGAGAATGTCATAGTAAATATATTTTTTAATTTTTTTTTAGTTGTAGATGGACACAATAACTTTATTTCATTTTTATGTGGCACTGAGTATTGACCAGTGCCTCACAGGTGTGAGGTCAATGCTCTACCACTGAACTACAACCCCAGCCCCATAGTATATATCTTTATGAAGAGAATTTTATACAATCATATAATTATTTTGTAATAATAATGTATATTCACTATAAACAAAGTACAGAAAAGTAAACATTACCTAGTGTTATGATTATGATATGAGGTGTCTTCCAAAAGCTCATGTGTGAGACAATGCAAGAATTTTCAAAGGTGAAACGGATTTACTAATTAACTAATATAGATTATTAATTAAGTAATATAGATTAACAGGACAGTAACTATAAGCAAGTAGGGTGTAGCTGGAGGAAGTAAGTCACTGGGGGCATGACTTTGGGGATTTATATTTTGTCCCTTATGAGCAAAGCTCTCTCTCTCTCTGCTTCCTGATTGCCCTGTCCTGAGATGCTTTCCTCTGCCATACCCCTCCACCATGATGTTCTACCTTATTTTGGGCCCACAGCAATGGAGTTGGCTGACCATGGACTGAACGAAAACTTGAGCCAAAATAAACTTTTCCTCCTCTAATTGTTTCTGTCAGATCTTTTGGTCACAACAACAAAAGGTCAACTAAATCACCCAGCGCTACCACACATTAGTACATTTATATAGGCAGAGATGTATAAACACATGCAATGTGGCATAAATGAGTTATTACATGTGCTATTGTATAACTTGTGTGGAATTATCTCCTTGTCAGTATATTTTTTTCTTTTTCTTTTTCTTTTTTTTTTTTTGTGCTGGGAATTTGACCCAGGATTTTGTACAAGTTGAGCAAGCACTCTACCATTACCTATACCCTCAGTCCCTATAATTTTCTATTGTTATTTTTAATGGCTACATAATACTCAGTTGCATACACAATTTATCACACCAATTCCTTACTGATTTACATTAAAGTTGTTTCTATTTTTCTTCAATTTTATAAAAAGAAACATGACAGAGCTCTTATGTATTCTGTATACAATATAGTATTTCTGACTGTAGAAACAGTGTACTTTAATTTCTAGAATTTACCTATCCTGCTTAATGGAAACTCTATGCCCATTGATGAGTACCTCTTCATTTCTCTCTTTCCTCAGTCTCTGAAAACCACCTTTCTGCTCTTTGATCCTATGAAGTTGGTTATTTCAGATGACTCATGTAAGTGAATTCTTGCAGTATTTGTCTTTGTAATTGGGGTAGTATCTCTTCACAACTGTCTTGAAGGCTATTATCAGAAACACAAGAGAGAAGTGTTGGCAAAGTTGTGGAGAAATTTGAACCCTTGTGCACTGTTGGTGGGAGTGTAAGACAGTATAGTTGCTATGGGATATAGTATGGCAGTTCTTCAAATAATTAGAACTACCATGTGATCCAGCAATTACACATCTGGGTATCTGTGCAGAAAATTGAAATCAGGATCTTGAAGAGCTGTCTGCATCCCCCTGCTCATAGCAACACATTCACGATAGTCAAGATACATGAACTTTGATGTTTATAAATAGAAGAATGGATGAAGAAAATGTAGTATACACATGCAATGGAATATTACTTAGCCTTAAGAAAGAAGAAAATTCTGCAATAAATAAGCAACAAGACAAATGAACTTTAGGACATAATGCTAGGTTCTTTGCTTCTGATAAATTATTTCTTTAAGATAAAAAGCCCAGGAGAGGGAGTTTATTGATCTTCTGTGATTCAGGAGCCACTGGGACTGCAGTGTGGTGGAGCCTACAGAAACTGAAACCCAGAGCTATGCTGTTAATCTTGGTCCCCCTCTTAAAGGTAACAGGAAACCTTCAGGGACACTATGAGTCTACAGGGTAAAAACTGTAGTGCCTCAGATTCACATGACTAGATGGGAACACACACACACAACATGAAAAAGCAAGGGAATAATGTGCTGCAAATAAACCAAGGTGCTCCAATTATAGAATCCATTGACAACACAGTAGAAGAAATGTCAGAAACGGAGTTCAGAATGTGCCTAGTAAGACTACTCCACAACTTTAAGGAGGATATAAGGAGTGAAATCAGAGATATATTTCAGGAGATGAAAGATTACTTAAGTAAATATAAGGGTACTTAAGTAAAAATCCTAAAAAGAAATCCTTGAAAGGAAGGAATCAGAAAACCAAATAAAAAATTCAACGGAAAGTATCACCAACAGACAAGACCACTTGGAAGACACAACCTTGGGCAATGAAGACAAAACACATAGTCTTGAAAATAAAGTTGACCACACAGAGAAGATGATAAATTGCATGATATTCCCTCACCTAGACACAATGCCTGAACAGCAACTGCTAAAGCCAACAGAATGGAGTTACTGTGACTAATTCTGGGCTGATAAAAAAAAGACCCCCAAGGCAATGGTACTGTGGCTGGGTTCCAACTGCTGCTCCAAAAACAACTGAAAGGCAAACAAATGCAGAAATAAATGTCTGAATTCATCTGAGAGAGGATAAAGATTGAAGAAGAATATGCAAAGAACGTGGTTAAGCTCTCTCAGAACTACTTGACTACACAGGAGAAAGGCTCCCTGGGAGAAGCATGGACCCAGGTGAAGAAGAGCCTGGCAGATGAAATAGAACTTCCTCTCAAGTTCTCCACCAAGCTTCACATCGAAGTAGAGAAGCCTCTTATGAACTTTCATGAGAACTTCAAGAAAGATATAAAAAAAGTGTGCCCACCATATTGCTGACCTCTGCAAACAACTTACCAGTCACTATGCATTGTTGGAGAAGGCCCAGAAAGCCCTCACAGAGTGGCAGAGAGAGCTGGAAATGAAGACCCAGCAGCTGGAGATAAAGCTGAGTAACAAGATGGAGAAGGACATCAAGAAGGCACAGAGGAAGTCCACACAGGTTGGTGATGACCTCATGCTCTGTGTGGCCCTCTACAACCAGGCCCAGTCCAAGTGGTTTGAAGACATGGTGACCACCACTTTGGAGCTGGAGTGGCTAGAAGTGGAGAGGGTGTAGATGATCCAGCAACACTTGTGCCAATACACACAGCTGTAGTACCAGACAGACAAGTCAGCCAAAGCACAGTTGAGCCTGTGGACCAAACTGCTTCGAAAAGTGGACCCGACCAAAGACAGAGAGCTGTGGGTCAGAAAGCGCAGAACAGGCAACATTCGCCTTGTAGACATGGAGATCTAGACACACCTGTGCAGCCCCAGGGGGTCCTGCCTAGGAGAGGGGCGGGGTGTCTCATAGAGAGGAGGTGGTGGCTCCCCCTGGGTGAAGCTCCCTTCCCACCCACTTTCTTGTCCACTGAGGACAGTGGAGAGAGCTGACAATTCCAGAAGGGTGATCTTGATGACCCAACTGGGGGTTCCCAAATATTCCCAGACCAAGAAGACAGACCCACTACCCTTTCCTTGTCTCCAAGACAGAAGCCCCCCAGACCCCATGTAGTGCTTGTTGCTCTGAGAACAAACTGAGGCTGGAACTTTGTGATCCCTGCTGAGTTCCATAGGGTGGCTGTCACACACTTGTGCCCTTGGGTGCCTCAAGGTCCATCTTCCAGCTGGTCCCTTCATCTCAGGGACTTCGGAAGATCAAGGGAGGGCTGTCTCTGCCTCCTAGCCAATGTCAGGATCAGAATCTGGATAGAAGGTGCCATCAGTTCAGCCTGCACCTAGAATCCTTCACAGCCCTATTTTTCTCATTGCATTCTGGGAGCCTAAATCTGGCTTTTCCTGGCCACTTTTCATCCCCGTGAGTCTTAGGAAGGCCTGCTTTCCATCTTTCCAGACCAACTCTGCCTACAGGGGTCAGGATGGAACTACCACATTTGGCAAATTAGCCCCAAGTCAGAGCATTGAACCATGGTTCCTGTCAGACCAGGCATCATCTCTGAAGTCTCTAGAAATCCCAATCAATCCATTCCTAAGATGCTTTCTCAAGGCAGTCCCCAATCCCACCCTACCACCCCTGCCCAGTCTCACTAGAGGGAGCTTTCCAAAGTTCTCAGCCAGCACAACCTGCTTCAGCTCTCTGTATGTCCAAAATCTTTAAGGGATGGAGATGAACCAGCTCACCTCAGAAACCACATGGGGTCTGTCTACCATGTTGTCCTGCCCAACACTGGGCAACCCTGACCACCACTCTCCAGGCTGCCCAACATGGGTTTAATGGGGCTGAGTCAGTCCCACTTGGGAGACAGGTTAGGCTCCATCTGCTTATGCATGATGGGGTTTGGACTGCTGTCCCTTGTATGGGCATTGCAGACTCTCACGGCCATAGGAGTTCATTGCTATCCAGGCATGTCCTGCCACCTGGGCCTCCAGCTCCTCTGAATTTTCCAGAGCCCTGTGCCAAGCCCTCACTTGGTGCCAGCACCTCCTTTCCCTCTACTCATCTTCCCTGGAGAAACATAGGCCAAGTGTGACTTGGGAAGCTTTTCAACACTGCCACTGGGTTCAGCCTGTCACTTCCTTTCTCTACTACAGCAAACATGATTTCCACCATATTAACCTAGAGAATCAGCCAGAGGGGGCTCGGAGAAAAAATTGGCATAGTGAGTAAGGAACAGATTCTAGCCAGAAACCCATACTCTGAGAGTCCGTCTTTTTTATCTTTCCCATTGATAGCTTTGGACTTGACCCTAACATCTCCTATGGGGACAGAATTCTACAAGCACAATTCACTGATCTTTCCCTCAGTTTTACATGCTAGTAATGTATGACATTAATCTTGAATCTTTCAGCATCTCTTCCATTGAATCAGAATTTCTTTTTCATAGTTTATACAAGAAAGATGTCTAATATACTAAAGCAAACAAAAAATGCTCAGGAGAGGGATTGATGTGTATGTCACAAGATCATTTTAAAATTGAGAGAATAAAAATAGCTGGTGGCAAGTCACCCTCCTATAGAGGGCAAACCAAGTTCTGTCCATCTTGGAGATGGCAAACTAGAAACACACCCCAACACCTAACACCACACACACACACACACACACACACACACACACACACATTCACACACACAGAAACAATACTGGCAGGAAGAAAAGCTTCTTGCTCTCTGGTTAGCTTCTGGGGTTCATCTGGGTGCACGAGATACATTATATAGATGTTAGTTGAGTAGATGAAAATTTGGATGGATGGATAGATGGATGAACAGATAGATAGCCAGAAGTTAGCCATGCTGCTAAAACAAAGATTTGGTCTCTCAGACCATGGCCACACAGCTCCAAATCTCCAGGAAGAAGACATTGACCTGCCCAATTCTAAAGTACTAATTCTTGCTCTTCCTTCTCTGATTTTCCTTCTAAAGCCAGCTCTCTGCACCAAGTCAAACCAACAAGATCCTCATTTTCATCTCTACCTTGGACCCCTGCACACCCCATGTCACTCAGGTTCCTTCTGGGTTACTAACATTCCCCAAAGGTGTGAAGCAGTGATCTCAAGATGGATGACTCTCCAGCCCTTTACCAAATTCGCCAGTTACCTAATTTAAAGTGAATCATTTATATTCCAAAGGTGGGTGTTCACCATTATTAGTATTTCCTGCTATTCCTCCATTTTTCCTTTTGGAATTCATCCGTTGAACTCCTATTAAACCAGAATCCTAGGCCAAAGGTCCCAGTGGACCAACTCTAGCAGTTCACCCCAAAATCTAAGCAGAAAAGGTAATGGTGGCAGGAAAAGAACTGTAATCAACATGGCCATAATGTAAAGGCAAAATGAGATCCAGCATCTCAGCCCCATCTTTGGGGTGTTCACAGGAGGTTTAGGTTTAAATAGAGGAAGAATTGGGATGGGAGGGGGTAAGAATTGTGCATAATTAAGTGGTCTTGGTCACACTGGGTCTGGTTGATCATTGTCTCAGTTCTGGTTCTGTGAGTTGGCTCCAGAGAAGTTCTTTATTGCCTGATGGGGCAATTTCCACTTGTTTGCTCAGGATGTCCACCCATTGCTCAGGATGTTTATATTTAGGGCTAATAAATCTTGTATTACTAGTTTTTAGATGAACATTCCTTAAATGATTAACATACCTACATGCAGATCTGAGCAGGGACCTGAAAACAAATACAAAACGAAAGCAGAGATGCCAAGTTTATCCTGCTTTTCATTACCCACAGGGCATCTGCAGGCCTAAGTAAAGAGCCAATGGTTTTAGCAAAGGTGGCATTTCTAAGTTCCTGTTACACTACTTTGTACTACTAAAAATTATCAGCATGGAACTTGCCGTGAGTTTTTTGTTGCTGTTGCTACTAATTCCTTATATGAAGGTAGTGGATGTTCTTAAAATTCTTCTAGGTACATGTCCCAATAGTGTGCTGGACCTGGCTCATAAACCTCTTCTATCTAGCTGTCATCTGTTTCTTTGCAATATCCTTTATAATAAGCATATATATATATATATATATATATATATAAATAAATGTTTCTCCGAGTTCTATGAGCCATTCTAGGACAGGGTCATGGCAGTTCTGATCTATAGCCAGTTGGTCAAAAGTACCTTAGGACGGGTCTTGCAAATGGCATCTGAATGGGAGCAGTCTTGTGGAACTGAGCCCTTCACCTGTGGGACCTAATGCTAACCTCAGATAGACAGGGTCAGAACTGAATTGAATTGCAGGACACCAAGTTGGTGTTGGAGAATTGGTCCATGTGAAAGAACACCCTCTGCTGAGAAAGTTTTCTCTAGGACTAATTTGGGCCAGAAAAGTTATTGCGGGGTAATCATAATAGACCATCCAGTTTGAGAATAGAGTCAAGGGATACTGTCACCTAGAAAACCCTCCCTATTTTACAAATAAGAAATAGGGAGCCCACGAAGTTTGAGACCTGCCTAAGACCAGTCCCCTTCCAACCCTCAGATCAAGGCCCTTTTTCACATAATTTCCACATTCCTGTAAACTGGCCAGGCAATGGAATTTACATTTAGCAAAAGTTGAATCCAGAATTTTTAATCTCTACAGAAGTCAAATATCAGAACATACCAGATCAGAAATCAACATACTACACAAAAAGGAATCATATACACATTCAACACACAGGAACAATTTAACTGCCCTGAAACAAATGTTAACAGAAAACAACTCAAGCCAATATAGCCTTGATAAGTACCTAAATTTGAGTTGGAAAGCTTGCCCTCTAGTGGGAAAATAATGAAATAACCACACACTTAAAAGTTTCAGAAAAATAAAACCACATTAACCAAGTATATTACCTAGATGATAAATCTAAGAATAAATGTAAATCAGGGAACAAATATAAGTGCATGCTATGGGCTTATCTGGGGCCCTGCCTCCAGAGAGGCTTTCTGGTTGAGGAGACAGGACTTTAACCACATACATCAGACAAAAGAGTAAGATGCTACATGATAACTGAGCATCACGAGGAAGGTACATATTTCAGAAGTGAAAGGAGCAGGCTTGGATCCTGCTTTTTACTGAGCAGCTGCATGGCCCTGAAAAAAGTTTATATCCTCCTGTTAGTTTAGTGTTGAGTAAAATGAGGGTAAAAATGGCTCTCTCACACAGCAGTGGTGAGGGCCAATGTGAGGAGTGAGAGTATTTAGTGACTGCAAGCATTTGTCAATGACGTGAATGAATACTTGCTCCATGTTAGTGAACTTTGGGAGCTTATGTCAAGTTAAATAAATGGACAGGCACCAAGTGACCAAATAAGTGGGTAACAGCTAACACATACAGCTCTCTTCCAAGATTTCAAAAAGGCATCTTTCTAGGTGAATGAGTTACAAAAAGATGAACCTTCTGGCAAGAACTATTTAGATAGCACTAATATGGTAGCTATAGTCACCTATGGTTATTTAAATTTGGAATAATTACAATTAAATAAAACTTAAAATTCAGTTCTTTAGGCTCACTAGCCATATTTCAAGTGCTCCATAATCACATGTGGCTAGGGCTATCAAATTGGACACTGCAGATTAGATGAGATTGACAGAAACTGTTTTCTATTCATTATTCTTTTCACTTCCCTTTTCTTTCCTCCCCTCCCTCTTTTCCTTTTTTTTTCCTTTGTCTCTTTCCTTCTTTGTGTGTCTGACAAACTGTTTTCTACCAATTACCCTTGTACCTTCCTTTCCCTCTCACCTCCCATCCCTTCTGCTTTTCTGTGTATATAACGTTTTTTCACCCTCTTTGGTTTTATTTTAGCACTTTACATATCATTTCTTGAACAGTGCAGATGCACCTGGCAACAGAGTATCCCCAATCCCTCCCTCCTGTCCCAATGACTTTGCTGTTATTCATCCCACATATCCACATATTTATAATCACACGATTGTTATCTCTTAGATCGAATGAATAAGAATTACAAAATTAAGAATAAAAAAGAATTAAGGATGAGAAAAATAAATTTGTTTTGCCTTAATTTATTCCATCTTTAACACTCTTCATCTTTATGCAGATATAAGTTTCTGACCTATGTAATTTTCCTTCCCTCTGAAGAACTATTAGCATTTCTTGCAAGACAGGTCTACTAATCACAAATTCAATTTTCGTTTGAGGAAACCTTTACTTTTTCACTTTTGAAGAATAATTTTGCTGGATGCAGAATTCTAGGTTGATGAATTTTCTCTCAACACTAAGTATTTCATTTCACTCTCTTCATGGTTTCTGAAAGAGAAATTTAATGTAATTCTTATTCTTCTACAAGTGTTTTTGTTTGTTTTCACCTCTGACTCTGTATAAGAGCTTCTCTATATGATTTTCTGCAACTTAAATATGATATACATGAGTACAGATTTTTTGGTTTTTATACTGGTTGGTGTTTTCTGAGCTTTTGGTACTGTAGTTTGTTATTTGTCATTAATTTTGGAAAATTCTCAAAACAAAGAACAATGAATACAAGTTACAAATACAATGAATATTAAGCCAACTAAATCAATAATCACTTTATGAATGGTGCAATTACAAACTGAGACTGTCAGAGTAAGCAATTCAAACAAGACCCCACTATATGTTATATACAAGAAAGTCAATTTAAATGCAAAGACATGAGTATAAGGGATGGAGAAAAGGTATTGCATGTTAACACTTATAAAAAGAAAAGGCTATGGTAGCTATGTTAATTTCAGACAAAGCTAACTTCAAAGCAAGGAAAATTGCAAGAAGCTTTACATAATGCTCCAAGAAGACAGAATGATTCTTAGTGTTTTTTTTTTTTTTTTTTTTTTTTTTTTTTTTTTTTTTTTTAACAAGATGCAGGAAAACCCACAAGAACTAAAAGGAGAGAAATAAATCCACTAATAGAGTTGGAGACTTAAACAATGTTCTATCAGTAGCTGGCTGTTGGGGGCTGTGCCATGTTGACGGCGCCAAAAAACGGCACCAGAACGGCGCCTTATCACATCGGCAGCGAGGAGGTTAATTGACATAAGCACACTCAGGTGATTTATCGTCCACGCACACAATGTATGTGCCTGTGTTCTCAAGCACTCCTAATTGTGCCTGCTTGGACATCTAGCGTCTTGCTAATCTTTGCGTAAGAGGCATGGCCCTGCTCTCCACCTCCTGGAGGCGATATAAGCGTAGGCGGAGCAAGACAGCGAACACAGCAGCTAGTAGAAAGAAGAGCAGCAGAAGCTAGCAGAAAGAAGCGCAGAGAAGCCATTAGCAGAAAGGAAGCAGCAGCAGCAGCAGCAGCTAGCAGATAGAAACAGCAGCTAGCAGAAAGCGGCGGAAGACAGATCGCAGAGTGGAGAACTGAGACGCATCACTAAAGCACCTTAGGTAGACGCACCCTTAGTTCACAGGATGCAGGACGCACCAGTAAGAAGCAGCAGACCTTAAGCAAGGCGTAGCAAGTCTCTCTTCCTCTAAGCTATAAGTAAAGCCTGTCCTTCTCTCAAAGTCTCTCTCTTAAGCAAAGTCTCTCTTTCTCTCTGATAAGCAAAGTCTCCCTCTCTCTCCTCTCAAAGCAAGTAAGCCTCATTTCCTCTATCCTCTATAAACAAACAAGTAAGAAAGCAGTGCACTAGAGAAAGATAGAAGTGACTCAGTTTCCAGTCCACCACCCATAAGACCCATGCAAATTGTTGCTGCAGGTGGTGACAAACATCCGCGGATTTGGTACCGCAAAGAGCCAGCGACAGCTGGCGGATCCCGCAGGCAGATAAATCAGGATCTAAATGGACCTAACTGGATCTAATTGACACTTTCAGATGACTTCTTTAAACAATAGAACACACATTATTCTCAAGTTCATCTGGAATTTAACGAGATGGACCACAATCTGGGCTACAACAAAACTTATCAAATGTAAAAGAATAGAAATGAGGGGGCTGGGGTTGTGACTCAGTGGTAGAGTACTTGCCTAGAATGCGCGAGACACTGGGTTCAATCCCCAGTACCATATAAAAAACTAAAAAAAAAAAACAAAATAAAGGTAATTGTGTGCATCTACAACTAAAAGAGAAAAAAAGAGCAGAAATCATACCAAGTATGCTCTCAGAACACAATGGAATTAAAAGTATCGATGGAATTAAAAGTAACTAGTAAAGGCCAAAATATTTAGCAATCAAAAAAACACACTTCTAAATAACACAACGAAAAGAAACTGTCAGGCGCCTGGTGCATACTTGTAATCCCAGAGGCTGGGAAGACTGAGGCAGGAGGATCACAGATTCAAAGTCAGCCTCAGCAATGGTGAGGCACTAAGCAACTCAGTAAGACCTTGTCTCTAAACAAAATACAAAATAGGGCTGGGGATGTGACTCAGTGCTTAAGTGTCTCTGAGTTCAATCCCTGGTAACCACCCCCCCTCAAAGGAACTATCAAGAGAAATTTTTAAATATTTTGAATTATGTAGAAATAAAATACAATTTATCAAAATTTGTAAGGCACAGCAAAAAGCAATGCTTAGAGGGAAATATATAGCATTAAATGCATACATTAGGGGAAAAAATCTAAAATCAATTATCCAAACTCCTCAGCTTCTACCTAAGAGCAAATTAAATTAAAACTAAGCAGAAGAAAATAAATAAGACTAAGGAATAAATCAATGACTTTAAAATAGGAAATTAATAAAGAAAAATCAGTGAAACCAGAAGCTGATTATTTGAAAAGGTGAACAAAATTGGTAAACTTCTAGACAGGTTAACCAAACAAGAGAATCCACAAATTACTAATATGAAATGAAAGTCTTGCTACTGATCCCATGAACATTAAAAAGATAATGAAGGAATACTATGAACAACTCTATGTCCCAAAATTTTAAAACTTGGATGACATCGACCAATTCCTTAAAAAATAGATGACTGATCTATTGATAGAGGCAGAAATGCATAGGAAAAATTAGAAAGATGGACATCAAACTGTTTCCTGTAGAAAGGGAATGGGAAAAAGGGAAAGAAAAATTTTCTATTCTATGGTTATCTGTACTGTTGAATTTTTACAATACAAATAGATGAACAAATTATGCAATTAATAACATTATGAAGATAGTGAAGAGAATGATCAACAAAACAGTCAAAACCTATAGTAAAAACAAGAAAAACAAAATAAATTCTCCTTAAGATTTGGCAATATGGAGACCATAGGGTAACTCCTCAAGAGCTGGTTCAGTGGAGGTCAGGGTAGACTGCAGAACAAATCAACTTTGCTCTCTGGAAATTCAGCAAGGATATTCTTCAAAGTAGTATAGTAGGTACAGATAAGGCAATGATGACTGTTATCTTTTTTGCTGTATTTTAAAACCCATCTATAATAACATGTCATGTTTTGCATTAAACTCTATTTGGACTACTACCTTAGCTTTATTCTGATTCATCTTAGCCTGCTTGGTCTATTTTCATGCTTCTATTTCAATTTTTACTTTCAAGTATGTCTCTTATAAACAATTTTTAATACAATTCAAGAATTTGAGTCTTCTAATTGGTTTCCCTAGCAACTAAGTCTTCAGACAGGGGCTCAATAAGTTTTGCCCAATTTGACCTCAAACTTACTATCCTCCTGCTTCAGCCTCCTGAGTAGCTGGGATTTACAGGTGTGTGCCAATCAACCTGGTTCATTTTATTTTCATTTACTATAATTTCCTTTTCTTCCCTCTTAACAAGACAGGTACTTTCATTATTATGTCTTACTCTGTTCCTCCCAACACTAATCAGATAATACCTAGAATTTTAATGTTTCTCTAAGACAACAATGAAAATATTTGATCACCCTTCTCACATCTTATATTATCTGCCAGATTTTCTCTCCTGGTATTGCTCCAGAATCTTGAGATGTATATGCATATCTTACCATGTTGTGATATTCTAGTGATAATTTGACTAGATATAAAATTTTAGCTATTATTTTAGCTATTTTATTCCTTTTAAAACACTTCCATTTTCATACATTCAATAATTCCTTTCAGGAATCTGATTTGCTTTCCTGAAACTAATCTCTTTTTCCTCTGTGGGCTTTTATTATTTTTTCTTTCATAATTTTTAATTTCTATTTATTTATTTATTTATTTATTTTTACTTACTTATTTACTTATTTATTGGTGCTGGGAGTTGAACCCAGAGGCCCTTTACCACTGAGCCACATCCCCAGCCTCTTTTATTTTTTGAGACAGGGTCTCACTCAGTTGCTGAGACTGGCCTTGAACTTGTGATCCTCCTGCCTCTGCCTCTGAGTCACTGGGACTACAGGCATATACCACCACACCTTATATTTCACTAAAACCATTTTATACACTGCTTGATTTTTCTTCCAAGCAATTAACTTTGCCTGATGTTTCTTTCTCTCCCTATTATGGTTTGGATATGAGGTGTCCCCCAAAAGCTCTTGTGTTAACTGCAGAAATGTTTAGAGGTGAAATGATTGGATTGCGAGAGTTAATAACCTGATCAGTCCATCCTAGTTTGGACTAGGTGGCAACTACAGGTGGTGGAGTGGAATAAGGGGGCGGTGGAAGAGTGGTCACTGGGAACATGCACTGAAGGGTTGACCTTCTCTGTGACCTCTTTCCCCATCCCTGCCCTCTGTCTGCTTCCTGGTTGCCATGAATGCAGCAGAGCTCCTCCACCATACCCTTCTCCATGATGTTCAGCCTCACCTTAGGCCCAGAGTAATGAACTCAGCAGAAGATAGACTGAATCCCTGGAACCCTAAGCCAAAATAAACCTTTTCTCCACTAAGTTGTTCGTGTCAGGTTCTTTGGGTCATCACAGGGAAATGCTAACACACTCCCAAATGATATAAACTCCATGAGAATAATTTTGTTCACAATTGTTATTTGTCATACTAGAAGAATCTGAAACATAACTAGTGCTTAAGAAATACAAACTAGCCAGGTGTGGTGGGGCAGTCTGTTGGAGATTGGGAAGGATTCTTGTTCCCTGGTGTTGAAGATTATATACCTGAGAGACACCCAGGCAAGTTTTGTTTGAGAAAGCAATAGAAACAGATCCCTGAAGAAAAGTGTGGCCTCAGAGCCAAGAGCCTGTGGGAGGAGGTGTAGCTTGCTTTTTTATAGACCCCAGAAACTCCCTCTTTTATTATTGTCTTCTCTTTCTTCCCCATATACGTGACTGAAAGCAGGAAGGGGCAGGAGCACACTCTCAGAGGTTACCCCTCAGCAACCCATTGCTCTGATAACCAGCCCTTGTTCTGTCTTGATCCCACCCTTCATACCTACAGTGACTGACTGCCCTTTGCCCCTGCCTCAATTTGCTGAGGCATATGATATATCCTGTCTATTTAGCAGGCAAATTGCTTTTTAGCAAAGAAAGCGGGGGTGAGGGGGTCAGGACAATGAACCCATTTTATAGAATTATTCTCTTAACCTCATGTTCCCACCATTCTCATCTCTCTGACCCCCTAACAATCTCAGTAGCTTGGGAGGTTAAGGTAGGAGGATCACAAGTTCAAAGCCAGCTTCAGCAACTTAGTAAGACCCTGTCTCAAAATAAAAAATAAAAAAAAAAAAAGGGGATATAGCTCAGTGGATAAATACGCCTAAATTCAATCCCTATATCAAATGAAAAGAAAAATATGAACTGAATAAATAATTCCTTTCTTTCTCCATCACAGTTTAAAAATGCGTGCAATTCCAATGATTTTGTCGGATTTTTCCTTCACATATAAGAAATTGCTCAATATACAAATGACACTCAAGAAAATATTCATAATCCTTAACATACAGAAAAGTACCTGGCACATAGGTACATATTTTGTTAGAGGAATTTAAAGGGAAGCTTCACAAGGATTTCAGTCACTTCTCCCCACTTCGCCCTCTCTCAGCAGGAAGCAGCTTGGGAGATGTCATCACCCATTTTTCCACAGAAATGCAGAAACTGACAGTGGGAAATGTAACAGTGGTCTACTTTATGCTTTGAGTATAGCCCTTGCTGCTGTAAAATGGACTTTTTAAAAATCTCTCCTCCCTGATCTTGGGGGAAATACAATTCCTTTGGATTACCTCTTTAAAAATCTTCTGTTCCCTGTGATGGGTAGAATTACAATCTCTGGGACAGAAGTCTCCTGTTTCTCCTTTGATATCAAACTTCTCTTTCCTTTTTTTCAAAAAAACAAAAATGAAAGGGAAGTTCCAACTGGTGTAGTAGAGTGCACTTGTAATCTCAAACTCAAGAGGCTGAGATAAGAGGATTACAAGTTTGAGGCCAGTCTCAGCAAGTCAGTGAGACTTTGTCTCAAAAATCAAAAATAAAAAGGGCTGGAGATGTAGCTTGGTAATAAAGCAACCCTGGGTTCAATCTCCAGTACCAAAGTTCCTTAACCTATACAACTTTTAATATCACACATCACACACATTATTCTAGCAAGTCCACAAACTACACCCTGACCTGAAGATCAAATCTGGCCCAAGGCTTATTAATGCAAATGGTTTTTTATTGGAAAACAGCCACATCCACCAATTTAAGTACTGGTTATGGCTGCTCATATTACATCAGAGTTAAATTGTTGTGACAGAGACCAATAAAACCTTCAAAGCTTAAAATATTTACTATCTGTACCTGATTGAAAAACTTTGCTGACCCTTGTTCTAGCTAATAATGGAATCTAAAAACCTGTTTGTGGTTCTTCATCATGAAGATTTTCACCTATTTAGTCAAACACAGTATACTCTGAATCTTTATATCTTGTCCCAGAACAACAGATGGTTTGCTTGAGACTAGATCCTTCTAAGTATCGGGGTCTCAAATGACTGTTTTCATCTTAACCTATTCTTCTTCAACTTCCCTGAAGCTATTGAGGCCTCTCTCAAAATGGGGGAAGGAGGTTGAAGGACATGACCCAGCCTTATTCCAAAAATGATCCCTGCTCATATTTCAAATTTACATTCATGTTATCTTGAAGGTGAACAGGGATAGAATATACACAACCTCTATCCACTGACTGGATTTCTCTAATCTCAGTATCCCTTACCTTGCCTTCCATACATTCCCGTGTGCACCTCAAACCTAACTCCTCCCACCTCAACTGTATCTGCCTGAGAACTATCAGAAACTATAAATGATCCCAATAGAATACTTTTTTAAAAGCTGTTAAACACAATTTCTACATTAATTGCGATTAACTGGCATCTTTTACACAAGGGGCATTCTACTGTAAGTAATATGAAGAATTACATATCTGCCAAGATATTTCATGACAAATACTAATTCCAAAACTGTTAAAACACTAAAGAAGTTACACTACGGTGGCACCAAAATATAGGTGGTTACTGAGAATTATCATTTCTATGAATTTGAAAAGATTAAGAAGATAAAGTTTCTACTCTCTCAAAGAATATTTTACAAAAACATATTTTGATAGTATGGAGTAATAACAAACACAAATATCAATAAACAACTGTGTACAAAATAATTTATTATAGCATCATCTAAGTTGGCATTATTTTACAGTGAGTTCTTCCATTTGCAGCAATTATGAATCTAAAGAAATAGGGTAAAGGAAACCCATTTTAATTAGGACTGCTTCTCTAAATAAAATCTCCCTTTTTGAGTTTATATTTGCTTTAAGCAGTAATATTACAGACATATTTACATAGTTCTGAGACATACTGAGTGACTCCATTATTGTTTTCTATATAAGATACAACAAAAAACTACCTACCCCAAAATACTGTTCGATAATATAATGATTTAAGAGTTATGTTGATGATAGCTTAAATTCTCATTTTACTAAGAGATAAAAATGCTCTTAATAGTTAATGCACAGCTGCAAGAGTGACAGTGCTTCCTTTTTATTTGTATTCTACCCTATTTTACTCCCTTGAATCACACTTCTCACTTGTTAACACTCAAAACAAACCCAGTCAAGAAAGTGTAATTCTTGCATGAGGATCTTTAAGATATGCAAACTTATCAGTGAATTTTCATGATTAAGAGATAAACTAATTTTCTCATTCTCAGTCATCTATATAAAAGCAGAAAACCCTTATTCAATCAAAAAGTTCAATTTTTATGAGTATTAAAAACAAAATAGTAAATCAGGAAAAGACGAAAAAAAGGAACTTTAAAGAAAACCTTACTATCTACCAAGAAAAAATTTGTATTTTAAAATATAGTTAACACTTTAAAATAAAACCAAAAAAAAAAAAAAAAAAAAAAGCAAGCAAATTAACAACAATAAAACAAACCAATAAGACAGGGGATCAAAACACAAATCCTGAGACCAGGTGCTAAAGAAAATAATACAGGAAGGCTATATATGACTTTCATAAAAAATTCTCACTGTGATAGAGAAATGACAGCAGTTACCATAGTGCTGATCATTTGGAAACTGAAGAAAACTATACAAGTATAAATAAGTAATTTTAGGAGATATTCATGTAAACTGGAAGGATCCAATAAAGACTAAAACAAGCTTACAGAAAACTCCATTTAAAAATTCTATTCAAATATTTCTTTCATATCTATGTTAAAATGCACGCTGGAAAAGAAACCCTGATGTGAATTCAGAATTGAGTCTGTAGGAATCAACATTCTATGAGATTTCAAATTTCATTTGCCAAGACATCATAGTTAGCTGTATGGTTCAGTGCCACACGAGGACTATGGACTTCATTCGCAGCAGGCAGGAAAGCAGATGTAAAAGGAAACAGGTTGTGACAGGCCATCCTATATTCTTCATACTGGGAATTACAGTTTCCAAAGCTGCCATCAAGCAGTGCCTCAGAAACCTTCAATAAAGTCTAATGAAACAAAGGGAAAATAAAGAAAAATTAAAAGTTAATAATGACTTTAATCAAAAGATGCAATTTGTTAATTAAGCCAAGAGAAAGAAAAGGCTTCACTCTAAAATAACTTCTTATTACCTACAGTAAGTAATCCCCTCTTGAAAGAATTTTTAAAACCAACTCTTCAAGGCCTTAAAAAAGGCAGTAAAATCTAATACTTAAAAAAAGAACCTCTAAAATTGTGATCACTGAAAATGAAACTGTCCTTTATTAATAAAAAATAACGTACATTTAATGAGTGCTTACTATATTTCAAGCACTAAGAACTTCATGCTTTACCAGTTAACTCTTAAACTGACTTTGAGATAGGTAGAAGTCTACTTTCGTTTTTAACTTCAAAATAAGGACAAGAAAGCTAAAAGGTAACTTGTATAAAGTCACACAGCTAATAATTGGTGAAGCTGAAATTTATATCCCGGCATAACTCAAAAAACCTACTTAAGAATTTATGTTATAAAGACAAATGCTTTGTTAGATCACTCAGTAACCATAAATAAGTCCATGAAAATTCTTACCTTTACATTTTTATCTTTTATAGTTTCATCCAGTCTAGTGGCTATAGCAATTGCTTTCTCTTGCCTTGACTTGTCCAGAAAATACATCATTTTAGCACCTGAAATTCCATGGCATTTCAAGATGAATACACTCTAATAAGGCTTATGTTTCAATCTGACTTATACTAACCAGCAACTTAAAATATGGTTTCAAGTGTTAATCAGTGGGGAGCTGAAGCTGACTCCCACTAGTTCAAATTGTAATTTCTCTTCAAAACCTTCTATTCACTGACATCCCACTGACAGCCTGGGACCACAATGACAGTACTGATGACAAAACACAACAAATCAGAACTTTTTTCTTCAAACAGTGATGGTTATAAAACATTTACCAGAGGAACACTGACTTAATGACTTCCTTTCCTTTAGAGAGTTTTGTTATTCTTCAAAATGTAAATTTAAAGTAGTATTTCAGGGCATCAATCAACATTTCAGCCAAAAACCTAAGAAGATGACATCCAAAACTAAAATATCTAAGGAAAATTTATTGTCATATAGAGGAGTATGGTTGGAGAAAAGGGGAAAATGTATACTCATGAAGAAAATAAGTAATTTTTAAAAACTACTTCTAAATGAAACCCAGTTTATATTTCTGCTGTAAATTACAAAGTGTACATTCTATATTCATTTTTCTATTGCATTATTAATTTATATTGATTTAAGTAGCTTTTTGTATATTATGGGTTTTTTATTTATTTTTTGGTCTGTTACAAAGCTCTAATTTTTCCCCAACTGGTCTTTTGTCTTTCTTTATGGTTTTCTATGTGGTGAAATTTTTCTCTTCCTTAGATTTTCATATAATGTTTAGAAAAGTATTTCCCACAAGTAAAAAGAAATGCTAATGGCCATTATCCTTTTTTCTTGAAGAGAAATTCTCCTCTGCTCTTACTACTAAGAAATGAAATTTTTCAAGAAATTGTCTTTTCACAGATACCAAAACTGAGAAGTTTTTCTTTATCAAAAACGTTTAAGTTAAAAATGTTTAACTATATGGCTTATAGCATAATTATGGTATGTATCCAGGTTTCCTTTATGCCATATTGTCATCTTGTGAATTTGTACAAACTGCCTAAAATCCTTCTCATAAACCAGACATAAATAAATACTCAAGAGAGAAAATACATAAACTAATAAAGATTCAAGAAAAGGGGTCTGGGGTTGTAGCTCAGTGGTAGAGTGCCTGCCTAGCTCGTGTGAAGTACTGGATTCGATCCTTAGCACTGCATTAAATAAATAAATAAATAAATAAATATATATATATATATATATATAAATTATGTCCATCTGCAACTAAAAAAAAATTTTATATTCAAGAAAAAATAAATCACTCATAACCATAACACCCAATGGTAAATTAATATTAGAGCTTTGTTACATACTTCCTTTCAGTCTTTTTGTCAAATGTATTTTTACGTGATTGAGATTATATATTCAATTCTGCATATACATTATAAAAGCATTTACCACTGTTACTACAAACCCTTTGAATAAACATTACTTAAAATGATGACCTAGAAATAGACAGTATTGCCTTCTACCAAACTATCAGTTTCCCCTATTACAGGACATTTATGACATTTGTTCCCATTCTTCTTTCCCCCATACTTACAAATAGCTATCTTTGTACTTAAAGATCTTTGATTTTCTAAAGTTAGTTAGAAAAGTGTGACTACTAAATCAAAAGTCACAAGAAATGTGCAGTTCTTGATAAGAATGACAAATTACTAAGTGGCTAGGCCAATTAGCAAAGAGCAAAGTATAAAAGTGATTGACTGGCCATGTCCTCACCATATTTTTAAAAATTTATTTTTATTCATTGTACACGAATGGGATAAAACTTTACATTTCTCTGGTTGTACACGATGTAGTCACACCATTGATGTAATCATACCTGTACATAGGGTAATGATGTCTGTCTCATTCCATTATCTTTCCTTCCCCCCGACCCCTCCCCAACCCTCATTTCCCTCTACTCAATCCAACATTCCTCCATTCTTCCCTGTCCTCCTCCCTGCCCCAGTATTGTATCAGCATACACTTGAAGAAATTTCTGCTACTCTGAAAGATACAAATGGTATTGTGTTCATTTCTTTGTTTTCTAATAATCAATGAGGCTGGATATCTTTCCAAATGTTTGTTCTGCACCACATTCTTTTTTCCATAAACATGTTAACCATGGCAGTTTCTGATTACAAACCTGAAAGCAGATGCTGAAGAGAGGTAGTGTTATGTTTGAGAAAATCCTCGTTAAAATTTTCTAAATCTTTGTTGACAAATATTTTCTGCATTTCTTGAGATAGAACTTTGTTCACAATGTCTGGAAGATTACTGTGATCAGACACTACAAAAACAGAAATGTTTGATTTTTTGTTTTTCATCTGTCCTTTGAAAAAAATCAGTTATAAAACCTTTGTATTAGTGTTAAGTTTGATATATTTTATAAAGCATAGTAAAAATATCACTCCTTTGGATTATAAATACATTCTAGTCTTAAAAACACTAATTTCTAGCATTTTTTGTTAACATTTAATTTATAGATATCTTCATTTAAATATAAGCATTACCTTTTTATTGCTTTACATTGTTTGAAGATTCTTTAATGTCCAAATAAATGGAAGACAGTTCATATTTGCTTCTCAATACAATAAACATTACTTTTTTATACTTACCAGATTTGGAAAATTTAATTAAACATTCATGTAACCAAGGGTCATTACTGTTGATGGCAAAAGCTCGTTTGACAGACTGCAGCATTAACAGAAACTTTCCTGTATCAGGGAAAAAAAAAAAAAAAGCATTGATATTTGTAATTTTGTTCACTTTAACATTACTTAAACTCAAAAACAAAATGTTAATCTTTTTTTCAACATTTGTAGCAAAATTCAAAGCTGATTTGGGTTACCAAAGATACTTTTTGCTTTCCAAAGGAAAGCTTGAGAAATCATGAAAAACTGCTTCAGGTAAACAATCTGCATGATTATTCAAACTCTTTTTGTTTGGATTTGATTGAATGTTCTAATATATTACCCAGCAAGTTTTTATTTTGTCTTGTTTTGTTTTTTACTGGGGATTTAATCCAGGGGTGCTTTACCACTGAGCTACATCCCTGGTCCTTTTTGTTTTTTTATTTTGAGACAGGGTCTCACTAAGTTGCTGAGGCTGGCCTTTCAGAGCCATAAGTATTATAGGTGTGTGCCACTGCACCTGGCCCCAGCAAGTTTTGAACAGCAAAGGAAAAGGGGATAAATAGCCTTTGTAGAAAGTCAAGATGAAACTCTTAAACAAAAATAGATCTGACAAAGATTACCCTGAATATAATCACCAATATAATTAAGGATTAAAAACTGAAATTAATAACTAGGGGTGTGGCTCAGTGGGAGAGCTCCTGAGGTCCTGAGTTTGATCACAAGCACAGCAAAGCAAACCAACAAACAAAAAAACCTTCTTATTTATTACCTTTTCTAAAATATATTTCAAATGCTAACAGATGGGTGTCAATATTATCAGCGACAAGGTTCTTAAGAGGTATAAGGAACTTGATGGCTTCTTCTAGTGGATTTTCTACCTATTTTAAGAAGCAGAAAGGAAAAATTCTATATTTAAAAACATCGAAACAAACCACCCCTGAAATTTCATATTAACACATATCTAAAGTAATTTAGAGTTCTTACTCAAATAAGCAAGAAAACATTTAAAAACTATCACCTATAAATTAATTCAGTGTATAGTCAATAATTTTCAACACAGATACAAGCTGTATTTTTTCTATGACAATAAAATCAAAGCAATTTTATAAAGATTAAAAAAAAAAAAAAACCTACTTAAAATTGTTCCACAGACTAGGAAATGATATACCAAGTACTGACAGTTTCTTATAAATACTACAAACATCTAAAGAAGACAAATCTAACAGCATTTCATAATTTTAAAAAATGGCAAATTTTAAACACATAATAGTAGATTTACAGTGAATAAATCAGAAAGTTAAGTATTTCCCTAATTATGGTCCTAAAATAATATTTACACTTTAAAAAACCTGGGTATGAGATGAAATGTATGTCTTTCTAGCTAAACATCTAATAAGACATATAAAATCAACGATCCCACATGTCACAGACAATTGTATTGTTGCTGCAACAAATAACCAAAACTTTCGTAGCTTAATACAAACTTCTTATCTTGCAATTCTAAAGATCAAAAGTTCCACATGTATCTACCTCACTGTGCTTGAAAACTGTCAGCAAGTCTGCCCTGCCCTTTGGAAGCTCTAGGGAAGAATCCACTTACATGTCTTTTTCTGCTTCTCAAGGTTGTCGACATTCCTTAGCTTATAGCCCTTTTCCTACATACTGAAAGTCAGCAATGACAGGGAAAGTCCTTCTCACATCATATTCCCCCGATCTCTTCTGTGTTTCTCCTCACTTTCAAGACCCAGTCTGATCACACTGGGTCACATGAATAATCCAGGCTAATCTTTCTATCTTGATTTCAGTCAATTACAACCTTAAACTCCAAGTGAAATCTTACTTTCTCTTTGCTATGTAAGGTCACACATTCATAGGTTCTGGGGTTTAGAATACAGACACTTTGGGGGGTCATTACCCTGGCAACCATAATTCTATATATATTTTGTATTAGTCAAAACGTGCATATTGTCATACAAAGATAATTAATGCTATATTTATGACCTTGAAACATTGCAAATAGCTTCTTTCTGATATACAGATTTAAAAAAATTTGTTTATGGCCAGAACAGAACCAAACAGCATAAATTTTACCAAATAATAGTAACAGTAAACTTATATTACCCTTTCCAGTTTATCAGGTATAAGTTCTTCCTTAAGACCACTGGTTTCTTCTTCTTCTTCATCTCTTTTTTTCTTTTGACTTTTTTGTTGACGTTCCCTTTCCGCATGTTTTCTCTCTTCTTCTAATTTAGCCTTTTTCTGAGCTCTTCTCTGTTTGCTAAGCATTTTCTTTAATTCTTTAGTTGAAAGGTTTTCTATAAATAACCAAATGAATAAAAATCTCTAAATGCTATATGAAAATAGAAATGAAAGCTTAGGAATTAGCTTCCATATTACTGTTTTTAAATATTACTAGATATTAACATTCTAGTGAATAAAAAGCTGTACAGATATTCTCACTAGCACCTTCCTTTCTTCTTTGTAGTGCTGGGGAAAGAATCAAGATGCACTTTTACCACTGAGCTGTATTTTCTGCCCTTTTTACTTTTTGAGAGAGGATCTCACTAAGTTACCCAGACAGGCCTTGAAAAGGTGATCCTCCTGCCTCAGACTCCAAAGTAGCTGGGATTACAGGCATGCACCACAGTGTCCTGCTCAGGCATTCTTACTTTCATTAAAGTAAGTACAAGAAGTTTTACGAATATGTATTTTTCCCTAAAGAGTTCAAAACTATTTTCAGTTATAACTTTAAAGAAACCAGCTCATAGACATTTCTATTTTTCCTGAACTGATCCTGCTGAAGATAAAAATAAGAAAGACTGCAAGTCATTCCATTAGAGTGACTGAGAAGCACCAGCTACAGAGTATCAACCCACTCACTTTTTAATGCATCAGTTATCTAATATTGTTCTCACATCCACTTGATAATACACTTTTTTTCTTAAATGTTCTTTTGATTATACAAATATATTGGGAAGCATGAGATAAGTTGATACACATTGTGTGATGATAACCTTAAACATCTGACATGCATTTTTCTAAGTACTGTTTTTACTAATGACACTCTGAAATTTGATGCTCTTTTCAAATCTTTTTAAAGCAAGTTCTTTTTCAGTTACCTGAATTTATTTCTTGTTGTTTGCTTTCACTGGTTAGAGGATTATCATATAATTTCAAGTATATTTCAATTGCTGATCGAGCAGCTTTGAAATAAAAGGAATGTCTTCTGAGAATATCTTCTAATCTCAAAAGGTCAACATAGGCACGAAGGGTCATCTTTCTCATGCAGTATGTATGGAAGTCAAATTGATCATCGGTTATCTCAAAAAAATGCTTAAAAACAAAACCACAAAATTATACCTTACATTTATGTCAATAACTTCTGCTTTTTGAAAGAAAATTATTAAAAGTCAAAAAAAAAAAAAAAAACAATTTTAAGAATCACAATTTCACTTGATTGCTCTCTCCCATTTTAACATTATAAAGGAATTCAATTTGAAATTTCTCTTCCTAGAATTCACCCCCACTCCATATAAACTGTGTTTCGTGATGATACTCAGCTTCTATGCTGATAAGTCAAATGATCAGGTTATTTTTAAAAATCTAGGTATTAGTACATATTGATAGTTTAGTCTTAATAAAATATTTCTCCTCTGTATTCACTAAAAACCAACAAGACAGAGTTAAACAGAACTCCAAATGAAGACTAAATATATATTTAGGTTCAAAGTAAATGTTACAAATCTAACTGATCTAATCAGTTCTGAGCTTAGGCAGGGCTTATTATCTCTATCCCCCCTCTGTGGCACAGGGCCTAACCCGTAGCAAACATTCAATAAGCACAATATCTGCCAACTCTCAAGAGATAAGCTGCTCATCAGGCATGTGAACTTGAACAAGTCTTTTAATTCTCTAGAGCATAAATTATTTAATTGAGTAGGAATAAAGATATTACACAATTTCATGAGGTTGTTAAGGACCAAATAACCCATTTTAAAGTTCATTCTCAACAGTAAAGTTCTATACACAGACCATTATGGTTCTCTTTCTCAATAAAGTAATCACATCTACCCATATTCATTTTATGGGAGTTTCTTAATCTCAAGTCTACAAATAAACAAGGATAGTAACTTCTTCCTAATGATAGAGCTCAAAGCTTTCATTCAATTTTCAAAGGACCATGGATCCCAAAGAAATTAAGAACTAATTCCTTCCATTGAAAAGAGAAAATTAATCCCCTAGCCCTACAAAACAATTTTATAATTCTCTCCCCTGGATGCATTTCTACCTCTGATTCTTTTCTTCCCCCTTCAGCTTCTCCAAAATCATTCAGAAAAGGGAATGATTCAAAACGCCAATGTGAATCAAGCTTTTCTACTACTTCATGTTCCCTCCATCATGAGGTGTCTAGTAACTCACTATGCAGGACACATTAGCAACTGTCCACAACCATTTGTTAATTTTAGTTATCCTGGTTATTAGAAACACACTATACATATTACAGTAAGTACCTGAGATTATAAGAGAAGAATTCTAAGATAACAAGAATAGAGGTACAGTGTGGAGGACAAGAAATAGAAAAGTGAACATTTCACATTAGTTCATACTTATTACTAAGAAATCGTGCTTTAAGGATATTATATTTGAAAGCTATTCATTCCAGCAATAAGACAAACTCATGAATAATAACTCTAACTTGGTTTTATTTTTTTAAAAAATCGAAGGGTTACATAGTCCATAAAGCTGTTAGTGGTTTTCCTTAATGTAAGTTATATCTAATACCGTTATGATACTGACTGAGGAAAAATGGCAGTACTAAAAGTCATGCAACGCACAATGAGATGAAAAAACCTAAAAGATTACAAGGCATTTTGTAAGCTGAGAAATGTATAAAAGGCAGATTACCAGCTTCAAGAAATATTCCTAGCAGCTTAAGTAGACATAGATTTTAGGGCAAGTCTCGGAGGAAGCATGAAACCACAAACATTTAAGCCGCCTCTTTATCAGTAACAGCCCATAGGCTGCCTCTCTCCAGTTAATGTCTTCCGTAAACAGGGTAACAAGTTTATCCCAGTTTGCCAGAAAGCTTTCCCAGTTTTTCCATTGAAAGCACTATGTCTCAGAACCATTCACCCAATAGCAAATATGAGTAGTTAATACTATAGAGTAAGCTCACGGAGGTAAAAAGAATATACCAGAAAAAGGATACCACAGCTATGATTTATTCATACTTTTTTGCTTTGGAAGAAAAGACAGTATTGCAAACTACTACATAAACAAATTATCTTGAGTTGATCTTTTTTTGGCATATAGACACAGAAGTTACAAACATAGTACTAAGGAACTATATATCCTCCCCTCAGTCTCCCTCAAAGTTTACAGCTTACAAAACCACAGTGCAATATCAAAACAAAGAAATTGACACTGGTACAATGTGTGTATACAGTTCTGTGTGAATTATTATCATATGTAGACTCATATAACCCCTACCACAATCAGTAACTACTCCATCACCACAAAGCTCTCCTTTGTACTGTATCTTGGATTGATTTTTTTAGTCTTGAAATTTCTAAAACATAAACATTTGCTAGATAATGGAAAACAGACAAAGTTAGTTTCACTACACTTTGGGGTCAAACACCAAGGGCATGATGAGATCATCTATCAGCTCACTACAAAAAACTAGGGTATCCAAATCTTAATATACAGCTCATTCCCTAAACTCTTTCTCCTTCATCTTAAACACTAGTGTTCTCTTTTTCTCCCCTGTCCCCATTCTTTTTGGGGAGCTGCTGGCAGAAACTGATGAAACTGTCCAAATAAGATTTGAATCAAATTAAGTCAGCAAAGAATTAAGAAGTCATTCACAGCTTTAGAGTATATTTACTTTAGGAGTTCTGTATTGGACCCTCTCTTTTCTCCTGCCCATCATTTCTCAGCATTCCCAGACAAGACTAGAAAGAACTTCTACATGGAAAAGCAACAAAATCCTCTGGATTTAAAAGTAATAACAACTAGACAAATAAGCAACTTTCTTTTATAGAGAATCTGTCATGTGTCAACAATAGAAAACACACAGACAACCCCACATAATTGTGGTTATCTGACACTAGACAAAGAGTAAAGATAGTCCTTTTAGCAAATGATGCTGGGTAAACTGGAAATCCATATGCCATAGAATGAAATTTAACCCCTACCCTGCACAAAACTCAATTCGAAGTGGATCAAAGATCTAGGAATTAAGACCAGAAACACTGCACCTGCTAGAAGAAAATGTAGGCCCCACACTACAACATGTCAGCTCATGAACTGACTTCCTTAACAAGACTCCTAAAGCATAAGAAGTAAAAAAAGAAAAGAAGTCAATAAATGGAATGGTATCAAATTAAAAAGCTTCTTTGTAGCAATTTATAGCAAAGGAAACAATCAAGAGCCTGAAGAGAGAGCCAACAGAATGGAAGAAAATCTTTGTCATCTGCTCTTCAGACAGGGCATTAATAGCCAGGATACACAAAGAACTCAAAACACTTAATACCCAAAAAAAAAAAAAAAAAAAAAAAATCAATGAATGAATCAATAAATAGTTGAAGCAAATAAAATACTTCTCAAAAGAAATACAAATGATCCACAAGTATATGAAAAAATGTTCACCGTTTCTAGCAATTAGAGAAACGCAAATTAAACTACATTAGATTCATCTCATTCCAGATAGAATGTTAATTATCAAGAATACAAGTAACAGTAAATGTTGGTGAGGATATGGAGAAAAGGGTATACTTACACACTGTTGGTGGGTGTGCAAACCAGTGCAACCACTCTAGAAAGCAGTATAAAAATTTCTCAAAAAAATGGAATGGAACCACCATATGACCCAGCTACCCCACTCCTCAGTATATATATAAAGATACTACAGTGACGTAGATACATCAATGTTTATAGAGGCACAATTCACAACAGCCAAGCTATGGAACCAACCTAGGTGCCCTTCAACAAATGAATGGATTAAAAAAAAGTGTGTTTGTGTGTATGTGTAAATGACTTTATGGCATTTGCTGGTAAATGGATAGAACTAGAGATTATCATGCTAAGTGAAATAAGCCAGTCCAAAAAAAGTCAAATGCAGAATGTTTTTTTTTTTTTTTGATACTCAGAAGCTAATCCAAAATAAGCAGAGCAGGATGTTAAAATAAAAAGAACAGAAGAAACATCATTCTCGTAGACAAAGGGAAATGAAGGGAAGGCAGGAGGGTTGGGATAGGGAAAGTTAGTGGAATAAATCTGATCTAACTTTCCTATGTACATATATGAATGTACCACAATGAATCTCATCATCTACAAGACACTGATTAAAAAAAAAAAAAAAAAAAAAAAAAAAAAAACTACAACAACAGAAAGATCAGTAGAGCAGAGGGAAGGGAACAAAAGGGCGGGAGGTGAAAAGGGCAAGGGAAAGGGGAAATACTGGAGACTAAATTAGAACAAATTATATTCCATGCTTTTATACTTATGTCAAAATGAATCCTATATAGCATGTATAACTAAAAAGAACCAACAACAACAAAAAAGGAAATCTTTAAAATCTATAATGCACAAGGCATTCTCAACACAAAGAATACAAGATTTCTGCTTTCCAGGAATATGTCCCTTTCATGGGCTGTGTTCCCCCTCAACTCCAAAAACGTTGTATTTCCAGCCCCCATTACCACAGAATGTGAATGTACTTGGAGAGCTCTGTTAAAGAATTAATTACATTAAAATGAGGTTCATTAGGGTTTTAATTTTAGTCCAATTAAAAAAAAGAAAGCAAGCAAGCATGTGTCAATAAAGATTAAGATGCAACGGGTTTTTATCTATCAGAAATCCTAGATCAGGGCTGGGGTTGTGGCTCAGTGGTGAAGCACTTGCTTAGCATGCATGAGGCCCTGGGTTCAATCCTCAGCACCACATAAAAATAAAATAAACATACTGTATCCACCCACAACTAAAAAATAATTATAAAAAAGAAATCCTAGATCAAAGAGTTAGAAATATATTACTGTCCTGTTTTGAATATAAATCAGCACTGCAATAATGAGAATTCGATTGTTTGCTTGTTAATTTAATGGTGCTGAGGACTGAACCCAGGGCCTTGTGCATGCACGGCAAGCACTCTAACAACTGAGCTATATCCCCAGTCCTCAAATATTATTTTAAAAGGAAAAGAAAGAAAATAATTCTTGAAAGACAAAAATAGTTTAAGATGTTATTCTAAACAAGTTTATCAAGGTTTTCTGGTTGGGTTACATAACTTTTATGTATATTCTTAAAATCCTACTAGAAGGGCAAGATGAAGACAGAAGAGGCACTACAATGAACCATACTAGAATTCTAATATTTCAAATTAAATTACTAAGAGCTCATAGCAATATATATCCTTGCTGAAAGTGCCTTTGATGAAAGAATTCTTGAAGGCATTTTTTTTAATTTAAAATATTTTTTAATTTGGAATCAGGTCTCACTAAGTTGCACAGGCTGGCCTGGAACTTGTGATCCTCCTGCCTCAGTCCCTAGTAGGTGGGATTACAAGTATGTGCCACCACACCTGGCTTGAAAGAGTTTGTTTTTTTGTTTGTTTGGTTTGGTTTTCTGTTGTTTATTTGGCAGTATTGGGGTTTAAAACTAGGGTCTTGAGACTAGGCAAGTGTTCTACCACTGAGCTACATCCCAATCCTTTTTAAAAAATTTTATATTGAGACAAGGTCTTGCAAAATTGGCCAAGCTGCTCTCCTCAGTAGTTGAGATTACAGAAGTATGCAACCATGTCCCACTTGAATGAATTCTTGGGAGACAAAAGTAAGGCCTAGTCAGTACTTGTTTCTAATTCACTTTTACACACACACACACACACACACACATATATTAGTTGTCAATGGGCCATTATTAATTTATATGTGGTGCTGAGAATCAAACCCAGTGCCTCACACATGCTAGGCAAGTGCCCTACCACTGATCTACCACCCAGGCCCTCTCATTTATTTCTATAAAAAGGTATATTACAGAGTTTTATTTTTGGAAGATGTTCATTTCCTCATTAAATATTTAAAACCCAAGCATAAAGTAACTCTTGTAGATACTTATAATAAATCTCAGAAATTTATAATTACTTCTAAATCCTTTCAATGACATCAAGAATTTTCTTTTAGATTATATTAATTTTATTAGAAATTACACAGCATTAAGTTTTCAGTCAATAAATATTTAGTGACCCTATTTGCACTAAACATGCTTCTACAAATAACCACATATGTAAAATACACATAATAAAAAGAGTTGTCATTTTTTCCATATTTTTAATTGGTGCATTATAATTATATATAATGGTGGGATTCATTGTTACATATTCATACATACACATGATATAACAATATAATTTGGTGACTATCATTCCCCATTATTTATTTATAGCATGGCTATGTTCATTATAAAAGATTAGCTTACAGGTGGAAAAGTAGGCTCTTTTCTTATCTGTTTCTAGATCTTCCTATTTTCAAATGCCAACAGTAAACTCTGAAAAGACAGTTAAAGTATCTAGCAATTACAATTATGTAACATCACATAACTGTAGCTATGAGATGACATAATTGTAATTATGAGAGAGTGATTGCTGCCATGTTTTAATTTCTGGCACCAAGGATTTCTTGGAACTTTTTCTTCAAAAATGTTTTCTACTAATTAAATCATTTATTGAGGAAGTTTACCTGATATTACAGAATTTTATTCCACACTACTCAACCAAAATCACTACAAATTAAGGGAAAATAATCCAAACAAAACATAGTAATAAATCTACTTGTATCCTAGCAATTCTCAAAAAACAACAGAAAGAATAAAGCAATATAGGCACTAATAAGAAAAAAAATGGGATTTAAATTTGAGATGTTCACAATTATAATAATCCTGAAGATATTCAAATTTCACTTAAAGAGAAAATTTGGCTAAGTTCCTAGTTACAGTTTTGTGAAATTACTAATCCATAAATACCTAACAGCCTCTTCGTTCAGAAAACAATTTACTTCTCTCTGGAAATGTCCTGGTTAATAAAAATGTATTTTTCCTTAATAATAAACAGGACACTTAAAATGAGGGCATCTTAGCGAGTGCCTAAACATAGCTTTATCACAGAAATGAGACCTCATTTAAACTAAAATGCTTGGCTACTTCACATGTCTTTCAAGGGCTTTACATTTTTCAAGGAGAAAATGAGAAAGATTTTCCCTGGAGATAGAGCTATCAAGGTTTAAAAGGGCAGGAAAAACAAAAACAAAACAAAATAACAGAGCATTTCTATAACGCCTCTGGTATAATCCTACTCCGATTCCCATCAGAAGCCACCCCGTAAGATATGGCCTTCTTTTTTGGTAACCTCAGAAAGTTCACATGGGAAGAAGGCCAAAGTGACTGCCATGGTGCAGACATCAGGCTCACCTGACTACGATGCCTGTGGTTTTATACTGCGTCAGCAGGGGAAGAGTGGAAGAGTGGTGCCGAGTGCCCCCACAACTGAGGGCTGCTGAGGACTGCCTCAGGGGTGCATTTGCGGCTCTTTTCCTCCTGTGGTCCATGTGGAAGGAGAGTGCTTCAGAGATGACAAAGAACAGGAAAACAAAAATTCACACAAAGGAAAAGAAAAGTCCCCTCTCTAAGGCACATCACACACACAGTTCTAAAGGCAAGTAATAAAATAAACCTGCAAACTGGCCATAGATTTCTGTACAGAGTACCGAATGCAAGAACAAATATCCTGGGAAGACGAACTGGAGAGAGGCTGACTACGGACCAGATCCTGACATTTAAAAGGGAAAAGAGGTTGCCATCAACTGTGTGTCCTCCTAGGCTAGTGATGAAAATCAAAAAATGGCCCCATCAGGAAATAGAAATTTTGACCTATGTTAATAATAGCAATAATAGTTTACTAAATTAATCTTCTTTCTTCAGACAAAATATATAGACATGTCAAAGGTGTAACCATTTCAGGATCAAAAAAGTAATCATTTGTTCACAACTTCTGAATGTTAGGAATATTAAAGACTGAGAACCATCTTCACAATGAAGCTGTCAAAGTAGAAGAGGTAGATGATCCCAAGTAGAAATCTACCTGCTTTTCTTGTCACCTGACAAGAAAACTGAAGGAGAAAACTGAAGTCAAAATTCTAACAACTTACCCTCTCTATTTCATGGCATTTTTTCAAGGCATCCCCAAATCTCTTTAGGCGCTGATAAGCTGAAATGCATTCTGTCTGAAACCACATACACTGCATTTCATTTAGATTTTCCATAGCAGATGTTCCTTCCTGAAATGGAAGCATTCATAACTATGGGGGGCAAGCAATAACAGACAGAACCTAAAATTCTCATTTTAGGCTACAAGTATTATTAATAGTAGCAATTAGCAAATATATTAATGTGCTTCCAAAGGTTCCTATTGGTTTTAAATTATATAATATCTTATTTATTCAGTTTTGTTGGGGTATTCAATACTTTGCTTTATAAGAAATTCTAGATTACTAAAAAGTTTAGTGTTTAAGTACCAAGCTTTTATTTAAACTCTTCAAGGCAATCCTTAAGTTTTACCTATCTTCTGCCTTTCTTTTTCTTTTTTCTTTTTTTCCTATTACTTAACCTTTCCTTTCTAACTCAGGGTCACTATTATACACATCAAATACTGTTGAATCTCTTAGTAACAGTTGCAATGAAGTTTATCAGTTTCCCAGTCTCCTTCATCCAAGTTAGGCTATATGTTGTCTCTTTCTTTGTCCCTGCATATCTGCTTCTAACAACACTCTCTTCTTTGCAGTGTGCTAACAAAACCAACCAAATTTGTTAAGAATATTTGTTAATTCAGCTAGCACAGAAGCACATGTTCATAATTCCAGCAACACAGGAGGCTGAGGCAAGAGAATCAGAAGTTCAAGGTCAGCTTCAGCAACTTAACAAGACCCTGTCTCAAAATAAAAAAATAAAAAGAATTAGGATCTAGTTCAGTGATAGAGCACCCCTAGGTTCAATCCCTAGTACTTTGATGAAGGAAGGGAGGAAGGGAGGAAGGGAGGGAGGGAGGGAGGGAGGGAGGGAGGGAGGGAGGGAGGGAGGAGAAAGGAAGATGATTTGTTAATTCAGTCTCAGTGGTAATTCTGAGAGGAGTGTAAGACACGAAGTACCTAGTTTCAGTGCTAGGGCACCAGAATTTTGTCAGTTTAGGAGAATATTTTATTTGATTTGACTTTTTGTGGTACTATGGGTTGAACCCAGGACCTCACACATGCTAGGCAAACACTCTACCACTGCACTACACCCCCAGCTCTTTTATTACTTTATCTTAGAGTCTCACTAAGCTGCCCAAGCTGGCTTCAAACTTGTGATCCCCCTGCCTCAGTCTCCAAAGTAGTTGGAATTAGAGACATGCCACTGTGTCTGACTATTAGAGAGTTACTTTAAATACATGTGTATGACCCCAGAAAGATGGCAAAGGTGAAAAAAAAAAATTTCAGTCTTCGGTTCTTTTTACCCCCATTTCAAGTTATCAGCTCAATTCTTATGATTCATTAGAAGCCTTAAAACTGATTATCTCTGGGCGAATAGAATTATGGATATATTTTATTTCTTCTTTATGACTGTGTATATTTTCCATTTCTTGATGTTTCCATGTTTTTATGAGAAAATTACTTCTGCTTCAAAGAGATTACCAAAAAGAATTACCAAACATGCATGAGCAACTCTCTACAATTCTAAACTGTGAAAAAATCTTTAAGGAGGAAACATGAGGACTTCACTCATTCATTAGCAAGCAAATACAAGGGTCATTAGCAATATCCTTCCCCTGACTCAAGGTGTTATGCACTACACATTACAGATTCACCTAACCAATATGTCAACATTATTAAACTGAACAAGCTCTCTGTATAACATGACAATTTGTCAAAAGTGGATAACCAGAGGCAATTATGTTGAGAAAGGTAAGCCACAGGTTTTGGTGACTACTATGCTTAACCAATTGCTTTCAACCTTCTTAGTCTCCTATGCCTACGAAGACATATCCAAGTTGTCTATTGTCTTTTAAGTCACTGTGGACTTATTTAACTTAAGAAGTTTTATACACTCATTTTTAACTGTTCTTTACTTATAATTCCTACCTTGGACTTACAGATGGTACTTTTCTCTAAAAATGCAAATTCTTTTATGCCTATTCGTTGTATTTTTTTTCTAATTTTCATACCAATGTGTAATGGAAAGGTCACTGAAGCACTTGAATCCTAGCACTATTTATGATGTGACCAAACATGTTTTAAATATCCTCTTTAGAACTTCTTCAATTACCTTGCTGCAAAGTATCATGCACCTAAATAAGTGCTATATGAATATAAATATTATTACCATTTTTCTAATTTTATTTTCTCTCCTAATACATATCTTACTTGCTATTCCTCTCTCCCAACATGACTTGTCTTTGTACCTGCTATCAATGCTATAGCATCTGGAGTTTTAAAGGCACTAATTATTGTAGTTTCTGCTACACAACTCTGGCTGATTTAACACAACAAGGTTATTAGAATCAAAGATACTTGAAGTAGAATCCTGGCTCCAAATGAATAACTAGCTGGGTGTTCGTGACCTCTCTAAACATCTTAACTGTAATATGGGATTAAATAAGATCATGTATACAAAGTACTTAGCTCATTAATTAAAAGTATATTAAAGCTACTTTTATATTTCTCCTCACAAATGTTAAGCAAATTATTAGCATTACTGTAAATACTGGATGTTAGGCTGGCTCATACGAATGAAAATCTTTTTTATAAGAAACAATAAATGTTCTACAGGTATGAACTTTAATAAAAATGAGAGAAAGGGAGAGAGGGAAAGTGAGGACATATACGCACGAGTGTGTGTGTGTGTGTGTGTGTGTGTGTGTGTGTGTGTGTGTGTGAAAATCATTTGTCAATACCTAGTCATTTCTGACTTAAGGTTCAGTCTAGTTAATGGGTATGAAATGCTACTTATTATTACATTTTGCTGATGGTTACTGAAGACATCTTTTTGGTCATTCCAGTTTTCATTTCTTTAAACTAATTACTTACTCCCTTTGCCCAAACTTGCAGTGTTTTTTTTTTTTTTCTTTCTGAGTTTTTATTTTTATATTTGTTTATATGATATCATTTTTCCAAGTAGTTAAATTATCACAACAGAAGATCAAGCTAGTCTGTAGCTCCTAAATTATATGAGGTTTCCTCAAACATCTAGGTGGTACACACTGGTGCTGATACATCTGTAATACCTTAGCATCACAGAACACAGCATTAACCTATTTTCATCCTAAGAACTTACTGGCAAACACAAACACTAAAATCTTTCAATTTGCATATAATATGATTATCTGGAGATGCAAGTTATTTATTCCAAATGGAAATCAAACATACAAATATGGTTCCTTCATTATGCTCAATATCACATTTAATGTGCATTGTGCAATTATTTCAGTGAATTCTTTGGAGTTCTTTATAAACTCTTTGTCATTCTCCAATCCTCCCTGTTTATTTTCTTACTTTGCTTATGGTTATTTTGTTATACATAACATTTATATTTTAATACAGTCAAGCTTATCAATTTTACTCATTTTATATTTTTGGTATTTTAAGAAATGCTCCAGAGTGACGGGATTTAAACAGTGCACACTGAATGCATAAAAAGAAGTAGTACACTGTACCCCATTAATATGTACAAATATTACTTGTTAATATAAATAAAAAAAACTAATCCTCCTTGCTCCTTTTAAAGAAAGAAAAAGAAAACATTTCCTTCTTCAAGAATAAGGAATAATTCTTCAGTGTAAAGACAGGCTCCTATATTTCTTCCAAAGGTTTGAAAGAATATTTAGATCTTTAATCCACTTAGAATTAATTTGTGTGCAACATAAGACAGAGATCTCATTTAATTTTTTTCAACATAAGTAATTAAATGCCCCTACAATATTTTTTCATCTCTAATTTTAAAACTACCTCTGTCTATAATACTTTCATAATTTAAAATGAAGTTTACATAGGGGATAGGGATTATAGCTTAAAGGTACAGCACTTGCCCAACATATGCAAGGCCTTGGGTTTGATCCCCAGCACTGCAAAAATTAAATAAATAAATCTAGTAGAAAAGTATGAAAAAATAGAGAAGGAAATAAAGGAAAGGAATGAACACTGAGCCCAATTTGCAGGGGCAGGAGTTTACAGGGATAACCAGGAACTGAACCCAGGGCTTTGCACATGATAGGCACATACTCTACCACTGAGATACATCCCCAGGCTCAAGCCCAACAATTTGAGAGAACTTAAATTCCAGAATGTAAAAGAGACCACTGGTGCACAAAAATTAGTTTCACAGAGTAGGGACTCTGAGCAGTTCTGAAGCTAGACAATATATATAAGAATTAAAGTCACAAATTACTAGGCAGATGAAGAACTTGACATATAAACCAAATTTTACATATTCAAGAGTATAGCATATTTTTTATATTTTAATCTTTTCAAAAAATTTTAGTTGTTGATGGACCCTTTTTTTTAAAAATCTTTTTATTCATATGTGGTGCTGAGGAGTGAACACAGTGCCTTGCAGATGCTAGGCAAGTGCTCTACCACTGAGGTACAGCCTCCAGTTCTATATTTTAATCATGCTATTGCTTTTAAACCATCCCCTTCCAGAAACACATAGACACTTACATGATTGTACAGTATCATATTTAGCACATGGGCTAAATAGGATTTTAAAAAATAACAGAAATGAATTCTTATGAACTGCAGTGGCAAACTTCATAAATCATCATAAAACTTAAGTTCAATTTTACTAATTCAGATAGTTACATGCTCATAAATGCCATTTCCTACCCTTGTGAACTTGGAGCACATTTCCTCTGCTTCTTTTATCATATTTGCTCGAAGCATGTACTTTGCACATTTAGAATTGATGAATCTATCAGCTGTGTCCAAAGACTGAGCTTCATCCATCCACTTTGCAGCTTCTTTGAGATTACCCATATGCTAGACAAGAGGAAAGCATTTAAAAAATCATAGCTATAGGCAAGAAAATACAGGTATAAGCAGGAAAAAATTATAAAAATGAATTAGAAATTTGACACCATTTCTATATAATTTATCTAGCACTGATTATACAAAGTATGTAACATAAAACCTCTTAGAGAATTATTAAGAGTATTAAGAAAATTGTATCAGGGTGACCTGGAAGTTATTACTCTATAGAAACAACTCCAAATGTTCTTAAAATGGCTGAATCTTCAACTATTCAAAAAATGTAAGACTTTACCTTGTAAATTTTTGCTTTCATATAGAATAATTCTATTAGAGTTGGAGTACTAGCAATTGCAGCATTAATATAATCGAGAGCCAAAGAATACTGCCCAAGTTTATCAAAGTGCTGTGCCAGGAAATACTGAACCCAGAGTAGAGTTGTTGGGGGCTCCTTCTCCCCATTCTCTGCAATCAAATAAATATAAAATTATTGTAAGGAAGAATACTAGGCAAAGCAAATCACATACTTTCATCCCCTAATTCATAATAAAATTAACAGGTATTATAATAATGAGTAAAAATTCAGCAAAAATTACCGGCTTCATCAAAAAGACGTATTACATCATCCCATGAAAATCAAAAGGTGGCAGACAGTCAAATAGAGATACAAAATTCTAGTTTGACAGGCTTCTAACCTCCCTCTTAAGAAATAATACAGGGGGGTTGGGGTTGTAGCTCAGGTAGAGAACTTACCTAGCACATGTAAGGCACTGGGTTCAATCCTCAGCACCACATTAAAATAAATAAATAAATAAAATAAAGTTATGAAAAACATTAGGAAAAAAACAGTACTGAGGAAAAGGACATATATCAAATATCATTCTGTGAAATCTCAGGCTAAAAGCAAAATGCAACAAGCTCAGAAAAGTCAAAAAAAGTAACTTGGAGAAGAGACTACCATTGCAAGACTTTACCCAAACTGCCAGGGCTTAGTATTTTCTATGCTTTAACACCAAATGAGAGAAACCCAAAGATGAAGGGTGTGATTCACCAGAAAAGAATATGCCCCCTAACAAGGTGGAAATATCTCTGCCATGTGACAAAAATATAAAAGAGAATACACAGCCCAAGTCCTCCAACAAAGCAGATACCTACAATTAGTTGAGCTCTATCCTGCTCCCCCATCCCATCTTATAACCTAAATCTATAGAAAACCAGATAAAGACATACCAAGGTCTCAAAACGAATTTCAGAAGAGAACATATCCGTCTAAAGTGAGGTAGAAAGAGTGAAATTATCCATACTACATGAGAACAGAAGGTCTCCTAGTTAAGCAATAAAATGACAAGACAAAAGAGCAAACACGCTATTAAATTAATTAAAACACAAATAACAAAGGTGGAACAGTTAAGCAATTATCCTGCTCCTTTTACAGAAATGTATTTTAAGGGAACTAAATATGTGATGAGATAAAATTCTTTGGAATACCAGGGCTATGGGTGTACTTCAACATAGAGCCCCTGCCTCACAAGTCTAGGGCCCTGAGTTCAATCCCCAGCACCGCCAAACAAAACAACAAAAGCAAAAACAAAACAACAACAACAAACAACAACAACCCAGCCAATAAATAAAGAAAAAAATGATCATCAGATCAGACAGATTCATCCAGAACCTTTTAATAGGCACATTAGGCTGACAAGTAATTCTGATCAATCTTAACATCAAAAAAGAGACAACTAGAATGCCTCATGACTCCTGATGTCATACATCAAGCACAAAACATCACCCGTAAAGCAGTCAAATAAAACCTGAATTCAATCAAGCCTATAAATTTAACTATCCATGTAATAAGAAATAGGAATGGCAGCAAAACATAAGTGATACCATGAGAAAGTCGGTCAAATCTAGAATACAGGACGTTCTACAAACAAATGACCTTTTAACAAAAGACATTTTTTAAAGGGAGGGGAAATTATTACTCTATATTAAAATAATTTAAGAATATAACTGAAGCCAAGCACAGTGGGCACTCCTGTAATCCCAGCAACTGGGGAGGCTGAGGCAGGAGAATCTCGAGTTCAAAACCAGCCTCAGCAAAAGCAAGGCACTAAGCAACTCAGTGAGACCTTGTCTCTAAATAAGATAAAAAATAGGGCTGGGGATGTGGCTCAGTGGTTAAGTCCTCTGAGTTCAATCCCTAGTACCAAAAAAAAAGAACATAACTGAATATAAAATGCAGACAATAACTGGATCTAGACTCAATAAAACAATTATACAAAGATTTCCTCTTGGATAATGGAAGAAATCTGAATGTTAACAAAGTATTAGATATTATGGTATGAAGTCAACTTTGTATGGTTTATTTATTTTTTTAATTTTTAAAAACAAGGTCTTTCTGGGGCTGGGGATGTAGCTCAGTGGCAAAACACTTGCCTAGCATGAATGAGGCCCTGGGTTCAATCCCCAGCACCACAAAAAAATAATAATAAATAAATAAATAAACAAACAAAGGTAAGGTCTCTATATGTTGCCCAGGTCGGCCTTAAATTCAAGATCCTTCTGCTTCAGCCTCCCAGGTCACTGGGATTACAGGTGTGCACCACCCTGCACAGCTAATCCTGTGTTTTAAACAGATATGTAGAAAGGTATTTACAGGTGCAACAATATGTGTGGAACTTGCTTTAAAAATATTCAGAGAAGAGGCTGGGTTGTGGCTCAGAGGTAAGTGCTCGCCTTGCGCATGTGATGCAGAGTTTGATTCTCAGCACCACATGAAAATAAATAAAAATAAAGGTATTGTGTCCACCTGTAACTAAAAAAATTTTTTTTAAATAATAATAATGAAGAATAATGACCTGGGAAAGTCACACAAAGAACCCAAACTAAAATTAGTTACCATCTGTGTGACTGAAAACATGCTAATTTTCTAAATTAAATTACTTTGATTTACAAATAGTTCTACAAATAGAGAAAACAAGACCAAATTACACATGCTTAAAAGTAATACAGAGTAAAAAAGTAGAGAATTTAGGGACTGAGAAAAATATATTCCAAGTAAACTGACTACATAATCTTGGACCTCTCAAGTCTGTTTCCTTGTGTTAAAATAGGGCTAACTCTCATTCACAGGATTATGGAAAATTTAAATTAAATAAGATTGAAAGTACTCTCATTTCATTCAAAAACTATTTAGTAAGTAGCTATTATGTAGTACACACATAATAAACATAAAATGGTATTACTGTGATTAACATTGGACTGAAATGAGAAATTAAATTTCAATTCAATCTAATTTAAACTTACCATAAGGACTAAAAAAGTCACACGTTTTAAGAGAGGCTTCATAATTAGTAACAAGTTCTTGGATTATAGAAACCTGTTAAAGAAACATATTTTTAACATTTATTTTGTTGAGTATCATGAGTACCATGCATAATTTTTATCTGTGTGTATACACACACACACACAAATATATATATATATATATTTTTTTTTAGTTGAAGACATTTTTATTGATAAGATTTAATGTGATTCAGAGAATAATGTATAACTTATTTCAGAACTATAAAGAAAACTATTAGGGTAACTGCTTCCTTCCCCTTCTCAATAAGACTTCAGGAAGGGGGTGAAAAAAAGAAAATACACTGCTGTCTTTATGGAAATTAAAACAGTCAACCTCAATAAATTCTCATCTCAAGAAGCAGTTTGATGTATTGAAGGTCAAATTATCACTACAACATGTATTTTTTGTCAACAAATACATTTGTATAATTTTATTAATTTTTTTGCCTTTCTGTATTGTGAAGCTAAAAGCCATCACATAAATATTCAATTTTCTAAAATGTCACTCCTGGAAAAAAAAGTCAAGTGAAATGATACAACATTTGAAAGGTATATGTGAGATTAAAAAATCAATGTTTTGCTTGTTATTGTTAGCAACCCTGGTAAAGGTTAGTAAGTAGAATCTATACTTAATATAAGTTTTTTTAATCCAACTTACTCTTCTGCATACTACTAAACTAAGGTCTAAAACATTAATTACTACTATGTGACCACGGGGACTTTAGACATTTTTATTTACAGAAGAACAATTACATATTTCTTCTCTTTCCCAGATCCTTCTACAAACTAAGAAAAATTTACTGAGGTTCCCCTGCCAATGAAGAACAGACCATGCATCATAAAGTCATAAACAGATTTTGATATACACAGATAGCTTCAAAAGAAATCTCTGCACATGTTCCATTTTCTGAAAGAAATACAGTATGATTTAATTAGTTTATTCTGAATCCAAATTAATTCACAAACCAAAAAGTCACAGAACAGCATCCATAAAGCTACTGACCATCCCAATAGTCAAAATTCTACCGACCATAATCTTGAGAAGAAGAAAAACTGTCAAATACTTCTCATGCCTACAAAGTATCTTCTCGATATGATGTTGCATTTTATGGCACAATTCATTAGTAAAATTAGGACAGGCAATGGGGAAAGAAGATATAAGATGGAGAAAACAGTGGAGAAAAATGTGAAACAGAAAAACAGGATGTGAAAAAATTTACACACACCAAATTTACAACATCAACAAAAGAATGCTCAAAGACACTAGAGTGGTATAAAATAGGTACATTCTTTTTAAAAAAATAAAGATTGTTTAATTTAAAAATAGTGGTTCTCACTCATGTGGAAGCTAAAAAGTTTACTTCACAAAAGTACACAATGGAATATTGATCACTAGAGGCTGGGATAGTAGATGGTAGAGGGAAGTAGATAATGTACTAAAATACAGTTAGGAGGATTAAGTTCTAAAGCTCTATAACAGAATAAGATAAAGTAAGGTGACTATAGTTCAGGAAAATTTATTATATATTTTATAAAGAACTAGGAGAGGAGCTGGGGAGATAGCTCAGTCAGTAGAGTGCTTGCCTTGTAAGCACAAAGCCCTGGATTCGATCCCCAGCACCCCAAAAAAAAAAAAAGAACTAGGAGAGAAGTTCAGTTTCTCAACATAAAGAAATGATACATGTTTAAGAAGCGGGAAATCTTAACTGTCCCAACTGATCATTACACATTGTGTGTTTGTGTATTTTCCATATGGAATTCTCACATTACATCCCATAAATATGTAATTTAATATCAACAAAATGAATGAGATTTCCATTTTATCATAATTTCTTTTACTAAAATTTGAAGATTAAATAACTCATGATTTAGAAATTAAAATTTTTTGTTTTCTTTAAACTTTCTGAAAATGTCATCAAGATTTAACATCACACACACTTATCAGAGGCATATTTCTGGACCACACCCAAGACTGACAGAATCAGAAACTTTGATTTCATATAATCCATGTTTAACAAGCCCACTAGTTAATTATGATACACAGTCAAAAGTCTGAGAACCACTGATAAAAATGTTACAAATATTTTTACTAGAAAACAAAATTAAAGGTAATATCTTTTCCTGGAAGGGTTATACACACCTGTAAGCCCGGCAGCTCAAGAAGCTGAAGCAGGAGGATGGAAAGTTCAAAGCCAGCCTCAGAAATTTGGTGAGGCCCTAAGCAACTTAGCAAGATGCTCAAAATACAACACATACACACACACTCACACACACACACACAAGAACTGGGGATGGGGCTGTGGTTAAATACCCCTGGGCTCAATCCCTTTACAAAAAACAAAAAAAGGTAATATATTTTAACCCACCATAATCACAACACCAATCTTACTTAGAACAAAGATAACTTAAAAAACTTTTTCCAAGCATAGAAATGTAATACCCAAATTGTTCAAACTTTAGAAACTATTATTTTTTTGTGAACTTATAATGCCATCTACTGGCAGTTTGCAAAAACTGCACCTAGAACAGGTTTTAAAAAGATTATACCTTTGAGTATTTTTGGAATAAAACATACTGTTAACGTTGGTTTTAATAATTAAAAAATACAACATTGTAAATAACAAAATTTGAGGAAGAAATCAAAACATATATTGAAGTGACACAGAATCCTTCATAAAGAAATATAAACACTACTAAATAAAACAGGTATCAGTTTCAGAACCTCAAAAGATAATTAAGAAAAAAAAAAATCAAGATAATAGGAAGTTCATGTAAAATCCAAATAAAAAACCTGAGTGCTGAACTTCTTGGTCACAGACACATTTCTCAAATCTCAAAATTACAGTCATTTCTAATCTAATAATTAAACAATGTAGCTTTCCAATTAATTTCCTATGAACAGGAGGAGTTTTACTCAAGTATAAGAATCCACCTTCATTCAAGTATTCTTACCATGTATAACTTAATTAGGTAGTATATAATATGGAAAAAATGATTATGTAATGGCTATTCTTGAAAATAGCAATTTGCTTCCAAAAAAGCCAATCTACTTAAGTTAGATCATCTAGGACCACAAGAAGAACTTGAAGCTTCAAAATGGAAAATTAAATAATACCCCTGTTATGATCTGGATCTTAAAAGTTCCTTGAAAGCTCATGTCTTGAGGGCTTGATCTCCAGCTAATGGTGCAGCTGGGAGGTAGTGGGAGCTTCAAGAGGTAGGGCATAGTTGAAGGAAGTTAGGTCACTGGGGGTGTGTCCTTGAAGTTTATACTGGGATCCCCATTCCTTCCTCTCTTTCCACACTGGTTGCCTTGACATGGGCAGCTTTGCTCTACCATGTACTCCCCAGCCATGATGTTTAGCTCTGCCACATGCCCAAGCAAACATGCATGGAAACTTCTGAAATCATGAGCCAAACCAAATCTATCTTTTGTTTATCTCAGCTTTTTTGTGAAAGCAACAGAAAACTAACACAATTCTCCAAATATTTACAAACTGAAATGCTTCCCAAATTCAACCACATTCCCTTAATTGAAATATTTTCTTCTAACAGGTATATGTGATTATAGAACTAAAGAAGCTTTATCCCTATTAAACTCTTACCTGGGAAAATATTTTGACTATTATAGATCATTTCCTAAAATACGGCTCTTGAGCAACTTTTTTCTTTCATGGTGTGTGTAATAATGAGGAATGAACCCAGGGGCACTCTACACTGAGCTACAACCCTTTTAATTTTTTAATTTTGAGAAACAGTCTAAGTTGCCCAGGCTGGTCTCAAACTTGTGATCATCCTGCTTCAGCCTCCCAAAATGCTGGGATACCACTGTGCCCAGCCAGCTTTCCTTACATAAGCATTAAAAGACTTCCCGTATTAACCTTAGAGACAAAGTCCCACAAAATCTTATCTGAGTCACATTTTTTTATATCACAAATACGAATTACAAGTTTAAAATATATACTGCAACATGAAGGCCACTAAAACTATCCTTTCTTTCTTCTTACCCAAATTAGAAAACTAAGTACCAAATTGTTGGGTTTATTTCTGCTTAATGATCCATTAGTAGTGATAAAATTTTTGGCTTTAAAGGGGCTAGTTACAGGGGTAATCTATTCAAGAACAATGAGAATAAAGTAAAAGTAACTACTTTCAGAAATGAGGTGTGAGGGCTGAGGGTGGTGACAGAGGAAGGGAATTACCATTTCTTGAACATTTTTGAATCAAGCACTTTAATATCATTTAATTGAAACACCCATCAACCCTTTATTATCTTTCCCAATTTTACAATTCAATAGAGTAAGTGATAGAGTCAGAGTTCAAAACCAGATGTGATTCCAAAGCAAGGCTCTTTGCACTATGCCAGAATTTCTCTGACAGTGATGCAATATGGTGGAATACAAGATGATTATCATCTCACTAACTGCTATGTTGTATATACGGTTTGAGTGTGTCCCCCAAGACTTCGTGTAACAATAAATTATACTAATCACTGACCTGATTTTAAACATTTTATTACTCACAATTACTGCTAATTTATAAATTATAAGTCAAAGCTAAATAAACTGAAAAGAGGTTTAACTAAAAATCTTTTCTTTATCCAACAGGAACTTTAAAAAATTCCAACTGAAGAGCCCCAGGTATAGCTCAGTGGTAGAGGTCTTGTACACGAAGCCCTGAGTTCAATTCTCAGCACCGCAAAAACAAAACAAAAACCCTGACTACAAAAGAGACTAAAATTTTAGACCACAGTAAATAAGAAACAATGCTTGATATAAAAGCATAACTTGTCTTCTATTAACTTTTAATTATCTTTCCAATTTACAACCAAGATTAAAGTTCCTGTTTTCTAATTTAAAGAGTGGAAAAGTACTCTTTTTATTGAAGAACTAACCAGAAATGTATTTATTAAATGTAGCTTATTAGTTAAAATTAGTCATTTGTACTCTGTTGGTCAAATGGTATTTTACTGTCACATTAGTATCCAAAGCTCTAACTTTAAAAGTACACATTACAAACTGATATCATACTATAATACATAATCATATTATAAAATAATAGAAAATGAATCATGGAACAAACAGATTTCTAGTAATAATATGTCAAACTTAAAATCCCATTCGAATACCCATTCGAGCTGGAGTTGTGGCTCAGTGGTGGAGCACTTGCCTAGCATGTGCGAGGCACTGGGTTCAATCCTCAGCACAACATCTAAATAAATAAATTAAATTAAGGTTCATCAACAATTAATTAAAAAAAGTATATTCATTAAAAAAACCTTTATACTCTTAGTTTTTATAAAGCTCGTACTTTCTCAGAATTTCAGATTGACATTTCCTTTGATATTACTTATACTATATACACAGAATTTCAGTATATGTATTATTAGACTAAAAAGTGAATAACATTACTAGAATAGAGAAAAAAATTATAGCGTACTACACAGAAATCATCCTATAATAATTTAGTAAAAATACATTAGAAAAACTGAATACCAAATTTTACCTTTTCTGTATTATAGTATAAAGATTTCAAAGTAGTAAACAAGGGTGGGCATCCTTTACTGAAGTTCGCCCTCAGGAACTTATCCATTAGTTCTCTAAATTTTTCACCTAAAAATAAAACATACTTTGTTACATTTGATTGATGTGATCAACTCTTAAACTGCTTTTACAAATAAAAATAAAGCTTCCTCAGAAACAATGTTCCCCTGTCCAATTTTAATAAATATTTTTAGTTGTAGGTGAATACAATACCTTTATTTTATTTGTATGTGGTGCTGAGGATTGAACCCAGAACCTCACTCGTACTAGGCGAGTGCTCTACCACTGAGCCACAACCTAGCCCCTCCCCCATCCAATTTTAAAGCACCAAAAGTCAGCGTTATTTTTGTTATGTCGAAACCCTAACATTGATACTTTACTTGGCAACTTTATTTTCCCTAGATCTAGGTTCAAAATAATCAAGGAATACTTCAAAGATGAGTAAACAAAACACGCAGTTTTAAGTAAAGAATAAATGCAACCCACTAACCATCCTAAATATAACCACAATAGCAAGTATCTTTTCTGAGTAGCTTCTCTGTGTAGCATAGACTGTTTACTGTCTACAGCTCAAAAACCTGCAGACATAATCTAAAGCATTCTGCAGCAGACTACTATAACCAGAACAACATTCAAATAGAAGCCAAAATTCTTTCTAAACACTAAAGTATTTACATATGTTTTCCCAAATCACCTGGTGATTAGCTTCAACATTTATCCATTCCATAATCATGTTTCAAGCACCTTTCAGGTACAGGTAATACAGCAATGATTTAAAAAAAATTTTTTTAATTGTGCCTTTATAGAACTTATTCCAGCATGAGACTGACAATAAAACGACAATAAATGTATGTTTAGACTGAGTTCTGGGGCATTCTAACATTAAAATTAAAATAAATATCCATTTGCAACATTAATCACCCTAATTATTGATAAACCCTATCAAAAAATTTTGGTGTCACTGTTTGAAAATATTGGAAGAATTTTAATTATAAATACAAAGATATTTAAAAAAGACATGATCAATAAATATACAATGACATGGATTTACCCAATCATTTAAAAACAATGTTGTGCATGTATCATGAACAATCTAAAATTAAAAGTATTCAAAAAAATATCCTAAGTTTCCTTAGAAATTACAATACTGTACAACAAAATCCAACAACCTGCAGCAGTTATTTTGTTATTTTGTTGAATTTGACTGAATAAAACATGCATACCCAGTAAAATTAGATGCCATAAAAATGTTTAAAACATTAATCCTATTATAAAGATTATTTTCAGGGCTGGGGAGATAGCTCAGTTGGTAGAGTACTTCACTTGTAAGTACAAGGCCCTGGGTTCAATCCCCAGCACCACAAAAAAAAAAAAAAAAAAAAAAAAAAAGAAAGATTATTTTCAGATAACTTCTACTTTTTTAATTTTTACAGACTGCACTGATTTATTATACACAAATGGGGTACAACTTTTTGTTTCTATGGTTGGACATGATGTAGATGATGTAGATTCACACCATTCATGTAATCATACAGGTACACAGGGTAATGATGTCTGTCTCATTCCATCATCTTTCATACCCCCTCCCCTTCTCCCCTCCCATTTCCCTCTATGTAATCTAAAGTTCCTCCATTTTTCTCTTACCCTCCATCCCCCCATTATGTATCATCTTCCACTTATCAGGGAAAACATTCAGCCTTTGTTTTTTGGGGATTGGCTTATTTCACTTAGCATGATATTCTCCAATGCCATCCATTTACCTGCAAAGGCCATAATTTTATTCTTCTATATGGTTGAACAACTTCTACTCTTGTTAGATACACACAAGGTACTAGTCTTTTAAAACCACAAATTGTCAAGACAATACAAACCTTTCACTAAGCTAAGTCTACATCATCACTTTTTTAAAAACCAAGAGTAGTTTCAGAGATCAAATCTTTCCAGGACTACTTCTAGTATAAAGAAGTTAACAATATTATGGTAAACAGTACATAATGCTGTGGCTTAGAAGAATGTGTTTTTCTTTCCTTATTTTGTGTATGATGAACAAATAATTTGTCCACTAAAACCTCAGTTTATATTCTGTGAAATATCTTCTTTTTTAATGTGTAAGAAAAATCTATCCCCTAAAACAAATTATCTCCTTTCTTCCTAGTTATTCTGTAATAATTATTTAGTACCTCCATAGTTTATACTGTAGAGAACAGATCATTAACCATTACATGTTTGTTTATCATTACAGTTCACGCAACAGGTGATCTGACTGCACAGGTACTATGTTTAATTCTATAGATTTGTAGCACAGACCCACATTAAAACTGATGCCCCCAAAACCACTGCCCAATTAGTATAAACAGCAAAATCAGACTGTATGATTCACGGGAAATTTATTCTAAATAATGAAGCAAAATTTAATGAATATCCTATGTTTAAAACTCTGGATCATCACTTTCCCTCTTTCCACTCCCTCAGCCACTGAATAATAATAGAACATGATGAATTAAACTAGCTATTTTGAGAAGTGGCTTTATCCTTGCATTACTTTCACAGCATTTCATACTGTCCAGTATAGGAGAATTTCCCAGGATTTGTGGCTATGTTTACTGTTTAAAAGTGAAAAGCCCTATTCAAAACTTTCACCTTAACCAGGCACGTGCAGTTCCAGAACCTAATAAGCTGATATCTGATACTCACTTAAGCCTAGGAGTTCAAGTCCAGTCTACGAAACAAAACTAGACACAATCTCAAAAACCAAAAACAAAAAATTTTTAACCATTCGTTCTCAAGTTCCAAGTCTTTCTTGAAAAAAATCTTACTGCTTCTTGTTGCCTTTGGTAATGTCAAAATGCCTTTCTTACTATGCATAAAAATATTTCTACATAGGCAAAAAAATTCATGAAATACCCAGTTTTTGCACAGATACAACTACATATTTGCATAATTATATCTACATCTATGTATCTTTGTACATGTAGATTTACCAGAGCTTTGTAAGTGTGTATATTGTCAGAACCTCATAGTGATGCTCATGCTGAAAGACACGCCACCAGACCCCTTTAACTAAATCTAAATCTTATAAAATCTCCCTTTAACGTTTCAAAAAGAAAATGTCTCAGAGGGTCCATAGTGGTTTCACTTTAACCTAAACAGCACTTTATAAGTAACATTTGGTTCTAGGCTCTTTATAAATAAAAATATATTTCCTACTATGTAATGCCATTTACTGAGAGCTCTTAGCAAACTTCACTGACATGGAAATTAATCTATGCAGTATAAATCTGAAGCCTGTGTTTCAAATAGGAATCATGCTTCTTTGTTTTAATTTTCCTAAATGAGGGATCTTTTTCTTAAGAGGCACATGAAAGTATTTTCAAGTTCCTAAGAGAATATTAAGAATAATAAAAGGAGAAGCCAGATTCAAAAGGTCACATAAATTATAATTCCATTTACACAGAATGTCCAAAACAGACAAATCCACAGGTACAGAAAGTACATTAGTTATTGCCAGAGGATGAGGGGGTATGACAGCAACTCTTAATGGGCAAGGGGCTTCTTTTGCAGTGATGAAAACTTCTGAAACCACACAGTGATGATGGTCGTATCATCCTATGAATATGTTAAAGCAGTTAGTTATATATTTTGAAAAGGTGAATTTTATGACATATGAGTAATATTTCAAAAAGCTATTATTTAAAAAGGAAGAAGAAAGGGAAAGGGAGGACAAGATATAAAAATGCGAGCCTAAGCAACTTCCATGAAAAAATTAGGGAAACACTTCTGTCTCCACTGTATGTTCCCATCTCAGAAATTCACATGAATATGTTAAAAGCTCTGAGCAGTCCTATAGAAACCTCACTACTGATTTGAGTCAGTTACCCAAACTTACTTAACTGAAGAATATCCCAGCACACCAATAACCTCCCCAGGGCTACCAACACCCACTTGGACTCAATGTTCCCTGGAAAACATTAGGGAAATCTGCTTTCAGTATTCTACAAAACCAAAACACAAAGGGGGGGACCAGATGAGTACTATTCATCATCTAAGGAAATGTACCAGTGGAAAAATGAAGATTTTTTTAATAACTTCTATTTCCTACCTAATCCAATGCATTTTTAAGAGGTATTTCAGATACTTGCTGATTAGACAAATTTTTTTTAAATTTCCATGAATCTTTTGATAAAAACAAAATTATAACCCAATTAAATAAATATCTACTGTAAATGGTAGGTAATAGGTAGAAAATATACTCTACCTACTCCCAACACCCCAAAACAGTGACTTTTAAAAGTTGTATTATCTTTCTAGAGTCCAATTTGTACCAAAAATCAAAAAGCCAAAAGAAGTCTCCATAATTCATAACCTACAGTGCTTACATAAAAACAAAGACTTTAACAAAAGCACAATCTTTTAAATAAAATCATCAACAAAGATGAGCTAATATACCCTCTACCTCCCATATGGTCCAAAAGTAAATGCAAGTCCAACGATATGCAATATCTTAGTTCAAGATCATGAATATATACCATTGTGAGATAGAAGCAAGTCATAGACTACATATGATAGTACTCCAATTCACATAAAATACAAAATCAATTCACATGAAATACAATATCCTTGTACCACATATCATAGTACTCCAATTCACGTAAAGTATAAAATCCTTGTTTTTTTAAAAATATCTTCTTTAGTTGTAGATGGACACAATACCTTTATTTTATTTAATTTTTATGTGCTGCTGAGGATCAAGCCCAGTGCCTCACACGTGCTAGGCAAGCACTCTACCACTGAGCTACAACTGTAGCCCCAATATCCTTGTTTTTAAGGATCTAAAATACATGGGAGTTCTATAAATAACACGACAATTATTGTCATGAAAATAAGCAAAATTCAGGAGAGTGGGTTAACTGTGAAAAGAGAAATCTTCAAAAGAATGGTGATAACCCTATCTTAGACACAGGTGGACACAAAGAGCTTACAACTCTTTCTTTGAATATATGATTATCTAAAAAGATAGAAAACTTCAAACCTTTACCACTTAAACCACAATATCACATACATAATTTATCATCAATTCTAGGGGATTTCATGTATCTTCTAGACATGGTGTTTTAAGTCACCTAAGAAAAAGTTTTGTATAGATAACTTCTGATACTTAAACATGTAGCTACATACTGAAGTATAACATCCTTAACATATGCATAATAAAATTCGTAACTGATTGCTCCCACTCACAAGATTGATATAAACTATATATCAGAAGAAGTTTTTCAAATACAAATGGTGTTGAACATTTTGACAAGTAATTATTAGTGTTACAAAAGATATCCTAATATTACCTGGGATGATATTCAAAGGTAATCTTCTTGGTGATATTGCTCTGGGATGCTGCTTACTAATTTCTTCATAAATCTGAAGCCTCTCTTCCAAAGTGCCTATCAGTAAATATGTGAGAGATTCACTGCAACACAACTCTTACGTATGATAAAATACTTAACAAACTTTTAAAATAATGTTATAAAAGTACATTATCAATATTACACCTGCTCTCAAGAATGATACTTAAAACTTTATGGTGCTGAAACACTATAATCAGTAAATCACCATTTTAAATGCAATCTCTAGAGAAATCTTGTTTCACCACAATCGATTAACCTATTATCTACTACAAATCACATAACATTCAAATCATACAAAGATAAGTGGTACTGCTGTTATATTCTTTAGCACCTAACCATGAAAAAGAAAGCCTTTACAATACTTCCTTTAAAATATATCGTAGGCAAAAACACTCTAAACCAATGAAGCCTAAATACATCTCCCTAAAGGTAACTAACAACTACTGATTAGGCATTAAAAACAAAAAGTTTTGGGATCACAGTCATGAACGTTTTATACTTTAAAAGATGAAGTAAATTTCCGTGGTTCCTTTGACACTTAAAATCTTCAATGAAACTCCATCATAAAGAACCCCATTATTCAGAAAAGTAGCAACCATTTCTCTCTGATGTAAAATATACTTCTAAGAGAAACTGTGTATTTGCTCTCAAGAACCATCTAATTTTACAGTACCACATAGAAAAACTATATATAAACTGTGTATTATTCTGCAACATCAATATCCAGAGTAAGACCTCAGTGTCTTTTATTATCCTAAAATAATATTCTGCATAATTTACAAAGGAAGATTATTTTACATAAGCAATAAGACAACTTACAGAATCTTAAGAAAAAGCAAACAAACTTCTTTTAAAACTGTAAAATCTTAATCCAGACCACAGAAATGTAAAAATGAACCTTGGTGCTAACAAATAAATATTCTCACAGTAAAGGAAGTGTTTAGGATCAAGAAAAACACCTCACTTTAACAGATAACGTTTAACTTTGTGTAGACTCACTCCTTCCCACAGGAATATGTTTTGAAGTTCCAATGTGGTAGGATTTTTAAAAGTGGAATAACTGAACAATAATTTTTTACATTCTGTTAATAATTTGGTGATTTCACAAAATATTAGGGACCCATATACTAAAATTTACAATAAAGCTTATTGGGTATATTTTCTTAAAAAGTAGTTGTCATGTTTATTCCTAATCTTAGAGAACTATAAGCCGTATTTTTTAAAAAATTTCTCCACTATTCCTGACACAAATCTTATAAATGTAGTTAAATTAAGAAAATGAGACCATTTCAATGCCCTACTTGAAGTCATAAATTGGGGCTCCAGAACTCACCATGGGGGAGAAAAGGTCTTAAGGAACCAAAAAAGATGAAGAAGTGTAATCAGTTTTGTGATCAATACATTTTCTAGTAACCAAAGATCTTCATATATGAAACAGTGTGCATGTATCTTACTGATTTACTTTTTCATTAATTACCATGTCAGGAACTAGTAGTAAAAAGAAAAACCATAGGCATTTCATATTTCCAACCTTCAGACATATAACTTTAACCCAGACTATAGATCTAATATTTTAATTCTAATAATTTCTCTGAAAACAACTATTAAAGGAAATAAAGCTTCATAATTATTTCAGACATGTATTTATCTATATACAAATATGATTTTAGGAATTTTAACCACTCCTAGCAATATTTAATTCTGAAAATATTAGGATAAATTTGGAGTAGCACTCTAATTTCTGAAAAGGTTCAAAGCTATCTAATTTCAAAAGATGTGTAACATTCTGCTCTAACACAAATTGGCTTAGTTTGAAATTAAGAGAATTGGGGGGTGGGGGTGGTACCATACTGAGGATTGAACCAGGAATGTTTTACTACTGCCCTACATTTCTAGTCCTTTTTTTTATGTTGAGACAGGGTCTAAGTTGCTGAAGCTAGCTTCAAACTTGTGAACCTCCGGCCTTTGCCTCCAGGGTCACTGAGATAACCAGCATGTACTATTGGACCTGGCTAAGAGAATACTTTCATACTCTTGGCAAGATTTCTTTGGCCCAATTCTCAAATTTAAAGGTGAAGGGTAACAAACCTCTAATGATTTTAAAGTATTAAATAATTATGACTTTTCCCAGAAAGGGAATGCTCATTTTCTTTTCCATCCCTCTAGTTAGTATTAATTAGTAATATTTTAATGGGTCAAAGAACCTAACATTTTCTATAAGCATTATCATTTGAGTGTAAATATTTGAATTAATTTTTATCTCCACATTTAACCTATAATTTTAATAAATGGGAAAACAATGCTAATATTACAATAATTTATCTTTAAGTATTACTATCACTTTACATTTTATTATACTTCAAACACTAGTTAGAAGGCAGAAGAGAAAAATCATCACATACTAGGTTGTAGAGCTTTTTCCAAACCTTCGTAATAACACCAATTTTCTGCATTCCGATCAATCAAGTTTTTGAATACTTCACTGGCTTCTTTTAATCTTCCCAATTTCAACAGTATTTCTCCTAAAATTAAATTTAAAGTCATATTCATTTTACTTAAACATTAAATATTTTTCTGATGCCATTTTCTAAGCATTCACTATTAGTGAATAGATGTTTATGAAAGATAAAACTCTATATGTCTACCCTTGGAGCATGTTGCAGTTTATATTAACTGAACACAGATTAATTCACAGTTTGCCTTCAAAAATGATCCTTCATTTACACATTCTACCATACTAACATTCACTTTTGGCTCCTCCAACTGGTAAATATACATGTTGGATATTAAATTGTTAGTAGAAAAAATCTTGGCAACACACATATTTTGGTATATGCTTTAAATGAAGATCCTCTAACACAGCGAAATTAGGTTGGCAAATACTTCTCATGAAATATGCCTACCTTCACACTGCAAGATTTAAATGTATCTTTCCTGTTCAGTTCATGTGTTAAACAATTCTTAGTTTCCTTCCTAGGTCACTAAAATTGGAAATGTTAACTTAGCAAAATTATACCACACTCCATTCGTTGCAACAAACCACGTAAGCCATGTTCATGTGCAGTCACCTCTAAGGTTCAAATCTTTTGACTAAGTCACAAAAACTGGATGTGGACATGGGAAATGGAAAGCACACCTGATCCAAGATGAAAGAAAGATTCTTAAAAATGAATACACCTCAAATTCCTGCCTCCAACAGTTTCCATTCCCAATTTCAAACACTGAAATGTCTATAATAATACTGTTTTAGCTTTCACTATGTTGAAGGAGGCAGCATATTATGTACTAATATATACATATATAGATAACAGTAATAGTAAATATATATCATTCAAGCTCCAGAATAAGCCTATACTAGGAAAAAATATCATTTTCACAAGTACTGGCTTTGTGACCTTGAGCAAGTAGTTTTAGCCCCAGTGGAAAATGGATATACATAAGTGTTTCTTACTTAAAAAATTATTAACATGCCCATTTCTCCAATTATTTTCTGGTCAGCCCAATTAATACTCTGCTTACCCTAGACCTAATAGAAAACAGCATATGTTTTATTTCTAAAAAGAACTGTTTTCTGCTACCTCCATGAAGCAGAGGTTATTACTAGAGGAATGTACCAGACAAGTGACTTTTAAAATTTTTTAAAGGATCACAATAAGCTAATGATTATAAAAGATATAAATGTGTAAATATTGTGGTTCATAAAGTTCATTGAAAAATTAAAACTAATACCATAACCTATCTCTGTAAGTCATACAGAAAACTACCTATATATTCCAGATTATCAGCCCTCAAATTATCTACCCTAATATATGAATGAGTGTGGCTATGAGTAATTTGTCAAAGTTTTAGATTCTTAATGATCTCATTATGTCATATTTACTTTTTATACGTTCCCTATTAATGCTATAGGAGAGAGACAGAACAGCAACCTGTGAATGTTATGATTTAATCATGACATAGCAATAACATATCAGAAAAAAAAAATAGTTCTTTTTCTTTGTTCCTGTCGACTGCAGATAATGGAATAAGAGATCAGAATATTCATTTATCCACATTTTACCAAGAGTTTGAAAAACAGTACTATCATCAATACTAGTACTAGTATTAATCACAATAAAAACTAAATCAGTCATGTGCTGTATATTAACAAGAGGAGAGAGTACACCACTTAAAAATAGGGGGTCAAGGGCTGGGGATGTAGTTCAGTTAGTAGAGTGCTTGCTTTGCTTGCACAAAGCCCTGGGTTCAATCTCCAGCACCACAAAAAAAAAAACAAAAACAAACAAACAAAAAAAAACCCTAATTAATTAATTTTTAAAAGGGTGATAAAAAAATGAAGAACTTTTAAATGAATATAACTAAGTCAAAGAAACCAATCTAGAAAAGCTACATAATATATGATTCAAACTATAAAATAAAGCAAAAACTATGGAGAAGTAAAATGACCAGTGGGTGTCAGGGATTAGGGGAGAAGGAAATGAACAGGAGAGGCACAAAGGAATTTTAGGGCAATGAAAGCACTCTGTATGATACCATAATGGTAAATACATGTCATTAAACATTTGTCAAAACCCATACAAAGTGGGTGGGAGAAGCTCTGTAGGGACAGGGGATAAATGGGAACCCTCTATACCATCAGTTCAGTTTTGCTGTAAATCTAAAAATGTTCTGAAAAATAAAGTCTATTCTTTTTCATGATGTTGAGTGAGTAAACCCAACACCAAAAAAATCTACTTTTTATTCCCTTTCTTAAGTAAGAGCTCTGGAATCAGAAAAAAATGTGCTGATGTATTTGGAAACGTTCTACCACTTAACTTTGGGCAAGTCCTTAATCTCTCAAAGCTTCAGTTTCCTCAACTATAAAATGGGAAAAATAAATAATACCCACCACAAACATGCTAAAATATTAAAGGAAATAAAGCACTTTAAGTAATACCATAGCCTGAAACACAGAAAGAAAGAAAAAACAAAAAGTATGAGTTATGAGCTATTACTTTTAGCAGGTTTTAGAGATGCTGCAACTGTATGAAATTTAGTAGGACATTCTATTTAAAACAGCACTGCTCAAGAATGGGTAACAAAGCTTGTGAAAACCTTTATAAGACCCTTTGTTGATGAACAATGTTAAAACTATTCATAGGGATCATGCTTTCACAATCAGCCTACAATGAAAATAAATGACTCTTACCTTAATGATAAGCCCAGTGTCATCATTTATTTTTCTCAGAGTATTTTACTATATCCAGATATGCATATTTTATATGAAGGCAGTATAACATACTGCTTAAGAGAATGAAATCTAGACCCAAATTCAACACTACCCACCTTACCAAGCACTATGATTTGAGCAAGTCATTTAAATCACATTTTATCAATATTTAAAAAATAGTATTGTCATCAATATTAGCATTAATACTAATCACAATAAAACTAAATGATTCAAGGGCTATACATTAGCAAGCAAGAGCAGGGTATAACAGTTAAAAGTAAGGAGTCATGTTCTTTAATACCCCTCATCTCTAAAATGTATCAATAATGACATCATATGGCTGATATGAGGATTAAATTACTTAATAGTCGCTTAATAATAAGATGTTTAGAATATTACCTAACATATAACAAGTGTTATTTAAGAGTTAGGACAGAATAAAATATGTTTTTTATTCTTTTCTTTATTGAGGCCATTAAGAAAAGAAAAACCAAATTAACTCACCCTTAATTTCTTCCACTAAAAGTTTATCACATATTTGCTTCTCATGTGTTTCTATATGTTCCAAAGATTCCTGGAACAGATCTGCTTCTCTCATCACTTGATTCTGATATAGTATCAGTTCACTATATTCATAGTCTATTTTGTTGGGAGGGACCTAAAAGAAAACAACTAAATTATCTTAATTTGTATAATTACATGAAGTAATTACAGATGTTTAATTAAATTGTTTTCTTAGAATCATTTGTACAGACTTTAAAAAGCAACTCACAAGCAGTTACAAATAAGTGATTAAGAGCATAGATAATACAGTCTTTAAAATAAATAAAGGTGTGGGACTTCTGTCTATGATCAAGTGGTCAGCAAACCCCATACTCAAGTATAAAAATGACTCAAATCCTACGGAATCTACCAAAAAATTTACAAGAACCAATGAAGGAGTTTAGAAGTCACAAAATAAAAGGTCAATATACAAAAATCAATTGTATTTCCTAATACTAGCAATGAACAACCCAATAATTATATTAAAACAGCTCAATCCACAATAGCATCAAAAAGAACAAAATATTTAGAAATAAATATAAGAAATAAAGTCTAAATACTGAAAACGGTGTGTGTCAAGAAAAATTAAAGATCTAAAAAATGGAGACACATTCTATTCCACGATCATGAATCAGAACACTTAATATTGTCAGGATGGCAACTCTCTCTAAATTCATCTTTAAATTCAATGCAATCTCTATCAAAATCTCAGCAAGTTTTTTTCACAGATATCAACAAGCTGATCCGAAATTCATATGAAAATGCAAAGAACATTTTAGATTGCCAAACAATCTCAGTAAAGAATAAAGTCAAAAGGACAAAATATTAAACATGTAAATACAGTAATATTAAAATATTCAACATATTCAAAAATATTAAACATGTAAATTACAGTAATGAAAACAGTGTGGCACTGGTATAAGGACATACAAAACATAAAAGAACACAAGATCCAAAAATAAACTCTCATATTCCTGTCAACTAATTTTCCCCAAGGCAATACAATGGGCAACAGGTAGTCTTTTTAAGGAATAATGTTGGGACAATTAAATATCCACATACAAAAACTACCTCCCCACACCTAAATGACATGCACAAAATTAACTCAAAATGGATCAGAGACCTAAATATGAGTGCTAAGAAAGAGTGCTAAAAAGAATTTTAGAACTAGAGAAAATCTTTCTGACTACATACATAAAAGAAAACACTGGGCTTTATCAATATTTAAGACTTTTCCTTTATAAAACACATTATTAATATCATGAAAGAACAAGTTACAGACCAGAAGAAAATATCTTCTAATGATGTATTTGACAAGAAACTGTATTCAGAGTATGTAAGGAATTCATACAAGTCAACTATAAGACAAACAACCCAATTTTTAAAAAAAATGTGTATTGACACTTCAAAAAAATACAAATGGCAAATAAGATCGCAAATAAAAGTGTTCAATATCATTAGTCATCACAGAAATGCAGATTAAAACAAAGACACTATTACATACTAAAATGCCTTCATCAAAAATTGAACAATAAAATGTTGGGGATATAAGTAAACTGAAATCTTCATATACTGATGTTGGGAAAAATCCCAAGACTCCAAAAAGACATAAATTGACAATTTGTTATAGTTATTGACAATGTGCTATAGTTATATAAGAACTATCCTCAGGGATCACTGGATAAAAGGTACTATTTTTGCAAATTCCAAAATGAAAAAATTTTTAAAAAAAACTATAGAGTATAAGAATTTATTGTTATAAAACATATTAAATGTTATTAAACTTTTGACAACATAAAAGCAAATCAGAGATAAAAGAAGCTGGGAGACAGGCAAGAAGCACAAATGAAGGATACATGCCTCAGTATCCTCAAGTTACAATGTGGAGAACCAAGAGATACTGCAAATAGTTCCTGGCATCAGTCACAGAGATGTAAATATAGTCCCTAATGGATTAAAGATAACTACTTAAAGAATCAATATGTTCATATAACTATACAAATAATTACATGAAAACAGAGAAGAGATGATAAGGTGATAAAAGAGAGCTATATCCTAATCTAGCAAAACAAAATCTGGAAAATAATGTTGAAAATAGGAATGGAGATATAAAGGACTATAAATGAGCTTTGTACTGAGAATTACTTAGTAGGTGAAAAGAGAAAAATCATCCTAGCAGGTAAATTTAGCCTCACTATCATTCCAAACACACACACACACACACACACACAACCACCCCACCCCTTACTTTTAGAGTAATTTGCCAAAAGTAAAGGTTTTCTTCAGGAAAATACAAAGAGAATGACAACTTCACTCTTCCGTAAAAGCAATTCAAAGAACTGGAAAAACCTGCCTGAATCAATTTTTTAACAACTCTGGAAATTAATCAAAAGCCCAGTATCAACAGTGAGCTTTGTAGCATTTTAACATAACATAGTCATATTCCATGTTCTCTTACGGTAAATAGCATTGTATTCCCAAAGCAATTTGGCAGCCACTAGAGAGAAAAGAGGTCTTTCAAAGCCTAGTCTCCAAAGAATCATAATTAACTAACAAATCTAGTGATTCCCTAAAAGACCACACATTTAGAGCTTGACCAGAGCAAAAAGCCTGGGGAAGAGGGAAGGTGTTTCCTATTTTCAACAATTACGAATAAGTGTTTCACCTTTACAGTACCTGAAGCAATGAATAACAGACAAGAAAAAGATGGCATCCAAAAAGCTTCAAGGACAAGCCTGGAAATGAAATGTACATAGGGGCTTTAAAGAGTCTAAAATATATGAGAATCTATATACACACATAGGGTGTGTATATGCTTAGGAAAGATCTGAGAAGTCCTGAAATGCTCACACCTCTTCCTGATCTTTAGATTCTGCACAAGCAGGAAGTAAAAGCCAAGGGCAATGTAAACTCCCTGGGTTGAGTGTTGAAAGGAATGCCCCAACAAAACCACGGAGAAAAATCAACAAAAGTACAAGTTACTTCTTTGACAAGATCAATAAAATCAACAAACCTTAGCTAGAATGACCAAGAAAAACAGAGAGAAGACTAATTACTAAAATAAGGAATGAAAAATAGGATGTTACCACTATGAAATATATATGCTATGAAAACTGCCTGGTAACAAATTAGATACTTAGATAAGATGGACTAAATTCCAGAAAAATAGCCACCAAAATTGATTCAAGAAATAAAAAAATATAAGTAGAACCACAGCAAGTAAAGAATAAGTAATCAATTAACTTCCCAAAAAGAAAAGGTCAGAACCAGATAGCATCACAGGTGAATTCTACCAAATGTTTATGAAAGAATTAACAACAATCTTTCACAAACACATTCAAAAAATAAAACAGGAGGGAACAACACTTCCCAACTCATCCCATGAGGCCAGCATTACACTAATACCAAAACCAGACAGTCATCAAAAGAAAACTATAGACCAGTATCCCTTGCCTTAATATCCTTTAACCTTGTTACTAGTCAAGATAACACAAAAGAAAAATGAGAAAAAAATTCAATCCCACAAGACTGGTAAAAACTAATAAAGCTGACACCCAGTGTCAATAAGATGCAGGGAAACAAAAACCATAAAATACTGTTAGTGGGCATTTAAATTAGTAAAGCTGGCCAGAGAGATGGCATACCCCCTTAATCCCAGCGACAGGGAGATGGCACACCCTCTTAATCCCAGCTACAGGGAGGCTGAGCCAGGAGCCTCAGCAACTTAACAAGACCCTATCTCAAAATAAAAATAAAAAGGGCTAGGGATGTAACTCAATGGTAAAGCGCTCCCAGGATAGCAAAATAATAGAGCTACTTCAGAGTGTGACAATACATGGTCTAGCAAAGATGAAGATATACAGAGAGCTACAACTCTCCAATTCGAACTTAAGATTTACACACAAATATGGCCAATGGAACAGTAGATGAAGATATTCACTACAGCACTATTTATATAATGGAATACCAAACAGTAATTAAAAATAGATAAACTAGCCCTACATGTATTAACATGTCTTTAAAAATGTTGGATGAAAAAAACTGCATCATTTATATACATTTTAAACACAAAAAATAGGTTTTATCTTTTATAGATTTATATATAAAATAAACATGATATACAACAATTTCAGAATAGTGGTTACCATTAGAGAGGCACATGAAAGGAATTTAGCTCTTTCTGCAACTTTTTTTTTTTTAATAAAATCTGGAGCAATTATGGAAAATGTTAACATTTCTCTGATGATACACAGTATATGCCTTTGTATTTTTCTATTTTACATATAAACATATTAGAATATGTTTACATATATAAAACAAAAAAATGTGACTCTGTGTGTGTGTGTGTGTGTGTGTGTGTGTGTGTATGTATGCTTTGGGAGGTGGGACGTTGGGGATCAAACACAGGATTTTGAGCACACTAAGCAAGCACTCAACCACTGAGCTACAAATATATCAGTAACAATTTCACAACTATTTTCAATTTATGTATTTTCTTTAGCCATTTGAATACTGTTGACATTATAGAATAAGACGTTTTTCTATTATTTACTTTGTTTTAAGAATTTTACACTTAAAAATTTTCCAACTATGTCAGGAAATTTTTCAAGTTTTTCCACAGGTTTCAAATTTGGGAGCAGGGCAATTTAAAAGTCTCTTTTTCAGTCTATGAAGGTATGAAAATATATTACAATGAAACTCTTACTTGCTGAGTTTGCCTAAATTCTTCCAATAGTTTTAGTGCCATATCATAATCTTTCAGCAAATGGTATGCAATGGCATATCCAATCCAGGAAGCACGTTGTGTTGGGCGCAACTGAAGAAGCTGATATCTTGTCTCCTTTAAAAAAAAAATTTGTTGTTGTTTTAGCTCTTTTTAACCTGCTCTAAAACGTTTATATTTCATCAGAGCTTTAAGAAAAGAATCTAATACTATTAACCCCTTTCTAATGAAGTCAATCAACAAATACCAGTTCCAGGATAACAAAAAATACTTTTTATGCTTATTTAAATTACTCATGTTCCTATATTAATTATATTAATACCCTGTAATATTTATTGTAAAGCTGTCACTGAAAACTTGTCTTTGGGGACCATTCCTTTGGGATGCCTTGTAAATTACCTTTATATAATGAAACTGTTCTCTGATAAAACACTTTGCAGGAAAAACCAAGGTAGTTTATTATATTAGATAGTTTTAAGACATATGAAATTACAGTGTATATACATTGTTGAAATTGATTCCAGAAATAGGATGGAAAAAGCCAGGGGAACAATCACCAACTGGACTCTGATAGCAGAAATATGCCCAATGCCTCTGTAATACAGCTCGGCTCCTATACAATTTAGGGACAAAACACCAGAAATTCCTTCAGGGTTGTCTCAGAAGAGGTATCTTGACTAGCAGAAATTCAGTCTCCCTACACAAACCCATCATTCCAAGCTCATCTCTCCAAATTTTAGGCAAAAGCCACTACTTAAGGAGCAGGTCAAATGAAGAACACAAACTGCAAGGGAACAGGGAAAAAGTCACATTTAGTTTTCACAACTCTGTTGTTACATGGTTGAAAAGAATGCCAAGTTGAGTCTAACCACACTATATGACACAGGGATCTCCTTTAGATCCTTTATTTAAAAAAGAAATTTGACAAAACTCCTCAGTACCTGCCCTCCTTGAGTCTGGTTCCCTTTAGCATGACATTAAGTTGTATCATTCTATCCCTTATTTTTACTGTTACTTCTCTGTTACTCCCATTCCTTAAGTCTGACTCAGTTTTCTTCTCTCTGCCAACCTGCCATTAGCCTGGGAAAATGCAATATTAATGTGGGTCACCTATCCAATAACCTATTATTCTATTTCCAAGATTTCCTTATCTTCAGTGATCTCCTCTACCCTGCTTCAAGGACACACTTCCACAACCACACCCTAAACCTTCATATGCCACCCAGAAATCATAAATCCACATATTAGATTCTAACCACAGTTCCTATCCTGCCAACACTCTCACTTGGTGACATTCCTATCTTTGTTCTTTAATACCACTAAAGTTCCACAGGTCTATTGCTTTCACCACCACCTCTTTTTTAACTTATTTCACAATAGCTCTCTTTTTATTATTTCACAATTCAGTTTAACAGCCACTGTCTTGCCAATATTCTTAAATTCTATGCCTTATTCCTAAAGATAACTGATTTAATTCCCATCACACCCAGGTTATGCACAGCTGAAGAAAAACACACCTACACACACACCTTGAAGAAAGATTCATCATAAGGTCCAACAGAATCCTTGCAACTGCTGCAAAAATCTGGGTGAAGGGCATAAGAATTATATGGCAGTAAGAGGGCAAAAGAAAGAAGTATGTGACTGTATTTAAAAAGAACTGTTAAAAGTTGTTGGTTCCTTCATACAAGAAAGTGAGAATTTCATTCCGGACATACTGATATGGATAGGATACTAAGTGGATACACCTGGGGAGAGTCCAGTAGAGTTGAAGATGCTCTGGAGAGCCCTGAACTACAGAAAGACTGACTTATGGTAATCCTTCTCATGTTATTTTATATTTACTAACCTGTAATAAAGCTAATTACTCTATATATTTAATTTCAATGATAAAAGTTGAATGGCAAACTCACAAAGAATCTAGTATAGCATTTGCACATGAGAAATTTTTTTAAAAGCATTATATGAATAAATCATTTATCCTTATTTGATGCTCAAGTATGAAACTTCATAACTACTACTGCAGGAAGGTCCCAACTGATTTTCCCCTTCTGTTACAGATTCTAATCAATCAAATTTATACAATATTGGCTTCTGCTCACCACATTCTGAATTCACATCCTTTTAAATTCAATCTGTAGTTTTTTAAAAAATGCACATTTGAGACTAAAGTACTTACTCGGTAACCTTCAAGGTCTCTCATTTGGATCTGCAAGAGAGAGAGATCCCTCAAGATTTGCAAATTATCTTTATCTAACTTGAGGGCATTTCGGTAACACTTAATAGCTTCATCATATTTCTTATCAGAACGCTGCAGGAGCCCATATACATGCCAACCTATTAAGTTAAGGAAGTAGAGACATTCACAGAAACTGGAATATAAAATGTTTTTAAAAAATGATATTTTATCTAAGACTTGTTTCAGAATGATCTGGGGTCCAGAGTGAAGGGAACAATGAGGGTGATAAAGATGAAACCAGATGAAACTTGACTGACAACTGTTAAGTTCTTGAAGCTGTGCTATGGGCACACAGAAGATCACTATTTAATCCTCTCTTCTTTTCTACGTGCTTGAAACTTTCCACAACTTTTTCACTAACTTTAGGAAATTCTTGGCAAAAATTTTTCACATTTTTATACCTCTATTCCCTCACTTTTTTATCCCAGTAGCCTCAAAATTCACTTACACAAAAATCACAACTACCTTTTTTCAAAAAGGCTAATTTTTATTTTATTTATTGCGGGGGCGCCTAGCACATAAAACTCATGCCAGGGAAGTGTGCCTGGCGCATAAAGACCCATGCCAGAGGTTGGTAATCTTCCTCTGGAGGATGATAGCAAGGACTCGTCATAAGTTGGGTGCTGCCAAGGCCTTCCCTGGAAGACGATAACAAGGACTTGTCGTAAGTTGAGTAAAGCTGGAGCCCCTTCCTCAGAGTGTTAATCTCTCTTCCTTTTTTGTTTTTCACCAGAACTCACAATATCACGCGGATTAATCATGTTTAATAAAGTTCTTCGGTTGAAGGATGATGGGAACACAAACAGTTCATATGAGTCAACTCAATTCCAGTAAAATAAAGTTCATTGGTTTACACAAAGCACTAATATTCCTATAGGGAATGGTGGACATTCTGAAGCAATATGTCTTGTGATGCTTTTGTTAACTTTTACAAGACTCCCAGACATCTAGTTGCATATAAGTGATTCTCTTAGCTTCAGTGATCAACATATTTATTACATCTGGTTTCTTCTGCAAAGTAATGAGCCTCCCACAGAAATACATTATATTTAGTTCAAAAGAAAAGTTTTAGTTCTTTTAGATAAAGATTTTTTACTCTGAAGACAATAACTTGGTTCTTAATAGTATAATATGATTTAACATAGCACAGACATGTAATTATAGTCATGAAAAATTAATAACAAATTACTAGAAGTTATAATTAATCTTAGCAGTAAGAAATCAAATAAAAGTTAAACTTCAAGGAAAAACAAGTAGTATACAACAACTTGCTTTTGTAAGTTTCGAGTCAAGGATACTTCATTGTGGGAAAATGTCAAGTAAGATAAGATATTACCAGATGGCGCCTGTTGGCTAAATGCCCAAATCCTTCTTCTGTTATCTATGCCCTTGAAAATCCCTCCTTTATTCTTAGTAAGTTTGTAAAGGGTATAAAAATTGCTGGTGAATTCAATAAACTTGTCAGCAACCTAACACTGACCTGAGTCTGTGTGGTTGCTGTCCATCGCCGACGCTGCGCCGCCTAATCTTTTGGGGCTTTTACATTTCAGGCCATCAAGGACCCTTGGACTCTGCTGCTAGGGCTGGTCCCCGGCAATTTATTTATTTGTGGTTTGGGGGATGCCTCACACATGCTAGACATGCACTCTACCCCTGAGTCATGGCCCCAATATGCAATTATCTTTTAAAACAAGTTTACATTCAATGAATTCTAATATATGTAACCATCACTAAGTTCACTTGTGATAATAAAGACCACAAAAATTAAGTTTACTTATCACAAATTAAAGTCTTAACATATCTTGGAGCCAAAAAAAAAAAAAAAAAAAAAAACCCAACTATCATACTTACATGCCCTCTCTCTTCACCCTGGGGTAGGCACTGGGATAGAAAAATAAGTATTTACTATTTTGAAATAACACTAAGCTAAATATGTGAAAACACTAACAAGTCTATTCATGTTCAATACTAGTCAGCTGCTGAATGAATTAAATGTAAAAATTAAGATAAGAGCACTATGTAAGAAGACTGTGAATTAAAATATATATGTGCAAAAGAAATGAAAATCATTTTCAATGATCCATTTTTTAAAAGTACATGTTTTAAATTAACGTATTGGTATACTATCCAAAGAAAACTAGAATTGTAAAGATTCAGTAAAGCAGCCAGGCACTGTGAAACAAGTCTATAATTCCAGCTACTCAGGTGGCTGAAATAAGAATCACATCAAGGCCAGCAAGGACAAATTAGTGAGACCCTGACTCAAATAATAAATAAAAAGGGGTAGGGATATAGCTTAGTGGTGGAGCCACCCTGGATTCCATCCCTAGTACCAAAAAATAAAAATATTTCAGTAAAGTAACAGCTGTATTCCTGTGTCAATAGAAACCAAGCTGAATAACCAATATAGTATCTTTCTTAATATTAAACAAATAAAACTGGGGGGTTGTTTATTGCATGTTTGCTTGCTAGTATTCTTAAATTCTATGCTTTATTCCTAAAGATAACTGATTTAAACTCCTACCACACCCAGGTTATGCACAGCTGAAGAAAAACACACCTACACACACATCTTAAAGAATGGTGCATTATAATATTCAACGGAGTCCTTGCAACTGCTACAAAAATCTAGGTAAAGTGTATAAGCATTTTTATGGCAGCAGAAGGGCAAAGGAGAAATGAAGGATTATTTAAAATAATGAACTATTAAGAGCTGGTGGTTCCTTCTTACAAGAAGGTGAGAATTTCATTCTGGACATACTTATTTTAGTGTACTAGGTGGAGTGAGCACATGGGGATGCATGCTGTGCAGGTGTTCTACTACTGAGTTACACTCACAGTCAAACCTGTTTTAAAAAGTAAACACACACATACACACTTTATAGGGATTCTCTTTAAAATACTTCAATAAACAAACAAGGGGTAGGGAACTGTTGAAACTAGTATTACAACATGTCAATAATTATTAGAGCTAAGTAATAGTTACAAAGACTTCGCTGAATTCTCTTCTATGTAGATTTAAAAGTTTTCAAAGTTTATTTTTATTTTGAATTAGAAAAAAAATCTAGGAAATAAATGAAATTAAACTATGTAACTACTGTAAAAGGATACAGACATGACTCTTGACATCATTACGAAGTCCTTTACGAACAAATTCATACGCTTCTTCTTTTTTTCCTAAACAGTTCAATGTTAATCCTTTCATAGCCAAAGTCTCTGAAAAATAAGGTTAACCTCTATTTACACATGAAATATTCAAATTATTCTCTTAGTACTATTATAACATTTGAAAAATGAAGGGTTAGTACTACCTCAATGCTTACACTATTCATCTTTTTAATCTCAGAACTTTTCTACAAATTTAAAAAGTAAAACTACACTTAAGTATTTTCTTAAAGCTTAATCCAAGTCCTTTTCTAAAACTCCTTAAGCTATAATGAAGTTGCTCAAATGCTTTGTCCTTTTTATGACAATAAAAAAGGTTAAAACTGGGCTGGGGATATGGCTCAGTTGGTAGAGTGCTTGCCTTGCAAGCACAAGGCCCTGGGTTCAGTCCCCAGTACCGCAAAAAAAAAAAAAAAAAAGGTTGAAACCCTACAGAAAAAACTTAACAAAGCAAGCTCTTGATTTCTACTGAATTAAATCTACTATAACCATTCCCCAGCTTTCCCTGAGATCAATTCTAGCCAATCATCACCTAACTTATACCTCACAAAAACAATGAATCCACCTTAATAAAGAGATAGACATAATTTAAATCACTATATTCAATATTGCAACAGAACTTCAACTAATTCTTGGCTAATTAACATCAACTTGCATTTCAAGAGCATACTATCAGACTACAGTAGTGGCAACCTAAAAATATATTAGAAAGTTAATGGAAGATAAAGATGGTTTAGAATGAAATAATTCTCTCAGTAATCCACAAGAAGGAAATTAGACAGACAAGAACAGTGGTTTTTTGGTTTTGTTGTGTTTTTTGCAGTGCTGGGGATTGAACCCAGGGCCCTGAGAACAGTGGTTTTTAAACTGAGCTCTGTAGACTCTGGAATTTTCAAACACAGTGATCCATTAGCCCGGACCCCAATAACCAAATATCTCTCATCTCTCTTACATATTGAACTTTTCCACAGACTCCATTTGGATAAAGACTCCACAGCTAAAAAGCTTGAAACTAAGTTTTAAATTGCAAAAATTCCATGAAATGAAGACTTCAACCTTCAAAGAATCCTTTAAACATTACTACAAAGGCAAGCAAGGTCAGCTTCTTTTCCCAATAAAATGTTCTCAAGAATTCCTTGAGTCTGTTATTCAGAAACCTCAACAAGTTTTGCTATAACACAGAATCATATTTGTATGCCTAACCAGATCCTTTTACAAACACTGGCTACCAGTGAAAAAAGATGAAGCATACAAACACCAGTGCTAGAAAAACACAATATACACAATCTAATGGTAGATCGACAGTACCATATTTACATAAAAAGGTCAGCAGATGAACAAAAAGCACATCTGCTAAAGAATAAAACCATTTGACTATCTTCATACTACTTCTGGATCACAAATATTGTCCTAGTTTTATACACAGAAAATCAAGATCTAAACAAATTTTACTCAAGTAATAAAAGATAATCAGATCTATAAAAATACTGAAACAGGTTGAGCATCTCTAATTCAAAACAACTCAAAACTCAAAGCTTTCTGAGCATCAATAGGTTCAATATACACTCAAAAACTTTTAGATTTCAGATTTTTGGATAAGGCATGCAAAGGCCTTGTGCTTGCAAGGCAAGCACTCTACCAACTGAGCCACATCCCCAGCCCAGTTTCAACCTTTTTTATTGTCATAAAAAGGACAAAGCATTTGAGCAACTTCATTATAGCTTAAGGAGTTTTAGAAAAGGACTTGGATTAAGCTTTAAGAAAATACTTAAGTGTAGTTTTACTTTTTATATTTGTAGAAAAGTTGTAGTCTATGCAAATATCCCAAAATCTCAAAAACTCTGAAATCTGAAAAATTTTCCAGTGTCAAGCATTTCAGATAAGGAATACTCAACCTGTAAATTACCTCATCCAATTTTTCCAATACTTCACACCTAAAGATCCTACAAAAACTGAATCATAATCTAAGTAGTCTAGAATAAGACATCCATGAAGCATAGATAAGAATGAACATATATACACTCAATAGAGAGATTCAAGGCCTTGAATATGGAAAGTATTCTTTATCACTTTCTTTGATTTTGGAATCAAATTTGTCCACGGCAATCTCTCAACATAGACAATACCTCCATGTTCAGCAAATTTGGGGTTCGAAAGAATCATCTTGCAAAACTTGAGGCCATTTTTGTACTGCTTCTGTTCATAACATTTCTGCAAAGAAATATGAATAAAAATTATTTTAAAAAATGAATGTGTAAAGAAGCACCTTTTCACTATATCATATAAATTCTAAATTCAAGATCCAAAATGAGGTCTAAAACAAGAATTATAATCAATTTATATCACTTAAAACATGATGTGTACTTTTGTTACCTACTCTTTGCCTTGCTTTTCTAGAATCTGAGTATAACTTGGCAAATCTTTTTTTTTTATTAAAAATCATAAATTTACATAGGGCAATGTTGCATGATTATTATTTTTTTCCCTTCCCTCTCACCCCTCCCACCCCTCTTTTCCCTCTACACAGTCCTTCCTTCCTCCATTCTTACCACCCTCCGTATCCCTAACCCTAAACCTAACCCTAACGCTAACCCCTCCCACCCCCCATTATATGTCCTCATCCGCATATCAGCGAGAACATTCGTCCCTTAGTTTTTTGAGATTGGCTTATCTCACTTAGCATGATATTCTCCAATTTCATCCATTTGCCTGCAAATGGCATAATTTTATCATTCTTCATGGCTGAGTAATATTCCATTGTATATATATGCCACAGTTTCTTTGTCCATTCATCAACTGAAGGGCATCTAGGTTGCTTCCACAATCTGGCTATGGTGAATTGAGCAGCTATGAACATTGATGTGGCTGTATCTCTGTAGTATGCTGATTTTAAGTCCTTTGGGTGTAGGCCAAGGAGTGGGATAGCTGGGTCAAATGGTGGTTCCATTCCAAGCTTTCTGAGGAATCTCCATACTGCTTTCCAGAGTAGCTGCACTAATTTGCAACCCTACCAGAAATGTATGAGTGTACCTTTGTCCCCACATCCTTGCCAATACCTATTGTTGCTTGTGTTCTTGATAATCGCCATTCTAATTGGGGTGAGATGGAATCTTAGGGTAGTTTTGATTTGCATTTCTCATATTACTAAAGATGTTGAACATTTTTTCATGCATCTGTTAATTGCTTGTACATCTTCTGTGAAGTGTCTGTTCATTTCCTTAGCCCATTTGTTGATTGGATTATTTGTATTCTTAGTGTAGAGTTTTTTCAGTTCTTTATATATTCTGGAAATTAGCACTCTATCTGAAGTATGAGTGGCAAAGATTTTCTCCAACTCTGTAGGCTCTCTCTTCACATTACTAATAGTTTCCGTTGCTAAGAGAAAGCTTTTTAGTTTGAATCTATCCCAGTTATTGATTCTTGCTTTTATTTCTTGGGCTATGGGAGTCCTGTTAAGGAAGTCTGATCCTAAGACAACAAGTTAAAGGTTTGGACCTACTTTTTCTTCTATAAGATGCAGGGTCTCTGGTCTGATTCCGAGGTCCTTGATCCATTTTGAGTTGAGTTTTGTACAAGGTGAGAGATAGGGATTTAGTTTCATTCTGTTGCATATGGATTTCCAGTTTTCCCAGCACCATTTGTTGAAGAGGCTATTTTTTCTCCATTGCATATTTTTGGCACCTCTGTCTAGTATGAGAAAATTGTATTTATTTGGGTTTGTGTCCATGTCCTCTATTCTGTACCACTGATCTACCTGTCTATTTTGGTACCAATACCATGCCGTTTTTGTTACTATTGCTTTGCAATAGAGTTGAAGATCTGGTATTGCGATACCTCCTGCTTCGCTCTTTCTATTGAGGATTGCTTTAGCTATTCTGGGTTTCTTATTCTTCCAGATGAATTTCATAATTGCTTGCTCTATTTCTGTAAGGTACATCATTGGGATTTTAATTGGAATTGCATTGAATCTGTATAGCACTTTTGGGAGGATGGCCATTTTGACAATATTAATTCTGCCTATCCAAGAACATGGGAGATCTTTCCATCTTCTAAGGTTTTCTTTAATTTCTTTCTTTAGTGTTCTGTAGTTCTCATTGTAGAGGTCTTTCACCTCTTTTGTGAGACTGATTCCCAAGTATTTTATTTTTTTCGATGCTATTGTGAATGGGGTAGTTTTCCTAATTTCTCTTTCTGAAGATTCATCACTTTTGTATAAAAATGCATTGGATTTATGAGCATTGATCTTGTAACCTGCTACTTTACTGAATTCACTTATGAGTTCTAAGAGTTTTCTGGTGGAACTTCCAGGTTCCTCTAAATATATAATCATGTCATCAGCGAACAGGGATAGTTTGAGTTCTTCTTTTCCTATTCGTATCCCTTTAATTTCTTTGGTTTGTCTAATTGCTCTGCCTAGAGTCTCAAGAATGATGTTGAATAAAAGTGTGAAAGAGGGCATCCCTGCCTTGTTCCAGTTTTTAGGGGGAATGCTTTCAGTTTTTCGCCATTTAGAATGATATTGGCCATGGGCTTAGCGTAGATGGCCTTTACAATGTTAAGGAATGTTCCCACTACCCCAATTTTTTCTAGAGTTTTGAGCATGAAGGGATGCTGTATTTTATCGAATACTTTTTCTGCATCTATCGAAATAATCATGTGATTCTTAACTTTTAGTCTGTTGATATGGTGAATGACATTTATTGATTTCCGGATGTTGAACCAACCTTGCATCCCTGGGATAAAACCCACTTGATCGTGGTGTGCTATCTTTTTAATATATTTTTGTATGTGATTTGCTAAAATTTTGTTGAGAATTATTGCGTCGATGTTCATTAAGGATATTGGTCTGAAATTTTCTTTCCTCGATGTGTCTCTGTCTGGTTTAGGTATCAGGGTGATATTGGCTTCAAAGAATGAGTTTGGGAGGGTTCCCTCCTCTTCTATTTTATGGAATACTTTGAGAAGTATTGGAATGAGCTCTTCTTTAAAAGTTTTGTAGAACTCAGCTGAGAATCCATCTGGTGCCGGACTTTTCTTTGTTGGTAGGCTTTTGATGACCTCTCCTATTTCATTGCTTGAAACTGATTTATGTAAGTTGTGTATTTCCTCCTCGTTCAGTTTAGGTAATTCATATATCTCTAGAAAATCGTTGATGTCTTTGAGGTTTTCTGTTTTGTTGAAGTATAGATTTTCAAAATAGCTTCTAATTATGTTTTGTATTTCACTCGTGTCTGTTGTGATATTTCCTTGTTCATTCTGAATTTTAGTAATTTGATTTTTCTCCCTCTTTCTCTTTGTTAGTGTGGCTAAGGGTTTATCAGTTTTGTTTATTTTTTCAAAGAACCAACTATTTTGTTAATTCTTCCAATTGTTTCTTTTGTTTCAATTTCGTTGTTTTCGGCTCTGATTTTAACTATTTCCTGTCTTCTACTACTTTTGGGGTTGGTCTCCTTTTTCTAGGGCTTTGAGCTGTAGTGTTAAGTCGTTTGTTGATTTCTACTTCTTTTGTTGAATGCGCCCCATGAAATAAATCTTCCTCTAAGTACTGCTTTCATAGTGTCCCAGAGATTTTGATATGATGTGTTTGTTCTCGTTTACTTCTAAGAATTTTTTTATTTCCCTCCTGATGTCTTCTGTTATCCATTCATCATTTAATAGTGAATTATTTAATCTCCAAGTATTGGAGAAGTTTCTGTTTTTTATTGTGTCATTTACTTCTAATTTCAATCCATTATGATCTGATAGAGTACAAGGTAGTATCTCTATCTTCTTGTATTTGGTAACAGTAGCTTTGTGGCATAAAACATGGTCTATTTAAGAGAAGGATCCATGTGCTGCTGAGAAGAAAGTGTATTCATTCTTTGTTGGATGGTATATTCTATATAATTCGATTAAGTCTAAATTGTTGATTGTGTTATTGAGATCTATAGTTTCTTTACTCAATTTTTGTTTGGACGATCTATCCAGCAGTGAGAGAGGTGTGTTAAAATCATCTAGTATTATTGTGTTTTGGTCTATGTGATTTCTGGAATTGAGAAGGATTTGTTTGACGTACATGGATGAGCAACTGTTTGGGGTATAGATATTTATGATTGTTATGTCTTACTGATTTATGCTTCCCTTAAGCAGTATGTAATGTCCTTCTTTATCCCTTCTGACTAGTTTTGGCTTGAAGTCCACATTATCTGAAATGAGGATGGATACTCCAGCTTTTTTGCTGTGTCCGTGTGCATGGTATGTTTTTTCCCATCCTTTCACCTTTAGTCTATGGGTATCTCTTTCTATGAGATGAGTCTCTTGCAGGCAGCATATTGTTGGATTTTTCTTTTTAATCCAATCTGTCAGTCTATGTCTTTTGATTGATGAGTTCAGGCCATTATCATTCAGGGTTATTATTGTGATATGATGTGTATTCCCAGTCATTTGACTCATTTTTGGTTTTTGACATGATTTGGTTTCTCCTTTATTTGGCTATTCCTTTAGGGTAGTTCCTCCCGTTGCTTTTTTGCATCGTTTTTCATCTCTTCCTCATGGAATATTTCGCTGAGAATATTCTGTAATGCCAGCTTTCTTTTTGTAAATTCTTTTAGCTTTTTTTTTTTATCATGGAAGGACTTCATCTCGTTGTCAAATCTGAAAGTAAGTTCTGCTGGGTATAAGATTCTTGGTTGCCATCCGTTTTCTTTCAGGGCTTGGTAAATGTTGTTCCAGGCCATTCTAGCTTTTAAGGTCTGGATTGAAAAATCTGCTGATATTCTTATTCGTTTCTCCCTGAATGTAATTTGATTCTTTTCTCTCACGGCCTTTAAAATTCTGTCTTTACTTTGTATGTTAGGTATTTTCATAATAACGTGCCTTGGTGTGGGTCTGTTGTAATTTTGTAATTTGGAGTCCTATAAGCCTCATGTACCTGGTTTTCCATTTCATTTTTCAGATTTGGGAAATTTTCTGATATTATTTCATTGAATAGATTGTTCATTCCTTTGGTTTGTTTCTCTAAGCCTTCCTCAATCCCAGTAATTCTTAAATTTGGCCTTTTCATGATATCCCATAGTTCTTGTAGATTCTGTTCATGATTTTTTACCATCTTTTCTTTTGGTCAACTTTGTTTTCAAGATTAAATATTTTGTCTTCAATATCTGAGGTTCTTTCTTCCAGGTGTTCTATCCTATTGGTTATGCTTTCTATGGAGTTTTTAACTTGGTTTATTGTTTCCTTCATTTCAAGGATTTCTGTTTGTTTGTTTGTTTGTTTTTCAGTATCTCTAACTCTTTATTGAAATGATCTCTTGCTTCCCGTATTTGCTCTTTTAACTGTTGATTGGTGCAATCATTTAATGCCTGCATTTGCTCTTTCATCTCCTCGTTTGCTTCACTGATTGATTTAATTATGTATTCTTAACTCCCTTTCTGACATTTCTTCTGCTGTGCTGTCATTGGGTTTTATTGATATAGTATCTAGGTTTGTTTGGGACATTTTCTTCCCTTGTTTTCTCATATTGGTCAGATGTCAGTGGGACTCTGTGATACTGCAGATTTCCTCTATTGGCTTATAGTGTCCCTAGAGATTTCCAGTGTATCACCTCCCAGCCTTCAGTAGCCTGAAGTCTTGGGGAAACTTGATAATGCAGTACTTCCGAAGAACCCTGCCCCTAGCCCACTACTGGTTCCAGGGATAGAGACCTGGAGAGGTCTCTGGCTGCCCTGCCCTGGTCCCAGAGGCTGCTTGCGGGTCGGAGGTCTCCACTGGCTTGGGGACTTGTAGCTGGCTCTGTGTAGAAAGGCTCTCACTGGGCAGTCTGCTCCGAAAAGCTAGCCTAGAAAGGCTCTTCCCGCCAGAGGGAGCCGGGCTCTTGGGGAAGTCCCTGGCTGCCCTGTCCTGGTCTCTGAAGCAACCTGCGGGCGGGCTGGAGGTCTCAGCGCACTGGCTCAGGGACTTGGAGCTGGTTCTGTGCAGAAAGGCTCTCACTGGGGGGCCTGCTCCAAGAAGCTGGAGAATCTGGCCCTGTGGGAGGAGCCCACTGCCAGAGTGCTCAGGGCTGCCTGGGGGAGACTCTAGCTGCCCTGCCCTACTCTAATAAGCCGCCCAAATCCGGGCCTGCCACCCAGCTGAGCTTCACTGGGTGGGGTAGACTCACCCCGTGGTTCTATTTTAGTCCGAGTCTCTCAATACCTCCCCTTCTTGAATCCTGGGTTCTGGAGCGACTGGAGATGCAGTCACCCTCTAGTCCACCATCTTGGATCGCCCCATGCCTTGGCAAATCTTAATGCCCTTTTTTTTTTTTTTAATATCAGGGATTGAACCCAGGGACACTTAATCACAGTGAGCTACATATCCAGCCCTTTTTATATTTTATTTTGAGACAGGGTCTTGCTAAGTCACTTAGGGTCTCGCTAAACTATGAGGCTGGCTTTGAACTTGTGATCTCGCCTCAGCCTCCTGAGCCACCAAGATTACAGGTGTACCTCACCACACCCAGATTTGTGTTTTAAGTCACACACAGAAACATAAAAATTATACATATTAATGGGATACCATCAAATGTTTCAATACTACATACACTGCATACTGCTTAAATTAGGTTAAGCATTTACCCCCTCAAATATTTATCATTTCCTTGTGGTGAAAACTTCCAAAATCCTTTTTTCTAACTTTTTGAAATACACAGTATATTATTGTTATTCACAGTCAACCTGCTCTACAACAGCACAACAGAATTTCCCACTCTTCTATAATTGTAACTTGGAACCCACCGTTTAACCATTCCTCATCCCCTGCTTCCACCATTCTCACCAACCTCTGGTAACTACCATTCTACTCAACTTGTATGAGATCAACTTTTTCAGTATTCACATGAGTGACATGTCTTTCTGTGCCTGACTTATTTCACTTAACAACTATCTCCAGTTCCATCTGTGTTTCTGAAAATGCCAGGATTTCATTCTTTTTATGAATGAATTGTACTCTCTTGTGAATATGTACCATGTTTTCTTTATCCATTTATTAGTTCATGAACACTTAGGTTGTTTCCACTAGCTGTTGTGAATAGGGCTGCAATGAGCATGCGAGGGTAAATGTCTCTTTGACACACTGATTTCATTTCCTCTGGATATTTTGTGAGGACCCTCCACACTGTTTTCCATGATGGCTGTACTAATTTACATCCCCACCAACAGTGTCCACGATACTTTTTCTCCACACCCTTGACAGCATTTATTTTTAGTCTTTTTGCCACCTTAGTTCTTATAACAATTCCTTAAGGTAGGTACCATTACTTCTACTTTGTGGAAACTAAAACTCAAGAGTTCAAAAAACTTATTTATAAGTAGTTCTGCTTAGTTGCAAACTCTGGTCTGGCTCCAAAGACCATCGCCAGTCCAACACAAGCATAAGCAACATCTTTATTCCTCAATGCCACCAGTTCAGACTAAGTGATCAATGCACATCTTCAGCAATCACTGACCAAGAGAACAATCTCATCTCTTCCACTGTCCCTTACTTTTGTTATTCAGGAAGACTGGGTGTTCTACCACTCAGGATGATGAGGTTAACCCCACTTTAGGGTTTCTACGCTGTGTTTCTTCCACCTGAAATGTTCTTCCTGGGATCTTCCCATGGCTGATTTATTATCCAAGTCTCCTACATCTACATGACCATAGTCATGTGGCTAATACTGCCAGTCTCCTATCCTTCCCCCACTACATGTATTCTCTAGTTATATTACTCCTCTACACAGTGCTATACCATTCTCTGAAATTTCTTTATTAATTGCCTGTTTATTATCTAACTTTCCCACTATGGAATAAGTTCTAAGAAAGAAGTAGTTTTTTCTAGCATAAAAACATTTGTCATAACACCTCTGTGATCTAGACAAATTGGAATGCTCAATAAATACAGCCTCCTAAATCAAAGCAAAATGGCACCAGCAACAGATAAGGATATAGTTAAATCACTGCTGCAGTGGTTCAATGTAGAGTGAACATAAAAAGTCATCACAGAAAAGATAGTTTAAATTGAGCTTGACTGCCTCTGAGGAAGGGAACTTAATGGCTGGAAGACAATGATAGCAAAGAAACCTATATTTCCAACCATGTTAATATATTACTTAATCTAAATACTTTACAAAAACAATCTGAGTTGGACTTGGAGTTCACTTGACAAATGACAAGAATGGGGGTGGGGGATACAGAAGGAAACACTGGGGAAGAAGGAAAGAAAAATATTATATATATATATTTTTTTTTTTCTGGCTTACCAAGTGTTAAGTAACCTACTGGAAACATTTACTGTGAGTAGGCACAGTTCTCGATTAATCTTTATTTAAGTCCGAAGAAAGCCTATAAGATACATGATATCTCCATTTTAGACTGAGAATCTAAGATAGTTATTGAGTTTACAAAGCTACTGTCAGAACCATAATTCTTATCCAGGTAGTATGGACTAGAGTCCAAGTACTCCAGTAAAGAAGTCTTAAGTTCAATAAGTAGTACTACTATATACTTAATAGAAAAAAAAAGATTCTAGGTTCAACTTTACTATTAATCTGACTCAGAACTTTAGACAGTTGGTCATTTACCATTCTAGTTTCATTTGCCTTATCCATAAAGAGAAAATGGAATAGCTCCAACATTAATACAATGTAATGTTGACAGCTGGTCTGGGGAATAAGACAGATATAAGCCAAACAGAATAGGTAATAAGCCAGATAGGTAATTTGTATGGATGTCTTTAAGTACAGTGATTATAGAAAAAAATTACTGTTGGTGGCAAAGCACTGTAGTACACTAACCAAACTTAAAAATAATTTCTTTATAGAAACTTTTGTTTGCCATGGAATTTGTTGTAGCAAAATATTACCCACATTTATTGCAACTATATGATGATAAAATCATTCACTTCTCAGCAACCTCCCCAATCTATGCAAGTCTATAATAAACATTTTATATACTCAGTTAAGAAAATGTTTAGCATTTCCCAATTTACTGGGATAAAGTTATTTCAGTAGCATCATTAACTTTTGTGTAACCTAAATGTAATAATTCATGTAAATGTTTTCTTCTGTATGCTACTGATACATAATTTAAACTAGAAAATACCTATACAGAAAGAAAAGAAGTACTGTCTTTTAGAAACAATGTCAAATGACCTTAAATCCAACCAACAAGTTATAGATGATCTCTTATTAATGTTTCAGATTTCCTGGACAAAAAAATTTTTAAAACCTAATAGGGGCAAAAAAAAAAAAAAAAAAAAAAAAAAAATCGTTCCTCCAATTCCATACTGAAGAAAATAGAAGGGTATGAGAAAAACAAAAGAAACACACAAAGTCCAATTTGGCAATTTGTCATGCTTTAATAATTAATATTTTTATGGTTCTACACTTGTCTCTGATTTGCTCAACACTAAGAACCACATAAAATTAAGATTTAAAATTTTCATCCCATCTATTATGAATCACTCTTAACATTCTAAAGACTAAATATTAAGTTTTTATTGGCTTTGCACATCTATGAATTTTTATCAGTCGGTGATAATACGTGAAACTATTCTATAATTAGTATTTTATTTTTAGTCAAGCAACAACTAACCGCTATTTAGCCAACACAAGCTTTCAATACATATTCACCCTTAAAATCTAAACGCTTGTTCTGCAACTACACAACCTGATTTCGGATAAAAAGACAGCTACCTATCAACAACGTTAATTTCAGGCGCTGTGTCAGCATGTCGTGTCTCCCCTCCTCCCTGTAAGGATGGAACCTGCAAAACTGTGAAGGACCCAGGGACGCGGGCACACAGCCCAAGGAAAACCCCCTCTCGGCTTAGCAGCGGTCTCATTACCGGGTCATTATTCCAAGTTTCAGCTCGGAAACAAAACACAAATGCTCTCAAGTGCAAAACCAGTTGGTATACGCTGCTGTAATCACTTATGAGAGTTAAAAGCAAAGAGCTGTTCCAATTTATGACAACTTAAGTGCAGTTCAAGTCACCTACTCACTTCTCAACGAAGGTAAACACTGTACATTACAAACAAGCAAACACTCTCCCAGAGGGAGACCGGCTTAATTTTCCCATTACCTGAATAAACCAGGGGCCCCACCCCGCCAGCTGACCTCTCCGGCTCTGACAGGTATTGGGGTGCAGGGTCTTCGAGTAAACACTAAGGACCGAAGAACAACCCCGCGGGGGCAGACCAGCGAAACAAACTGGGGAGGATTCAGGCGCCGCAGAGGGTAGGGAAGCCACGGCGATCCCCGGGCCCGGGAAGTTTCTGGAAAGCGCACGGCAGGAGCAAGGCGAGCCGCGCCGCACCGCTGCAGAGGGCGGGCGGGAGCGCGGAGCGGCCCAGGCGGCCTGGTCTACGGCGGGGCGGGGAAGTCGGGCTCCGAGGTAAACAAAGAGCACAGCGGAGACCAAGCCCGGCCCGCACCGCCGCCGCCGCCAGCCCGCCCAACGCGGGAGCCCTAGGGCCCTCCGGCCGCTCACCAAAATGCGTTTGAAGAGGTTGCTCTCCTTGGGCGGCAGCTGCACGTTCGGCATCGCGGCCGCCGGGAGGCTGACTGTCCGGCGTCTCTTTTCTCAGGGGTAGGCACCAGAACGAGTCGCTGCTCAGAGTGGGGCTGCAAGCGACGAGTTACTGCATTAACCTAGACTTGGGACTGGGCAGCCAGGGCGGGGCTGCTTGGCAGGCTGGCAATGGAAAGGGTCTATGCAGGACAACCTTCAGCTAACTCTGGCCACAGTTTCTGGCTAGCGATCCCGCGCGCTGCAAGATGGCAGCCAGGGCCCGCCCCCCAGGAGCCGGCGCCGGCGTGGGCGCCGGGGCTGGGCGCACGCGCGGAGCGCAGCGTTCCGGATCGCTCAGGGAGGCGAGGGCGTGGCAGGCCAGGGACTGGAGCTGATGTCACCAGAGCCTCACTTCCTTGGGCGTACCATTCTCCATAAACCCCAAGCCACTGACTTGAATTGCGCTTCTGGCCCAAGATAATGTAGGCTCTTCCGGAGGCAGATATTTTTGCATTTTTCCTCTCACAGCAACTTAAACCGTGCTCTACTCATAATAGAACCTGGATGTAGGACAAATTTGTTTTCCTTCCCTTTCTCGCCCTAGTTAGATTCTTAAGAGGGGCCTTCTCTTTTCAGTGCACACCTAGAGAATGTTCACTCCTATGTTAGGACATATGAGCAGGCCTTGAAATGAGCTACCTGATATGAAAGAAGCTTCAGAAAAGTATTCCCAGTCATTTAGAGCACCTAACATTTTCAGTGGGAATTATGATGGTTTTATGGAGCCACCGATCTTTCAGATCTACCTACTCTTTTCCCTGGGTTCCCTTCATACAAGCCATGTGAATAATAACAATTATAATTATAGAAACAAGATTCAAACCCAGGATCTTCCACTTCAGGGACACTTTGTACCTTAATAAATAAAAGATGGCATAGTGATAGTAATGTTTGTGTCTAGAAAATATAGATATACATTGTGAAATGAATAACCACATCTATAATGTTATTTTAGTATTAAGGCATATCTAAATATTAAATACATAAATTTACACATTTTGGATAATAATTTGTGCATGTTTATGAGACTATAGAGTGATTGATTCTTAATTGCATTTACTAGATTGTAATGAGTCCTGGGCTGTTACTGGATTTTTCATGTCTCTCACCTGAGTTGGTTGAAAACCGTAGAAAGTAGGCATCACAGGAGTCTTTTAAATAGGGAGGAGACTATTATTAAAAATGGAATCCAGGGCTGGGGCTGGGGCTTAGTGGTAGAGCGCTTGCCTCCCGCGTGCAAGGCACTGGGTTTGATCCTCAGCACCACATAAAATAAATAAGTAAAGATAATATATCCACTTACAACTAAAAAATATTTTTAAAAAGATAATTCTTTATTAAAAAATGGAATCCAGAAGGCCTATGTGTTCTCTACAGAAAATAGTCACTCTAGCTATTAGAAAGGAAGTAGGCGAGGAGGGCTTCTAGGGAACTTGACTGAGGTGTTCTGAGGACTGTCCAAAGAGCCAGCAGGTGCAAAGAAGTCCCTGCTCACAGCATCCTCAAACCCAACCACTTCCACAGTACCTACCCACTGTTTGCTTGCTGTGGCATTGCTAATTCCTCAAAATTCTTTCGCTCTCGATTTACCTACATCCTCTGTAATAAAGGGTTAAAACTGGACCGAGCTAAAGCTCCAGTGCTTTGGTCAGGTCATCCTTTGACCTTAGAGGACATTTTTCTATAATATACCTCAACCAGCTCAAGTCACTTTGCCTCTCCTCAAGTCCAGGTTCAAAATGACAATGAAAATTTTAAAAGAAAAGGGAGAAAAGTACCAACTGTAAATATCTTAGCGACAGGAATATTTATCTGTTATGAAAATTTTCTGTGGGCCTCATGAAGCCTTAGACACTACAAATTATTATTTCCATTCACTGTGGTAGCTGCCAAATCTTCACCTTTATTCACTGTGACTCTCCTTCTCCTCTAAATCAGCCAGCTCATGCTGGTTCATCATTTATACTTTGCTGCTTCCCACCACTACCAACTTCTTCCCTTTCCCATGATGGAACCCCAACATCCCACCCTCCACATCTTCCAGGTAAGCCCAGTAGCACAAAAGAAACCAACAATCCTAAACACTGGGAAGTAACTAATGACAATTACTCACATTTAATATCTTCCTTATCTTTCACACACCATGTATGCATACCTTGGTAGTTTATACTAGAGTGAGGATAAGGAGCGAGGTCAGAAAATGAAAAAAAAACACTGTAAGGGAATTTCCACGGAACCACGCCTGACATGGGAAATCACATAAGGGAATTTATTAAGCAAACAGAGTGTCTCCCTGCAGGGTAAGAGAGAAAATGAGAGGAAAAGAAAGGGAAAGAGAAAGGGCTTGCACTGGAGAGAGTGTGAAAGCCAGGAGGATAGAGAAAAGTGAGGAGGACAGACAGAAGGATGAGAAAAGATGGCGGGGAAGCTATAGTAAACAGTTGCATTCCCCCAGGCTAACAGGGGACCAATATCGGAGAAGGATACTTGCAAGCTGACTGATGAACCAATAGCTAGCTAGGATGTTCACAGATTGACAAGTGGTTGGGAGGCAGGGAAAATGGCCACACCTGATGGGCGGGGGAGCAGATTTATACATTACAAACGCCAATTGTGCTGCTGATAGTTGTGAGCCCCAAACCTTAGAGTATATGAAAGATGTAATGTATGCACAATCAGTCTAGATTTACAAGTTCCTGTAATTTTATTACTGCTTCCTGTTCAGTCTGGAGAAAATCTTATTTCTACCTTTCAACAGAAAGTGGAGTTATAACATTTTAATCTCTTGCATAACAGGGTTATGTGAATTTAATGCTTAGTTATTAAAAGCTTTTGATTTTTAAAAAAGTGCTGTGTCAATATAAACTCACTGTTTTTCAGAAAGAAAGTCAAAGCCCATTTGAGGGCATCATGGACTTCCACCAAATGTTCCTTCCTGGTATTTCGTACCAGTTGTACCTCAATTAGAATCAGCATTAAATAATACCAGTAATAGCTTCTAAAAAGACCCTCGCAGTTCCCAAAGCAATTTTTGCATAAAGGATATGAGCCAGTGCTTCTCTTTGCTAAGCCTAGGGGGGAAAAAATGGGAAAAAAATTTTCTTTGCTCTCTACACATAACATATCTTACAGAATCAGCTGGAAGGGTAAAATTACGAAGTTTGCTGCTATTCCCATAACCAGTTTAGCCATGTAAAGACTGATGGAAAACAACTTACTGGACTGCATACTACATTCCACCTCAAATTCTCTAATTTCTGGCTCCCTTCTACTCTCCTTGCTCATTTTTTCCCCTCATTTTTTTTTCTGAGGGGGGGGGGGGGAGTGCACTCTCATTCCTCCCTTGAGCTCTCCATCTGTTCCCTTTTTGCTTTTCTGAACGTTTATTCATCAGTTACTATTTCACAGTTTGCGTTCGTGGGAAGAGACAGACAATAAACACATAAATGAGCAAACAAGATCACTCCAGACAGTGAGAAGCCATATAAGGGAAATAAAATGAAGTCATGTGAGGGCAATGTGGTCTGAGAAAGGGACTACTTAAATCAAGTTCTCAGGAATAAGTACCCTGTGGGGAGGTGGTAACAACTTTATCGAAACCTGAGGATGAGAACAGAGCGATCGATCGAGGTAAAAAGCTGGGACAGCATATTCTAAGCAAATTGAGCCATGTACAAATGCACTAATGTAGGAATGAGATTGGCATGATCAAGGAACAAAAGGGACAGGTGAGAACTTGTCTCTATTCTCACATTCAAAGAGTGGCCACAATATAATGCATGAGAGGGAGTGGCATTCAGTTTGGTTAAAAATGTAAACCAGGGTTGTTATTTCAGTCAGTATTGTTTGGGGCTTTTTGTTCATTTGTTTCGCTTTTTGTTCTGTTCCAGTCCATTTTTGTTGCTGTAACAAAACCCTTGAGGCTTTATAAGGAAAAAAGTTTTATTTAGCCCAGAACTCTGTAAGCTTGGGAACATAGCACTGGCACCAGCTTCTGGTGAAGGCCTCATGGCAGACAGGAACATGGCAGGAACCCTAGTGTGAGAGAGAAGTCATATGATGAGAGGGAAAGCAAAACACCGGAGAAGAGTAAGTCTTGTCCTTTTGCCCTTTTATAAAAACCCACTTGCTTGCTCAGGGGAACAAATCCACTCTGAAGTCATGACCCAATCACCTCCCATTAGGGCCTACCTTGTAAAGGTCCTAGCACCTTTCAACACATTCCATTGAGGACCAAACTTCCAATACATGAACATTTGGGGGACAAACCATATCCAAACCATAGCATATCCCAAGTTCATTGGGAATCCAATGATGCGATTGAATTCATTTTTAAAAAGGTCACTCTGACAACCTGGGGAAAATAGACAAGAAAATGGAGTTTCTTCTAGGAAAGTGACAAAACTTTGTACCTTAAGATTTAGCTTCTTTGTCCAACAGTGTACTGAAAGTATTTTCTGAAATATCACCAGTTCATTTGTTCAGTTTTTATCATCGAGCACCTACAATGTGACAAGCAGTCTTCTAAAGGTCAAAAATATCTGCCCTCATGGAGCATACATTTTAGGATTGGCCAGTTCCAAAGATTTGCTTAGTATCCTTTACCTCTCAGTAGCATTCACACAGTGGACCACTCTCTCCTCCATGAATTTCTCTTCATTAGGTCACCAAAGCTCTATAGTACCCTGGATTTCCTTCTGCCTCACTTCCTAGTTATCTTCTAAGTCCTAGATCAACTCTTTCTTCTTTGAAATATAGGTTGTATAAACAACTTTCTCTTCAACAATAGGAATAAAACATGTTCATTGAATACCTGCTGTGACCAGCACATACAGAATTAATAAATACTCCTGTTTTCATAGCTTCCATTATTAACACTAAGTAGATGGTTTCAAATCTGTCTCCAATTTCAAGTCCTCTTCTGATCACCTTCCTCATTCCCATTCTATTAAACATCTTCAACTAGACAGCTTATAAACACTTTCTACATGAACACTTAAATTTTATCATCTTCCCATCAAACCAGTCCAAGTCCTGACTTTTCTATTTTTATTAATGACACCCCTCCTGTGCATGGCCCCAAAATTTTGTAATCAGCTTTGACTTTTCTTTCTTATTCTCCACATTCAAGTTGCCAGGTTCTTCAGACCAGGTATGTTTCTCCCATTCCATCTTAGAACTCCTGGACTTAATTCCAATAACAACATTGTAAATTGAAAATACTCTAAGTCAAAAATTCATTGAATGCAGCTAACCTATTGAATGTCATAGCTTAGCAATATGGTACACTGTGAAATATCAGTTGTTCCTTGCAATCATATAGCTGACTGAGAGCTGTAACTGCTTTTCAGTGCCCAACATCACAGGAGAAGATGTAATTGTACAGTATATCCCTAGCCTGGAAAAAGTACAAAATTCAAAGTTCAGTTTCCACTGAATGCTTATTCCTTTCACACCCTAATAAAATCAGGACATTCACAAGCCAAACCATCTTTAAGTCGGGGACCATGTGCATTACGAAAGCATGACTGGTCCCTCTTACTTCTAGGCTCTTTCCTCTCCATTTCATCTTGCACAATACTTCCAAATATGTCTTACCCTCATTAACTCTAAGTGAGTTACTGAGCATATCAAAACTATAAATGACCCTCTACATTTTCTGGAACTTGGTCTCTGTTCTCAAATTTTTCCTTTGCTTTGCTTGTACAATTATATTATATACCAGCGAACGTGTATGTTTCTAGTGATCCAATATTTTCTAATCTCCACGCTTTTGCTCAACCTGATAGGTTTATCAGAAATTGTCCTCTCACTACCCTAGACTATCTTTACAAATCCTTCCTCTCACATCGCATGACTTTCACAAAGTCTTTCCAATTCTTCCCATTGGATCTGATCTCTTCCTATTAATTAATTTTCAAGGCACTTTGTCCTTTTATATCTTTGTCTTACCCTGTTTTATGTCTCATAGATGGTAAAAGTTATTTGAAGGCAGTGGTTCTCAATCTTGGCTTTATTTTTGTATTATCTAGAGAGTGTCAAAAACTACTCAACTTCCACAAATTTTGACTGAACAGGAATGGGGTGAAGACTTGGTATATTTTAAAAGCTTTCCAGATGATTATAATGTGTAGAATTGAGAATTATTGTTCGAAGGCATTTTTATACTAATCCAGGCTTAAGCATGCCAACCTTCTACTCTAGGTTGAATTTACATGAGGCACAAAACAAAAAAGGAAAAACCCTTAGCACCAGGATTCAATTTGGAATCCTGTGCAAAAGGCTACCCATTGCTGATGAGACCACAAATAGTGAATGTCCAGAAATGGAATCTCTGAAGGTCTCTGGGTCAGCACAGAAACCTCTTTATACAAGTTATATTCAGAATGATGAAGACCACTTTGCATCTCAAAACCTCATCAAGTTTGTACCCCTCTTTCATTTCACCTGTCGGACTCTGTTTGGCTCTGTGCTTTCTCTCCAACCTCATCCTTCCATTGCTGTTCTCTATGCCCCATATTTCTACTCTGCTCTTTCCTCAACTCCTTTACTGAGCACACCCTACTTCCTTGCCTTAATTAATAACCACCCCTCACCAAGGCCATTACTTCTCATTCTGCATAGTCCCTCCCTACATATTATGTGAATGGGCAGGGGTAGTGGGGTATGCATCAGCGATCTTTTCCCTCTCACACCTCTTCCAAATCACAATACTTTACCTTCATTTACAGAAAAGGTAATATCTTTTGGGACTATACCTACTGGCTCTATCAAACATTTCTTCTTTTCATCTAGGTCACTACCCTTCATTCATTCATTTGCCAAGTGACATTCGTCCTTCTTTCCACTTCAACTTCTAACATACTGCTGTGACTTCAGTATCTATATGGATGATTCAAACTCCTAGCCTTCCAGTTCCTTCTAACCTACTTTAGCCAACCCACACCATCACCAAATCTTGAATCATCAAGACCTTCCCTACTCTCTTAAATCATAAATTCCAAGAATCTGTCCTATTTTTCTAATTAATTTTTTAAACAAGAAGAGTTTTGTCAGTATCCTTTTAACTTCAAGATAACTTGTTAGAGCAGGCATATAACGTACCTGTTGTTGGAAAGAGATCCTCGCTTGAAGGCTTAGTAGCTTATCAGGGTAGTATGGAGGGCAGTCTTCTTACCATTACATTGAGTGTCCAGCCTCCTGCCTCCTGCATGAAGCCAAGAGCTTGTATTCATATAGGGCTGTTTTTATACACATAACTTCTGATGTCAGTGACTCCAACCAGACCATGCTAGGCAAGCACTCTACATTGAGCTACCTCTCCAGTCCTTGTGAAAGACTGAAATGGGCGAAATATTATAGGGTATTTTGTTAAGTGAAATGTCTTTCATTGCATTTGAGCTGTTCTACAACATCTGAAAGTTGTACAAAACTGATAATAAGACAAATGAATTCTTGTCTGCAGAAATGCAATTTTGTGGACAATGAAGGAGCAAATGATTATTGCCCATTCATTATACACTGAAGAATTTTTCAGCTTTTTTTTTTTTGGTAGTGGAAAGTGGAAAGTGAACCCAAGTCTTATGAATGCTAGGCAAGAACTCTACCATACCCAAACCTTTTCATTTCTATGTTGAGACACAATCTGACTAGGTTGCCCTGAATGGCCTTGAACTTGGGATCTTCCTGAAACAGCCTTCCAAATAGCTGCAATTACTGCATGCAGCACCATGCCAGTAGTTTCATTTTTTTAAGCAAATTAATTTCATCATTCCTTATGGTGTATTTGTATATCTTCTCTTGAGATTCTCTTTTGTGTGTAATAACATTACTGATTTCATCATTAATTAATAAATGAAATGAAAATTTTGACATATGTTCAATTTCCTGTTTGAAATTGAAGGGTCATAATTTTACCTTTAAAAATATGATTTAGCAAAAAAAAGTATGCTTTACCAATATGAACAAAAAAGATAAGTTTAAAAGTGTGTTTGGGGGAATTAAGAAGTCATCTATTTGAGCTTAAACATGAGAATATTGGAGGATATCATAATAAAAAGATGAGGTTGGAATCAGGTGGCGGAGAGCTGAGATCTCAAATGCAACATATAAATGATATTGCCATTTAGTGAGATAAAGAGTGCAGGTGGCAGAAACAAGGTCACAATCAAGCCTCACTGCCTTGAGATTCAAATCTCTTTGGCAGTTGGCTTGCCCTTTTCAAATCTCCTTGTGCCTGTCTTCTACAATGGGCATTGCAACTGAACCTACTTCATAGAGGTGTGTAAAGATTGAGTTGGTTAAACATAAAACATTTAGAGCATTACCTGGTAAAGAATATTCAATGATTATTAACTACTGTATTATTCTCACAGTTCACAGTTCCTTATCTGAAATCTTTGGGACCAAATGTGTTTCAAAATTCAGAAGGGGGCAGTGGGGTAATATAACTCATAGTAGAGTGCTTGCCTAGCATAAAAAGTCCTGGGTCTGGTCTCCAGCATGGCAAAACAAAACATGAAGTTCAGAATATTTTGGATTTAGAAAGATAAATGCATATGCTGTGCATTGCATCACACCCTCAACAGGATCTGGAGCAGCACTCTGTAATCTAATACATTACTTATTCAGTAAAATATATTCATATTTACAACACTAAAGCAGCTTTAATACAGATATAAATATCTTCACCTTAGTCTTGGTCAGGTTTGCCTACCAAATGTTCAGTTTAGGTCAAATTTAAAACCTTCGATTTGCAAAGATTTTGAATTCTGAATCACAAATGAGGTTTTTCAGAGCTTTTAAGATTTTGGAAATTGAGGATAATTGCTGTATTACTACAATTTTTTAAAACTATAAGATTAAAATAGAATTTGGAAATCCTGGAAATCATTCAGAAAGCAAGCTTTTGAATTTAATTACCTTTCACTTTCGAGAAGCTTTCATTTTTCCTTTTAAAAATTGCAAAGCAAGAGCAACCAATTGTTGATACAGGGAAGTTTCTCTTTATTAATGTTGCAGCTAATAAAATGAAGAATGACAAAACATCACCCTTTAGTAACCCTTCATGAAATAAAGAATCTAGCTAATTAAGAGTTTATAATGTTATTTTAAATGACAACTGGATATTTTGTATCTTCTAATGGAAGTATATAACACATTTATGAAGCAGTTTTGCAAAAAAAAAAAAATTGAATCAAGAGTCTAGATCAGGGAATAACAGGGAACACATGTCTAGAAACATCTCAACTCTGTGAAACTGCCTAGAGCAAAGGATCTGATTTCACAAACAAATACAACAAAATACCAGTAAAAAGAAAAGAAAAGAAAAAAAATCCAATACAATTAGGTAAATTTGAACACCAGCTGGATATTTGATAGTATTAAGAATATTTTTTAATTTTTAGGGATGATTATGTTTTTTAAAAGTCGTTTATCTTCTGGAGATACATTCGAAAACATCTGTAAATAAAAAGATTTGATATTTTGTATTAGCTTCAAAATAATCCAGTGGAGATGGGGAGAAAAGAGAAGAAAGAGGGCAATGAGTTGACAACAGGTTTGGGGATTCATTATACTATTCTGTTTTTAAATATGTTTGCAAGTTTTCCTAGTAAGGGAAAAAAGGAAAGATACATATCTAAATACACACACAAGCCAGGCATGGTCGCATATGCCTGTAACTGCAGTGACCTGGGAGGCTGGGGCAGGAGGATTCTAAGTTCAAAGCACAGTCTTAGCAACTTAGTGAGGACTTAAGCAACTTAGTGAGGCCCTGCCTTAAGATTAAAAAAATAAAAAGGGTTGGGGATGTGACTCAGTGGTTAAGCACCCGTGGGTTAAATTCCTAGTCCCCTCCAAAAAAAATAATACACACAATATAAATGACATTATTTCTCAATGTAGACCACTTTGGATGTAATTGGAAAATGCTTTAATGCTTTTCAAGGGTATTGGAAAAATAAAGACAGATGAAAAAAATAAAATGTATTGAAATGAAGATTTGAGAATGCACAACTCAAAACTGAAGTGAATGATCTAAGAAGAGTGTTTATCATATTTAGAATGACAGATGGAGATAAAAGTACCCAGAAGTTATAGGAGACAGTGCTAAACGACCTTGTTAAAGCTGACTTTAATAGAACCTAATTCTAGTTTAGGTGGAAAGATAGTTTCCAGGATCCGTTAGTCTTTGACCTGTCTTGTCTTGTCTTTCAATCTTCCTTTTTTAAAAAATAAATAAATAGAAGGGAAAGAGCTGGAGTTGTAGCTCAGTGGTGGCACGCTTGCCTCGAATATGTGAGGCTCTGGGTTCGATCCTCAGCACCACGTAAAAATAAATAAATAAACGTATTGTGTCCGTCTGCAACTAAAAATATTTTTAAAAAAATAAGAGGAAGATATGTTGACTTTATAAGGCTCTTAATTATTTGAAAAGAATCTAGTTTCAACAATGCCAGCAGGTGGCGCATTTCTCAGCATTCATTTTTCAAGCTAAGAAGAAATTTGAGAACCCGTATTGAACACAGGAAAATAAGAAATGCAGCCTTTTCATCCTTTGCATTTCTGCTTCTCTCAGGGGGAATAGTTTATAAGAATACAACAGAATAATCTGTGCCTTGCTAGTTCTTTTCCTCATTTTTGAGTTTGAATTTTATATTAAATTGATAAATAATTTCTGGTTTCATCTTTTCTATAATCAAACATATCTGATTTTTACATTTCTAGTCTTCCTATTGTGAGATGCCAAGGTATGGCCAAGGACCTAAGCGCCAGGAAACCAGAAAAGCAGGTTCATCTTCAGGGTGTGCTAAAAGCTATAGGGTGTCATAACTTGTATGCTGGGATTTTAAGTAGCTTTCATGCTTCTGAAAATTTCACAGAAGGAATAAAAGATTTCACCTTATTCTGGAACTCTGATCTGGATCCCCAAGGATGTGAAAGCCCTGGTGCTCTGTTTCTCTGAAGGAAAATCCTAAGTGGACACTTAACTAACTTGGAATCCCTGCGAAAGGACACAAATCAATTTTCTGTGAGTCCCCAGAATCTTTAAACCAGACTGGGATAAGAAGCTAAATGAAATTCCCCAATACCTACCTTTTGGAGATTTGACTAAGCTTGCTTTTCTAAAGAATATGAAATATGGCCCTGCATAATTTATTATTTTATCTTGTTCCAAGTTCTAGAAGGTGGACATTTAGGTTCCCAAAGGGATATAAAATTATTATCACAAGTATAAGGGATATAAAAGTATTATCACAAATGCTCTCAACAAAGAAACAATTTATAGTTAACTCTACTATAAGAAATGTTTCAGATAGTTCTTATTGTTGGTTTTTTTTTTTTTCCACTGAACTCTTGGGAAAACATTTATCTTTTCATGATATCACATGCTTTGGATGTAGAAGTTATTTAACTTCATAAAATTGAAGCCAGAATTAAGGACAGGTAGTTAGTGTAGAAATAGAGGATCGGGTCAAATCGAGGAAATGAAGCCATGAAGCCATCTGCCTCTGGAAGTTGGAGACTGCCCCTGGAAGAATGGAATGTCAAGGATCTCCGGAGCCCATTGATTACCAAATTTACCTGCCCTTATCAAGGACTGCAAGCAAGGAGCTGATAATTGGTGCCCCCTGGGCCCTTATCTGCCTGAATCACCCTGGTCCTCCCCCTGCCCATGGTTTCTCACTTAATGCAAAACCAGGCCTAGTCACATAGGCAGGAAGGAGAGATAAGTGGGGAGAGAACTGGAGAAAAAAAGAGACTTTAATCTATAAAAGATGGAGGGTGAGTACACTTCTTGGGACTTTAGAACATCAGCCATGGCCCCCTTCTTCCTGCCGGGAGAAGTCTGTATTATTACCTTTAAATAAAACTTGCTTAATATGCTTGCCTTGGCGTGCTTCTCTAGTGTTCAATCTTCAACATTAGAAGGAGCAGAACTCGTCACCAGTAAACAGCAGTATCAAAATGATCCTTAATAACTCCCATAGGCTTTTTCCTTTTATGGTTTTTTTTCAATAAAACTCATAAAACTTCAGGAACCATGTTATGGTTTGGATCTTAAATGTCTCCAAAAACTCATGTTTTAAAGGCTTAGTTCCCAGCTAAGGTGCTTTTGGGAGATGGTGAAAATTTCTGGAAGTGGGACCTAGTTGAAAGAAGTTGGGTCATTGGGGTCACCGGGGCTGTGCCCTTGAAGGGGATATTATGATCCTGGCTACTCTTCCTCTCCACACTCCTCAGCTGCCATGTGGTGAACAGACCTGTTCTGCTAAGTGCTCACTGCTGTGATGTTCTTTCTTTCCACAGGCCCAAAAGCAAATTGACTGTGGACTGAAACCTCTGAAATAGTGAGCCAAATAAATCTTTCCTCCTTATATACTATATAATACTCGGTTGGATGCCCAGCAGGCGACCAGAACGCAGCGAGTCCGGAGCTGCAGGCGCAGTGCTCTGTCCCCAGGACCAGCCAGGTGTCGACTTGCCACAGCAGGCAGCATGGGGCGCTAGGTTTGCCCTGCAATCTGGCCCTTGACTCGGGCCTGGGGCTGCCTGTGACCAGCGCACCTTAGGACCTTGCTGGGCTCCCTCCTGGGCCGTCAGGCGAAGGACATGCCTGAGGGGGAAGGCAAGGGGGATGACAGCACCCCCAGCTGTCAGTCTGTGATCCTAGCCAGCCATTGGTCTGCTCGTCAGCCTGTGCTCTGGCAGCCATTGGCCCGATCCCTAGCCCTCGAATTTTAACTACTCAGCAATTGACCCGAACCTCCGTAGCCTGCAAAGTCAACTACTTAAGAGAAGCTCCCCCACCATTCATCCATTCATTTTCTCTCTCTCTCTCTCTCTCTCTCTCTCTCTCTTCCCGGCAGACACTGTTCTTCTGCCTAATAAAATCTCTTGCATGAGTTCCCTCATCCAGAGTGGTTTTTCTGGGCGCTTTTCACTTTTCACACTATCTATCTCAGACATTTTGTCACGGTGTCAGCTAATGCATATAAAGAGGAAAATAATGATTACTTGTAATTGTAAGTTATAAAGCCCTTCTTTCCCATTACAGGAATTTCCCGCCTCCCAACCACTTGTCAATCTGTGCTCTGCCCGCCTCTTACTTCATAGGAATTTCTGGCTTATGCTGCCGCCATCTTGCTGCCTCCCACGTTATGTTCTAACATGTTATTGGTCCATCAGTCAGCCTGCAAGAATTCTCCTCCCGATTGGTTCCTCCCAGCCCACGAAATTCCAATATCTGGGAGAAGCCATATGCCATCTTTTCTTCTTTTTCTTCCCTTCTCCACCCCACCCCCCCAGCGGATGTGAATTGTCCGCCTAAAATAAAGTCCCTTGTGTGAGATCTCGTGTCTGCGGAGTGTTTTTCTGGGAGCTATCATGGAGCCACAACTGCCCCTAACAGTAATTCTACTGGACTTTTAAATATATATGCATTTTTAAATTTTTTAATTTATTTTTCAGTAGTGGGAATTGAACCCAGGGCCTAGCACATGCTAGGCAAGCACTCTACCACTGAGCCACATTTTTAGTCCTGCATTTTTTTGAAATGGAATAATGTGCTGGGTTTTCAAAACATGTTCCTGAAATTAATGATATATCACAACATCATTATCATTACATTAGGGTAAAATTTCCCTAATGTTAACTACTCAGCAATTGACCTTGATCCTGGATAGCCCCCAAAATTCAACTACTTGAGAGAATTACCCTAATGTTAGGGTAATTGGCTTATTGCTTACCTCAAGAGTTTATTATTATCACATTCAAATGTGAATATCTTTGCATGTGCATAAACATAGATCACATTATTTTCTTTCTTTCAAAATTTAGAAGAGGAAGCAGTATTTATAGTTTCAAGAATAGTTTTGGATTTTTTAGAATGGTTTTGTATTTTTTGTTTGTTTTGTTTTGTTTTTAGTACTAGGGATTGAACCCAGCAGCACTTAACCACTGAGCCACATCTCAATCCCTATTTTGTATTCTATTTAGAGACGGGGTCTCCCTGAGTTGCTTAGGGCCTCTCTAAGTTGCTGGCAAACCTCTACCTCCCCAGCCAGGGGGATTATAGGTGTGTACCACCATGCATGGCTCAAGAATTAGTTTTTGTAAAGTTTTTTTTAAGTTGAGGAATAACGCACATAAAGTGCATAAAGTTTCATACATATCTCAATAAACTTTTATATATTTAAGTGTCTTAGTCTACTTGGATAATCATAAGAAAATAACACAGCCTGGTGGTTTTAAAAACAGAAATTAGTTTCTCACAGTATTGGAGGCTGAGAAGTCTAAGATCAAGGTAAAAAACAGCAAGGTGCCTTCTCTTGGCTTTTAGGTGCCCACTTTCTCCTGTGCTCATGTGACATTTCTGTGTGAGCAGGAGGACTGACAAAACTCGTGTCTCTTTTCAGAAGACACTAACCCTACTGCATCAGAGCTCCACCCTTATAACTTCATTTAACTTTAAACATCTCCTTGAAGGTCCTATCTTCAATACAGTCACATGGGGGATAGGGCTTCAGCATACAAATTTTGAATATATACACAAATAATACGACTAAGAACAATTCAGTCAAAGGAAAGCTTTCAAAGCCTTTTTAAAGACATTTTTGGCAAAAAAAAATTTACATGCACTTCATTTAAATTTTTATATTTAATTGACATAATTGTGCACATTTATGGGGTGCAGTATGATATTTCAATACATATATACGATGAATAATGTTAGGGTAACTGACTTATCACTTACCTCAAGAGTTTATTATTTGTGTTGGGAACACTCAACATCTTCTCTAAGAGCTATTTTGAAATATATAATCATAACATCCCTAAAGTATAGTGGACTGTAAAATACCATGTCCCTGAATGCCTACTTTCTGCTCCTGAACACCTCACCAAGTTAAGGGAACAATTAGAGCGAGTCTGGGATGGAAAGTCCAGATATGTATTATCTTAAAGGACAAAGGTTTTCATGCACACTGGGAATTAGGACAAGTTAGTGTTATCCAGTGTCACTTGTCCAGTTAGCCGCCACTGGACAAAACACTGGAAAAGAGAAGAGACCCTGTGTGCACATGAGGGATGGTGGTGCTATCTGTCAGCCTATCACCACTAAACTCTTCTTGGAGCAGGTATTGATCTTTTGTAGGCTTTCCCTTGTAAATCATCTTTCCCATGCTGACTCTGGGCACTTTCTTTGGCCTATCTGCAATCTACCCCACTGCTGTGGCACAACTGGGTTGTGGACGAAATTGCAATCAGAAATATGCTATAGGACATTAGAAATTATTTTTCCTATCCAGCTGCACATCTATGCCCATTCACCCTCCTCTCTCCAGCAAACCTGTGCCAAACTTCCCAGCTTCTCGTAACCACTATTCTATTCTCTACTTCCATGAGAAAGGCTTACTTTTTAAGAATAAAGCTTTACATATAATACTTAATTATATAGCCTCATACACAAATCAAAGAATTAAAGGACTTTCTTAAATAAGAAATGGCTGGGCGCAGTGATGCATGCCTGTAATCCCAGCGACTTGTGAGGCTGAAGCAGGAGGATCACAAGTTCAAGGCCAGCTTCAGCAACTTAGTGAGGACCTCAGCAATTTAGTGAGATCCTTCCTATCTTAAAATAAAAAAATAAAAAGGATTGCGGATGTAGCTCAGTGGTAAAGCAACTCTGGGATGGATTCCTTGTACCCACCCTCACCCCCAAATAATAATTTAGGAGAATGACTTATATAGAATTTGAAATGGATTCTGTGTTGGAACATAAGTTCCATGTGGGCAAAAATATTTTTGTTTGTTTTTTTTGAACCAGGGATGGAATCCAAGGGTACTTAACCACTAAGTCACATTCCCAGCCCTTTCGATTTTTTTTTTTTTTTTTTTTTTTTTTTAGACAGGGTCTCACTAGATTGCTGAGGCTGGCTTTGAACCTGTGATCATCCTGCTTCAGCCTCCTGAACTGCTGGGATTACAGGCTTGAGCCACCACACATATTTGTTTTTTCCATTCATTGCCAAATCCCCATACCTTGAACAGTGAATAGCACAAAAGTGGTGTTTAATATTTATTGAATGAATAACTGAAAGTTTTCTCTTTTCTAATTTCTATTTCATTTTATTTTGGAGGGGGGAAGCAATCATGTCAGAGTTTAGGAACCACAGATTATTTAACAGGTTGCTTTGCCTGAATCTCTGCTCTAATATTTATTAAGTCTTTTACCTTGTACTTGAGGGTTTTTACTTAAGCCTTCTGTGCCTTAATTTTCTCTTTTCCAAAGTGAATATTTTAAGATTGTTATGAGTAGTAAATGAATTAATAGGTTTAAACCATTTGGAAAAGTATCTAGTACGTAGTAGGTAGAAGTAGTTACCTTTAAGAAAGAAACAAATGCTCCATTTTATTTTGCATTTATGGATAATTCTCTTTATTATGCGGGTGATCATAAATTTAAAAAAATCTTCTGAATTCAGTAATGTGGGGTATTTTTCATCTTTCCTTTTCATAAAGAAAAATGGAGGCACAGAAATCAAATGATTTGTAAGTGTGATAGCCAAAGATTATATCTCATTGAAATATTCAAAGTATGATAATATGTTTACATTTTCTTGGAATTGTTTTATTGAACGTTAAAATTATTTAATCGGTGGTTTATAAGCTATGAACATTGGTTTAGCCCCTGAATTCCATATGTGCATTCAACTTTACAGTTATTACCTTGTGGAGATACAGATAGATAGATATAGTTACCTATCTTTTGGATCCTGTTGTGGATATTTTCTCAAGCAATGGGAGTGGAAATACAGCAATTAGCATACAGAAACTCTTAAATTTTGGATGATAAAAAGGGCTTACTCATAAAAAAAATTAGAAACCACTATTTCAGGGGTTCCTAACATATACACAAATTCTTGTAATTTCACTTATAACATATTGTGAATCCTAAACTCTTAGAACAGAGACCATCTCTCTCTCTCTCTCTTTTTTTTTTTTTCCGGTGCTGGGAATTGAACAAGCACTCTACCAACTTAGCTCTATCCCCAGCCCCCATCTCTCTTTTTGGTTTGCACAGGCCTGTGAAAATCAAAGCTTCTCCACCTTTGGCTCAAGGTTAGGAGTGGGAGTGGCGAGGGACCTGCCGCAGGACAAACTACAACTCCCAGGATTCCTTGGCGGAAGCCCCTCGGATCCCGGGAGACTACAACTCCCAGGATTCCTTGGTGGAAGCCCCTCGGATCCTGGGAGTTGTGGTTCATTCTCCTCTCTGACCCTCCTCCCTTTCACCATTGGAACACATTTATCTCACTCCGGATAAATAAAGCACGTTTCATCTCCGAAAGATTTCTTTCTCGCTTTGTCATTTCTCTCATTCTAGCTCACTGTTAGGGACGCCCAAGAACTACTCTGTAGAAAGGTCCAGACCGAGGAGGAGCCCGGAGCAAGTGTCAACCCGGAAGGAGTGAACCGGAAAGTGAAAGTGATCCCGGGTGTGACCAGCTGAACTGTGGAGGGTCACGGAAGGTTCCACCTCAGTAAGGAAAGCTAATGACCTCTTTTACTTTTCATAGGTGTTCACAATTCTTTACGGATCTAACCGGGACTCATTTTTCCCGTCCGCCTTCCGGTGGTGCCTTCCTGTGGAATGGCTCCACAACGGTGATTTGCACAGTGTGGTTTGCAAGTGCCGCTTTTGCGCCGGCTTACCGTCACTTTGGACATACTAACGCTGAGAAGCGCTTTTAAAATGTCAGACTCCCACCATTATTTTGGGTGCTAGAGAAATTTTGCTCGAATCAGGTATAGATGATCCTAGAGAAAAAAATATCTTGATTTTAACCCGTAACTTGGAGGTTCATGACCTTGAGAGTTTTTCTGCTGTTCCTAAAATGGAAATTTTAGCTAGAATATTACCAAAAATACTTGTCATCCTTTTATTTTTTTCACTATCAAATGGACTCACTCCGATGAGCTTGGGATGCACAGAAACTGCTGGAGGAGTGATAGATCTGTGACCCTGAGCCTTGGTGCATGCTTCCACAACCCATTTCCAAATGTGATTCAGTATAATCAATAGAACCCTAAATGATGAATATTTTAGAGACATTCTGAATAGTTTATTTCCTAAGCAATAATGCTGTTAACAGTTTTAGGTCAAATGTGTGAAATGCACCTCCTATCTGGAGATGGTGACAAAATTTAACCCTTATTTCAATCTTGAATCTTAGAATTTTAGAGGCAAGCTGTTTTTCTTAAAACACTTTATATTTTACCTTTCTTTTCTTTTTGGGTACTGGGGATTTAACCCAGGGGCACTCAACTCCTGAGCTACATCCCCAGCCCTTTATATTTTTTATTTTGAGACAGTGTCTTGCTAAGTTGCTGAGGTTAGCCTTGAACTTGTCATCCACCTGACTCAGCCTCCCAAGTCTCTGGGATTATAGGCATGTGCCATTGCACCCAGCTCTTTTCTCTTTCTTACTCAAAATCATTGTGTACTCTTGTTAGCTCTTGATTATCTCTGTTTGAGGGAAGGAGAACAGATAATTATTGTACATAGTCAATTTCTACTAACCTATAATTTTTTAAAGTAACCTTGTTTTAAATTTTGAAAGTAATATGTGCTATCTATGTAGAAGACTTGGAAAAGTGGAAATCAAGCAAAAGGTACCTAATCTGTAGATGATCATCTTATTAACATTTTGGTATGCCTGGCTTTGGTTTTCTTTTTAAAAAATACTTTCATACTTCCAGTAGGGTTTTTCCCCATGTTTTATTATTTTTGAAAACACAATTGAATTTATATTGTTTTGTGTTCTGCTTTTTTTCACTTATCGTCATTGTCCCTTTTTCACCAGACCTACTTCCTTGTTCTCTTAATATTAAAGTTTTCTTCTTAAGGATCTCAGTTAAAAGTGACTGCTAAATCGAGAATGAAAAAGCATTAATCTTGGAATTTCAGCCTGCATTCAGATACCAGCTCTATCTTTATCCAGAGTGAATAGTCACAATAAAGGTATCTGAATTTGTAGGACCTCTCAAAGCCTAAAATTAAAGAATTAGACAATAATATTTAAACTTTAAAAATCTGTAACCATGAACCACCTAAAGTTTGCCCAATTATTTTGTAGTTTCCAAATGTTTTTTGACACACAGTTTTTGATCCTGGATAGTTTCTAGAAAATAGCTAATTTAGCCCATTTTGTTAGTATATTTGTTAGTTATACTCCTACTCATTTGCATTCTTTAATCATATATGTTGGGTGGGGGTGGAAAACAATTGTGTTTTCATTTATTTTATTCAGAAGTTTGAAGAATTCTTGTGAGTTATTGAACTTTGGGGCTGTGTTTTGAGCTGGCTGATTCAGTAAGCTAAGCAAGATTTATTTAAAGTTCCAACTTTATTGTGCCATATATCTTTAGAGTTTATTTTTCTTTTCAGGTTGTGTTTATTGTATTTCAGATGCTGAAATGAATCGTCACCTGTGTGTTTGGCTTTTTAGACATACATCTCTTAATGCTTATTCCCAGCATCACCTACACCTTCATTCTCATCACTTTAGACAGATACATCTCCATTCAGAGCCCTGGGTTCTTAGACAAAATAGGAATCACATTTTCCATTGTCTGTTAAGTAAGAATTGGTCCAGGAGATACTGTCATCAAGATACCAGAATGCTCTGGAAGCATAACGCACTACAGAAATATATGGAAGACTTAAATAAGGAGTATCAAGCACTTGGTCAGTGTTTACAGGATAACTCTTTGAATGAAAGGGACCAAAGGTCCTTGAACCAAAGGCATGCTGAGTTGGCACCACTTGCAGCCATTTGCCAAGAAATTCAGGAGACTGAACAAGCAATTAAAGAATTAGAATCAATGTGTAAAAGTAAGTAAAAGCTATATGTATATAAGTACGGGATTGGCTAAGTTAAAGCTTTAATGAACTATATGGTTTTTTTATTTCTATTTTTTTAGTTGTAGATGGACACAATATCTTTATTTTATTTATGTGGTGCTGAGCATCGAACCCAGTGCCCCATGCATGTGAGGCAAGTGCTGTACCACCGAGCCACAACCACAGATCTGAGCTATATCTTTTTTTAGTTACTTACAAGCAGTAAGCCCTATGTTTGGCAAGAAAAGAACTCTGTATTTAACAGTATTTGACACGTTTCAGCTACTAATGATTACTAAGAGATTAGGCTCCTTAAGGTACTTGCTAAGAAGTCTCCACCCCTGATCTCACACTCTGTTCCTCAAGGACAGGACCTGAGTCTTATTTTTATATCTCCTGTACCAATCATAGGATATAATAAACTCCCAAATACTTATTGAGCTAATAAAATTGAATTGGATTGGATTTTACAGATTTATAGCAAAAAATAAGAGGCCACACAAATAACTTTATGTGATTAGAAAAGAGAAAGTTTTCCTGATACCTTTGAACCAGGAGGTATTTGTAGAGTTATGTCAGCCTGGTTTCCACTTGTGGTGTATGTGCACAAAGTGATATCAATAGTGACATTACAGTTCTGCAGCAGATGATTTACAATTAGAAATAGCTCAGAAGACACCTTAACCAGGACGCTCTCCTGAAGTGCTGAAATCTGGTCACACCACTTCATTTGTGTCCCATGACACAATGGCATTCTCTTTATCACATACTATGATTGTGTACATGTGTCCATCTTTCCCAGACTGACCCCCTTGAGGCTTGGAACCATGAAAATGTGAATGAGGCACAGAATCCCCATCAGATTAAAGACTTCTGTGACTAGAGAAGAATTTTATAATGTGCCTTTTCTCTTTTGTAATTATTTCTTCATGCCTATTTTCTTCCTTATAATTATTGAGAGTCAAAAATTTCTACCTTAGTGTGCAACTACCACAACTGATTCATGCTTAACATCTAAAGTGGTGGAGTCAAAGGTCATGGGATTCACCATACTTTGCCATTATATCGTTGTTATCTTGTTTTGCTAGAGTTCCATGATTTAACTTTCTGCTGTTGAGATATATGAAAAGGACCATTGTTTTCATGTAGCACAGGTTACAAAGCTATATTTTATTTGACCCACATAGCGTTTTTTTAAAAATGTGCTAGATGTGAGTGTGTCAAGAGATCTCAAGAATTCTTATGACTGACTTTTCTTGAACAAAGGGGTTCCAGCCACTGCTGGAACCACATCAGAGTGTTGAGTTATGGCTACCACCTTCAAACAGAAATGCTCACCCCAGTTGGCTCCAAAACTTAACCTTATTTTGGTTTATATTTAGTTAGCTGGGTTTTTTAAAAACCTGTGTAGTTAATCACTATTTTCTATTATAGACATTCAAATCACAGTCTTTGGAAGTGTGGTCAATATGCTTAGCAAAACTTATTGACATTTTCCAAATATTCTTCCTAATTGAAGTAAAACTTAGTAGACAAAAGATGAGGTGACTATTTAAACTTTGTCTATTTAAAAACTTTACCATAATTCCTGCTTGCTTTTAGGTCTAAATAAACAAGATGAAAAGCAATTACAAGAACTTGCATTGGAAGAAAGGCAAATCATTGACCAAAAAATCAACATGCTGTACAGTGAGGTATGTTTTTGGAAGTAGACTAATCTCAATAATGTTAACATTAAGAAATACTCCTCCTGCTAGACTATGGGTTGGTGCTCAAAGTATCTCTCAAACACTGGTCTTTTAAGTGTTCTCTTATGATAAGTAATTATGCTGGATTTAGTGCTGGGATATGTTGTAGAATGAGATCAAAGTGATTGGAATGTCAAGGAATAAAACAAAGACACCCAGAGCAAAAATAAATAAGTAAAAGCTGCATTTGTTAACTTGTCAGGCAAGAGAAGACATGCTGGTATAGAAATTTAGTTACCATGGGGAACTGTCAGGGATTTTTAATGTTGAAAGGAGAAGGGATGGGTTCATATTGGAAATTTGCACTCTGGATAGAATGGAACAAATCTAAGGGCAAAGAGACAGTTGGTTAATACAGTTTTTTAGTTAGGTTTAGTAAGTCTTTAGCCTCTCAAGGTTCATGATATGTCAGTCTCAGCTGGTGTCTCCTAGACAATAAAGGGAGATTTTTCTTTCAAAGGTGGTTTCTTTTTCTTCTAACTCAGTGGATGGTTTGTCTACAAAGACAGTGAAGAATACAGCACTATGTATCAGATTTCCCTTTGTCATATCATATTTGCCATCATCTTACCTTCAGCATCCTTACTCTGAGAATCCAGAAGAATGGCTTTTTCAGGGGTTGGAGGAGCAAAGTAGAAGTATCAGTTATTTTCATCACCAATTTAACCAGTTAATCAAAGGCAAAAGTAATGTATCTGATCCTCAGTTTAATATTCTCTCTCATAGACTATATCATTTCTAGCAGAGGTGGAGTATTTCAGAAATTGGCAGTAGGGAAAGTCATGACATGTAGGTACTTTTAATTTGACTTAACAGATCTTTTAATAATAAGGAAATTTCTTTCCTTTTATCCTAAGAAGAAAGTTGATTACTTTCTTTATTCGGAACCCACTTTTTTTTTTTCTTGTTATGGCTTAGAAACTCTTTTGAGTTTCATCTCAGGATTCTTCAACCTAGTATTTAAAGAGTGTCCTCACTGAGAAGGCAAGGCATGACATGGTGTCCACTGACACAGCAGGGGAGAATATGCAATCATATATATGTATTTATCCCAAATGAGAACTTTGAAAACCTTGTTTTATTCATTAGATGAAAGAAGCTACTGTTCAGAACTAATAATTAGAGGCAAAATCTGAAGAAAATTGAATGGAACACTCTGGTCTTTGATCTACACTTCTACCTTCTAGAAAATTAATCTGATAGCATTGCAGAATATGTGGACAAGTAACTTCATTGTTAACATGAACTGATCACCTGTTTTAGTCTAATTAGATTTACTTATTATCCCATTTTAGAACTAACCTCCTGGGGATGCTATATAATTTTATTACTTATGGATTTTTTTAAAGATTTAAGGGCTTTTATCTAAGTTCAAGTAATAATAATATACCGAGGAAAATCTTTTCCAGCTTTTTCAGAGTCTTGTGCCAAAAGAGAAATATGACCAAAATGATGTTATTTTAGAAGTGACATCTGGAAGAACTACTGGAGGTCAGTAAAATAATGTTATTATAAATGACCTAAAAAACTCTCGAAGTTTACCTTGATTTGATAACACTGTAACATTTAAAGTTCATTAAATGTGTTTTATCTTTGGAAGTAGTTACTCCTCGTTTCCTAAGGGACTCTTACCTAAGGATAGTTCTCTTCAAAAACTTTGTGCTGACTAAATGTTTTTTGTGTTTTCTTATAGGTGATATCTGCCAACAATTTACCCGAGAAATATTTGACATGTACCAGAACTATTCACACTATAAACACTGGAAATTTGAACTTCTGAATTATACACCAGCAGATTATGGTAGGCATATTTGAAGATTTTTCAAAATTATAATCATGAAGATGCTGAAAATTATATTACATCTGATATTGATTAGAACCATGTTATCCTGTTTTAAAAAACATGTGATCTGTTATTTATTAAATACTGTGACACAGACTTACAACAGTAGAGTAGAGAAGAGTTCTTAAATGGGAGAAGAGAGCAGAAAGGATGAAGCATCCTTCTGAGAAAGAATATTAAAGAAAATTTTCCTGGGCAGAATAGATATCTACCTTGCCTTAAAATCATTGCTTTCTGTTAGTACTCTACCACTGAACTTCATTCCCAGTCCTATTTATTTAGAAACAGGGCCTACCTAAGTTACCCGGGCTACCCTCAAATTTGCGATCCTATTGCCTCAGTCTCCTGAATAGCTGGGATGACAGACATGTACTAAACCTGGTCAAACTAAAAGCATACTAAAGTTTTTACTCTAAAAGAGTTTTGTCAATTACATAATAGGATCAGAAAATCTTATCAATATAGACTGTCTAATGATGTGTTAGAATTTTATGGGAGTGCAGAAAAAGTCATTTGTCTTTATTTTTAAGAAACTTCCATTGTAATTGAACTAATAAAAATTATACAACATGATGAATCTAACAGTGCAAGACCTTACACTTCAAATATTCAAATATGTTAACTTAGAACATCTAATACTCTTTTCTGTTTTAGTCCATCTGAATATTTTTGTATTCTTGATTACATGGTGCTGTACCATAGTAGACAGAAAGATTATCAGTACTAAACCACAGACTCAAAGTAGGGAAAGAGTATTAATTTAATTTAAAAGTAGAGGGAAATGAAATCCAAGTACTACACATAAGTAAGTTGTACTTGGTATAGATTTTAAATACAACCAGAGGTTGGGAAAGGGAAATACCAATAGCAGAAAGAATGACCTGCCTGAGCAACAGCATGGTGGTAGGAAAGACTTTGGTTTGTGGGTAGGACAATGAGGAGGCCAGTTTACTGGCAGCATATTTAATGAGATGTAATAGCTGAAATGGATTTGAGTAGATGGGTTTTGGACAGCCTTGAAAGCTGAACAAGCCTTGATTGATAGGGAATAAGGAGCTGTTGAAGAATCAGTATGAAGCAGGTGGGTGGCACACACCTGTAATCCCAGCTACTTGGGACTCTAAGGCAGGAGAATCACAATTTTGAGGCCAGTCTGGTCAGCTTAGCAAGACCCTTTCTCAAAATAAAAATAAAAAAAGATAGGGAGGTAGGGGAGGTGGCTCGGTGATAGAGCACTTGCCCAGCATGCACAAGGCCCTGAGTTCAATCCCCAGTACCAATAAACAAAAAACAAACAAAAAAGAATCAATATGAATATGGTTTGATAAAATACAAATTTGGAGAAGATTCTTTTGACAAGAGTTTGAAGGATGGGTTGAAGAGGCTACATTTAAGGCAGCCTGCAAAGTAATCCAGACATGACTAAGAGTTAGAATTAAGAGTAGGGATAGTTAGGCAAATTTGGTAACTAACTGGATACAAGAAGGGCTATTACTCCTCTAGCATGTCCTGTGTGTAAAACCTCACCACTCTGATCCTCACAATCTGTGGGATAGATACTATTAATCTCATTTTACAGATGAAGATGTGGGTTTGGAGAGTAAGTAAATAATCCAGGATCACACAATAAGTAATGGTAATACTGGGATTAAATTCAGGTCTTTCTGCTCTGGAACCACACTACAGCCCATTATTTTCCTCTGATAGAGATGAGCCACAGGGATTCTAATCTTTTTAGCTGGGGAGATTGTGTTCATTCTACTGAATGAAGTTGAAGATAGATAACAAGAACCCATTCTGGAAGAATAATGTTGAATGGTTTTTCTTCTTGTGGTGGTTGTTGTTTTGGTTCTGGGGATTGAACCCAGGGTTTGCAGATGCTCGACAAGTTTTCTACCATGGAGCTACATTCCCCAGTCACTGATGAGTGGTTTTTGAATTAAGTTTTGAATATAGCATCCATTTAGAAATATCCAGTAAATGCTAAATTGTGTACAGAGCTATTGTGAGAACAGAATTCAGGAGACATATTTGATAGTTATTAGCACAGAGTTTATGTCTAATTCTAAGAGAATAAGTGAGGGAGAATCTATAGAGGGGGAACATTTAGGGCACCAGGCTTTGGGGAATACCCACATTGAAAAAGAGAATAGTAGGTAAAAGAAATAGAGAGGTCAGATACACAGGAAAAGGATGAGGACAGTATAGCATTATGGAGGAAAAAGCAGAAAGTTTGAAAGAGATAATCAGAGGCAGTAGCATTCTAAAGAGAAGATGGTGGGAAGTGTCATCAGTGACCTCTGAGATGTGTGTTTTGAATAGAATTTTCAAGAATGAAAGGGAGATGAATGTAGCAACAGAAAGAAAGATTCTGTTCCATGTATGTAGAATAGTTTAAACCATGGTTGGGAAACACTGATTCATTGGCAAAGTAAAAAAAAGATATTTCAACAACTAAAAAGCTCTTTTTAAAAAACATTACTCTAAATATTTCACTTGAATTTCTTTAAAATAAAGACTAAGAATAAACTTACATTCATTGAAATTGTAAAATAATTTTAAAATTGTTATTATAATCAGGAGAAGAAAAAAGATGTGGGTAGGAAATAGAGAAAAGATACCTTACAAAACATGTATGTTAAATCATATATTCTTTTTTTCTTTTTTTAATGTTTAATCAAAATAGGAACTTGGAGGCATCCTCAGAGATTCTGAGGTTGAAAAGAAAAGATTTATTGTAAAATTCATATATTAACTCTTAAGAGTCGTAATTATTTTACTTTACTTTGGGTACAATAGAAACAATACTTAACCATTATATCAGTAGTCTAAACGATTAACTGAAGTTGTGAAAGGAAATGACTCTTGGTTTGTAGTACATGCCTGACTCTGTTATTCTACACACCTAGTATCTAATGAATCGAAATGTTTTCCAAGTTAAAGGGATTTCATGAAATGTGTTGTATTATCTTCTCTACCCCCAACAGATTAATGTTTATAATTTTGTTTTGTTATTATCTACTCATTAGTTGAATTCAGGGAGAGGCCACTTGAAGTGGTGTTGTGATTAATCTTTTGTCTCCAAGAGACATACCTTTTACTATGACTGTGAGAAATAAAATTGTGAAGGGAGCCCTAGCAAAGAGCCTACTGATTACTCTTTATAGGCCACACCTTATAGTGGGAACCTGGGTCCTTGAATTTGGAAACCTATATGCAGTGGGAGTAATTGAATCCAGGGCAGCAGGGACCAAATGGTGTCACTAACCTAAAGGCAAGGTGGGTATAGTTATTGGACAACAGATTCAATGCAGCAGTCAGAACAGTTTGACTCTCACAGACTTATGGCATTGGTCATAGTATTCCTGCAAGAAAATAATAAGAAGTCTATGAATTCTTATGTGTTCTGCATAATATAAAAGTGCTGGGTCATGTGAAGAAAAGTCTAACCAAATCATAAATGCAGAGATTCACAGTCCTTCAGTCAGTTCCCAGACTTGTGCTGGTTTAGAGACCCAAAACTCTTTGAATGAAGAGGAGGATGGATCCCCTTGAAGGAGGAACACTGGTGCACTGCCAAAACTTATACTATTAAGTTTTCTTCCTGCTCCCCAAAAGGGAACTAGCTCATTTTAACAGTTACTGTGCACTGGAGAAAAGGAAATAAATGCTTCCAGGACTACTGGACACTGGATCTGAACTAAATTAATCCAAGGAAATCCAAAACATCACTGTGGTCTACCAGGCAGAGTAGGGGCTTATGGAGGTCAGGTGATCAGTAAATGAGTTTTACTTTAGGTCCATCTCACAGTGGGCCCAGTGGGTTCCCAAACCCATCCTCTGGTTATTTCCCAGTTGCAGAATTCATAATTGGAACGAACTACTCAACAACTGGCAGAATCCCCACATTGGTTCCCTAACTGGTGTAACAAAGGCTATTTATGGTAAGAAAGGCCTAATGGAAGTCATTATAATTGCTGTTACATAAAAAAATAGTAAACCTAATACAGCAGCATATTCCCAGAGGGATCATAGAGATTAGTGCCACCATCAAATACTATACATCTCTCCTATTTGACCTGTATAGAGAACAGATGGGTTTTAGGGAATAATAGTAGATTATCAAAACTTAACTAGGTCATGGCTCCAATTGCAGCTGCTATACCAAATGTAGTTTCATTGTTTAAGCAAATTCAGACATCCCCTGGTACCTCTTAAGCATGTATTGATCTGGCAAATGCCTTTTTATCTCTGTCAATAAGGACCACCAGAAGCAGTTAACTCTCGTATGGCAAGTCCTGCAATACACCTTCACTGCCCTCCCTCAAGAGTATGTCAACTCTCCAGCCCTACAAGCAATTTAGTTTGATAGCCTTTCCTTTCCATGAGATACCATACTGGTCCAGGAGAGCTTGTGATGTAGTTCTAGTTAATACTGATACTTGTCTGTAGCTAAATGTCAGCATCATACTAAATGTTCCATGTATGTTTGTCTTTTTTTCCCTGTCCCCCCCAAAAAACCTTGAATAGTATGTCAAATTTAAGGGTATGTCATATGCCTATGTATTCCTTGAGACACTGCTTACATAGTCTTCAGCATGAATAGCTGAATGCAGTGCTCCAATTTAGTTATATATTATTCTTTACAATTAAGGAAACCAGTGCCTTAACAAGTTAAGTAGCTTGCATGTGGGCACACAGTTCGAATTTGAACTTAGGCAGCCTAACACTGGATCTATTAATTTATATAGGAAAGTTATAACCTTCTCCTTTTCAGCTTATATAAATTCAAATATTGGCATTCAACATGAAGTAAAGGGATGGGAAGAATAATTTTAAAAGTAAAGCATGAGGAGGACTGAGAATGAAGTTTAGTGGTAGGGCACTTGCCTAGCATGAGCAAGGTGCTGAATTCAATCCCAGTTTCACAAACATAAAAAATTAAATTTGTTGTGGCTCTACTGTTTCAGTTCCTGGGTGTCTTTGGTACTGTAACTGTCTTTAAACACTGAATATGATTGTTAAACAATTAAATTTTCCCTGTCTGTTCCCTAAGTGCATGTCAACTTTTTGTGGTACTCAAGATTAATCATAATTTAATCCATTGCTGGAGGAAGACCAGCTATGTTGAACTTATAAATAGACAGTATGTCACTCTTTGATACCTTCTTAAGGCATTTGTAAGGATAATCTAAAACTATACCCAATTTTTGTCTAATGTACTGACTCTGGAAACCAGGTGGGTTAGATTTGACTTCATAGTACTATGTTCTTATTAGAAGCTTATTAGGAAGATGGCTTCAGCCACAGCAACATAGTTTTCAGTCTTTCTGAATCTCTACTTAAACACAGAACAACTCAATAGCAAAACCAAGAATACCAAAATGGCATTCACACTAACACTAGTACAAGGTATCTCTACAAAACCCCCAAATGTAAAAGTGATTTTCTTGGGGTAAGAAATTTTGAGATAATAATAATAAATTATTATTATTATTGGTACCAGGGATTGAACCCAGGGGTATTTATCCACTGAGCCACATGCCCAACCCTTTTTAATTTTTTATCTTTTTTGATAAAAAAGTATCCTGTTACACTTTAGGAAGGGTAATGACAAAGGAATGAAAAAGTAGACCTATAGAGGCTTCCATTGGCCAATGATGGGACAAATTGAACTTCAGTAATAATAATTGCAATTGATTTAAACATGCTAGATGAGTTTGTGCTCTTTGAGTACATGATGATATTTTTAAAAATAATTGGTCATATTCAGAGGATAGAAGGTTCCAATTCATTGTAATGCAGGAAAACACTGGTATATTGGTAAAACTGGTAAAGGGACAGGATAAGCATTTTATCTTGACTGTCATATATAGTTGTATCACTGAGTAATCAAATAGTGGACAAAAAGAAATAGTTCCCTCTCTATAGATATGCTTTTTAATTAAAAAATAAGACAGAGATGATAAAGATTATTTTATAACTCCAAGATGCATTAAGCATCACATCAAAAGACCTTAAAAAGAACATTACATATCTTCTATAATCTTGACAAGGGGCTCAAGCTGATGTCAATCTAGTCTCTGGACCCAGCTACCAAATTGCAGCCAATACAGGGGTCAGCAAAATAGTTAAATTGCACCAAGTGTTTGCAATCTGCAAAACCAGGCTGGTGGAAATTCTGTAGACCAGCAGCCCAAGTTTTTTGTCATAGTTTGGTCCCCCAAAGGCTCAAGTGTTGTTAAAGGCTTAGTGCCCAGCTGGTGGCACTGTTGGGAGGTGGTAGAAACTTGAGGAGGTGCAGCCTTGTTGGAAAAACTAGGTCACTGAAGATAACTCCTAGAAAGGTACGTCTTGTCCCCAGACACTCCCTTCTCCTGTCTGACTTGAAGTGAGCCACTTTATTCCACCACACACTCCTGCTACCTTGATTTTCTACTTTATCTAAAGCCCAAAGCAATGGAGCCTGCCAACCTTGGACTAAAACCAGAAGCCAAAATAAATCTCTCCTTTAAAGTTAATTGAATGATAAACATAGATTAAGAGACTTAAAGATTCTCTTTTTTTTTTTTTCATTCTGGGGATTGAACCCAGATCTTTGTGTATGCTAATACCAGCTTTACCACTGACCTATATAGACCCTCAATTTTTTAAAAAAATTATTATTATTATTGGTACCAGGGATTGAACCCAGGGGTATTTATCCACTGAGCCACATGCCCAACCCTTTTTAATTTTTTATCTTTTTTGAGACAGGGTCTCGCTGAGTTGCTTAGGGCCTTGGCTGAGGCTGGCTTTGAACTTGCAATCCTCTTGCCTCAAGCTTCCCAGTCGCTGGGATTATAGGTGTGCGCCACCATGCCAGGCTCAGTTTTTTTTTTTTTTTAAATGGACAGATTGAGTACCTAGGAATGTACATTTAGGCTATATAATTATAATAAAAGATAAGATGATGGTTATTCACAAGGGAAGTTGAGTTTTAGGAGTTCTTATTGGGTATGTAAGCTTTTTGTCACTGACCAAATACCTAAGAAAAATGAGGAGGAAAGATATTTTGGCATACGGTGTCAGAGGTTTTAGTACATGGTCACTTGGCTCTTTTGCTTGAACCTTTAGGAGGCAGAACATCATGGCAGGGAGCAGGTGGTGGAACAGAGCTCCTTACCTCATGGTGGCCAGGAAACAGAAAGAGCCAAGAAGGGGCCTAGGACAAGATATACCTTTCCAGAGCATGCCCATAGTGACCAGCTTCATCCAATTAGGCCCTTCTTCCTAGTTTCCACTACCTCCCAATAGTCCATTTAATTGTGAATCTGTCAATGGATTAGTCCATTGATGAGGTTAGAGCCCTCATGATCCAATCACTGCTCCAAAACCCCACCTGTAAACATTACTATGTTGGGGACCAAACCTTGAACATAGGAGCCTTCAGGGGATATTCCAGATCCAAACTATAACATGGGGAAACCAGTAAAGTTCTTCTTGACCCAAGTGGTTGTCATTAAGCCATATATTGATTCTTGTGATTTTCTGTATCTGAATATTATTGTATCATAAAAAAGATTTTTAAAAAGCATGTTAGATAAAGACGAGTGAAGCCTAAATCAAGTGGGTGCTGTGACTTACCCATAATTCCAGCTACTCGGAAGACTAAAGCAGGAGGATCACAATTGAGTCCAACCTGGGCAACTTAGTGAGACCCAGTCTCCAAATAAAATCAAAGGACTGGGGATCAGTGATAGAGTGCCCCACATTTAATCCATGATCTCACACACACACACACACACACACACACACACATACACAGAAGCTAAACCTAGGCATTAAGATTTGTGTGTGTGTGTGACATTCTTCCCACTCCACAAGTAAGCTCCAGCTGACTTTCATTAAATTCTTGAAAACTTGGAAGGGCCTATCAAATCATTCAATATCACAAAATTATTGGGTATTCTTTTACATGTGGCATCATATTAGCCTAAGACAACATAACCTAATTCAATGTAGAAAGTGTCTCAGTACTTTTTTCCAATAGTATTTTTTTATCATAAAAGTAAAACTTGTTTCTTATAGAATATTTACAAACAAAAAATATGAAAAGTAAATATAAACCTATTGTTATTCTATTCCCCAGAGATAACCATAAACAGTATTTCGGTGTTTCCTTTTATAAATTGGTATATTTACATTGTGAAAATATACTTTTTTACCTACTTTGTGTTCTCATCTCTGGTTCTATGCTTACATTTAGACCTTAGATTGAGGACATTTAGGATCCTGATCCCTTTCAAAGTAGAATCTGTAAATATTTCTGAATTTTTCTTCCTAGGTGGACTACATCATGCAGCTGCTCGAATTTCTGGTGAAAATGTCTATAAGCATTTGAAGTATGAAGGTGGAATTCACCGAGTTCAGCGAATCCCTGAGGTGGGCCTATCATCAAGGATGCAGCGTATTCACACAGGAACAATGTCAGTCATTGTCCTTCCTCAGCCAGATGAGGTAACCTCACCAGGATATGTTGAAAACTCACTTAATGCAATTAGGTTTTGTGTTTAGAAACTATAAAATCCAACATTGATTGGATTTCATAGTTTCTGAAGGGAAATCTTTCCCCAGGTAAAGTTGCCTCTGCTATCCCTTACTAAGATACTGTGTTTAAAATAGAAGTGACTTCTTTTAAAACTGTATCCACAGAGCTTTTTAAATATTGTTACTTAAGTTTTATGTTAAGAAAAAAATTAATTCCACAGATATTTCAGGGTCAGTAATGTAATATCTGCATGGGGTTTCTACCACAACAAAAACTTTAAACTTTTGTGATCTTTACCTGGAGTCAGCAATTGTTATATTTGCTTGACTCCCATAGATATATTTTTATATCTTTTTTTGGTGAATTATAAAAGATATAGCAGACCCCATAAGATTTACTCTTCAAATATTCCATTTTTATCTCCCAAGAGTGAGGACATTGTCCTATATAAGTACAATATCATCATCTATGAAAATTGCTCATAATTGTGTAATCTTATTTTTATTTTTTACGTTTGCTTATTATTTATTTATTGCCATGTCAGGATCAAACCCAGGGCCTCACACATGCTAGGCAAGCACTCTACCACTGAGCTATACTCCTAGCCCAATTATGTAATATTATCTAAAATCTAGTCCATTTTATAATTTCCGCAGTCAACACAGAAGTATTTTTGTGACTATTTTTTTTAACAGGACTCAGTTGTGTTTCAACACATTGTAATTGTTGTTATATCATTTGAAGTCTGGAGCAGTCTTACATCTTTTTCTCTAACAGCATTGGCTTTTGAACACTTGAAAACTTGGAAGGGCCTGTCAAGTTATTCAACATTGCAACTACTGAATAGTCTGCACTATTTGTCTTATACAGTGTTTTTCATTCTGGATTCATCTTATTTTTTTCTTCGTGGTATTGTTTAACTTGTTTCATTATCCCCTGCTAATACATTAAAAGTAATATCTAAATATTCTGTTCCATTACATTCAGGATATAGGCTTTGAGAAAGAATATTTCATAGGTACATTTAGAGTTATGTTGCATCTTATCAGAAGGCACATATGTCAGATTGTCCCACTTTTAGTTAAGCTTAATTTGAGCATTTAGTTAGGATGGTGGCCACACAAAATACCTCCATTGCAAAAGTCTATATCCATTCCCCTTTGCAATTACTAGGTAATCTCTAGAGTGCATATATCCTGTCCTCAGCAATCTTAGGTCCACAGTTTTCTTTTTCTTTCTTTCTTTTTTTTTTTTTTTGGTACCAGGGATTGAACCCAGGGGTGCTTAACCACTGAGCCACATCCCCATCCCTTTTTATTTTTTATTTTGAGACAGGGTCTCACTAAGTTGCTTAGGGCCTTGCTAAGTTGCTGAGGCTGGCTTTGAATTTAGATTCCTCTGCTGCAGCCTCCCAAGCCACAGGGATCATTACAAACTCTTGATATCAAGTTTTATATACTAACCTCATTATAGATTCATAGATTTATGTTTTAATCCATTCTGTTATTATTCTTCTTGATGTTTATATTATCCTCTATTTGGTGGGTAGTAGCCTTTTTAGGGTACCCATTTTGTCTTTTTTGGAATTGACCCCATCAGTCTTGCTTTGTGGTACTGTTAGTTATACCAGTTCCAGTACTGTCTTGTCTCAGACCTGAAGTTAGCCTGTCCTTTTTATTGGGGAATGTATCCCAGAAGGAGTATTTGGGTACTTGTTGTGCTCATTATTACTAGAGCATTCCAACTTCTAGAATTCCAGTGGACAGAATTAAGAAATATATTTTAAAGTAAGTTTCATACTACCAATTCAAATTTAACATTACATTTACTAATAAAATTAATAAATTTAATAATTCATTAATAAAATTAACATTTTACCCCTTGCTTATTATATTTTGTATTTATATTTACATTTAAGAATAAAAGATCTTTATTTTACTTTGTTTAATTATTTGCTTTATTATACAATATTTTTAAAGTTTCAAAATTATAATACCAGCATTACTAATAGTAAACTCCTGAGTAATGTTTAAGATTTTTGTCCTTAGACTGTATCTCATCAAGAATGTGTAGTCAGAAAACTATCTTCAAAGACCATCACAGTTTTTTCTATGTAGTTGTTACGATAAATATTTTGGTTCTTTTGTTTCTGTTTGTATTTAATTTTAGGATTTGATTTTTGTTTCCTCTTTTGTTTAATTTTATTTTTGGTATATGTAAGCATTTACATGGTTCAAAAATCAAAACCTAGAATTGTTTTTCTACCATTTTATTTCTTCCACCCATTCTTACCTGCCCTTATGTCTTCATATTCTTGAACACTAAACTCATTTGTGTACGTCACTTTTCTAAATGTGGGTCATATTCTCTTACTTAAATTTTAAAATTCTTAGTATGTTTTTAAGTCATTGTTTTTGTGTTCAGAATTCCCCAAGAGTCATTAGGTTTCTATAACATTTGAAGAATATGATATATAACATCCACATGTTAATTATATAACAATATAACTAATTATACTGTAACCACACGAAATGGAGAAATAATCTTTTTAGTGTTTATTGAATTTTAAGGTAGCTTTTACTAGTATATTTTTAGCTGTAGATGGACATAATATCTTTGTTTTATTTATTTTTTTGTGGTTCTGAGAATCGAATACGGTGTCTCCCACATGCTAGGCAAGCGCTCTACCACTGAACCACAACCCCTGTGCTAGTATGTGTTAACAAAAGCTGTATAATCTTTTTCTTCATGTGTAGTCCTCATTTTAGAGGAACATAAAATGAACAAGCAACTTTATTAGTTTACTTTTCAAAGAGAACTTACATTTGTTGTCTGTCACTCATACTAGTGAATATAGAACACAATGTTGGCTTTCCCCTAAAAACAGCATGTATTATTCAGCTTTCTGTCACTGTGACAGGTTACTGAGATTATCAGCTTATAAGAAGGAAAGGTTTATTTTTACGCACAGTTTAGAGCTCCTAGTCCATAATCAATTGGTCCTATTGCCTTTGGGCCTATGGTAAGCCATAATATCATGGTGGGGAATGTGTGGTGGAACAAAGCTACTTATCTCATGGCAGCTAGGAAGCAAAGACAGAGGAAGGGATCAGAGTTTCAATACCCACTTCATGGGCATGCCCCCAGTTACCTAACTTCTACCACTAGGCCCTCCTGTAAAGATTCCACTACTTCCAAGAAGGATGCAGGCTGGGGACCATGCCCTTAACACATGGGTCTTTAGGGGACATTCAAGATTCAAACTATAACAGCATATCTGTTTTAAATACTATTTTAAATACACAAACATATATATGCACACATACACATTTACAAAGGCTACTCTAAGAAATTACCACGAACTTGGGTGGCTTAACACAACAATAATTTATTCCCTTTCAGCTATAGGGGCCAGAATTCTAAAATGAAGGTGACAGCAGGGCCAGGCTCCCTCTGAAGGCTCTGAGGGAGTTCTCCCCTGCTCCTCCAGCTGTAGGTGGTTCCAGGTGTTCTTTGACTTGAAGCTATACAACTCTATAGTTTGAATTCACATGATCTCTCTCCTCTAGTTTTCTCTTGTAAAGATGCTTGACATTGTATTTGGGGCTTATTTGGATAATTCAGTATAACCTCATCTTAATTACATCTGCCAAGACCTTTTTCAAATTAGGTTCAATGAGTCAAAAACATCAACACTTTTTTCTGGGGCGACTTTTCAACCTATTGGTGTGTGCGCGCGCACACACACACACACACACACACACACACACACACCCCAATCATTATTTGCAGTAGTTAGCTCAGTAAAGTTCCAGCAAACATTTAGCAAATACTGAGCCACTGAGGAACAATGGTTCAAGAATTTCCAAATTAATTTTAGGAGCAGTGGTTCAGTATTTGCTAAATTATAATCTTAAATCCTAAAAACAACCCATAGTGTTAGATTCTATTTTCTTTCTTTTACAAAAGAGAAAAGGAGGCTGATGAGTCTAAGTGACTTGTCTGAGGCTTATCCTGGCTGCTCCAGATACTAGAGCTGGGATTTAAACCCTGTTCTAGCAAGGCACCATGGTGAGTGCTTATAGCTCTGATTACCTAGGGGGCTGAAGCAGGAGGATCACTTGAGCCCAGGAGTTCAAGACCAGACTAGGCAACATAGTAAGACCTTGGTTTAAGTAAAAACAAAACAAAACAAACCCCATTTAACTGGCCTCAGATTCAAAGCTTCTTGTACCACACTTCCCTGCCCCCACCCTGTCTGTGTTCTGGTCATCTCTGAGAACTGAAACAAGAAGGTAGAATGTCATCTTGTCTGACCACAGCTGAAAATGTAAGAATATAGAGCAACTCGATTTTTTCAGTGCCCTGTGCATGTCTGCAAAGGACTGTAAAAGTGTTATTGGTATTGACTTGGGGGATGCAAATAAATTTTTTAATAAGCAAGGTATATTTACAAATAGGGATCCATAAATGATGATTTTGAATTAACAAAATATGTGTACCTTTTATATACATTTTGTATGTTCTATATAATATAACTATAGGATGTTAGAGAATGAAATTTTTGAAAGATTGTATATAACTTGGTGATTTCATAACATCCTGTCATTGTTTCATCAAAATAGGGAGCTTGGGTTTTTTTCCTTCGTGTAATTATTTCTTCTTTTAGCTTAATGGCTGTGACTTAACACAAACCAGTTCAGTTTATTTGAAAAATATAAAAATAAATTTAATATTCATGTATTTATGGAGTCTAGAATGTACTTGTTATACCTTTTTCTTCTAGGTAGATGTGAAAGTTGACCCCAAGGATTTGCGAATAGATACTTTTCGAGCCAAAGGAGCAGGAGGGCAGCATGTTAATACAACAGACAGTGCTGTCAGGCTTGTCCACATCCCCACAGGTAAGCAAGTCCCTTTGCTTTTGTGATTTTATCCTTTTTTCACATCTTAACTCTTTAGCACTTGTAAGGAAGTAGTCCTATGTTAGTACCTGGCTCCTGTACAACATCTTTAAAGGTAACACTGGTAATGTGGATCCAGGGTCCTCATTGTGTTTATATTCTTCTTTCATGTGGAAAAGATGTCTCTCTCAAAGGATGCAGATGATGAGCCGACCTATCCAGGGAAGCTGCCTCACAGTATACTGGACAGGTGTGAGCAACCAGAGGGGCTCCAGCCCAAGTACAAATGAAACACAGCAATAGTTTTGTGTACACCACCTCCGTGGGTCTTTTGTCACCTTGTAGGTTGACCACTGTTAGCTCCATGAGATTCAGCTGCATTAATGCTATTATTTTGATTATTGATAATTTTGGTATACTGTGGGATAGTTTTATAGTTCTTAATATGATTTTAAATACATTGCTTGACAATAGGGATACATTTTAAGAAATGCATCATTAGACAATTTTGTCATTGTGCAAACATTATAGAGGTTCACAAACTAAGAGGTCTATGATATCACTAGGCACTATAATTTTATGGGATAACCAGAGTATATATAATCTGTCATTGACCAAAATGCTGTTAGGTGGTGCATTGACTGTATTTCTAACATTTTTAGATTTTAAAAAATTCACTTTTTTGTTTCTTTTCTTTTTAAATTGCTTTTTATATTACACATATGTAGTTTTTTTTTTCTCCTAAAAAGAATCCTGCTGTGTATGGCAGTGCACACCTGTAATTCCAGTGGCTCTGGAGGCTGAGGCAGGACATTCGCAAGTTCAAAGCCAACCTCAGAAACAGTGAGGTGCTAAACAACTCAGAGACCCTGTCTCTAAATAAAATACAAAATAGGGCTGGTGATGTGGCTCAGTGGTTGAGTGCCCCTGAGTTTAATCCCTGGAACCAAAAAAAAAAAAAGAAAAAAAAAAGGAAAAGAAGAAGAAGATGATTCTTTTAGAATACACATAAAAGTAAGATTCAATTCTCATTGCTCAATGAGTAGTCTTTTATTTAATTCTCTTGTTTTCAGTGTCATGCCCATATCTGCCCTCATTTGTACTACTGCCAAGATTGGAAGTTCCCTAATTTAATTCTCCAAAGACTATTTACTCTTGCCTCCTGCAGATTGAGGGAGAGGACTTGAAGATCTACTTGTTATACAGACTGTTTTTACCTCCCAATGCCTCAGCCCTAACTTCTGAAATCCCTGGTGCCTCAATTCCTGAGCCTTTCTGGAAATCACTAGGGTATATTGACTGGTTTCTGGACAGCAGCTCCTTTTATAGGGAGCTGGAGTTCACCTCCTTCCACTTGGCTAAGTCATTTACCATTCTTCCATCCATTAGCTATCTTTATTTGTTGTTTGGGGATTATATATGCCACATAGTTGTATTTCAGATGGAATTTGTGTTTTTGTTTCTTCTTCTTGTTATGTTGTGGGAGAAGAGGTCTAAAGAAGGGTCTGAGGAGCTCCCAGAAAAAAGGGGTAACTTGACTCAGGACCAGCAGGGTTCTTGGTTTACATAACAGAAAAGAATTTCACCATGTAGCCAAGTGCGGTGGCACATGCCTGTAATCCCAGCAGCTCAGGGGGCTAAGGCAGGAGGATCTCAAGTTCAAAGCCAGCCTCAGCAACTTAGCAAGGCCCTAAGCAACTCAGTAAGACCCTGTCTCTAAATAAAAATACAAAAAAGGGATGGGAATGTGGCTCAGTGGTTAAGTGCCCCTGGGTTCAATCCCCAGTACCAAAGAAACGGGGCAATTTCACCATGTGCCATCAGACGCGTAGGCAAAAGGTTTATTTAGGAAAATAGATACATATTCAAAGGAGAATGACGTGATCTCCAGAGCGAAATGCCTTTTGTAAAGCAAAAAATACTCAGTCAAGGGAGAATGTAATCCATTTAAAGAGTGAGAAATATGGTTTTGGGGTTTCTGGCATTTCTTTTAAAGGAACCTTGGTGAGCGTTGGTTATGGGAAGGTAGGAATGTAGTCAGTCTGGTGATCTCAAGATGGTTTCTGGTGGTCTGGTCAGTCTTAGTATCCTCAGACTGACATGGCTCTCATTATCTAATCAGAAGATAGTGCTGAAAAGTCCCCTAAGTTACAGGTTTTTCAAAATATATCTCTTTTATTAAATATTTTTTTATTTGTAGATAGACATAATACCCTTACCTTATATATATATTTTTTAATGTGATTCTGAGGATTGAACCCAGGTCCTGGCGTGTGCTAGGCAAGCACTTTGCCCCTAAGCTACAATCCCAGCCCTTTGTCGTCTCTCTTTACTGTTTCTAAGTGATGTTTTATCTAAAGAACAAGACCTCAATGTAGCAACTATTGTCTGTGTCTCCTGTGTGTCTGTTCTTGTTATTGGGGAGTAACAGGCCTGGAAGAGAGACTGGTTTAGTAGTGACAGGTCAGGATATCTGTGCAGAACTTCTGAATTTGAAATCTTATTTCCCTGACCCTCATTTATGTCTCCTTTCTACCTATTTCTTATTCTTTCTATCCTACCTCAGATGTTTTAGTGATTTTTTTTTTTTTTTTTTTTGTACTAGTAATTGAACTCAGAGGCACTTTATCACTGAGCTACATCCCTGGTCCTTTTTTTCAAAAAATTTTGAGATAGGATCTCATTAAGTTGCTTAGGGCCTCACTAAGTTGTTGAGGCTGGCCTCGAACTTGTGATCCTCCTGCCTTAGCTTCAGTCACTGGGATTATAGGCATGTATTACTGCACCCAGCTGTTTTAGTAATTTTTAAAAGAAAGAGGAAGCCACCTTTAAATCAGATATCACTTAATTTTAAAATCCATTTCTGACCAATTATAAATGCTTATACTGTTTGTAAAAGCAAAAGTTAAAACAACCTAAATATCCAACAATAGGATAATCTTATAGTTTGAGGGGTTTTGTTTGTTTTGTTGTTGTTTTTATTATTTTATTTTATTTTTTTACTTTTTGGGAAGACTGATTAAAAAACTTTATTACAAAAACACATCTGGGGTCTGGGGATTTAGCTCACTTGGTAGAGCACTTGCCGCACAAACACAAGGCCCTGGGTTCAATCCCCAGCACTGCGCACACAAATAAAAAAGAAAGAAAAGAAAAAATGAACACATCCAATGCCCCCAAGTACATTTGTGACAAGAACAGACACACAGGAGATGCAAACAGTAGCTGCTACATTACAGCCTTGTTCTTTCCAAAAGTTAAAACGTCACTCAAGAACAGGGTAAGGGGTTCAGAAGAGAGGTGGTTAAAGGAAACAGGTACTGTCCTTTCGGCTTAATAAAACTAATAGGTTGGCATTGCAAGAATATGTACTCTTGGTCCAGAAGTCAAACTAAGCCTAAACTTTGGGTGGTAAGATCATGCTTGAGTTTTCTTTATTGATTTTTACCCTATAAGAAATTGTAAAAAGAACTTAGAGAATATACCTGAACAAAAGAACATCAAATTCAGTAGTGAAACCCAGTACCCATTATTGGTATGTATCTTTGGTGTGGGTCCTTACAAATTCTTTGCTTTGTATATTCAAGTTTGTTATTTTCCCCCAAAATGAGGACATACATTTTGTAGCTGATCATAATTTACTTAAGTAATCCACAAACTGTTGGATATAGATAGTGGGTTTCACCTAGACCCTATATTATTGACTATTTTTCTGTTATAAGCAGTTCATAAAAGTAATGATTAACGATGAACTTAAAATTAAAATGAAAAAAAAAAAGGATAAATTGTGATCAAAATTCTGACCAAAAAAACCCAAAATACTTTAAAATATATTAAGGTACTGTGAAATCATCCTGTGCCTCAATACATTGCTGACTTTACAAAAAGTGACCGACTGTTGTGTTGCTGTTTGTCCTGGGCCAAATTATTTTTTAGCTTAGGTCAGGTTCTTTGGTTTAAAAGAAGCCAATTGTGGTGGCACACACTTGTAATCTCAGTGACTGAGGGGGCCGAGGTGGAATGATTAGAAATTTGAGACCAACCTCAGCAATTCAGCAATACCCTGACTCAAAATTAAGAATGAAGGACTGGGGATGTAGCTCAGTGGTAGAGTACCCCTGGTTTCAGTCCCTAGTACCACAGAAATGAATGAATGAATAAAAGAGGCCTTAAGACTTACTCTACAACCTTTCCTTTAGGCAAGGCATTTCAAGACCTACCTACTGTTATGAATCTGCATTGCTATGAGCAAGTTATGTTTTTAGTCTACTACTGGATACTTCAGGGTTTGTCATAGTTCACCATCTACTTCAAGGGCAACTCAACCTATTACTAAGGGAAAGGCTTTGCCACTTATTGCTCCAGTAAAAAACTCTGGAGGCAAGTTGGCAATAAAATAGGTTTGTTTTCAAAGCCAGCTTTGAGGAAGATAGAGGAGAACTTTCTGTTTCAAATCTCCATCTTCAGGGCGCTTAAAGGTATAGAAGGTTCTATGAGAGAAGAGAAGGTAGAATGGGACAAAAGGCAGGAAATACTTATATTTAGGTAGGGTTCGTTAACCAGAAACATGTCAGTCTCAGATGCCTGGAGACCTGGGGTAGGCCAGCCCTTCAGCCTCTACTTTTTTTTGGGGAGGGCGGGTACTGGTGATTGAACTCAGGGGTACTCGACCACTGAACCATTTGTCTAACCCTATTTTAGATTTTGTTTTGAGACAGGGTTTCACTGAGTTGCTTAGCACCTCACTTTTGATGAGGCTGTCTTTGAGCTCATGTTCCTCCTGCCTCAGCCTCTGAAACTTTTGGAAATACAGGCATGTGCCAGCGCGCCCAGCCTACCATGTACGTTTTTTTTTTATTGTAAACAAATGGGATATATGTTGTTTCTCTGTTTGTACATGGAGTAAAGGCATACCATTTGTGTAATCATAAATTTACATAGGGTAATGTTGTTTGATTCATTCTGTTATTTTTTTTCTCCCCCCCACCCCTCCCACCCCTCTTTTCCCTCTATACAGTACTTCCTTCCTCCATTCTTGCCACCCTCCTTAACCCTAACCCTAAACCTAACCCTAACACTAACCCCTCCCACCCTCCATTATATGTCATCATCTGCTTATCAGTGAGATCATTTGTCCTTTGATTTTTTGAGATTGGCTTATCTCACTTAGCATGATGTTCTCCAATTTTATCCATTTGCCTGCATATGCCATAATTTTATCATTCTTTATGGCAGAGTAATATTCCATTGTATATATATACCACAGTTTCTTTATCCATTCATCAATTGAAGGGCATCTAGGTTGGTTCCACAATCTGGCTATGGTGAATTGAGCAGCTATGAACATTGATGTGGCTGTATCTCTGTAGTATGCTGATTTTAAGTCCTTTGGGTATAGGCCAAGGAGTGGGATAGCTGGGTCAAATGGTGGTTCCATTCCAAGCTTTCTGAGGAATCTCCATACTGCTTTCCAGAGTGGCTGCACTAATTTGCAACCCCATCAGCAATGTATGAGTGTACCTTTCTCCCCACATCCTTGCCAACACCTATTGTTGCTTGTGTTCTTGATAATCGCCATTCTAATTGGGGTGAGATGGAATCTTAGTGTAGTTTTGATTTGCATTTCTCTTATTACTAGGGATGTTGAACATTTTTTCATACATCTGTTGATTGCTTGTACATTTTCTGTGAAGTGTCTGTTCATTTTCTTAGCCCATTTGTTGATTGGATTATTTGTATTCTTAGTGTAGAGTTTTTTGAGTTCTTTATATATTCTGGAAATTAGTGCTCTATCTGAAGTATGATTGGCAAAGATTTTCTCCCACTCTGTAGGCTCTCTCTTCACATTACTGATAGTTTCCTTTGCTGAGAGAAAGCTTTTTAGTTTGAATCTATCCCAGTTGTTGATTCTTGCTTTTATTTCTTGTGCTATGGGAGTCCTGTTAAGGAAGTCTGATCCTAAGCCAACAAGTTGAAGATTTGGACCTACTTTTTCTTCTATAAGATGCAGGGTCTCTGGTCTGATTCTGAGGTCCTTGATCCATTGTGAGTTGATATTTGTGCAGGGTGAGAGATAGGGATTTAGTTTCATTCTGTTGCATGTGGCTTTCCAGTTTTCTCAGCACCATTTGTTGAAGAGGCTATCTTTTCTCCATTGCATATTTTGGCACCTTTGTCTAGTATGAGAAAATTGTATTTATTTGGTTTTGTGTCCATGTCCTCTATTCTGTACCATTGATCTACCTGTATATTTTGGTACCAATACCATGCCGTTTTTGTTACTATTGCTTTGTAGTAGAGTTGAAGATCTGGTATTGCGATACCCCATTTCATTCTTCCTGCTAAGGATTACTTTGCTATTCTCGGTTTCTTATTCTTCCATATGAATTTCATGATTGCTTGCTCTATTTCTGTAAGGCACGTCATTGGGATTTTAATTGGAATTGCATTGAATCTGTATAGCACTTTAGATAGTATGGCCATTTTGACAATATTAATTCCGCCTATCCAAGAACATGAGAGATCTTTCCGTTTTCTAAGTTTTTCTTTAATTTCTTTCTATAGTGTTGTATAGTTCTCATTGTAGAGTTCTTTCACCTCTTTTGTTAGATTGATTCCCAGGTATTTTATCTTTTTCGAGGCTATTGTGAATGGGGTAGTTTTCCTAAATTCTCTTTCTGAAGATTCATCACTTATGTATAAAAATGCGTTGGATTTATGGGCATTGATCTTGTAACCTGCTACTTTACTGAATTCACTTATGAGTTCTAAAAGTTTTCTGGTGGAATTTCCAGGTTCCTCTAAATATATAATCATGTCATCAGCGAACAGGGATAGTTTCAGTTCTTCTTTTCCTATTCGTATCCCTTTAATTTCTTTGGTTTGTCTAATTGCTCTGGCTAGAGTCTCAAGAACGATGTTGAATAGAAGTGGTGAAAGAGGGCATCCCTGCCTTGTTCCAGTTTTTAGGGGGAATGCTTTCAGTTTTTCGCCATTAAGAATGATATTGGCCATGGGCTTAGCAGATGGCCTTTACAATGTTAAGGAATGTTCCCACTATCCCAATTTTTTCTAGTGTTTTGAGCATGAAGGAATGCTGTATTTTATCAAATGCTTTTTCTGCATCTATTGAAATAATCATGTGGTTCTTAACTTTTAGTCTGTTGATATGGTGAATGACATTTATTGATTTCCTGATGTTGAACCAACCTTGCATCCCTGGGATAAAACCCACCTGATCGTGGTGCACTATCTTTTTAATATATTTTTGTATGTGATTTGCTAAAATTTTGTTGAGAATTTTTGCGTCGATGTTCATTAAGGATATTGGTCTGAAATTTTCTTTCCTTGATGAGTCTCTGTCTGGTTTAGGTATCAGTGTGATATTGGCTTCATAGAATGAGTTTGGGAGGGTTCCCTCCTCTTCTATTTTATGGAATACTTTGAGGAGTATTAGAATGAGCTCTTCTTTAAAGGTTTTATAGAACTTGGCTGAGAACCCATCTGGTCCCAGACTTTTCTTTGTTGGTAGGCTTTTGATGACCTCTTCTATTTCATTGCTTGAAATTGATTTATTTAAGTTGTGTATGTCCTCCTCGTTCAGTTTAGGTAATTCTTATGTCTCTAGAAACTTGTTGTCTTCGAGGTTTTCTGTTTTGTTGGAATATAGATTTTCAAAATAGAAGATTTCAAAATATAGATTTTCAAAAATAGGAAATTTTCAAATTTTCTAATTATGTTTTGTATTTCACTCGTGTCTGTTGTGATATTTCCGTGTTCATTCCGAATTTTAGTAATTTGAGTTTTTTCCCTCTTTTTCTTTGTTAGTGTGGCTAAGTGTTTATCAATTTTATTTATTTTTTCAAAGAACCAACTATTTATTTTGTTAATTTTTCCTATTGTTTCTTGTGTTTCAATTTCATTGATTTCGGCTCTGATTTTAACTATTTCCTGTGTCTACTACTTTTGGTGTTGGTCTGCTCTTCTTTTTCTAGGGCTTTGAGCTGTAGTGTTAAGTCGTTTATTTGTTGATTTTTAATTCTTTTGTTGAATGCGCCCCATGAAATAAATCTTCCTCTAAGTACTGCTTTCATAGTGTCCCAGAGATTTTGATATGATGTGTCTTTGTTCTCGTTTACTTTTTTTTTTTTCAGCCTTGCTTTATTTTATTTTATTTTTTTTTTAATTTATTTTTATTGTAAACAAATGGGATACATATTTTTTCTGTTTTTACATGGAGTAACACCATACCATTCGCATATTCATAAATTTACATAGAGTAATGATGTTTGATTCATTCCATTATTTTTTTCCTTCCCCCCACCCCTCCCACCTCTCTTTTCTCTCTATATAGTCCCTCCTTCCTCCATTCTTGTCCCACTCCCACCCCCCATTAAGTGTCATCATCCGCTTATCAGTGAGATCATTCCTCTTTTGGATTTTTGATATTGGCTTATCTCACTTAACATGATATTCTCCAATTTCATCCATTTGCAAATGCCATAATTTCATCATTCCTTATAGCTGAGTAATATTCCATTGTATATATATACCACAGTTTCTTTATCCATTCATCAATTGAAGGGCATCTAGGTTGGTTCCATAGTCTGGCTATTGTGAATTGAGCCGCTATGAACATTGATGTGGCTGTTATCTCTGTACTGTGCCAATCTTAAGTCCTTTGGGTATAGGGCGAGGAGTGGGATAGCTGGGTCAAATGGTAGGTCCATTCCAATTTTTCTAAGGAGTCTCCACACTACTTTCCAGAGTGGCTGCACTAATTTGCAACCCCATCAGCAATGTATGAGTGTACCTTTTTCCCCACATCCTCTCCAACACCTATTGTTGCTTGTGTTCTTGATAATCGCCATTCTAATTGGGGTGAGATGGAATCGTAGTGTAGTTTTAATTTGCATTTCTCTTATTACTAAAGATGTTGAACATTTTTTCATATATCTGTTCATTGCTTGTAGATCTTCTTCTGTGAAGTGTCTGTTCATTTCCTTAGCCCATGTGTTGATTGGGTTATTTGTATTCTTAGTGTAGAGTGTTTTGAGTTCTTTATATATTCTGGAAATTAGTGCTCTATCTGAAGTATGATTGGCAAAGATATTCTCCCACTCTGTAGGCTCTCTCTTCGCATTGCTGATAGTTTCCTTTGCTGAGAGAAAGCTATTTAGTTTGAATCTATCCCAGTTATTGATTCTTGCATTTATTTCTTATGCTATGGGAGTCCTGTTAAGGAAGTCTGATCCTAAGCCAACAAGGTGAGGATTTGGACCTACTTTTTCTTCTATAAGATTCAGGGTCTCTGGTCTGATTTCAAGGTCCTTTATCCATTGTGAGTTGATTTTTGTGCAGGGTGAGAGATAGGGTTTAGATTCATTCTGTTGCATATGGATTTCCAGTTTTCCCAGCACCATTTGTTGAAGAGGCTATCTTTTCTCCATTGCATATTTTTGGCACCTTTGTCTAGTATTAGAAAATTGTATTTATTTGGGTTTGTGTCCGTGTCCTCTATTCTGTACCATTGATCTACCTGTATATTTTGGTACCAATACCATGCTGTTTTTGTTACTATTGCTTTGTAGTATAGTTGAAGTTCTGGTATTGCGATACCCCCTGTTTCATTCTTCCTGCTAAGGATTGCTTTAGCTATTCTGTGTTTCTTATTCTTCCAGATGAATTTCACGATTGCTTGCTCTATATCTGTGAGGTACATCATTTGGATTTTAATTTGAATTGCATTGAATCTGTACAGCACTTTTGGTAGTATGGCCATTTTGACAATGTTAATTCTGCCTATCCAAGAACATGGGAGATCTTTCCATCTTCTAAGGTCTTCCTTAATTTCTTTCTTCAGTGTTTTGTAGTTTTCATTGTAGAGATCTTTTACCTCTTTGGTCAGATTGATACCCAAGTATTTTATTTTTTTTGAGGCTATTGCAAATGGAGTTGTTTTCCTCATTTCCCTTTCAGGTGTTTCATCGCTTGCGTATAAAAATGCTGTAGATTTATGCGTGTTGATTTTATAGCCTGCTATTTTGCTGAATTCATTGATGAGGTCTAGAAGTTTTCTGGAGGAGGTTTTTGGATCCTCTAAATATAGAATCATGTCATCCGCAAATAGTGACAACTTAAGTTCCTCTTTTCCTATTCGTATCCCTTTAATTTCTTTAGTCTGCCTAATTGCTCTGGCTAGAGTTTCGAGGACAATGTTGAATAGAAGTGGTGAAAGAGGACATCCCTGTCTTGTTCTCGTTTTTAAAGGGAATGGTTTCAGTTTTTCTACATTAAGAATGATGTTGGCCATGGGCTTAGCATAAATAGCCTTTACAATGTTCAGGTATGTTCCTACTATCCCTATTTTTTCTAGTGTTTTCAGCATGAAGGAGTGTTGTATATTGTCAAATGCTTTTTCTGCGTCAATTGAAATAACCATATGATTCTTATCCTTATTGACATGATGGATTATGTTTATTGATTTACGGATGTTAAACCATCCTTGCGCTCCAGAGATGAACCCCACTTGATCGTGGTGCACAATTTTCTTAATATGTTTTTGGATACGTTTTGCCAATGTTTTGTTAAGGATCTTAGCATCTATATTCATCAAGGATATTGGTCTAAAATTTTCTTTCCTTGATGTGTCTTTTCCTGGTTTGGGTATGAGGGTGATATTAGCTTCATAGAATGAGTTCGGTAGGGTACCCTCCTTTTCTATTACCTGGAATACTTTGAGAAGTATTGGAATGAGTTCTTCTTTGAAGGTCTTGTAGAACTCGGCTGAGAATCCGTCTGGTCCTGGGCTTTTCTTGGATGGTAGATTTTTAATGGCTTCTTCTATTTCATTGCTTGATATTGATGTGTTTAAATCGTGTATGTCCTCCTGGTTCAGTTTGGGAGGAGCATATGTCTCTAGAAATTTGTCAATGTCTTCAGTACTTTCTATTTTGTTGGAATACAGATTTTCAAAGTAGCTTCTCATTATGTTCTGTATCTCAGTGGTGTCTGTCGTGATATTTCCTTTTGCATCATGTATTTTAGTAATTTGAGTCTTCTCTCTCCTCTTTGTTAGTGTGGCTAAGGGTTTATCTATTTTGTTTACTTTTTCAAAGAACCAACTTTTTGTTATGTTAATTTTTTGAAGTTTCTTTTGTTCAATTTCATTGATTTCAGCTCTGATTTTAATTATTTCTTGTCTTGTAGTACTTTTGCTGTTATTCTGTTCTTCTTTTCTAGGGCTTTGAGCTGTAATGTTAGGTCATTTAATTGTTGACTTTTCATTCTTTTCTGGAATGCGCTCCATGCAATGAATTTTCCTCTTAGTACCGCTTTCATAGTGTCCCAGAGATTTTGATATGTTGTATCATCATTCTCATTGACCTCTAAGAATTTTTTAATCTCCTCCCTGATGTTTTTTGTTGTCCATGTTTCATTCAATAGCATATTATTTAGTCTCCAAGTGTTGGAATAATTTCCTTTTTTTCTTTGTCATTGATTTCTACTCTCAGTCCATTATGATCTGATAGAACACAAGGCAGGATCTCTATTTTTTTGCATTTCCTAAGGGCTGCTTTGTGGCATAACATATGGTCTATTTTCGAGAAGGTTCCATGTGCTGCTGAGAAGAAAGTGTATCCACTCGTTGATGGATGGAATATTCTATATATGTCTATTAAGTCTAGGTTATTGATTGTGTTATTGAGTTCTATGGTTTCTTTGGTTGGATTTTGTTTGGAAGATCTATCTAGTGGTGACAGCGATGCGTTAAAGTCACCCAAAATTATTGTGTTGTGGTCTATGTGATTTCTTGAAATTGAGAAGGATTTGTTTAATGTACAGGGATGCACCATTGTTTGGGGCATAAATATTTACTATCGTTGTGTCTTCCTGATTTATGGTTCCCTTAAGCAGTATGAAATGTCCTTCTTTATCCCTTCTGACTAACTTTGGCTTGAAGTCCACTTTATCTGATATAAGGATGGAAACCCCCGCTTTTTTACTGGGTCCGTGTGCGTGGTAGGTTTTTTCCCATCCTTTCACCTTTAGTCTGTGGATGTCTTTTTCTATGAGATGAGTCTCTTGCAGGCAGCATATTGTTGGGTCTCTCTTTTTAATCCATTCTGCCAGAATATGTCTTTTGATTGATGAGTTTAGGCCATTAACGTTCAGGGTTATTATTGAGAAATGATTTGTATTCCCAGTCATTTGGCTTAGTTTTGGTTTTAAAGTTGGCTTGGTTTCTCCTTTGAGTGGTTTTTCTCTAAGGTAGTTCCTCCCTTTGCTGACCTCCATTGTTGTTTTTCATTTCCTCCTCATGGAATATTTTGTTGAGAACATTCTGTAGTGCAGGCTTTCTATTTGTAAATTCATTTAACTTTTGTTTATCATGGAAGGATTTTATTTCATCTTCAAATCTGAAGGTTAGTTTTGCTGGGTATAGGATTCTTGGTTGGCAACCATGTTCTTTCAGAGCTTGAAATATGTTGTTCCAGGCCCTTCTAGCTTTTAGAGTCTGGGTTGAGAAGTCTGCTGGTATCCATATTGGTCTCCCCCTATATGTAATCTGATGCTTTTCTCTCGTGGCCTTCAAAATCCTATCTTTATTTTGAATGTTAGGCATTTTCATTATAATGTGCCTTGGTGTGGATCTGTTGTGATTCTGTGCATTTGGTGTTCTATAAGCCTCTTGTATTTGATTTTCCATTTCATTCTTCAGGCTTGGGAAATTTTCTGATATTATTTCATTGAATAGGTTGTTCATTCCTTTGGTTTGTACTTCTGTGCCTTCCTCAATCCCAATAATTCTTAAATTTGGTCTTTTCATGATGTCCCATAGTTCTTGGAGATTCTGTTCATGATTTCTTACCATCTTCTCTGTTTTGGCGACTTTATTTTCAAGATTAAATATTTTGTCTTCATTGTCTGAGGTTCTGTCTTCCAAGTGGTCTAGTCTGTTGGTGATGCTTTCCATTGAGTTTTTTATTTGGTTTATTGTCTCCTTCATTTCAAGGATTTCCATTTGGTTTTTTTTTTAGACTCTCTATCTCTTTGTTGAAATGATCTTTTGCTTCCTGCAGGTGCTCTTTCAGCTTATTGGTATTATCATTCATTGCCTGCATTTGCTCTCTTATCTCATCCTTTGCTTCATGAATCATCTTAATCATGTATAATCTGAAGTCCTTTTCTGACATTTCTTCTAACATACTGTCATTGGATTCTGTTACTATAGAATCTAGATTTGTTTTGATCATTTTCTTCCCTTGTTTTTTCATGTTGTTCACGTATCTTCCCCTCTAGCACTGCAGATCTGGAGTATTACAGATTTCCCCCTATAGGCTTATAGTGGCCCTTTCGGTGTCCAAAACCCTTTCTTTAAGGGGAGATCAATATTAGCAGTACCCAAATCAGACACTATGCGATCCTAGACCAAATAGCCCCTATGGGGACAATAACATCATGTAAATAAGGGAGAAGGCGACTCTGAGGGAACAGGTAAACAGAAGGAAAAGTAAGCAAGAAATGTAGAGAAATAAAAACTTAAATTTTTTTTTAAAAAAGGAGAAAAAAGAAAATCTACTGTATAGTAGTCATATACTAATGAAACCTTCCAGTATTCAGTAGCTTGATATATGAGAGGTACCTGACAATGAGCTTCAAGCTTCCAGCAGGCATCTCTGGATGGGTTTTGCCCCACCCGAAGATCGGAGCTATGGCTTCCAGGATTATCCAAGATGTCTGCTCTGGCTTCCAAATGTGTTGTCAAATGGGGAGCTGCAGCTCAGGGGTGGATGTGGTCAGCTGGAGGTCCTGGAGACAGGATGCAGTTGGTCAGACAGTGGTCCTGGAGGTCAGGTGTGTTTGGTGTGATTGTGGGATCCAGGAGGCCGGGTGCAATCAGTTGGTAGGGTTCCCGGTGATAGGGCACAGTCAGTTGGTGTGGGGGTCCTGGCGGCAGGGAGCAGTCAGTTGATGTGAGGGCCCCAGAGGCAGGGAGTGATCGGTCAGGCTGAGGGATCCTGGAGATGGGACTCAGTCATTCCAGCCAGGGGTCCTATAGGGCCCGGCTGTTGTCTCAAAATGGCGGCAGCCACGTGTAATCAAACCTTCAGATACTGTAACAGTGAACTTCCAGGCAGCAGCAGGCAGCTGGTTCTCCACTGGCGGTCTGCGGTCAATCTGGTGGCAGCTGTCCGACGATCGGGAGGTGAACCTCAAGTGTTGGGTGATGGATAGGGGCAAGGCAGGCGATGGACAGGTGAGAGGCAGGCAAATGGCAAATGACAAACGCCTGACAGTGAGCAGTCTGCTCTCAAAAAAGGCGTCGATATGTTGGCAGATTGCAGGTGATCACAGCAGACAAATGGGGTAAAGAGCTGGGGATCGATAAGCATCAAAAACTGCCTCACCGAGAAACAGATATCCTCTGCTTGAATCCGGCATTGTGGAGCGACAAGGAACGCAGCCTCCCTCTAGACCGCCATCTTGGATCTCCTCATTTACTTCTTAAGAATATTTTTATTTCCCTCCTGATGTCTTCTGTTATCCATTCATCATATCCATAATAGCGTGTTATTTAATCTCCAGGTATTGGAGAATTTTCTGTTTTTTATTCTGTCATTTATTTCTACTTTCAATCCATTATGATCTGATAGAGTACAAGGTAGTATCTCTATCTTTTTGTATTTACTAACAGTAGCTTTGTGGCATAAAATATGGTCTGTTTTAGAGAAGGATCCATGTGCTGCTGAGAAGAAAGTGTATCCGTTCTTTGTTGGATGGTATATTCTATATAAGTCGGTTAAGTCTAAATTGTTGATTGTGTTGTTGAGATTCTATGGTTTCTTTATTCAATTTTTGTTTGGATGATCTATCCAGCGGTGAGAGAGGTGTGTTAAAATCACCTATTATTATTGTGTTGTGGTCTATTTGATTTCTGGAATTGAGAAAGATTTGTTTGACGTACATGGATGAGCCAATGTTCGGGGCATAGATATTTATGATTGTTATGTCTTGCTGATTTATGCTTCCCTTAAGCAGTATGTAATGTCCTTCTTTATCCCTTCTGACTAGTTTTGGCTTAAAGTCCACATTATCTGAAATGAGGATGGATACTCCAGCTTTTCTGTTGTGTCCATGTGCATGGTATGTTTTTTCCCATCCTTTCACGTTTAGTCTTTGGGTATCTCTTTCTATGAGATGAGTCTCTTGCAGGCAGCATATTGTTGGATTTTTCTTTTTAATCCAATCTGCCAGTCTATGTCTTTTGATTGATGAGTTCAGGCCATTAATATTCAGGGTTATTATTATGATATGATTTGTATTCCCAGTCATTTGACTCATTTTTGTTTTTTGACATGATTTGGTTTCTCCTTTATTTGGCTATTCCTTTAGGCTAGTTCCTCCCTTTGCTGACTTGCATCATTGTTTTTCATCTCTTCCTCATGGAATATTTCACTGAGAATGTTCTGTAATGCCAGCTTTCTTTTTGTAAATTCTTTTAGCTTTTGTTTATCATGAAAGGACTTTATCTCGTCGTCAAATCTGAAAGTAAGTTTTGGTGGGTATAAGATTCTTGGTTGGCATCCGTTTTCTTTCAGGGCTTGAAAAATGTTGTTCCAGGCCCTTCTAGCTTTTAAGGTCTGGATTGAAAAATCTGCTGATATTCTTATTGGTTTCCCCCTGAATGTAATTTGATTCTTTTCTCTCACGGCCTTTAAAATTCTGTCTTTATTTTGTATGTTAGGTATTTTCATAATAATGTGCCTTGGTGTGGGTCTGTTGTAATTTTGTATATTTGGAGTCCTATAAGCCTCTTGTACCTGGTTTTCCATTTCGTTCTTCAGATTTGGGAAATTTTCTGATATTATTTCATTGAATAGATTGTTCATTCCTTTGGTTTATTTCTCTAAGCCTTCCTCAATCCCAATAATTCTTAAATTTGACCTTTTCATGATATCCCATAATTCTTGTAGATTCTGTTCATAATTTCTTAGCATCTTCTCTGTTTGGTTAACTTTGTTTCAAGATTAAATATTTTGTCTTCAGTGTCTGAGATTCTGTCTTCCAGGTGTTCTATCCTATTGGTTATGCTTTCTATGGAGTTTTTAACTTGGTTTATTGTTTCCTTCATTTCAAGGATTTCTGTTTGTTTGTTTTTTCAGTATCTGTAACTCTTTATTGAAATGATCTCTTGCTTCCTGTATTTGCTCTTTTAACTACTGATTGGTGTGATCATTTAATGCCTGCATTATTCTTTCATCTACTCCTTCAATGCCTGCATTTGCTCTTTCATCTCCTCGTTTGCTTTCCTGATGGTTTTAATTATGTACATTCTGAACTCCCTTTCTGACATTTCTTCTGCTGTGCTGTCATTGGGTTTTATTGATATAGTATCTAGATTTGTTTGGGACATTTTCTTCCCTTGTTTTCTCATATTGGTCAGATATCAGTGGGACTCTGAGATATTGCAGATTTCCTCTTTGGCTTATAGTGACCCTGTAGATTTCTAGTATATCACCTCCCAGCCTTCAGTAGCCTGAAGTCTTGGAGGAACGTGATATTGCAGTGCTTCCGAAGAAAGCTGCCCCTAGCCCGCTGCCAGTTCCAGGGCTGGGGGCTGGCTCTGTGCGGAAAAGCTCTTACTGGGCGGTTCTGCTCCGAAGAGCTGGCTCCAGATTGCGCCTGCCGCCGGAGGAAGCAGGGCTGCTTGGGGAAGTCTCTGGCTGCCCTGCACTGGTCTAGAAACCGCCTGCGGGCTGTGGCCTGCTGCTGGGTCCGGGGCTTGCAGCTGGCTCTGTGTAGAAAGACTCTCACTGGGCGGCCTGTTCTGAGAAGCTGGCTGAGGAACGAGCCTGCCGCCGGAGGGAGCAGTGCTGCTTGGGGAAGACTCTAGCTGCCCTACCCTGCTCCGAGAAGCTGCCCCTGTCCAGGCCTGCCGTCCGGGCCAATCTTCACCCAGTGGGAGAGACTCACCCCGCGACTCTATGTTTGTCTGAGTGTCTCAATGCCTCCCCTTCTTGAATCCTGGGTTCTGGAGCGACGGGAGATGCAGTCACCCTCTAGTCCGCCATCTTGGATCTCCCCTACCCTGTACTTTCTTTTTCTTTTTTTTTTTTTAATTGTAAACAAATGGGATACATGTTGTTTCT